>NC_091469.1:132713313-133329742 GCF_036971445.1 Narcine bancroftii
TAGCATTTATCCCCTTTGGAACATCACAAGATTGAGAAAGAAAAGTCTTTCTTTTATTCAAAGTTTTGGCTCTCTTGGATCTGGCTAATTGCAACCTCATTGGGTTGGACCATTCCAACTGATACACATACCGGTATGATGATATAGTTGTCCTTCCACAGAGAGAATCTCTGTCTTCCTCAGACAAAGATGCAAGCTGGGAAATGGGAAAAATGCTATAATAGGAAAATGAGGGAAGGGGACAGAGTCCTCACCACCAGCAAGGCTTGAGATGAAGCCGATTCCTAACTCAAATAGAAGGCCAAGTTGGGAGCCCCTTCTTGCCCAGCCAGAGCTCCATGGCCACCTATTATGAATGCAGTTTCATCTTGTAATGTATAACGTCAGACACGATTATGTGACAAAAATCATTCTGGAGCAGATCCAAGTGGAAATGGCAATAATAAAACTTGATTTTGCATTTGACCCTGAGATGAGCTCACCTTATTGAGACTACTTATTGTTAATTACTTGCCCTGACTCATCTGAGATAAGTAGATGCATACAACTCCTCTACTTTCCAAGAAGTTGGAGGAGATTTGGCATGTTGTTGAATATTCTTATCAAATTTCTAACAGGTGCCCTGTGGAAAGTATACTGACTGGTTGCATCATGGCCTGATTTGATAAGTCAACTGGCCAGGAATGCAGAAGGTTGCAGAGAATGGTAAATACCCATTGAAGATATCTCTGAGAGATGTTGCCTCCAACATCATAAAGGATCCCCATCACCCCAGTAACAATCTCTTCTTGCAGCTACCTTCAGAAAGAAGGTACAGAAGCCCTTTTTTCCCCCACCTCCATATTCTAAAACACATTGTTTTCAACAGCTACAAGGCTCTTGAACCTCTCCTTACTCCCCTAACCATAAACTATGCTAGAACCATCTAAACATCTGTCTGCACTATTGAAATATCACATTTTAGCAATAAAATCTATCCTTTATATCTATTTTCTCTTCATCTATCTCATGGCATACGTGGTAATTTATACTATTGTTGTTAGAGTATCTTGTGTACTTGTAGCAAGAATTAAGAAATTGTACATTGTATTTTTGTTTACAAGAATAAACTCTCAGAATAGATCATGTCAGCCTTCTCCAAGGTCCCTATTTCTGCTACGTTGTCTAAACCTGCTCTTACTGCAGGTCATAAAAACTTAAGAAATAGGAGCAGGATTCGGCCATCTGGCCTATCGAACCCTGCTCCACCATTCAATAAGATCATGGTTGATCTGATCATCGACTCAGCTCCACCTACCTGCCTTTTCCCTTAATTCCTTTTTTATGTAAAAATCTACCTAACTGAACGTCAAATGTGTTTAATGAAGTAGCTGCTGCTAATACCATCATCCTAGACTCCTTTATCTCTCGATGACTTCTCGCCGTCTTCCCATGTTGTGCCTTCAACACTCAAAGGAGAAAGATTTTAATTAAGAACTTCAAGGATTCACTGGAAAATGAGAATGGCTTATAGAAGCAGTACTGGGCTCATAATTAGTTTGAGAATGATTAATAGGGCATCTCAGAGACAGAAGGCAAGGTTAATCCAAAATTCTGTGCCCCTATCACCATAGACATTGAATTATCTTTCCTAGCTCCTATTTATAACCAAGACCTTAACTTGTGATCATTTTCAAATCAAGATTCCACATTCAATTTATTGTCATGTAACTTAAAAAGTGTCATATTACACAAAATTGCTTTTGTCTGCTGTAATACAGACAGATTTGTCATCAGTAGAGATTCCTGAAGTGCCTCTACAGTCAGAGAAAGAGAAAGAAGAAAATGAGAGTCCCTCAGAGTCACTGAGTGTTTTTCCATTTTTCCCCAGTGCCCCTCAGCCACACAGACTCCAGTCCAAACCATCGGAAATCCCAGCTCCAGATCCAAACCTCCAATTTGATTAGGAACCCTTCAGTACCTTCTCGCATCCTGGTTCCGATACGTGGTACCCCTTCAACCAGTCTCGATCAGCCCATAGCCTGGTGTAAATCCCTTGACCACAGTTGCCAGCAGCCCACAGCCTGCGTGGGTTCCTCGCCTTGAATCACCAACAGCCTGAGTGTTTTTCAGTCTGAGAGCCCCTCACTAGTTCGCTGCCATGGTCACCGTCCTGTGGGTCATCTCCTCTGCTTCACATTCTCAAATGGGGAGGTTGTGTCCCCGTTTTCTGGTACCCTGCATCAGTCCTCTGCTTCCCCGGAGTCTGCAAACCCTTGTGGCTGCTGCCGACCACAGTTGGGGCCATTTGGGGTGCAGACCCCATGGTTGCGGGATTTTAAATAAAACTGCCGTTGGCTCCTTTAACAGGCCATTAAAGACTGTTTGGAGCTGTCGGCAGTTGGACTGGGAGGTTGGACCCCCAGCAGCTCCGGCAGCGCTGCCATTTTCCAAATCACCATCTAACCTTGCACTTCCAGAAATCTTTAAATCCTTCCAACCTCCAGCCCTCTTGAGATGGTCTATTAAGCATCCTTAAACTGATTTCTCACCCAGTTCTTGTTTCTCCAAGCCATTCTCATTTTCCTGTAAACCCATGAAATCTTTCACCTACTTAATCCTGAAAATGTGTCAGGTACTGAATCTTGTTTTTAGCCATATTTCATTATTGGCTAAAGTCATGTGGTGATATGACCACCAGCCTACTGCAGGGGGTGATCTCTGTACCTGCAAGAAGACCATCTAAGGGCAGACTTCACCTGCCTGGCTCTCAATCAGCCGACCTGAATACAGACCTGAGTCGGCCCCTCCTGAGCCAGTCACATGGGAGCCATCAAGGCATGAACTGGTGTTCAGCCTTTTACTGGTATAAAGCCTGTTGGACAGTCTTTTGAGTTTTGTGCTTGCTCGCTGCTACCTCAGCACACCACAAGCCGATACTTACTTCAGAGCCAGAATAGCTTTTGAGCAAAGTTAAGGACAAATACATGTGACAGATTTGGGTTATTTATTTTATTCTGTTCTCTTG
The DNA here is from genome assembly GCF_036971445.1 of Narcine bancroftii. Taxonomy (NCBI): domain Eukaryota; kingdom Metazoa; phylum Chordata; class Chondrichthyes; order Torpediniformes; family Narcinidae; genus Narcine; species Narcine bancroftii. The sequence continues at coordinate 132,716,321 of NC_091469.1, forward strand.
TCCCTGTTGCAACAACTGTACTTCCAGTTCCTGCAGACACTAAAGCAATGTTACCAGTTCCTATTCTCTACCCAAAAATCTGTACCAAGTATGCAACTGCGTCAGGGGCACAAAGGAAGAGGCAATGGCTTATGCTTATGGCAAAGCTTGATCTTGCCCTCATTGAAGTATGCTTATAACATATAATGCTCTGCAGTTTTCTGTGGCTTTTACACAGAACTAAGTTACTTCATGCGGAGCCAAGTAGGGAACATATAATAGAAATTTTAACATGTTACAGAAACAAAATTGTAAAGTTATACAAAATAAAGTCACATAAAACTATGAAGGAATAGACAAGATTGAAGCAAGAAAATTGTTTCCAATGGTAGGTTAGACTGGAACCAGGGGACATTGCCTGGTAAATTTGGGTTGGAGATGAGGAGCAACTGCTTTTCCCAGCATCATCAATCCACTGAATCTCTGCCCAAGGAAGAAGTGGAGGTCATCTCATTAAATACATGCAAGACACAGATATATTTTTGTATAGTAGGGAAATTATTATGGGGAAAAGGCAGGTAGGTGGAGTTGAGCCCACAGCCAGATTAACTACGATTTCATTGAATGGCAGAACAGCGATGGGCCAGATGGCCTACTCCAGCTCCTATTTCCTATGGGGAGGATTCTCAGCACTGGGAGTTTGGGGATTCAGTCTCATCAGGTAGAGAATATTGGGAGCAACATTCGAAGGCCGGACAATGGTCAGGAAGTTTGGTTTCAAAGTGAAAAAGGATTAAATGGAAAATACTGTGGGTAAGCCCTGATAGTAAATAATTAGATAAATGTAAAACATAAAAACAGGATCAGAAATCGGCATTCTGGTCCTTTGAGTCTTCTTCAGCATTCATCAAAATCATGGCTGATCTTCCACCTCAAAGCCATCTTCCTTCAATATCTCCATATCCTTTGACTTCTTCACAGATGGCGTAGTGATAAAAGTCACTAAAGTCAATAAAGTCACAACGCCTTTATAGCGCCAGCAATTGGGACCAGGGTTTGAATCCTGTGCTGTCTGTAAGGAATTTGCATGTCCTTCCCACATCTGCATAGGTTTTCCTCGGGGGCTCTGGTTTCAAAACCATTCGAAACGTACTGGGGGTGTACATTAATTGGGTGTAAATTGGGCGACACAGACTCGTGGGCCGAAATGGCCTCTTACCATTGAGTAGGCCTATATTTAAAAAAAAATACCAATCAATCTCTGTACAGAATGAACTCAGTGACTACGTCTCCACAGCTCTTTGTGATCAGAAACTCAGAAGATTCTTTGAGAATAATTTTCTCCTTGCATCAATTCTAAATAGCCTGCCCTTTATTCTGTGATGGTGTGACCCCAGATTCTTGTCTCCTCTGGCAGGGGAAGCATCTTCATTGCATTTAATCTGTCAAGCTCTGTAAAAATTTGAAAATCTCAATGGGATCTGCTCTCATCCTTCTAAACTCTGAATAATACTTGCGTACTCTACTCAATTTCTCTTCACATGGCAAACATTCCTTAACTGGAAGTGGTCCAGTGAATCTTCTCGGCCACCCCTCTGTGGCTTTATTTTATAGATAAGAAGAACAAAATTATGACTAATACTTCATGCACAATTTCACCAAGGTTCTATAATGTGCACAAAGACATCTTTGCTCCGAATTAAAATCCACTTTGATACCTGTTAACATGCCATATGGGTTTCTATTTGTTTGTTTCTTCTGCACGTTGCCTTTCTTTGACTTCTATACAAGGCCATGCATGTCCTTTTGAAATGTTATCACAACCTAACACCCACCACAGTCAAAAATACTCATGGTTGAGGTTCAGTGTGCCATTACAATTTTCCACATTATATTCTAAGTGCTGTGTAGTTTCCCACCCACTCAGCTCGATTATATCATCCTGAATGCTATTTACATCCTCCTCCCTACTCACATTCCTATCTAATGTTCTATCTTCAGAAAACATGGAAATATAAAATTTTCTCTCATCAGACAAATTCTCAATTGAGATCATGAGTTGCTGTGGCCCAAGCACTGATCCCTGCAGTACTGATCCCTGCAGTACCCCATTAGTTAGAGCTTGCCAACCTGTGAAGGGCTATTTATTCCTATTCTCTGCTTTCTCTCCAATAACCAATTTTCAATCTGCATCAGATCCAAGGTTCAATTTATTGTTATGTAATAAAAAGTGTCACATTATATGAAACTGCTTTTGCCACAGAGAAAGAGAACCAAAAGAGAGTTCCCCCTAAAGTCACCAAGTGCCCATGGATTCGTCTCCAGTGCTCCTGCAGCTACACAGAGTCCAGCAACCCGAGCTCCAGATCTGAATTTCCGACATGATCAGAAACCCTTCAGCGCCCTCGGCCCCCTCTCGCATCCCGATTCTGTTACCTGCTACCCCTTCAGCCAGTTTTGAACAGTGGTATATCTAGGGAAAATAGCGCCTATGGCAAGTACTGAAATTCTGCCTCCCCCCATTTTAAACGTACTTACTTCAACCCTTCACTCTGCAACTCTCCCTCACCTCTACCACGCCAAAGCCATCCACTCACCTTCCCTACCTATCCTCAACACTGTAGAACCCTAAAATAGTCATATCCAATATTGTGCTGCATATAGAAATATTGGAAAATAATTGACACCTTAAAAAACATGACAGTTATTTTTTTAAAATTCCCTCTGCCTACTTCAAGGGCTGGCATTCGTTGAATGAAACCAGCAAGCAGCGTTCCCCAGGCTGGAGTGTAGCAGCCAAAGTTAAAGGTGTTCAGTGGCTGTCACCATCCCCGTGGACACAGTCTCTTACCTTCAGTGATTCTCGGCACCGAGCCCCCAGTGGAAGCAGGAAGATGCCAAAGGCCCCACTCAAACTCATCCTTCAGCACACACCCTCCTCACCCCCGGCTCCAACAGGGGACAGGGGAGGGTTCAAAATCGGGTGCCGGGAGCTCCGGTGTAGGGTGAGGGGAGGGTTCGGAATCGGGCACCAGGAGCCTTAAGATGAGCACTCTACGGCACAAGGACAGTTTATTTCCTGCTGCCATCAGATTCCTGAATAATCAATGAACCAAAGACGTTGCCTTACATTTTGCTGCACTATTATTTTTATTTTTTATAGTAATGTTGTAAGAAGGTTATAATATGAATGTTTAGACTATGAAGCTGCCACAAAACACCAAATTTCATGATTATTCATGACAATAAATTCTGATTCTTACAACTTGTATTTTTACATCATCGTTAATGGAGGATTGGTGCTGTAGCTCGCACCTACCTCTCAGAATGTTCAGTGTTGGATTTAATAGGAATCCCACAGCAGAATGTATGCTGGTTTCAGTGGGTGAGGGAGGACACCAGAAGTGAAGGAGATGATGAACTGGCTCCTCTGAGGCATAGATTGGTCAAGGGAACTGACAATGAGCAGCAGAGGATGTCAACAATGCCAACAGAGCACTCAACATACATTTTTGCTTCTATATAGCACATACAAGCTTGTTTTTAAACTCTTGCAAGGATTGGCGGGTGAGGACAATGCCGCCCTCGCCCTCAAGTGGCGCCCAGGGCACATGACCCTGGCTGTCATATCCTAGATACACCAATGGTTTCGAGCCATCTCTAGCAGTCCGCAGTCTGGTGTGAATCCCTTAACTACAGTCTCCAGCAGCCCACTGCCTGTGTGGCTCTTTAAACCGCAGAACCCCTCACTAGTCCATCGCTATGGTCACCTCCCACGGTTCATCTCCTCTGCTTCTCCATCTCAGACCAGCGGTAGGAGGAAGGGGGGGGGGGTGATCTCCCCATTTGCTGGTGCCCTGCACCAGTCTTCCATCTCCCTGGAGTCTGCAACCCATTGTGACTGCTGACGATCACAGGCACCGGCATCTTGGGTCCAGACCCTGAGGTCAAGGGATTTTAAATATAACTACTGTTGCCTTTTTTAACGGGCCGTTCAAAGCCTGGTTGGAGCTGATGGCAGTCAGGCCGGCGTTTGGACCCTGCAGGAGTGCTATTATCTCTGCTCCCCGCCCTCCATAGTTCCGCACCAGCTGTAGCGCTACTGTTACAGCGGCTCTGGAAGAGGTGCCATTTACCAACCCAGTAACCCCTGTGTTCCACCCTTGCTGATCAATGTCCTCAATGGGAAAATCGAATCACATCACATCCATTGGTTCTGCCTCATCTATTCTAGAAAATATTGGTGCAGCTCTATGTCAGCCTTGCAACAGGAGTAATAATACATAGTACAAAGCAGAAAATAGGTTGGCCAAATCCAATTAGCTCTAATAGTGCAGAGGATGAACTGTGGCGTGTTCAAGAAATGGTTTTCTTGGTATTTTGAACCAACAAGTGTACAGGCTATCACAGATTTTGCATTAGATAATCAGAAAGAGTAATTAACAAACCAATAACTACAAGGGGCCATTAAGGATCAGTATTCATGTGATTTCATTTTAAAATTGGCAGCGATTTAGTTCAGTCTGAAAAATTTCTTAAAGCAAACAACAAAAACAATGAGAATGAGGAGCTATAGTAAAAGACATTTTAGTAAACAAGCAATGATGGACATTTAAAGAATGAATGGGGGAACCTCGTGATGTCGCAGGGAACACCACACACCCTACCAAGAGGTTTATTTAAGTGCATATTAAGAAAAGTTAAGGTTGTAAAAATTATTTTAAAGTTACTTTAAAGTGTTTATTAGAAAGAAAAAGGATGCCACCGGAGAAAGAAAAAGCTGTGAAGACTAACCAAAAGAAAAATGGGAAGAGAGAAAGGAGAGAGAACTCGGGTCTACCTTGTCATCGAAGCAGGACATTGAAGTTGGATCCGGATGTGCCAGTGAGGGCCCTAGCGAAGGACTATCCTCTGGAGCCATCTTTGCAGCACCCCGCAAAGATGACGCAGCTGGAAAAATTAAAACTACATCACGTATGCATGACTCCTCGTGTATGCGTGCTACAGAAAAAAAAGTTTGGGAAAAAAACCTCAAACTTTTAAAGGGCCACTCCGGAGTCTCTACCTCTGAGCAAGAGGAAGACACCTCTAATGTGGAAGAAGATTCTGATAACTCTGGAAGTGAAGGAGAGACGAGCTCAGAAGTAAGAAGATCTAAAGACAAAAAAAAAGAATTTTAATAAGAAAATGGATAAAATTGAAACTAAAATTGGCAAACTTTCTGATACACTAAAAAATAATTATAAAATTTTTAATCTGTAGAATTAAAGCAAGTTAGAACTGATATGACTAAATTGATAGAGCCAAAGAATATAAACCTTTGAATTATGAAGGGGATAATATTTAAAAAAAAAATCCAGATCTGAGTCAAACTCTTTTGAAGAAGAGTTTAACCCAATTAAGAAGGTTTTATATGATAAAGTTTATAGATTTGTTCTTCGCTATCTGGCTACTTTGAAAATATTTTTGCCAGATCAGCAGAATATGTTTTTTACAAATCATGTTCAGGCTAAAGAATATGCAAAGAGTTTGTCTAAAATTCAAGTAACAGTAGATGACGATTTGCTGAAATAAATGGGTGATGTATAAAAAGGGGTGCATGGAGAAGTATTGTTATTTTCCAGGTAAGTTTTTTTCCGTCTAGGGGTCAGGGGATGTGTTTGTTGATTCCTGACGGCTACATGTGCTAGCATTCTGGCAGAGGTTGGTTTTATCTTTTTTTCTTTCTTTTTTTATTAATACTTTTTATATGTTTACTTTGAATAATTTTGATGTTTTTGGATTGCAGACATTGACACCTGGGAGCAAATTAACTTGCAGGAATCCTTCTTGGATAGGTGTGATCAATAGGAATTTTTTTGAAATATGCAGATATGGATAATGAGTAAAGCAGTTAAGATTTTAAGTTTTAATATTAACAGGATTAACAGACATATAAAAAGAAAGAAGATTTTATCTCATATTAAGAAATTGGGAGTAGATATAGCCTTTTTACAAGAGACTTATTTAACTGAAAATGAACGTTTGAAATTGAAAAGAGATTGGGTAGGTCAGGTAGATTTTACTACATTTAATTCTAAAGCTAGAGGGGTAGCAATTTTATTTAATAAAAATTTACCAGTTAAAATTCAAAATGTAATTACAGATCTGGCGGAAAGATATGTAATGGTAAATTGTCAGATATTTTCTGAGGAGCGGGCTTTGTTAGACATATATGCACATATATATATATACAGATGATCGGAAATTTATACAAAATACTTTTTTTGAATTTAGCAGATGTACATGAAAATGTTTTAATAGGTGGCTATTTTAATTTTTGTTTGGAACCTTTATTGGATAAATCATTGAGAATTATAGTTAAATCAAAAGCAGCTAAAATATTGTTACCCTTAATGAAAGATTTTAACTTAATTGAAATATGGAGAAGGATGTATCCTAAAGATAGGGATTATTCTTTTTATTCTAGTAGATTTGATACATATTCTAGAATTGATTTTTTTTTGCTTTTGGCTCAAAATCAATGTTTTAAATGTTGATTATAAAACAAGAATATTATCTGATAATTCTTCATTGTTGATTAAATTGGAATTTGCTAAAAAAAATTCAGTGTAAAGATGGTGATTAAATTCTTTATTATTGAAGAGGGTAGATTTTTGTCTTTTTATAAGATAACATAGAATTGTTTAGTGATATTCATTTAAATTCAACACAAGATATTTTTTATTATTTGGGATGCATTGAAAGCTTATTTAAGAGGACAAATTATAAGTTATACTTCAAAATTTAAAAAGGAGTATATGAAGGATATAGATAAATTAGAAAAGGAAATAACAATATTGGAAAAAGAAATTCAAAAATAGTCTTCTGAGAATAAATATAGAATTTTAGTTAATAAAATAAAATAATGCAATGTTATTAACATATGGAACTGAGAAAATGATATTACGGTCTAAGCGGAAATACTATGAATTAGAAGAACGATCACATAAAGAATGAATGTCTAGTTTATAATTAATATATCTTCAAGGTAAAAGAATTCAACAAGGGAGGACTAATGAGAACCAACTAAAGTATGAGAAAATAGAATGTGTGTGCGCTCATAAGAAATGCAATTACTGAGGGTAGAGATCCTACATTTACATAAGATTTCGAACTATGGATATGATAAAGACCTTCATGGTTACAGAAGATATCCTGAAAACATTTGGAGATACAGATTACAGAGTGAATGAGAATGTCTAAGCCATTAGTACTAGTAAAAAAATGAGTACAGGAGAAATTAATTGGTCTGAAAGGCTGCTAAATCTGCAGAATCTGATGATCTGTCACAGAGTTTAGAAAGAGGTGATGATGGAGATTATGGAATTGTTGGTTTTGATCTCAAAATTCCAAAGATTCCAGAATAGTTCTCACAGATTCAAAAGGCTGAAAATGTAATTTCACTATTTAAGAAAGGTGGGGGAGAGAGAGAAAACAGGAAACTATAGACGAGTTAGTTTGACAGAAGAAATTGGCAAATTGCTGGAATATGTTATTAATAAAATGTTATTAGGCACTTTTAGGAAAGGAAAATAAAGTTTGACAAACCTTTTGAAGAATTTGGAAATTAACATTTGCAAAATAGGTAAGGATGAACCAGTTAATGAGGTGTATTTTGAATATTCAAAAATCTTTCCATAATGTTCCACACAAAAGATTATTAAACAAATTAATGAGTTCAATATATCAATGTGGTTTTGAGGTTTCATTAAGGGACAAAAGTAGCTGTTTACAATCTACATGAATGAGTTAGGAATGAAGAAAGCAGGTTAGCTGATGTGAAAAAGGCTGCATAATTTACAGACTGATTTAGTGATTAGGTAAAATCTTGGCAAATGGAATCTAATGCAGGGAAGTGCTAGATTGTGTATTTCAGTAAAAGGAATCAAAAAGCCAGGGGAGGCCACATGATGCATCCCGGGGATTTTAAGTTTAAAAAGCGATAATTCTGATAACTTTAATCACAATGTCACCAAAAAAAGAAAAAACTCCGAAAACTACACCGAAAGAAAAATGCGAACCAAGAAAAGAAAAAGAACCTGGGCCTACCTCTTCAACGAAGCTGGCCGTTGGAGTTCTTCCTGGACCCACTGGAGACAGCCCTGGAGAGGGACCATCTCACGGAGCCATCCCTGCAGCTCTCCGCAAATATGGCACCATCCCAAAAACTACTTCGCGCGTGCGCGGTGGAGATGAAAGAATTAAAGGGAAAAAATTTTCACCCATCTTAAAGGGCCAGACCAGTGCTTCAGGTCTGTAAGAAGAAGACTTACCTGGTATGAAAAATGATTCTAGTGACTTTACAAGTGAAGATGAAGATACAATTACAGAAGAAGAAGAATTTAAAGGCAAGGCAAAGTTTTTTAAGAAAAAAATTGATAAAATTGAGGCTAAAATTGATATTCTTCATTGCATTTGAAAGATTAATTATAAATTTTTAACTGGATAAATACAACAAGTTAAAATTGATTTAACTAAATCAGTATATAATGTTTCACAATGGGTTGATAAATTAGAAGAAAGAATTCAGGATGATCGTGAAGAAATTCAACGCATTGTGGAAAGAACAAACGTTAACGAGGACTCTGTTACTGGCTTATATTACTATGAATGAAAAATTGTTGGAGAAGGTTGATATTTTGGAAAATGATAGTACAAGGAGAAATCTTAAAATTGCTGGAATTAATGAAGATAAAGAAGGTCAAGATGTAATTCTTCCAAGATTGGATACCACAAATATTTGGACAAGAAAACTTCAAAGAGAAAATTTTGATTGAGAGAGCCTATAGAGTTCTCCAACAAAAACTGGGATTGAATCAAAGACCTTGGTCCATATTGATCAGATTTTTAAACTATCAAGATAGAGAAAAGAAATTTGAATCGGCAATGAGAAAAGATAAAAAACATGGACCTTTGAATTATGGAGGCGATAAGATTTTTTTTATCCAGATCTGAGTCAAGTTATTTTGAAGACGAAAGAATTTAATCTGGTTAAGAAGGCCTTATATGATAAAGGTTATAGATTTGTATTGCGATATCCAGCAACTTTTAAAGTTTTTTTTCCAGATCAGCAGAATGTCTTCTTCAATAATTATATTCAGATTTGTTAAAGAGGTCTTGATGAAATGATTTATTAGAATGGGGAGTATGTTCTCTTCTTTCTATAATTTTTTTATGTTTCCCCTGAAGTCGGGGGTTGTGTTTGTTAGTTTCTGACGACTACATGTGTTTTCGTGGTTTAACCGCATCTGTAAAATGGAGAGTAGTAATGCTGGTTTTTCGGGCATTTTGGGGAGGAAGGATTTTCTTTTTTTGTTTTTTTAACTCAGTACTTTTACATAATATTTTTTATTTCAAGTAAGTTCAGTGTTTTTTGGATTGTAGACAATAACACATCAGACCAATTCAATTTATGAGAATTCTTCCTGGATCGGAAAGTACGTTAATAATTTGGAAAATAATGGGTAAAATAGTTAAGATATTGTTTTAATATTAATGGGATTAACTGACCCATAAAAAGGTATTAGCAAATATAAATAAATTAGGAGTAGATATTGCTTTTTCACAAGAGACTCATTAAACTGAATGTGAGCATTTAAAATTGAAAAGAGATTGGGTGAGTCAAGTAGCTTTTTCTACATTTAATTCTAAAGCTAGGAGAATGTTTTTTTTTGAAATTACCATTTAAAATCCAAGATGTAATTACAAATCTGGTGGGAAGGCATCTTGTCAAATATTTTCTGAAGAATGGACTTTATTGAATATTTATGCATCAAATTTAGATGATCAGAAATTTATACAAGATACATTTTTAAATTTAGTGAATGTACATGAAAATGTTTTAGTGGGTGGTGATTTTAATTTTAATTTAGAACCTGTGTTGGATAAGTCTTCAAGATATATAGTGAAATCCAAGGCAGCTAAAACATTGTTATTTTTAATGAAAGATTTTAATTAAATGATATTTGGAAAAGAATGCGTCCTCAGGAAAAGGATTATTCTTTTTATTCTAGCAGATTTGATACGTGTTCAAGAAATTTTTTTTCTTGCTTTCTGCTCAAAATCAATAAAGATTGATTGCTGTGGATTATAAAACCAGAATATTATCTGACCATTCTCCTCTTTTAATTGAGTTGGAATTTGCAGAAAAACAATAGTTAGTTTATGGATGGAGATTGAATTCTCTTTATTGAAGAGACTGGATTTTTTCTATTAATAAGACAACATATTCAATTGTTTTGTGAAACTAATTTAAATTCAGTAGGTAATATATTTGTTATTTGGGATACATTGAAAGCTTATTTACGAGGTCAAATTATAAGTTATTCATCAAAACTTAAAAAAGAATATGTAAGATATAGACAAATTGGAAAAGGAGATAACTTTATTGGAAAAAGAAATACAAAACTCATTTTCTGAGGATAAATATATAATTTTAGCAAATAAAAATTACAATTTAATACAATGTTAACATATAGAACAGAGAAAATGATATTACTATCTAAGCTGAAATATTATGAGTTAGGGAAAAGATCAAAAAGTTTTGGCTTGGCAATTAAAAGTGGAACCATCTTCTAGAACAATTAATGCTAAGCAACAGGATAATGATGAAGTGACATATAAGACACAAAGCATTAATGATGTATATAAAGAATTTTATGAGAAGTTATATGCATCTGATTCACTACAAGATGAAGCTATAGATAATTATTTGTCACAATTAACATTATCATCTTTGACAAGAAAATTTAAATCGATTAGCGAGCCCTTTTACTGAGCAAGATTGCTTACTAGTTTAAATAATGATATATCTCCAGGTGAAGATGAATGAATTACTTGTAATCATTTTATAATGAAATATCTTGTATTTTAATTTTGGGACTAGATTAGTTTGGGGGGAGGGGTTAATAGGGTTTTTTTTAGTTTGTAGTTCTTTAGATTTTCGTTTTTATAAATAGACTTTCAGCATATATTTGTTGGTATTTTATTATGTACTTAAGCAGTAACATTCTTAATTTTTGACATTATATATGTTGAATAAATAAAATATTCATGAATAAAAAAGCCAATTATTATTTTAATGGAAAGACATGGCAAATTGATCAAGCAGTGGAAGTCCCTCCCATGAAATATAAAGATTCACCAGGCAGGTACAGTAAATAGTTCAGAAGCAAATGACATATATTGGTCTTTATTACAAAAGGGTTAAAGTTTATCAGTGGAGACTTAGTTATATTTATACAAGGTGTTATTAAGACCATACCTGGAGAGTTGCACACAATTTCATCCCTTTACCCAAGAAAGGATACAGTGACATTGGAGGCAGTCCAAAGGAGAATAACCAGGTTAATTCACAAAACCTAGTCGGGTCTTGCCCTGAAACACTCACTCTCCCTTTACCTCTACAGATGCTGCCTGACCTGCTGAATTCCTCCAGTTGCTTTTTTTGGCTCTAGATTAAAGCATCTGCATTCTGTTGTGCCTCCTCTTTTTCACCTGACTATCTTCTAGGATGAGAGGCTTGTCCTAGCAAAAGAGACTGAACTGGTTGGATTTGTATTCTTTGGAGTTTAACATAAGATCCAAAGAGGCTAGATTTTAAGATGTTTTCAACTGTGAGAAAGTCTGAAACAAGGGGATGGAGTGTTTTAAACGTTTGGTGGTCACTGTGCCTAGTCTCCTGCTCTTCCTGAACTCTCAATAGCAATCTCAGAGAAATGTAATTGCATATGGCCATTACTACACTGGAACTTCAAGGCACCAATAATTAGGCTTCAGTAATGATGAGTATTGATCATTAAAACAGCTGACATAATATACTTGTCAGCCAAAAAGCAAAAAGTACAACCACAGATTAAAAGGTGCAGGTCATATGAAAAAGCAAAATTCCTTGAAGTTTATTTGCATGATCTTTTTATTATTCAATGTGATTTTTCTGAAACAACATTCTGAACATGAACCACCATGTTCAAGCATATTTGCCAGTATTTCTGGAAATTCAACTGGACACTTCTGGGTCTTAATCATTCCTGGGAAGTTCCTTTGATAATGCATGGGATGACACCATTCCAAATTAAATGCCCCTCTTGGAGCACCTGCAGTGTAACCTGTGCCATGTTGTCCTGGGAGTTGTTGGACACCCTTGAGACAACGTTGTCCTCCTCATCCTATTCCAGACCAGGACTGATTCCTAGCAACCCACTTACTACCATTAAGCTCCCACCCCCCATCAAATGCTGCACTGATAAAGCCATTACCTTCCCCAGGTCCGCGTAATCCCCTAACTTTCTCCACTCTGCTTTTCCTGAGGTCTTAACCTCAGTCTCCCAACCAACTGGAGCTTGTATCTTGGGCCTAATGACCAAGCCAGTTGATTCCACGCCACTGCAGTATCCATCCCACCTATCCTTAGATTGCTGAAGAATTTCAGGCCACTGTGTCTTAATATTGAGGCAATTGAGCAAAACCAGTACAAATTTGTCATGCAAAATTAAAACAGGCAAATTTAAAACAAATAACCTCCTACTGTGTCTCAAAGTTCTGGATTTACACAGCAAGTTTAGTATTAGGATGCATTCTATCTAAATGTTTAGACAGTTTCATTTGCAAATATAATTTTCTGACTGTGAATTCCCAATATTTTCTGTTGTTTGTCTCAAACAAGGTTATTGAGAAGATAGCAGCAGTGATTTTTTTTTACCCTTTGCTTTTTTTGTAGAGGGAATTCAAATTAAGGCAACAATTCCAGCATCACTGATATACTATACCAGTATATTGCTTTCATTTTCCCATCTATGTGGCAAAAACATTATTTTAAACATTTTTCAACGTAAAAGATCACACTGCAGGGAACATTCTTCATTGAATTATGATCCCAGTAAGAGGCCATTCAGCGCATTGGGACTATTTTCTCTCTCTCTTTGGCTTGGCTTCGCGGACGAAGATTTATGGAGGGGGTAAAAGTCCACGTCAGCTGCAGGCTCGTTTGTGGCTGACAAGTCCGATGCGGGACAGGCAGACACGGTTGCAGGGGAAAATTGGTTGGGTGTTGGGTTTTTCCTCCTTTGCCTTTTGTCAGTGAGGTGGGCTCTGCGGTCTTCTTCAAAGGAGGTTGCTGCCCGCCAAACTGTGAGGCGCCAAGATGCACGGTTTGAGGCGATATCAGCCCACTGGCAGTGGTCAATATGGCAGGCACCAAGAGATTTCTTTAGCCAGTCCTTGTACCTCTTCTTTGGTGCACCTCTGTCACGGTGGCCAGTGGAGAGCTCGCCATATAACACGATCTTGGGAAGGCGATGGTCCTCCATTCTGGAGACGTGACCCACCCAGCGCAGCTGGATCTTCAGCAGCGTGGACTCGATGCTGTCGACCTCTGCCATCACGAGTACTTCGACGTTAGGGATGAAAGCGCTCCAATGGATGTTGAGGATGGAGCGGAGACAACGCTGGTGGAAGCGTTCTAGGAGCCGTAGGTGATGCCGGTAGAGGACCCATGATTCGGAGCCGAACAGGAGTGTGGGTATGACAACGGCTCTGTATATGCTTATCTTTGTGAGGTTTTTCAGTTGGTTGTTTTTCCAGACTCTTTTGTGTAGTCTTCCAAAGGCGCTATTTGCCTTGGCGAGTCTGTTGTCTATCTCGTTGTCGATCCTTGCATCCGATGAAATGGTGCAGCCGAGATAGGTAAATTGGTTGACCGTTTGGAGTTTTGTGTGCCCAATGGAGATGTGGGGGGGCTGGTAGTCATGGTGGGGAGCTGGCTGATGGAGGACCTCAGTTTTCTTCAGGCTGACTTCCAGGCCAAACATTTTGGCAGTTTCCGCCCTGGAAATTATTCTCTTCATTTCTCTAATGAATGTACTAGACTGATTCTGTTTCCTCATCTCTTGCAGGGTAACTACTTACTCAGTAAAAACTTCATCTTCACATCTGCCCGTGTCCCAACGACTCTGTTTCGACCCCTGTATTTTGACCCCTCTGTTTCAAACCCTGTTAGCACCCATCTGTTTCAACCCCTGTTTTGACGCCTCTCTTTAAACCATCTGCTAACAGGAATAACTTTTCCTGCTGAAATCTGTCGTGATCTTTTGCACTTCGGTTAAATCTCCCAAACGTCTTTGCTTGAAGAGGAAACAACACCAGCTTCTATATCTGACCTTGAAATTCAACTCTCCCTCAAGAACCAAGGAAATAGAAACAGAAGCAAGCTCTTGAGCCCCTCATTCCTGTTCCACTGTTCCTTAACTTTTTTTTTTAAACTCAGCACCATTTTTCTACACCAAACTTATAGCCCCTGATTCATCCAATACCTTAAAAGCTATTGACTTGAAAAGTGAGTATGCCTCTACAGAAATCCATAGATTCATCACAGCATGGATGAAAAAATTTCTTTTTGTCCTTGGCTGACACTTGATTCTGAGCCTGTGATCCCAAATGTGAACACCACAGCCATCATTCCTGGTTCTACCTGGAAAAGAACGTTGCATGCTTGACCTACCCTGGAACCATACTAGTAATGCTAAATTATCACACTAGAAATCACTTTACTATTGTAAATTCTTGTAGTATGCTGAATACATTTGCTGAACAGTTATTACTAAAACGTACCTGGAAAGCAAGTTGCTAAATGTTCCATTAGTGCCTCATGTGTGACTTGTTTCCTTGAAGCATTCATTGCTGAGATGGCCAAGCAGAGAATTTCTCCAAGTGGAATAAATTGTGACTGACTGATGGGGGACATACTGATTGGTGACACATCACCTATGGATCAGATAGAGAAATAAAATTAATTAGACTCAAACCATATTTATTCCATTAATGGGCACACTGCCAAGTGTACACAACTCATAAAAAACTGTCAAACAGCATGAATATTAACTGAAGCATTTGAATCACATGTGAAAAGTAAAGATAAATGTTGGTAAGCTGACCAAAATAAATCTTATGAAGTAATCCCTTATTCCTATTCCATGACTGAACCATAATGCAATAAGAAATCAATATTTATACAAAATAGTTGCATTTATAACTGAAGGCCAAAATATTCATCCATGCCATGCAATGTTATTTTTTTAAGCTGCATGTAAGAAAATTGTGTTAATGCAGCATAAACAATTTTCCTCATATTTCTGAGTAGGCTAATGAAGTAATTGGTAAAAGTAAATAGTGCAGTGAGAATTTTGTGTGCCTCAACACTGTATATGTTTTCCAATTTTCCTCATGATGTCAATGGCAGTGCAGTGGCAAATATGTATCTTACGTGAGATTATTAAGCCTATTAGTTAGAATCATGCCTGGTGCAGTTCCCTCACATGAGAACTTAGTTTTAATAATGCTAAAGGCAAACACTGAACAATATTTAAAGGGCAACGTTTATATAAACAGAGAGCCACAGAAACAAACCTCAAGTAGACTGTCCCAAACAAAGATTCCAGTCACCTCTCCTCCATGGTTTCAGCACGTACACCCTCAAAATTAAGTAGCAAAGTAAATCCAATTTAAAAAATAGGTCCACGTTCATCAAATTGAAAATAAGTACAATTCTGGTTGAAGATATCCAAACAAGGAGGGTTAGATATCATAGTTTTATAGCATAGACACTAGCCCTTTGGCTCAACTTATCCATGCTGGATTCCTGAGCTAGTACTATTTGTCGTTGTTTAGGCCTTAGATTTTATGTTCCGACCTCGGGAGTGGTACTGGACTCTAGAATATTTTTCAGTATAGGGCAGGGAACTGCCTGAGCCAAAGCTGATTTGGAAATATAATCGGGGTGTCGTGCTGCTGAAGCTCACCGAAGCGCCACTCTGGCACCTCCTTGTCGCCATTTTTGGTGAACTCCGGCACCTAAAAATTTAGCACTGCACCACTGAATATAATCACCAGTCCATTATTGCTGCTGGGGCCAAGCCTTAGAAGTCCCCCAACCACACACCTTCATCAACTACAGTATGTGGCACTGGAGACAGGAAGTTGCAGGGAGCTATCTGTCAGGGCATTAGCGTGCACTGTAAATGCCTGAATGGAAGTCAAATGGTCCTGAGATTTACCAAAATTGCCAGATTCTTCACTTCAAATTCCTGTTTATTATCATTCATTGCACATGTACAACCAAATCAAACAGCATTCCTCCGGACCATGTTGCACACACATATATCACACAATACACAGCACATCATAATCACACATTGGGCGGCACGTTAGCACAAAGCTATTACAGAACCAGCGACCTGGGTTCAAATCTGGCGCTGTCTGTAAGGAGTTTGTACATTCTCCCCATGTCTCCCTGATTTTCCGCACCCCAATTTAATGCAAATTCAAATATGATGCAATGAGTCATTGGACCTGTTTTTTTTTTGCTCTTTCCAGAATTGAAAAGCTTTTTGGTGAGTTAGATCAAAATGGAACACACTGCTAGAAAAAGAAAATCCTTTCCTGTGAAAGATAAGCTTCATGCCCTTGACGTGATCAAGATTAAAAGTCAAATTCAAGTTGCATGAGACCTCAGGATTCTGGAATCAACATTTTGTGGCTGGAAATCTCAAGAAAAGGTACGCGTGCTGCTTTGCAAATTTGAAGAAGCAACAGGACTAAAAGCCAAACACCTGAAGACAGTCAAAGATGTCAGCCTCAATGACTCCCTGGATGAGTGGAGTTCAAGCTCACTCAGAAGGCCTTCCAATTTCCAGACCTATTCTCAAAGCTCAAGCTGAGAAGTTTGACAACCAGATCAATGGAGAAGCCTCACAGTTCAAAGCTGCCAATGGATGGCTAGGCTGGTTTAAACGCTGTCACTGGATTTCTTTAGCGTTAGTGTCAGGAGAAATTCGCTCAGTCAACAGTGCCGCTGCCAGTTACATTCAAACAAGGAACACTCCATCACTTTTTAAAGAAATAAACTGTAAATGATGATTGCTAATATTCTTAAATGTTTTACTTGTTTTGTTTATTTAAAAGCTTTACCCTAAAAGTTAATTTGCATTTTAGGATGTTAGGTCAACATTGGGTCAGTTTGAAGTTGATTTTCTTGAACCCCAATTTAGTGCAACTCCACTTTTTTCACAATGACATTTTATGGACCCCAAAGAGGGCACGCGATACTTCAGTTTCCTCCCACCCTTCGAAGTGTACAGGGTTTGTAGATTAATTGTGATATTTGGGTGGCAAGGACTCATGTGCAGGAAGTGCCTGTTACCATCCTGTATGTCTAAATTAAAAGATTAAAATTATATACATAAAAGTTGTAATTGAAAATAAATATCTGTAAATATTTTGGAATTATTTACTTGGTTACAGAATACGGTTCATCAATCTCACAGCCTGTGGGCAGAGATTGTTCTGAGCATCAAAAAAAGACTGCTGGAAGAACTCAGTGGTTTGAGCAGAATCAGTGAAAAAGAATGATTAACATTTCAAGCCAGAACCCTTCTTCAAGCCCTGATGAAGAATTCTAACCCAAAACGTTGACCATTCCTTGTCTCTCATCAATGATGCACTCAGTTCCTCCAGCAGATTATATTTTGCTCCAAAATCCAGCATTCTCATTCTCTCGTGTGTTCTCAGAGATTGCTTTGAACCTTTACAAAACAACTGTGAGTAGCAAGAGATCCTATGTGGCATATGTCAGCATAAACAATCTGCAAAGATCCCGAGGCAAACCTTGGTTTTCAGAGCTGCGCAGGCATCTATGCTTCCTGGACAAACCCAAGCCCCTGCACTGTTCTCAAAGTCAGGCTCACCCTCACACCTTCCCTCAGGGACTTCTTGGTCAGTCTCTTCTAAGATATGTGGGATACTCTGCTGCTTATCAATGCAGTGCACTATATATTTTTTTTTAAAACCTCTTCCTGTAAGCCTGTAATTTCCCCCCAAGCAGAGCTTTTTCCCCCAATCAGGTGAGAGGAGAAATTTTAAGGAGATCTAAAGGCTTTTTTCATACATCTGGAATGAGCTGCCTGAGGAGGTGGTAGAGGAAAATACAATTACAAGATCTGAAAGACACTTTTTTCCTTTGGCTTGGCTTCGCGGACGAAGATTTATGGAGGGGGTAAAAGTCCACGTCAGCTGCAGGCTCGTTTGTGGCTGACAAGTCCGATGCGGGACAGGCAGACACGGTTGCAGCGGCTGCAGGGGAAAATTGGTTGGTTGGGGTTGGGTGTTGGGTTTTTCCTCCTTTGCCTTTTGTCAGTGAGGTGGGCTCTGCGGTCTTCTTCAAAGGAGGTTGCTGCCCGCCAAACTGTGAGGCGCCAAGATGCACGGTTTGAGGCGATATCAGCCCACTGGCGGTGGTCAATGTGGCAGGCACCAAGAGATTTCTTTAGGCAGTCCTTGTACCTTTTCTTTGGTGCACCTCTGTCACGGTGGCCAGTGGAGAGCTCGCCATATAACACGATCTTGGGAAGGCGATGGTCCTCCATTCTGGAGACGTGACCCATCCAGCGCAGCTGGATCTTCAGCAGCGTGGACTCGATGCTGTCGACCTCTGCCATCTCGAGTACTTCGACGTTAGGGATGAAAGCGCTCCAATGGATGTTGAGGATGGAGCGGAGACAACGCTGGTGGAAGCGTACTAGGAGCCGTAGGTGATGCCGGTAGAGGACCCATGATTCGGAGCCGAACAGGAGTGTGGGTATGACAACGGCTCTGTATACGCTTATCTTTGTGAGGTTTTTCAGTTGGTTGTTTTTCCAGACTCTTTTGTGTAGTCTTCCAAAGGCACTATTTGCCTTGGCGAGTCTGTTGTCTATCTCATTGTCGATCCTTGCATCTGATGAAATGGTGCAGCCGAGATAGGTAAACTGGTTGACCGATTTGAGTTTTGTGTGCCCGATGGAGATGTGGGGGGGCTGGTAGTCATGGTGGGGAGCTGGCTGATGGAGGACCTCAGTTTTCTTCAGGCTGACTTCCAGGCCAAACATTTTGGTAGTTTCCGCAAAGCCGGACATCAAGCGCTGAAGATCTGGCTCTGAATGGGCAACTAAAGCGGCATCGTCTGCAAAGAGTAGTTCACGGACAAGTTTCTCTTGTGTCTTGGTGTGAGCTTGCAGGCGCCTCAGATTGAAGAGACTGCCATCCGTGCGGTACCGGATGTAAACAGCGTCTTCATTGTTGGGGTCTTTCATGGCTTGGTTCAGCATCATGCTGAAGAAGATTGAAAAGAGGGTTGGTGCGAGAACACAGCCTTGCTTCACGCCATTGTTAATGGAGAAGGGTTCAGAGAGCTCATTGCTGTATCTGACCCGACCTTGTTGGTTTTCATGCAGTTGGATAATCATGTTGAGGAACTTTGGGGGATATCCGATGCGCTCTAGTATTTGCCAAAGCCCTTTCCTGCTCACGGTGTCGAAGGCTTTGGTGAGGTCAACAAAGGTGATGAAGAGTCCTTTGTTTTGTTCTCTGCACTTTTCTTGGAGCTGTCTGAGGGCAAAGACCATGTCAGTAGTTCCTCTGTTTGCGCGAAAGCCGCACTGTGATTCTGGGAGAATATTCTCGGCGTCACTAGGTATTATTCTATTTAGTAGAATCCTAGCGAAGATTTTGCCTGCAATGGAGAGCAACGTGATTCCCCTGTAGTTTGAGCAGTCTGATTTCTCGCCTTTGTTTTTGTACAGGGTGATGATGGTGGCATCACGAAGATCCTGAGGCAGTTTTCCTTGGTCCCAACAAAGCTTGAAAAACTCATGCAGTTTGGCATGCAGAGTTTTGCCGCCAGCCTTCCAGACCTCTGGGGGGATTCCATCCATACCTGCTGCTTTGCCACTTTTCAGTTGTTCGATTGCCTTATATGTCTCATCCAGGGTGAGGACCTCATGCAGCTCTAGCCTTAGGGGCTGGAGTGGGAAAGGCTCCGAATCATGGGTCCTCTACCGGCATCACCTACGGCTCCTAGAACGCTTCCACCAGCGTTGTCTCCGCTCCATCCTCAACATCCATTGGAGCGCTTTCATCCCTAACGTCGAAGTACTCGAGATGGCAGAGGTCGACAGCATCGAGTCCACGCTGCTGAAGATCCAGCTGCGCTGGATGGGTCACGTCTCCAGAATGGAGGACCATCGCCTTCCCAAGATCGTGTTATATGGCGAGCTCTCCACTGGCCACCGTGACAGAGGTGCACCAAAGAAAAGGTACAAGGACTGCCTAAAGAAATCTCTTGGTGCCTGCCACATTGACCACCGCCAGTGGGCTGATATCGCCTCAAACCGTGCATCTTGGCGCCTCACAGTTTGGCGGGCAGCAACCTCCTTTGAAGAAGACCGCAGAGCCCACCTCACTGACAAAAGGCAAAGGAGGAAAAACCCAACACCCAACCCCAACCAACCAATTTTCCCCTGCAGCCGCTGCAACCGTGTCTGCCTGTCCCGCATCGGACTTGTCAGCCACAAACGAGCCTGCAGCTGACGTGGACTTTTACCCCCTCCATAAATCTTCGTCCGCGAAGCCAAGCCAAAGAAAAAAGAAGTGGGAAAGGCATAAAGGGAAGCAGGCCTAATCTAAGCAAATGGGATTAACATAGATAGCCATTGTGGCTGGCCAAAAGGGACTGTTTCTGTGCAACGTGATTTGATTATTTTGATTCTAAAATGGGGAGCCTTCCACTCTTGATCACATTAATTTTGCATTCACACCTGAAATGACAATTTGGCGGCAGGTCAGGGTGTCCGCTCATTCGTAGTGGACACCCATACCTTGACAGACGCTTCCCTGGCATCAAAGCTGCAAGGCACAGAAGGCTGTGTGCATGGTTCATCCCCATTTTGGGAAGATTCTGCAACTTCCCCTTCATTGGTGGAGCATGGTCTCATGATTTGATAATACCTGCAGCTGAAAGATTGTATCTGTATTATGCTTAACCCTCTATATGCACATTCCTCACGTCAAGTCTACTGCTGTGAAAAATTCAGCCTCTCATGACTGTCGAAGCTGAAATAGTATCGTGTTGCACACGAGTTTGTCGACACTGGTGCTAATGAATGTCACATTCTTTCAAAGCATTAGAGTGACAGACAACTTAATTATAACAAGGGAGAAATGGTTCAGATCAATTTCTAGTATATAACCTCTGTGGCTTGTGCAAGGAGACCCCATTTCAATCCAACCATTGGTGTGATCCACAAGACGACAAATGCTGGAACAGTAAAGCAAACTGCTGGAGGAACAGCAGGTCTGGGAATGTTTGTGGTGGGAAATGGACAAGCGAAGTTTCAGTGTGATACTTCCACCTGGTCTGAGACTGAGTCCAGAGGCAGTGTCTCGAGCCAAAACGTTAACTGTCCAATTTCCCTCCAAAGATGCTACCTGACCTGCTGCAACCCTGTTTTTTGTTGTTGGTTTGTGTTAAGCAAAACACCATCTGCTGGAGAAACCCAGTGGATCAAGCAGCTTCAGTGGGAGAAAGTGAACTGTCTATAACCTTTCATCAGGATTGGACTGAGCTCCTCCAGCGGATTGTGTTTTCCTCCAGATTCTAGCATCTGTAGTCTCATCACATGTGATTTCTATCAGAAAGGCCAGCAGAAGTAACCCATCACCCTGCTGTACCTCAAAATTAACACAAAGATTTATGTTGTATTTACATCAAAGCTGTTGCTATGTTCCTGAAGTGACACAGTACTACAGCTGCACGTTGTGACAAGCTCAGTCTGTAAATTACAAACATGAAGTCAGACCAGTATTGTTTGCTAGTGCAGCAAAACATTATTATTCATCATTACCGACATGCTCCGGCCAGAAGCAGTTGAACCCTTCTCTAAAATCATTGATTTCCCATGGCAGAAACAAACCAAAAAGTACACATAACTCACAAAAATCCCTTCCAAGTTTCTCAGTGGCTTTGTACAAATGTATGCACAAACTAGTTCAGTATTAATATCCCAAAGTTTAAAAAAAAAGCAGATGCTGGAAATTTAAAATTAAAACTATCCATCATATCAGATGACATAAGTAGAGATAAACAAAGTTAATATTTCAGATTGCAGATTCTTCTTCAGATGAAAGATTTCGATGACAGTTCATTGATCTGAATGTTAACTTTCTCTCTCCACAGATGCGACATATTTCCACCATTTTTTAAAAAAAAATGTAGACTCCAATGTTAGCAGTAAACTTGATTCAAGTAGTATGCATTGCTATTCTCCCTTACTTATACACTTAATTGTCAATTTTCATGACCTTGACCCGATCACTTCATCTGTGAATGATGCACCTCATTTGTTATTTTTGCAGCACTGATGGAAAATTTGTGACATCATTCTGCATTCCACAAAATATCAAGTCTATTTCTTGGCTCTCTTGGAAGAAAATCCTGAAAACCAAACCTCATTTGTATATTCCACTGAATGGGTTGGTGATGAGTGCAGCGGTTCCTTCATGCATGTTGATATACAGTGCACATTTTCCAGCTGCTTGAGATTCACTCTTACACTGCCAAACTTATACATCAGCATTTTGAATAAACAGTTTAAAAGACAAAAGACAGAGTAAAATGTAAAGTTATTTCAAAAAATCAATATTGTAGTCCTTAATTATGTAAAATTAACTTTAATCAGCTAATTCCCATAACTTACAAAATTTAAATTTGAACCCTGGTCAATGGGACTGTAGCAGCGTTGTGCTAACTGCTTCGTTAACCATGCTCCCATCATAATTAATTCCCCCCC
Organism: Narcine bancroftii; assembly: GCF_036971445.1. NCBI lineage: Eukaryota > Metazoa > Chordata > Chondrichthyes > Torpediniformes > Narcinidae > Narcine > Narcine bancroftii. The sequence continues at coordinate 132,738,997 of NC_091469.1, forward strand.
CCCCCCCAAGTTTACAGGTGAAGCCTTAACTAATATACGTAATAATATACTAATAAAGATTCTTACTAAGCAGGGATAGGGAGACACTCTTTAGTCACACCATCACAGAGTGGCACCAACCAGCTCTTCATCCTGGGCAACGCCATTTTATTTAAACACAACTTTATTCAAACAGCTGCTGTGAACAAAGCACGAACGACCACGGCACTCCGCTGGCTTCCAAGCTATTTGCTTCCGTCTTAACCAAGGTTCATGTATTACTTCAGAGAACATTTACTCTTTTAAATTTTTATTTACTATTTCTTTTATTTATTTCCTTGATTTTTTTTGTTTGCTTGAATTCCAGGTAACAGGAATTTTTACTATATTTGGAGGATATTTTTTGTGATTTATCACAATTCTAACTTTATTTGCCAATTATGTGTGAGCGTGTGCTCATGGACTTGAAGGAAGAGTTGTATTGGTTCAGATATGGGTAGCATCTTTCTTTGGCAACTTCCTGCAATAAACCCCACAATATGCCATGCCTATCCTTTTACCTTCTGCCTTCCCAGCAACCTGGACCGCATCACTCTTTCCAGGTGACCTAGTGATTTAGCTCCATATCTTCCAAGCTAACATTATGTCTTTGTAGGGTGGCCAGACATCTGGTTTTAGGCTGGACAGTCCAACTTTTAAGCACTTTGTCCTCTGTCCAGCGCCACCACAAGCCAGATGGTAACTTGTCCTTCAAAGGACAAGGGAAGGAGGCACTTACCTTGTTAAATGCAGCATCCCAGTGTTAATAGGCCACAAGCGACCATGTTTCTTCTTGCATGCATGCCGACAGGCACATAGGTGGTGGGTCAGTTCACTGGGGCAGGATAGCACACATGAGATATAAGTACGCACGTTTGTGTGTTCCGGAGGGAGCGGAAGTGTGACGGCGGCACACAGAGGTTCATGGCAGGTAAAGGCACCCCGCCTTCCCCCGCTGAGAGAGTTTTGAAAAGTCAATTTGTCTCCCCCACCCCCACCCCTGCAGTTACCCCAAATTCCCCCGCCCCCCCCCCCCCTCATTAGACTTGTTTTGATGTTGATCCTGCATGTCCTCCTCTTTGGAAAGTTGGAAATGGCCAGCCTAGGTATTAGCTGTTTGCAACATGAGAGAAGAAACTAAATGGAAATTGTGTGACGACTTTGTGGAACACCTCTGTTCAGTCTCAAGTGTAACCTTGAGCTTCCAGTCACTTGACATGATAATTCTCCTTCTCATGCTCAAGGCGACCTGTCTGTCAAAGATCATTAGAACATGCAGCTTAAGTGCAAGGTTGACGTGCTTCCTGGATTGCAATCAAGGGCTGTGAGTTAATCACGCATTGTAACTGCCTCTCCTTGGGGGCTGTTACTTTAGCTGCCCCCCCACCCCCCCAGTGAAATTCCATGATTTTGGCAAAATACAGATGAATGACAGACCTGACATTAACAAAAGGAAATTCCAGGTCCTATTTGATGAATTTTCCTGCTTCTTTGTTCTAAACTGGAAATGCAGTAGGGGGATGGAAGCAATAAGGTGTCAATCAATGTGGTCAGTAAATCCAGAGGAAGAGACTTCCCATATGTTCTCCCTTAGAATTTCTGCCCTCAGGCAGGCCGGTTGCCAAGCTGTAGGTCTTTTGGACCATAATCAGGCTGAGGGCCTGAGAGAGATCTCTGAGGGAAGTAGGTTTCCCCAGACACCGCACTCACTTCTCACATCCAAATAATGTGCTGAGGTTAATTAGCCAGTGTAAATTGGCCTTAGTATGTAGATGAATGACAGGAGATATCAGGGATTGCTAGTGGGCATATTTGAGAGAATAGATTACAGGAAAATCAGTAGGGGAAAGGTACTTTGGGATTGCTAGGAGTTGGCATAGACAGTAGTCAGAATGGTCTCTTCCAAAATCAAACATGAAAAATCTTCCCATTTTTAACGTGGCAAGTCCAAACCAATCATTTTGGTGTTAAAATCCCTTGTTATAGTATTCGTAAGCCACACTGGTGAAGCATTTTTGGTTTACTCATCTCAACATTTCACTCTTGGAGTAACATGAAACAATGACAGGAATAATAGTTTGGCTCCATTTCTACTTCCTTTTATAATGAAATATTATCGACAGGTATTTCTCAGAATGATAATGAAACAAAAATGGGTGCTGTGTTTGAGAAAGCGATGGGGAGAAGAATGTATTCAAGATTCAATTTATTGTCATGTAATATTACGCAGAATTGCTTTTACCTGCTATAAGGTAGACTGATTTGCCATCAGAAGAAATTGTCTGCAGCATCTCTGACAGTCAGAGAAAGAGAAGCAAAAAGTGTGTCCATGGATTCACCTCCAGCACTCCTGCAATCTCCCAGAGTCCAGTCCAAACCATTGGCAACCCAAGCTCCAGATCTGAACCTAGAACATAATCAGTGCCTTTGGCACTACCTTGCATCCCAGTACAAATTTATTCCAAAGTGGAGGAAAGGCTCTAGGAGATGCAAATGGCAGCCGTGGCTAACTAATGAAATCAAGTGTAATATCAAATCCAAAGGGAGTAAGTATAGGATAGCGAAGCGGAGTGGGAAGGTAGAGGATTGGGAAACCTTCAAAGAGCATCAGAGGGTAACTAAGAAAGTCATAAGAGAGGGGAAAATTAAGTACGAGAGGAAATTAGCAAATAATATAATGGAGGATAGCAAAAGCTTTTTTAAATATGTGAAGAGGAAGAAATTGGTTTGGTCCAAAATTGGTCCATTAAGAATGGAAAAGGGTGAAATTATTACCGGAAACAAGGAGATGGCTGAGGAATTTAACAAATACTTTGCAACTGTCTTCACCAAGGAGGATATAGGTTATGGTCAGTTAGGGGGTAATGGTCATGCGGTGTCAAGAGACTTGGGGAACTTTCCTGGGGAAGTAGGAGATCTAATGGATATCCGGATCCAGAAACAGGAGGTTGTGAGTAAATTGTTGGGACTGAGGGCTGATAAATCCCCAGGGCCTGATGGGCTGCATCCCAGGGTGCTTAAAGAAGTTGCTATGGAAATTGTGGAAGCACTGGTCGACATTTTCCAAAGTTCCATAGATTCGGGGGAGGTCCCTGAGGATTGGAGAGTGGCTGATGTGGTGCCGATTTTTAAGAAGGGAGGGAGGGAGAAAATGGGAAATTATAGACCGGTCAGCCTGACGTCGGTGGTGGGGAAGATATTGGAGTCTATCATAAAAGGAGTAATAGCAGAACACTTAGGCAGAAATAATAGTATAAGGGCTAGTCAGCATGGATTCCTTAAGGGTAAGTCATGCTTGACTAACCTTCTGGAATTTTTCGAGGATGTGACAAAGAGGGTGGACTTGGGAGAGCCTGTGGATGTGGTGTATTTGGACTTCCAGAAGGCCTTTGATAAGGTACCGCACGGGAGACTAGTGGGCAAGATCAGGGAGCATGGTATTGGAGGTAAGGTGCTGACATGGATAGGAAATTGGTTAAGAAATAGGAAACAAAGGGTTGGGGTAAGCGGGTCTTTTTCAGGATGGCAGGATGTGACGAGTGGAGTGCCGCAGGGATCGGTATTGGGTCCTCAGTTGTTTGTAATTTATGTAAATGATTTGGATGAGTGGATTATTAATAATTTGAGCAAATTTGCAGATGACACGAAACTGGGTGGCGGTGTGGGGTGTGAGGAGGATGTCAGGAAAATGCAGAGGGACTTGGACAGTTTGGGGGAGTGGGCTGCTGAATGGAAGATGATGTTCAATGTGAGGTTATCCATTTTGGGGGCAATAATAGGAAAGCTGAGTATTATTTAAATGGAGACAAGCTAGGGAGTGGGGAGGAGCAAAAGGATCTGGGAGTACTTGTTCACCAGTCACTGAAGACTAGCATGCAGGTTCAGAAAGCTGTGAAGAAGGCTAATAGCATGTTGGCTTTCATAAAGAGGGGATTGGAGTATAGGAACAGAGACGCCCTTCTGCAGTTGTACAGGGCCCTGGTGAGACCCCACCTGGAGTATTGCGTCCAGTTCTGGTCTCCAATTTTGAGGAAGGACATACTAGCTATAGAGGGTGTGCAGCGCAGATTTACAAGGTTAGTTCCAGGGATGGCGGGGTTGACATATGCTGAAAGGCTAGAAAAACTAGACTTGTATCCGATGGAGTTTAGAAGGATGAGGGGGGACATGATTGAGGTATACAAAATTATCAGGGGGATAGACAGGGTGAAGTCGGATTACTTGTTCCCAATGATGGGGGAGACGAGGACTAGAGGGCATAGTTTAAGAATACAGGGTGGGCCCTTTAGGACGGAGATGAGAAAACATTTTTTTACCCAGAGAAGCGTGAATCTGTGGAATGCTCTGCCACAGAGGGTGGTAGAGGCAGATTCGCTGATTATGTTCAAAGGAGAGTTAGATAAGACTCTAGTGGGCAAAGGAGTTCAGGGTTATGGGGATAAGACTGGAAAGGGGTACTGATGGTAGTGATCAGCCATGATCTGTAAAATGGCGGTGCTGGCTCGACAGGCCGAAGGGCCTACTCCAGCTCCTATTGTCTATTGTCTATTGATACCTGGGACCCTTGCAGCAGTTTCAAGCTAGCGTCCAGCAGTCCACAGCCCGGCGCAAACCCCCTGACAGCAGTCTCCAGCAGCTCACAGCCTCCATGGGTACTGCACCTCAAGTCACCAGCATCCCACTGCATGTGTAGGTCTTTCAGCCTCAGGGCACCTCACTGTCTGCCACCCTAGTCATCGGCCCGTAGGTCATTTCTGCTTCTCCTTCTCAGACAAGTGGTGATCTTCCCATTTTCTGGTGCCCTGCGCCAGTCCTCCACTCCCCTGGAGTCAGCAATCCCTCTTGGCTGCTGTCGATTAGAGGCGCCACCATCTTTGGCACAGACCCTGCGGTCATGGGATTTTACATAAAACTATCGTTGGCTCCTTTAATAGGCCGTTCAAAGCCTGTGCAGAGCTGACAGCAGTTGATGAGGGAGTTGGACCTCGCGGGAGCACTGTTCCTCTGCACCTCGCTCTCTGTGAGTCCACACCAGCAGCACCATCATTTCAACATTAATTCAGCATTCCAGCATCTATCTTCAGTTGAGTAGGTTGATTGGGCTTCGGGAAAGAAGTGGTTTGGAAGAAGTGGGCACTGCAATTATCGAGAAACTAATTCACCGAAGACCATCACTTCCAAACAAGAGCTGGCATGGAGCGTGCATTTCATATTTATTTTCCTCAAGACAGTTGGATGGCATTTTGACTCATTGCCTACTCCTGCTCTGAGAGCAATTGCATTAATTCCATTTCTCCACTTAATTCTCAGTCACTTCCCACATGCCCATCAACCTGCTTAAATTTTCTGACTACTCAATTGCACTGTGGGCTCGTTTTAATTGTGGGGTAGTTTCATGGATTGCCAGTCTGAGACCACCTGCAAATTCCAGGAACAACACCTCATCTTCCATCTGGGCACCCTCCAACCAGATAGCATTAACAAACTTTTCCAGTTTCTGTTAAATCACCTCCCACCCCTTCTTAACTCTGTCTTCTTTCACAGAGTCCAAATCAATTCTCACCTCTCCTCTTTTTATATCCAATTTACACCTTATGTTGGTCTGGACTCCTCTCCCACCAGTATTCAGGATTTATCCTGAAGCCTTCCTGTCTTTGCTCATTCCTTGAAGAAGGGCTTAGGTCCTTAGCGTTGGTAATTTATCTTTACCCCCTATGGACGCTGCAAGACCAGCTGAGTTCCTCCAATATTTCTGTTTTTAATTTAACAGCAAGCATACCTATGTGATGTTTGAGGAAATCTGAGCCCACAGGAGAAACTCACATATTGACAGTGAGAATCTCCAGGCAGCGCTGGTGATCAAGATCGAACACAGGTCATTGGAACTGTGCAGCAACACTTCTCCACCATTGGCCACATGACTGTGTTGGCTGCCACCATAATGCCCCTGTTACATCTGTTTGAAAATACACGCATTCTCGAAGGCCACTTTTCTTAATATGGAAAGTGGGCTTGAAAAAATATAAGAACACCTATAGCTGCCAATGTCAGATATTTTGTTAATGAGCTAATGGGTTTACTTTCAGGAAAATATGGAACACAAAATTGATACAAGGTAGTAAAATGTACCTGGCAATTGGTTGAATGGCCATATGTAAACTTCATTTGTGTGTGAACTCTCCCTCCCAGTTACCCTAGTCACGATTCTCAGGGTGACAATACGGTCATGGCTTCGCCTCAATTTTTATCCAAAACATTGTCGATATATAGCAAAGTTTATTGATAATTCTTATCAGGCCTATTAGTAGAATTTTTAAAAAAAACTACTGGAGGTCCTGATGCACAGGAAGAGTTTTTTTTAAGGAGGAGGAAATGTTTCGCAGATGCTCATTGAGCCTCCTTGAGAAAGTGCTATATTGGTCTGGAAGTGAATCATCAGGCTCGATAATATGGATGTGCCATTCTTCTCACAATAAGGGGGATTTTTGTTAAAAACAATGTCAGCTGGTTTAATTTAAAAACATCAGTTGGAAGAACTCAATGGGAGAAAAAGAAAGGTCAGTGTTTCGGGTCTGAACCCTTCATCAAGGTCCTCGACATTCTTTTCTCCTACTGATGGTGCAAGACTCAAGAGTTCCTTCGGCAGATTGTGTTTTACTCCAGATTGCAACATCTGTGTGCCCTAAAAAAAGACCTCGTTTCATGCGAGTTGGGTACAGTGATGACCTTACTGCATTCTGACACATTAACAAGCATGTTGCTTGGGAGGATTCGATTGGTTCCCCTCACTGGAGGTAGAACTACAGCCATCTGCCTTGAAACACAATGAAGCTATTTATGGACGTAACAAGACACCCCGCTTCACTGAGAATGAAAAGCCGACGGGACAATTCAGGTGAAACTGAGGAATACAGTTGGGGCCCTCCAGTTAAAAGCATCTCACTGGAAATAAAGTGATTTATCTTGCGCTCCAACCCTGAAATGTATCCTTATGAACATTTTATAATCTTGCTGATGAAAGTTTAGATCATTGCTTGGCAGCTTTTTTTTCTGTCCACTGTTTTCACCTGTTACTAATTTGGAAAAATAAACTTTTCCCTGGCACATTGTGTAAATTTATTTAGAATAGGAGTACAGTTACGAATTGTTTATCCATCTAGTTTTATTAGGCGAAATTGGGTAAGTGTAACTTTGTTTTGGTAAGCCATAGCAAATTGGATGCAGAGGTCACCAGCTGCAAAGGAACTGGTAGACCAAGCATCTATTACTGAGCTTGGGCCTCATTTGAATGAAACCTGTAACCTTCACACACGGGAAAGCACCTCATCCTAAACTGGAACCACATATCAGGCTTATTGCTTTTAACAGCAGACCTTCAGTAGGTCCTTGATGGGAGGGAGGCGAGGATTGCTGATTTGACTGCAATAAAAGTTATTCTGGTAGGGCACCAGCTATATTTCATGCTGATCAATTTTGCAGAGGTATCTAAGGCAATGGGAATTGCAATAGCTTCTTCAAGGAAGACTCTGGGTATCTCCTTTCCTGCCTGCACTAAGAGGATGCCAGTACATTTCAAGCACACCATATGAGCATTTATGCCATTTGCTGTAATGATAGTGTTCAGGTTTGCATGGCAACTAGCAATGCCTTCCTGTTTGATTAGACTTGGATGCCAGCAGGGGACTGACACACAGTATGCAGAGCTGTAATGGAAACTTGCAGCCTCATGGAATGCCTCATGTGCTGTACATAACTTTAAAGTAATGAACCTTTTCCTTCATTCACGTGTTGCCTTAAGAACTCACACATGTGAATGAAAACAGAGACTGGATGTTGAGATTAAAAGTGAATGACATATATCAGTTAAGTTGGATACTGGAGCACAAATTAATGTAATATCAGAGACTGATTTTAAGAAGATTAGACCCAGACCAAAGATGTATGACCAAAAGTGAAGGTGACAGGATATTCAGGTATCGATATGCCAGTGCAAGGAGAATGCACGGTCAAAGTGAAACACAAGGACAAAGAACATATGCTAGCATTCATCATGGTACCAAAGGGTGTGCAATCCATACTAGGTTTAACAGCCTGAGAGAAACTGAACCTGGTAAAAAGAGCCTCGTTGTGGACAGCAAAGGAAAGACAGTCTACGATGGACTCATGAAAGAGTACAATGACCTATTTTAGGGTCTAGGCTGCCTTCCAGGAGAACACACGATCAGAGTGGATAAATGTGTGCCACCGATAATACATTCATGCAGAAAAGTTCCATTTGTGCTTCAAAAGTGACTAAAAGCAGAGTTGGACAGGATGGAAAGCCTGAACATGATTCAGAAGATAGATGAGCCAATGGGGTGGATGAGTTCGCTCGTCGTTGTGAACAAAAAGAATGGAAAGCTTAGAATTTGCTTGGATCCAAGAGATCTAAACAGAGCAATAAAGAGAAAATACATCAAGTTTCTGACGCATGAAGAAATCATGTCACAGTTTGCCAATGCAAATTTTTTTCAGCAAGTTAGATGTATCATCAGGATTTTGGCAGTTAAAATTGGATGAAGCAAGTTCAAGACTATGCACGTTCAATAGTCCATTTGGCAGATACAGATTCCTAAGGTGACCAGTCGGAATTGCCTCAGTTCCTGAAGTGTATCACAAAACTATTCATATGGTTTATGAACCCCTGGAAGGAGTTGATACCTCATTGCATGACATCATAGTTTGGGGAACCACGAGAATGGAGCATGATGAGAGACTAAGGAAAGTGCTGGAAGCAATAAGGAAAGCAAACCTGAAGCTGAATAGAGAGAAATGCCAGCTTGGGGTGACAGAACTAACATTTGTAGATGATATTATTGGCAGTGAGGGCATCAGACCAGATCCCAGAAAGGTGTTCGATATTGGGAACATGCCAAGGCCACAAGGCAAAAAAGGAAGTACAGAGGTTTAATGGAATGGTCAACTATAGGGGTAAATTCATATCCAACCTCTCAGAAAAGATGGCTCCATTGAGAAGACGAACAGAAAAGAACATTGAATGGGAATGGAATCATGAGCATTAAAAGTTATGGAGTGAACTAAAGAAACCTCTCACAGAGAAACCAGCCACAGTAGATGGAGAGAATGCACATCTGAGAAGACATCGTCTGATGCAATGACTCAGATTCAAGGACAAATCAATCTTGAGATCATCAAAATACTCCTTGAGCAAATTTAAAGACTCCTGTTATAGAATGAATTAATGCTATCTTCTTCGCTCTTCAAGTTTTAGTGTATGTAAATGTGTGAGGAAGTTGGCTAAACTGTAGGTAGAATGAAGGGGGTAGTATAGTGTAGTTGGGCTTTGCAACATGGGAAAACAGCAGAAGAAATAAATTAGCTAAAAGTTGACACACATATGTCAGAGCAATGAAGGTCACAGCAGCATCTGAGAGAACAGTAGAGCATTTGTTGATATGCATCTGCACTGATTAGCACCCTGAGACTTCGCATATGGGAGAAACTAGCTATGGTCTTAACCATATAACCATTTACAGAGTGGAAACAGGCCATGTTGGCCTTTCGAATCCGCACCGGTTCACTGATTTTGTGTGCCCTCTTCATTGGTCCCGGTAGATCTTCATCAAAATTACTTGTTAAAAAAAAAAGCTTTCATGGTGAACTTAATTGAATTAAAAGAGACAATAAGTACATATGATAGATTTGATTGGTAAAATATTATACAGCAAGTGTACTAACTTAGAGATAATTTGTATATGCGAAGAACTAACTATTGGATATTAAAAGATAGGTCTTTTATGATTGGTGTAACATTATACAGTGCGCTACGGATCAGGATAAAAAAAAAACAGAATGTACTGTAGCTGTTCAGAGGGGACTTTTCTCACTGACTCCTGAATGGCATTTCAGTAGTAGAAGTGAATGAAAGTAACCCAATCTGCAGATTAAAGAACGATCCAACCAAGACTGTAGTTGAAGTCAGTTATTTTGTACGAGCACCCTGTGGACCGGGAATCCACATGTGAACACACAAAACAGGTTTAAAAAAACGTTAACAATGTTGATAATAATGAAAATATAAGTTCCTGGTGCTAAAGTTAAAATTGCAGTGTTTTATACAAAGAAAACATGTTAGTTAAAAGTTAGTTACTTTTGTTTTAAGGGAGATGTAATAATAGTGATCAGGTTTGCATGGCAGCTAGCAATGCCGTACTGTTTTATTAGACTTGGCTGCCAGCAGGAGGCTGACATACAGTATGCAGAGCTGTAATGGAGACTTGCAGTCTCATGTGCTGTTCATAATAACTTTAAAGTAAAGAACCTTTTCCTTCATCTATGTGTTGTCTTAAGAACTTACACATAGAAATACAAGGTGAAACATTTCCCACCCTGTTAGTTGCCAATTTTACACATGTATTGCAGAATAATCAATTAATGGGGGCAGCTTGGAATATTGAACCATGTGAATGAATACTTATGCAATGCTGCCTACTTTGGTCCCATTTCCAAATAGGTAGAGCTTTTTCACTTTTGGGACTGCCAATTCACTTGGACCATCATTCTATTTCAGGACTGCCTGTTAGGTGCTTCTCTTCAGCTACACACGAGCTACCCAACATTGTTTACTCAGAATCAGAATTATTGTCATGAACATGTCATGAAATTTGTTGCTTTGCAGCAGTGTGTTACAGAACAAATATTGCTACAAATTTCATTTAAAAAATACATAAATTAGTACAAAAGAAGAGAAAGTGAAGTTGTCTTTCTGGTTCATTTTCTTTTCTTTTGTAATTCTTTATTTAACGCACGATGAACCATATCAACCAAAATATTTACAGATGTATCTTTTTAAATATTCATGACACTTTCTCTCTTTTTTCCCATCCCTCCCTCCCCCTTCAAAACCAATAAATATTGAACATATAAAATACAATAAAACATCTTTATACAAAAGAAGAACAAATAAGAAAGATGTGTCATCTACTTATACACATTAAATCTGATTGTGTTTATCTTCTTTTCATTTTAGGTGGTGGAGGTCCGAGGCCTGCTCTTTCTGCTATGTTCCATGTATGGTTCCCATATTTTTTCAAACAATGTAACTTTGTCTTTTAAATTGTTTGTCATTTTTTTCCAATGGAATACACTTATTCATTTCCATGTACCATTGTTGTATCTTCAGGCTCTCTTCCATTTTCCAAGTTGACATTATACATTTTATTGCTACTGCCAAGGCTATCATAATGAATCTTTTTTGAGCCTTATCCAATTTGAGACCTAGTTCTTTACTTTTTATGTGATTTAAAAGAAAAATTTCTGGATTTTTTTGGTATGTTGTTTTTTGTGATTTTATTTAATATCTGATTTAGTTCTTCCCAAAATGTATTCACTTTCGCCCATGCCCAAATTGCATGTATTGTGTTCTAATTTCATTTTTACAGCGAAAGCATCTATCCGATATTGTTGGGTTCCATTCTCTTAATTTTTGAGGGGTGATAAGCCTGTGTAACCAATTATATTGTATCATACGTTCTTGTGTTTATTGTATTCTTCATAGTTCCAGAATGCTTTGTTCTTTATCTTTACGTTTAAGTCCTTTTCCCATCCTTGTTTAGGTTTGTACCTTATTTCATCATTTTCCTTGCCTTGCAGCTTAATGTACATATGTGTTATAAATCTTTTAATTATCATTGCATCTGTAATTACATATTCAAAGCTGCTTCCATCTGATAGTCTTAATCAACTTCCCAATTTGTCCTTTAAATAAGCTTTCAACTGATGATATGTAAACTTTGTACCATGAGTTATTCCGTATTTGTCCTTCAATTGCTCAAATGTTAATAAATTATTTCCCAAAAAACAACTTTCTATTCTTTTGATTCCCTTTTTCTCCCATTCTCTAAAAAATAAGTTACTATTGTAAAAGGGATTAGTGGATTTTGCGTCAATAGCATTTTTGGTATTTGGCAATTTATTTTTTTCCTTTCTACGTGCATCTTCTTTCATATTTTAAGTAAGTGATGCAGTACTGGTGAGTTGTTCTATTTCACCAGCTTTGCATCCCATTTATAAAGTATACGTTCTGGTACCTTCACTCCCATCTTATCTAGCTCTATCTTAGTCCAATCTAGGTTTTCTCTCGTCTGATAAAAATCTGATAAGTATCTTAATTGCGCAGCTCTGTAATAGTTTCTGAAGTTTGGTAACTGCAAACCACCTTGCTTATACCTCTCTGTTAATTTATCTAACGCTACCCTTGGTTTCCCCCCCCCTTTCCTTATCATTTCCAAGAATTTCCTTATTATTCTCCTTAGTTCAACAAAGAATTTCTCTGTTGAGGGAATTGGTAATGTTTAAAATAAGTATTGTATCCGTGGGAATACGTTCATTTTAATGCAATTCACCCTCCCTATCAACGTTAGCGGTAATTCTTTCCAGTTTTCTAAGTCTTTTTGTATTTTCCTTATTAATGGCTGCTAGTTTATACAAGTGGCTTAAGTTATCATCTATCCTGACACCTAGATATCAAATCGCTTATGATTGACATTTAAATGGAAATTCTTTTTTGAGCTCTGTATAGTCCGCATTACTCATTGGCATCACTGCTTTTATTTGTGTTGACCTTATATCCAGATATTTCTCCATATTCCTTCAATTTCTTATATAACTCTTTTATTGATTTCTCTGGTTCTGTTAGATACATTATGATGTCATCAGCAAAAAGGCTGATTTTGTACTCATTCTCCTTTATTTTTATCCCTTTTATTTTATTTTCCCTTCTTATCAGCACTGCCAATGGTTCTATTGCTAAGGCGAACAGTGAGGGGGACAGTGGGCATCCCTGCCTAGTTGATCTGCTTAGTTTGAACTGGTTCAATATATATCCACTTACCACTACCTTTGCCAACAGTCCATTATATAATGTCCTAATCCAGTTAATATATTTTTTAATTTTTCAATTTTACAGATTGAATTTCTGTAACATTTTAAATAAGTAGTTCAACTAGACCCTGTCGTCAAAGGCTTTTACTGCATCTAAAGCAACTGCCTGTTTTACTATTTTTGGTACACAGTCGGCCAATCTGTTTGCTAATAATTTTGCTATCATCTTATCATCTGCATTTAGTAAGGATATTGGTCTGCATGATGCTGGTGTTAATGGGTCCTTCCCTATCTTTGGTATTACTGTGGGTATTGCTGTCTTGCATGAATCTGGTAAGTTTTGTATTTCTTCCACCTGATTCATTACTTCCAGGAGAGGCAGAATTAATAACTCTTTGAATGTTTTGTAAAATTCTCTCCTAGTGTTTTGTTCGGCAGCTTTCTTAACATGTCCTGTACTTCTATTTCAAACGGTTTTATCAATTTGCTTTGATCCTCTACTTGCAATTTCGGCAATTCAATTTTATCTAAAAACTCTTCTATTTTATAATTTTTCCCTTCATTCTCAGTTTGGTATAATTTTTTATAAAATTCCTTAAAATTTTCATTAATCTCTATTAGGTTGTATGCGATTTGTTTGTCCTTTTTCCTTGACGCCAATACAGTTCTTTTAGCTTGCTCTAGGTTGCCAGGCCAATATTTTATGTGTTTTTTCTCCCAATTCGTAATACTTTTGCTTTGTTTTCATTATGTTCTTCTCCACCTTATATGTTTGCAATATTTCATATTTTATTTTTTTGTTTGCCAATTCTCTTTTTCTTTATATCCTCCCTTTTCACCTATTCCTTTCCTGTAATTGCTAACCTCCCTTTCCAGCTGCTCTATTTCCCGATTGTATTCCTTTTTCATTTTAGTTACATAACTTATTATTTGTCCTCTGATGAAGGCTTTCATTGCGTCCCATAGTATAAATTTGTCTTTACAGATTCTGTGTTTATTTCAAAGTATGTTTTAATTTGGTGTTCAATAAACTATCTAAATTCTTGCCTTTTGAGTAGCATGGGGTTTAACCTCCATCTGTATGTTTTTGGTGGGATGTCCTCCAGTTCTATTGCTAGTAGCAGGGGTGAATGATCTGAAAGTAGTCTAGTTTTCCTGACTCTCCCTTGAATATGAGCCAACAATAAAAACATATCGATCCTTGAGTAGGTCTTGTACCTACTTGAGTGATATGAATATTCCTTCTCTTTTGGGTCCTGGGTCCTCCATATATGCATAAGTTTCATTTCCTGCATTGATTTAACCATAAATTTGGCTACTTTATTCTTTTTGCTTGTCTTTTGTCCCAGTTATATCCAACATTGGATCCAAATTAAGGTTAAAATCCACTCCTATCAACATATTTCCTTGTGTATCTGCAATCTTCAAAAATACATCTTGCATAAACTTTTAATCCTCCTCATTAGATGCATACATATTGAGAAAATTCCAAAATTCTGAATATATCTGACACATTATCATTACATAACTCCCTGCTGGATCTGTTATTTCCTCCTCTATCTTGATTGGTACATTTTTGTTAACTAATATGGCTAGACCTCTAACTTTTGAATTATATGATGCTGTGTCCAACCCAGTCTCTCTTCAATTTGTTATGTTCCGCTTCGGTTAGATGCGTTTCCTGCAAATGCTATATCTATTTTTTCCTTTTTCAGTAAATTTAGTAGCCTCTTCCTTTTAATTTGGTTATGTATTCCATTAATGTTTAGAGTCATATAATTCAACGTGGCCATCTTATTTTCGTTTTCACTTCTTTTCTGCCTCCTCGTCGCCTCTATCCCCTTTTTCCCATTACTGTTCTTTAAGTTTTCCTTTTTAATCTCAGTATATGACAGCACACTTAAAATATGAATTACCCCAACAATCCTTACAACCTATAGCCCTTTAACCCCAAATGAACCTCCCCTCCTTGGGTTGCCCCTTATCCCTTGTTGGGCAACCACAACTCCCCTTTCCATTCGTTTTGCGATCATACTCGCAAGCGTCAACTGATTTTGCAGTGACGGTTATCCTCCCCCCACCAGAGAACACTATTTTTCTATACATATAACAAAGCTCTTTTTTTGCCCCCTTCTTTCCCTCATTTCCCTTCTCTTTTCCATCTTTATATATATATTATCTTTACTTTATATTATTACATATTTTTGTATTTCTCCCGCTGCAGGGCCTCCCGTTGTTGGTCACCCCATCGCCGTTCACCCTCTTCCAGCCCCTCATTCCTTTTCTTACCGCTCTTCTGTTCTTCTTTCCTGCTTGATTCCCCCAGCCAAACACCCCGGCACTGGGCGTCTCTCAGCTGGTCACTCCGCAGCTGACCGCTCCTCAGCTGAGCCCCCCTCCTATCAGCATTCACCTTTTCTTTGCGCACTGTACATGCAAGACTCCTCGCGCATGTGCAGTTGCACACCTTTGCTTCGCTCAGTGCCATTTTTGAAGTCCGCTGGTCAAGAGGTCACCACTCCTCCGGGGACTCACCAACTTCAGAGGTTGGACGCTTCTCTCTACAGTGGCTCCCTGCTCCAATGTGCAGGTAAGGCTTTCTTCTTTTTTCTGAGGTGATTTTCCTTCTTCCCTTTTCTCTGTTATTCTTGATTTCTCTTTTTTGTAACTTTATCTTTCATTTCCTACATTTTATGTTTATTGAGCTCTGTTTTTTCTTTTCTCTGGAGAGGTCTGGTTCTACTCGACCAGCCACTACTCAAATATGTGACTCCTCCCCTCTGGTTCATTTTCCATTCAGAAATCGAATCATCCTTTATTCTCCTTGACCCCTCAGGAGAATGTCCAGGAAGAAATGTGAATTAGTTCATTTAAGTAAAAGATTGGATTACTTATCAAAGAATGGGATTCAACAAAAGGAAAGGTGTATTCAATGTGAAATAAAGTTGCACAATCTGCAAGAGGCAGGGTCGTTTCAAGGAGGAGAGTGACTGCAAGAGCTGAATGAAACTCCGCCTCATAGGTCTTTGCTAATTTCTCCTTTGGCACGTGTAATAAACGCAACGTGGGTTTTTTTTCCCCCCCCCACCCAAGTTTTACAGTCTGAGAAAATGCTTCAAGAAAATACAAGCCATTTTTTGTGTCTTTTTCAAGTAATCTTGTTTCTGGAGACACAAAAGACTGCAAATGTTGGAGTCTGGAGCAAAAAAAAAATACACTCCTGGTAGAACTCAGTGGGCTAAGCAACATCTGTGGAGGGAAATGGACAACTGATGTTTCAGGTCAAGATACTAATTCAGGTCACAACACAACACATTGACCATCTTCCCACCAAAGTTGCTAACAAACTCTCTGCATTCAGTGTGCTTTCTGCTCTTTTGCTTCTTTTTCTTTTCCCCTTATTTTAAAATCCATCTTTCAATTAATACTTTAACATTTGTTCTAACTTCTGGCTGAAAGTAAAATTTTTGGCTGAGAATTTGAAATTAATAAAGACTAAAGCCATATGAATCTCTCAGGCTCTGAAGTAGAGCCACCATCAATTCAATTTGTTCTAAAAATAGGCAAATTCAGTATTTTGGAATCACAACAAGCAAAGAAAGATATTGAGGTTTGATAGATTAAGAATTTATTTGTAGAAATCATGGGGTTGTAGCGGTAGCTACAACTCTGAAACACACTACAGGATGCTGAGGGGTTTCAGTTGAACTGATTTATTTGAACTTCGCACGCGCCCTTTAAGGGCAGCATGGGCTCCGCCCCGTGGAGGCGGTGACATCATCACATTGCCCGAGGCACGCGCTGTGGCCTGAGCAACGAGGCACTGAGATACCCCAACAGCACCATTTTCCCACGGCTATCCCACAGGTGCGGCGATACAAGCGATAAGGTTCACCACGAGAGATGTGCACCGCCACAAGATGGTCATAGTTTGGGCTTAAAGGTTTTGACTCAACATATTAAAAGGTTGTTTGTTAACAACCAATATAAATTCCAAGGAGAAATGTACTTGCAGTTCAATGATATGATCAAATCTTAATTTTAGGAGTCCATTCTTGAGGATTCATTCAGAGTACAAATTCCAAATGGGGAAACGAAATTGAAATTTATCCAAGCTTTCAATGTTTTAATTTCAGATTTTTAAATAAAAAAGGACGATGTGATATATACCGGAGATTTCAATTAGTACAATAAAATGTGTTAATAACTTGGACCTTGTGGGAATATCTTATCAGCATTTTAATGTTGTTACTGTTTGACAATGAAGTTTTTCTAGACCCCTGAAAAAGATGAAATTGCAACTTCAATCAGATAATCTGAGACACCAACAGAAAAGATCTTCCAAATCGATTTTCTGAAATTGGTTTTGAATTGGATTTAAATTCATTTTCATTCTAAAATTAGATATCATGAATAGTGTAGTTAACAATAATTAATTATTTTCTCTTGAAGCAAGGATGGTGAGAAAAAGGCTATAGAATGGCAACGATTAGTGGAAGAACAGAGAGCTAGGAAATTATACTGCACATGAAGATTTGGCTTTCTGCATACTTTTGGATGTAGTTTATGGATTTTGGCTGCTGATCACGAAAATCACCATTTTTTAAAAAGATACAACCTTTTTTTGTGATTTCCTGTCATATTTTAAGTCTACTCACAGCATTCAAAACCATGTGCATCACATCAATGAAAATTCATTTTCTGCATTCGCACTTGGATTTCTTCCCTGCTGTTCTTGATGTAGTCAGCGACAAACATGGTGAAAGGTTACACCAGGACAATGCGATCATGGAAAAATGGTATCAGGGCAATTGGAATCCATCGATGCTGGCCAACTATTGCTGGATGCAGACACGAGAGTCATCAGATGCTGAATACAAACAAAAATCAGCGGCAAAACATTTGAAACAGTTGAACTAATGCAATATGTCAGCATTATAAAGTGATTAAATGTGCTAAATTCAATAAAGGTTAATTTAATGCTTCTCCAACTACCTAAGTGATACAGCAAATTTGAAATTTCTTTTCAGGAAGCAAATAAAATGTTGTCCAGTGTTATCTTACATCAGCAAAATACAGCAAGCAAATTGAGAAACTATTCCTCATTAAGACCATTGTCTTTGGCTAAAGATGATTTTGATTAATTGGTAAGATGGGCAAATGGAATTCCATTCTGAATGGTGTAAGAGAATGTACTGCAGTAGAACTAACAAGGATAGGACTCTCACAATGTATGATAGGATTTCTAGGGAGGACTGAGCAACAAAGGGGCATTGGCTTTCAGTCCAAGGATCCAAGAAAGTTGCAGCAAAGGTGGAGAGAGTGGTGAAGACTACATACAGAATATTTGCCTTTGTCATCAGGATGCAGGTATTTTATAAAACATTAAGCCAAAACTGGAAATCTGTGTGCAGTTCTGGTTGCACTGGAAGGACGTGTTTGCACTGGAGAAAGTGAAGAGGAGATTCAGCAAAATAATGCCTGAGACTGGAAAGGAAGTGTTTGATTTCCTCGGAGCGGAGGAGATCCATGCCAAAGTTGGCATTTTGGGTGAGCCCCATTTGTCTGCATATGGCCCATGTCCTTTTATATTCAGGTTCCTAATAAAACTTTGATGAAGGGCTTGGACCTGAAATGTTGACCATTCTTTAAGTGCCACTGATATTGTTTGATCCACAGAGTTCTTACAGCAGATTGTTTTGTGCTCTTTCTAAACTCTTGCTATCCATATATTTGTCCAAATGTCTTTTGAACTTTATATTGGTCCCCAATTTAGTAGCTTCTTCTGGCAGCTCGTTCCAGAGATAGACCATCCTCTGAGTGAATACATTACCCCCTCAATTTCCTTTAAAATCTCTCCCATCTCACTTTAAGCCTATGCCTTCTAGATGTAGAATCATCTACCCTGGGAAAAATTGTGAGCATTCACTTTATTCCTGACGCTCATTATTTTATAACCTGGCTCTCATTATTTTATAAGCACCTACAAGGTCACTCTTCAGCTTCCTAAATTCCATGGAATACAGTCCTAGCCTATCCAACCTCTTCCTATAACTCAACTCCTCCCATTCCTGATGTGTTTCCTCTACATCTTTTCCACCTTATTGATATTCTTCCAGTAGTTGGCCACCAGAGCTCCACACAGTACCCAAAGTGCCTTGTACCACTGTATTAGGAAGTGAAACAATTTGTGCTCAATACCCAACCATTGAAGGCAAACATAGAAACATAGAAGATAGGAGCAGGAGTAGGTCATTCAACCCTTCGAGCCTGCTCCGCCATTCAACGAGATCATGGCTGATCTTAAAGTTCAGTACCCCGTCCCCGCCTTCTCTCCGTAACCTTTAATACCCTTATACTGAAGAAATATACCTAATTCCCTCTTAAATAGATTTAATGAACCTGCCTCTACTGCCCTCTGCGGCAATGAATTCCACAGATTCACCACCCTCTGGGTAAATAAATTCCTCCTCATCTCGGTCCTAAATGGTTTGCCTATTATCCTCAAACCATGGCCCCGGGTTCTGGATTTTCCCATCATTGGAAACGTCCCATCTGCATCCATTCTGTCCAGTCCTGCCAGAATTTTATATGTCTCTATGAGATCCCCTCTCAATCTTCTAAACTCCAGCGATTACAATCCCAATTTGCGCAATCTTTCCTCACAAGTCATTCCTGCCATTCCAGGTATCAGCCTGGTGAATCGCCTCTGCACTCCCTCCATTTCAAGAACATCCTTCCTTAGATAAGGTGACCAAAACTGCACACAATACTCCAGGTGGGGTCTCACCAAGGCCCTGTACAGCTGCAGTAAGGTATCCTTGTTCCTATACTCAAACCCTCTTGATATGAAGGCCAACATACCATTTGCCTTTTTAACCGCCTGCTGTACCTGCATGCTCGCCTTCAGAGACTGGTGTACAAGTACCCCTAGGTCTCTCTGCACTTCCCCATCTCTTAATCTATTGCCATTCAAATAGTAATCTGCCCTCCGGTTTGTATTACCAAAGTGGATAACCTCGCATTTATCCACATTGTAGTGCATTTGCCATGTATCTGCCCAGTCCCTCAATTTATCCCAATCACACTGGAGCTTCCTGACCCCCTCTTCCGTGCACACAACCCCTCCTAGCTTAGTGTCATCTGCAAATTTGGAGATATTGCATCCAATCCCCTCATCCAGATCATTAATGTAAATTGTGAACAGCTGGGGTCCCAGTACAGATCCCTGTGGCACCCCACTGGTCACCGCCTGCCACTCAGAAAATGAGCCATTTATCCCAACTCTCTGTCTTCTACCTGCCAGCCAGTTCTCAATCCACATCAATACTTTGCCCCAAATCCCATGATCCTTGATTTTGTAAGCCAGTCATTTATGCGGGACCTTATTGAAGGCCTTTTGGAAGTCCAGGTACACCACATCCACTGGCTCTCCATTTACCTGTCACCATCTCAAAGAATTCCAGTAGTGTGCCAAACATTTTTTTCACCACTCTGTTCACACGAATTGCCACTTTTATGGAATATTGAACTCCAAGGTCTCTCAGTTTTACAACACTCTCCGGTCTTTCCATTTACTGTGCATGTCCTACCCTGGTTTGACTTAAAGTGTAGCATCTCACACTAATCAGAGTTAAATTCCATTTGCTGTTCCTTGACCCACCTTCCAATTTGAACTAGATTCCATTGTAGACTGAAATATCCTTCCTCATTGGCCACACACCAATTTTGGTGTCATCTGGAAATTTACTTATGTCAACTCTTTTGGTATCCAAATCATTAACATAGGCAACAAACCACAGTGGACCCAATGGTGACCCCTGTGGCATAAGACTGGTCATAAAGAAACCACCCTCCACTACTCTTCTCTGACATCCTCCATTAAGCCAGTTTTAAATCCAATTGACTTGCTCACCTTGGATCCCACATGACCCAACCTAAGCCTCCATGCAGGAGCTTGTCAAAGGAATTGCCTTTTACAGGTGTCCTTTCGTAATTTCGCTGACTGATTACATCACGATCTGGTATTGTAACTCAAATGCCCAGGAATATGAATTTAGCAAATATAGCCGGGCCCATCATGGACTCTGACCTTCCATAACCCTGGTCACTACTTCTCACTGCTACTTTTAGGATGAAAGAACAGAACACCAAGGTCCATCCAGTACTTCTAGGTTCAAGAGCCGTTTTTAATCCAATAACGACCAGGCTCTTGAACCTCCCTATATTGCATTAATCCTCACCATAATCTAGTCCATGAACACTGAAAAATCTGCTTGTTTTATGGAAACATCACTTTTTTTTCTTGTACTATCTGCAATTGTGAATATTTCTTTCTCTATCCTTCTATATTTTTCTTTTTTCAGCATTGGATTATTTTAGTAATTTAATGTACGCTTCTGTATCTGGTCCATCAAGCTGCAATGAATAAGAATTTTGGTGTCCCTATACATTATACTTATGTAAATGACAAACTCTCACAAGTCCAAATATACAGCATCCACTGTCCTCATTAATTCTCTTGGACACCTCTTCAAAATCAAAACTATCAGATTTATGAATCAACCTCCATGCTGATTGACCCCTGCTGATCCAAAGGCTGATGGATCTGGTTCTTCAAATTCCCCTCTAATAATGTCGCCATTGCTGATATCAGGCTAACTGGTGTTTAAACTAGAAGGCAGAGATTTAGATCAGGGGTAAAAGAGGATCTGAGAAGCAATTTTTCAACTGGAGGTGGTGGTAATTTAAAATGCACTACCCAAGATGGTGGTGGTGTCAAGTACTCTCACAATGATGAGGATGCATCTCGATGCACTCTTGAACTGACAATGTGCAAAAGGCTACAAACTAAATGCTGGTGAAAAGGATTATTGTAGAAGGATGTTGATGATTCACATGAACAAAGTGGGTCCTCTGACGAAGACCAAATAATACAAATAGCGAGAAGAAAGAATCCGAGGACACTAACAGAAATAGAATATTTTTTTTACTGGAATATGAAAAGACAGTAGCTACAGAAATGGAACTAATAATGAAAAGTCGGGAAACCAGAGATTCTAAATAATTATTTTGGGTCAGTCTTTATGGTAAAATACTCTGATCCCATTAACGTTAGATAATCAATGGTCCATTGTTGAAGGAGGACCTTAAATTAATTTATGTTATTCGAGCAAAAGTGGGAGGCACACTAATGGGGCTATGCGGGCAGAAATAGTCTGTTACCTTGTTGTATTGCTAACTTAAAAAAATTAAAACAAAAATTTAAAGTGGACATGTTCTCTAAACCTGATGGCTTGAAGTAGTTGAAAGATATTGGATGTTTTGCTAATAATCAGCTGATATTCTCTGGATTATTCTCTGATTAGAAGGCCAAAAATATAATTCAAGACAGAAAGATGTAACAGAGAACATAAAAGGGAACCAGTAGATAGATATACAGCAATACACAAAAATGCTGGAAAAACTCAGCAGGCCACGCAGCAACTACAGGAAGTACTAGAGTAGTGATTCTCAACCTTTTTCTTTCCACTCACACACCACTTCACCATAGGTGCTCTGTGAATAGTAAGGGATTGCTTAGGGTGGCATCTGGGTGGGAAGAAAAAGTTTGAAAACCACAGTTTTAATCGTCCCTCATTGACTTGTTATGTGCACCATTTCATAACTCCAAAGGATATGGCCCAATGATAACTTTTCTCAAGCAAAATAATTCAATAACAATTGGGTCTAGAGCAGTGGATAACAAAATTGGGTCTAAAGCAGTGGATAACAAAATAATTCAATAACAATTGGGTCTAGAGCAGTGGACTAATCACAAAGCATTGATAGCATAGGGATTAATTAAGTGGTATGTGAGTGGAAAGAAAAAGGCTGAGAACTACTGTATTTGAGTAAGAAAAGTTTTGGGCTCAGAGTTCATCGTCAAGGTATGAGGAAAAAAAAGCAGACAAGCACCTGAACAAAAAAGTTGGGGAGAGAAGAGATGAGAGTAGATACAGAGCAATTAGATTACTAGTAGGCTTTTGATATGTATGTGCTTTTACACGAAAGGTATTGCATAAACTTTAAGGAGAGGGTTGGATAAAATTAAGCTGCTTTCTCAAAAAGTGTTAAAAGCTCGTGGAGGTGGGAAGGAGGTGGGGTAGTACAATATAAGTGTATAAAATTATAGGCAGAGATAGAGTAGACAGAATCTTTTTCCCAGCGTGGAAATGTCAAACATTAGAGGGCATAGCTTTAAGGCGAGAGAGGACATTTTTGAAAGGAGAATTACAAGGCAAGTTTTTCTTCAGAAAGGTGTGGAGGGAAGTGGGAGAAACAGATACAATAGCAACATTTAAGTGGACACATGAACTGGCATGGAATAGAGAGATATAGATCATATGCAGGCAGATACACAATTTAAATTGGCAACATGAGTCAAAGGGCACAAGGGATTTGGATTGATGAGGAAGTGCCTAACAGAGGGAAAAGTTAAAGTAGATGATTATTGGTTGAGACAATTAGTAACTTGTTGGAGTGTCACAGGATCATTAGTGGGTCCTCAATGATTCATGATCCATATTGATGGATTGGACTATGGACCCCAAAAGTACCATATATTTCGGCATACAAGTCTTGAAACACCAGCAACAGATTTTTATTGAAAACAACACATTTAAAACCCTTCAAAAATCACTCTCCCTATTATCGTCTGAGGCAAAGATAATGGCAAGCACATCCATAACAGTCATATGGGTCCAAGTCTGTATCTGATGAGGTAGTTTCAGCTTCATCTTCAGTGTCCTACAATAAATCATCTCTGTGCCATCAATTGCATGAGATACACTTTTTGAACGATGTTATCAGTCTCTCCTTTAACTTTGTCCCATGCCTTGAGCACAAAGTTACACAGCATATCAAGAGATGCAGCACTCATTGCCCCACCCTTTGTAAATGACTTTTCTGCACTGGACATCAACGTAGACCATTCCTTGCATGCATGGTCTTTGAATGGCTTGTTCAAGCAGAAATCGAGAGGTTGCGATATAGACATCAAACCACCCAGGATAAATGCCATTCAAGTATTATGTAGTGCTAATCTACTTTTGTTGTTCTCAGTTTAAGTGGCTACAAAAAACATATCCCAGACCAGCAAACTCCGTTATTTGCATAAACCACCTGGCGACCTGTTCCACACATTGTCTCTCCATAGATTTACACCATATTCATCCTTTTTTCATAAAAATGTTTAAAAATACCTGCAGGGAATTTTATTTTAGTTTTGTGTTTGAAGATTACCATAGGTCTTAACTTTGTCTTGTTGGCCATGCGTGATAACACCACATTAAACATGGTCCTTTCATGGCCTTGTACTTCTGGATTGCAGTTTTAACACCTTTCCAATCCACTGTTCTATTGCCAATCATATCAAAATTCATGGGGGCTTCACCCACGTTTCCGATATTTGCCAATCAATGCACACTTATGTTTCTCCTGGTTACACATAATAAACTGGTGAAAACACTCAACCTTATGATTAAGATCTTTCAGGTGACTATGTAGCAATCTTGCCTCTGTTCACATTCCCAGTCTGCAACGTGGTTTTCCAACTCTGGCCAACGAGTGATTCCTTTTCTCGGCGAACATTTGCCTTTTTGGTATTTTTCTTCAAGTCTCTTCTTTCTTCCTCCAATCCAATCTCTTGCCAAGTTCTCATCCACATCAAATTTTCCTGCAGCTGCACCAGTTATAGGTTTTCTTGGCCATTTCTAGCACTTTCAATTTAAAACTCACTTCAAACATTCTTCACGAGTTGTGTGGTGTCGTTGGACCCCTCATGATAGCAATCAGCTCCAGCCAACATCCAGCAGATCAATCTGCGCGGTCTTTGGGAGTCGACATATACACTGGTCAATGGCCCCTCTCAGGCAGCGTAATCTCAGGGGGGGGGGGGGGGGGGAGAGATGGTAATTGACTTGTACACTGGTCAATGGGCCAACTCAGGAATACTGAAAATTGGGGATCAACTTATACACCAGATATACCATAAAACCATTTTTGAAAAAAATGGGGGGGTCAACTTGTATGCCAGATCACTTGCATACCAAAACATACAGTCGTGTAGCCAAATTTTCTGACAATACAAAGAACAGTCAACAAAAAAAGTACAAAGAGCCAATAAAAGGGTTAAATGAACGAGTAAGAAATTGATAGATGGAGCATGATGTGGATAAATGTGAAAATATCCACAATGGAAGGAAGAATTAAAGTATTTAAATGGAGAGGGACTGCAAAATATTGTAGTACAAGGGGATCTTGTGGTCTCAGAAAATGAAATACAAAAAATTAGCAAAGAGGTAGACCAAGTAATTAGTAAGTCTAATGGAATATTTACATTTATTGCAAGGGGTATGGGGTATAAATTGAGGGAAAGTTTGATGTAATTTTTTTTAAACAGGGCACTTATGACACGAGAGTATGATTTTCACCTCCATATTTAAAGGAAGAGTGTACTTGGATTGGAATCAGTGCAGGGAAGATTCACTGAGTTGATTGCTGGGATGAAATGGCTGATGTCTGAAGAAAAATTGAGAGGGTTGGGCCTACAGTTTTAAGTATAGAACAATGATGTGACCTTATTAAGCAACACTAGATTCTGAGGATGAGCGAGTAGATGCTTCCCCCAGTGATGGTGTTTAGAACCAGACATAATTCCAGTATAAAGGGGTGGGGAGGGGGTTTCTCATTTCAGACACAGATGAGGTGAAATGTATTCTCTCATAAATGTTTTGAACATTTGGACTTTTCAACCCCAGAGAGACCTAGAGAGCAGTGGAGGAAAAGGCAGAATACTTCCGTGACCTGAAACACCCACTCGGTTTCTCTCCTGACTGAGACTGCCTGACCTTCTAAATGCTTCCAGTATTTATTGAAGCATTCCCTTTTGGGAAGTTATTGTATAGTTATAGTAGGCAACCTGAAAGCAAGCTTGGAAGGGAAGGCAAGTGAGACTAATAATCTTTCAGTTTCCTCAAGATATTCCTCTACTGTGAAAAAATATTGGCTTGAGGTATTTACATTTACTCAAAATGCTCCTGTTGTAGCAGAGAATGCTGCATGACCCATTTTCAGCTCCTGGCAAGTTTCAGCAGTATTATGAAGCTTGTTTTGTGAATTACTAGCATGGCCTTTCTGCATTTATTTTACAGAAGCCAACAACTATGGACTAGCTGTACATTTTTTTTCCAGGCACACAATGTAGTGGATTCACCAACTATCAGGTCATTTAATGTTAAAGAGAAACACATGTCTCTCTAAGGAATGTACTGGTTTCATTGGCCTGGATTATGAATTTAAAACCTAGTGCCTGTGTCTCAAGACCACAATTGTAAACTGAAGCCATCCTGTTGGGACCCGTTTCACGCTTTGATTCATTTGAAGTTGGAGGCAGTCCTTACATTAAAGGTGCATAGAAGCTAGACTTAAAGTAACCAGAAAATTATATAAGTAACAGCGGAGTGTTGATTGGAAGACATCTGAACAACATTTTGAAATGTGTTACAGCATTATTGATTTATCTTCAACTGGCATCTTTCAGAAATGGACATTTTAAATGTTGCAGGTAATCAGTTAGTCATGTAGAGAACCTGTTCAATGCTCGTCTTCTATTGAAAGATCACTGAAATGAAACATTAGCTCGTTTCCCTCTCCCTGGATTCTGCCTGATCTGCACAAATGCTGCTTTGGTCGTATTATACACAGCTCGAGATCTGCATGACACGGCATGTGATTGATTTTGCTGCTTCCCCTTCAGGCTGAAAATATGGGTGGTCAGGTGGTTCTGCCATCGAACTAAAGAATATTACAGCACAGAAACAGGCCCTTCAGCTCTTCTGGTCTGTGCTGAACTAATTTTCTGCCTAGTCCCACTGACCATAGCCCTTCATACCCTTCCCTTCCAGGTCCAAATTCTTCTTAAATGTTAAAATTGAGCCCTCATTTACCACTTCAGCTGGCAGCTAGTTCCACACTCCAACAAATCTGTATGTGAAGAAGTTCCCCCAAAACGTCATCTCTTTCACCCTTAACCCATGACCTCTGGTTTGTATCCGAGTGGGAAAAAAAGCCTATCTACATTTCTTCTTTGGCTTGGCTTCGCGGACGAAGATTTATGGAGGGGGTAAAAAGTCCACGTCAGCTGCAGGCTCGTTTGTGGCTGACAAGTCCGATGCGGGACAGGCAGACACGATTGCAGCGGTTGCAGGGGAAAATTGGTTGCTTGGGGTTGGGTGTTGGGTTTTTCCTCCTTTGCCTTTTGTCAGTGAGGTGGGCTCTGCGGTCTTCTTCAAAGGAGGTTGCTGCCCACCAAACTGTGAGGCGCCAAGATGCACGGTTTAGGCATTATCAGCCCACTGGCTGTGGTCAATGTGGCAGGCACCAAGAGATTTCTTTAGGCAGTCCTTGTACCTTTTCTTTGGTGCACCTCTGTCACGGTGGCCAGTGGAGAGCTCGCCATATAACACGATCTTGGGAAGGCGATGGTCCTCCATTCTGGAGACGTGACCATCTACATTTACTCTATCTAAAACACTCACAATTTTAAATACTTCTATCAAATCTCCCCTTATTCTTCAATGCTCCAGGAAATAAAATCCTAACCCATTTAACCTTTCCCTGTAATTCAGTTCCTGAAGTCCAAGCAACATCCTAGTATATCTTCTCCACACTCTTTCTATCTTATTGATATCCTATCCTAGATGACCAAAACTGCACACAATACTCCCAATTTGGCCTCACCAATGTCTTACACAACTTTAACATAACATCCCAACTCCTGTACTCAATATTTAGATTTATGAAGGCCAGTGTGCCAAAAGCTCCCTTTACAACCCTGTCTACCTGTGACGCCACTTTCAGCAAATTATGTATCTGTATTCCCAAATACAGACGTGACCAATTCATCTACTAACCCTGTACGTGGGAGGAAAGCTATGGAAGCACGGAGAAAATGTAAAACATCCTTACAGACAAGTGCCTTTGAGAAAGGGACAATAATAAGGTCAAAAAGGAAGACTGTGTACTATTGAACATGCTGCAAGCAATGAATGAAGAAGGAAGGGGACATCTAAAAAGGATAACATCTCCATCAAAGGTCTTTGGGATTCAATCCTCCCACCTCAACCTGAATGAGGAACAGTGTGTGGGAGACTCCTTCGCTTTGCTAAGGGGCTCGTTATTGTGTAGTTCTTGCAGCCTTGGATCAGCGTGGACAGCACTCTCTTAAGCCCTCATTTAACGTGAAAGGCTCTGTTCAGGCAACAACAGATGGCATCAACAAAATCTCTAAGTATGCAGTACACTTTCAAACAACTAAACTATTCGTACACGAACAGGGTGGGCAGCCTCTTCACTACAATCATAGCCAAACTACTGAGGACTCCACTCCTGCTCTCTACCAAACCCTACCCATCACCCTCAAATCCACATCAAGAAGTTATCTGCCTCCACTTTAAATACTTCTAATGGTCAACTCTGCACACCCTAGAAAATTCCAGAGATTCATTATGCTTGGAAGGAGAATTTTCTACAAACCTTTTATTTAAATTTGGAGATAATACTGTAACAGGCCCTTCCCACCCACAAGTTCATGCTGCCCAAATAAACCCTTATGACCAATTAACCTACTAACCCTATACATAGGAGGAAACTAGGGCACCTGGAGAAAACACAGGCAGACATGGGGAGAATATACAAACTCGCTACAGATAGTGGCAGATTTAAACTCAGGTCATGGGCACTGTAATCTTTTTTTTTTTTCTTTTGGCTTGGCTTCGCGGACGAAGATTTATGGAGGGGGTAAAAAAGTCCACGTCAGCTGCAGGCTCGTTTGTGGCTGACCAGTCCGATGCGGGACAGGCAGACACGATTGCAGCGGTTGCAAGGGAAAATTGGTTGGTTGGGGTTGGGTGTTGGGTTTTTCCTCCTTTGCCTTTTGTCAGTGAGGTGGGCTCTGCGGTCTTCTTCAAAGGAGGCTGCTGCCCGCCAAACTGTGAGGCGCCAAGATGCACGGTTTGAGGCGTTATCAGCCCACTGGCGGTGGTCAATGTGGCAGGCACCAAGAGATTTCTTTAGGCAGTCCTTGTACCTTTTCTTTGGTGCACCTCTGTCACGGTGGCCAGTGGAGAGCTCGCCATATAATACGATCTTGGGAAGGCGATGGTCCTCCATTCTGGAGACGTGACCCATCCAGCGCAGCTGGATCTTCAGCAGCGTGGACTCGATGCTGTCGACCTCTGCCATCTCGAGTACCTCGACGTTAGGGGTGTGAGCGCTCCAATGGATGTTGAGGATGGAGCGGAGACAACGCTGGTGGAAGCGTTCTAGGAGCCGTAGGTGGTGCCGGTAGAGGACCCATGATTCGGAGCCGAACAGGAGTGTGGGTATGACAACGGCTCTGTATACGCTTATCTTTGTGAGGTTTTTCAGTTGGTTGTTTTTCCAGACTCTTTTGTGTAGTCTTCCAAAGGCGCTATTTGCCTTGGCGAGTCTGTTGTCTATCTCATTGTCGATCCTTGCATCTGATGAAATGGTGCAGCCAAGATAGGTAAACTGGTTGACCGTTTTGAGTTTTGTGTGCCCGATGGAGATGTGGGGGGGCTGGTAGTCATGGTGGGGAGCTGGCTGATGGAGGACCTCAGTTTTCTTCAGGCTGACTTCCAGGCCAAACATTTTGGCAGTTTCCGCAAAGCAGGACGTCAAGCGCTGAAGAGCTGGCTCTGAATGGGCAACTAAAGCGGCATCATCTGCAAAGAGTAGTTCACGGACAAGTTTCTCTTGTGTCTTGGTGTGAGCTTGCAGGCGCCTCAGATTGAAGAGACTGCCATCCGTGCGGTACCGGATGTAAACAGCACTGTAATAATGTTACGCTAACCACTGTCCTTTACTTTAACCCTATGTCCACTCTCACTACTAAAGATCTAAGTTTTAAATTTGACATACAGCACAGTAACAGGCCATTACAGCCCACAAATCAATTCCGCCTAATTCACACCCCATTAACCTACACCCCTAGTACATTTTGAACTGAGGAAGGAAACTGAAGCCCCTGGGGAAAAACAAGACAGACGTGGAGAGAATGTACAAACTTCTTAAGACAGTGTGGGATTCGAACCCTGGTCCTGATCACTGACACTGAAAAGGCTTTGCACTACCCACTTCGCCAACTTGACGTCTACCTTGTTAAGCTCACCCTAGGGTCTTGTATGCCTCAACAATATTATCCCTCATTTATTTGAAGTCCAAAGAATGCAGATCCAATCTGCTGATCATCATTTGATAGGACAACCTCCCCAACCAGGAATTAGCCTGGCGAATCTCTTTAGACTGCCTCCAGTGCCATTTGATTCCTTCCTAGGTAAGGGAAACAAGTTCACTTTTATATGATTCACAGTCTCAAAATATGGGGTCAGTAATGCAGGACTGAATTGAGGAGAAAATTCTTCAGCCAAAGGTAGTGAGTCTTTGCAATGTCCTCCCTGAGAGGGCTATGGAGCCTCAATAACTGAGTGTATGAGCACAAGTCTGCTCCTTAGCGTTATGGTCTTATATTCAAGGTGACGATCAAAAGATTCTTTGCATAGTGAATCACAGGGAGTTAGTATAGTAGTGGTAAGGGAAAAGAATGGCCAGTCTTATTTTGCCACAAAAAAAAAGCAGCAAGCCATGGGGCTTGCTCCTTGTATCATTTATGTTCCTATGCAATGCCTGGTAGTGCAAATCATAATGAGATAAGAAATTGTCCTGACATCAGACCAAGAACCCCTTTCAAACAATACCATTAAAAACAAAATATCTGTCGATTCACTTTGATTGCTTTTGAGATTGCACAGACTATAGACTGTGCAGTGTTACATTGCCTACACAATAAGAAATGTTTGGAGGAGGTGCCTGATAGTATGAAGATTCTAAAATGGACAATACAACCACAAGGCAATTAACATCACATGCAGCTGCTTCCTCTCAACCCAATATATTGCAAAACAAACTGCTTGATTTCGGTGTGGATTCCACATTAAAAGTACTCAAAACACAGAAATGCTGGAGGAACTCAGCTGGTTTCGCAGCATCCTCATGAGATTAAAGATAGATTAACTGACATTTTTGGCCTGAGCCCTTCCTCAAGATGTGAGTGAAAATGGACAAGCCTCTCAATTAAAGAATGGGGAAAGGGGGAAGAATCAAAGGGAAAGGAGTACAGACCAACAGACAAAAAGGTTAATATGATATGTTAATTCTTTAAAACTTTTTTTTTAAACTTTAGGCATTCTACATGATAACAGGACTTTTTGTGCTACCCAATTACACCCACCCCCCGTACTTTTTTTTAAACAATGAGAGGTATTAACTGGAGCAGCTAGAGAAAACCCACACAGACACGGGGATAATATACAAACTCCTTTGAGACAAACCAGATTCGAACCCCGGTCACTGGCAGTGTAACAGCACTCCACTAACTGTGCTGCCCCATATGATAAGCGGAAAGGTGAGAATTGATTTTGGCTCTGTGGCTCATGTGGTTGTGGAAATGAGTCTGGGTGAGTACATAGTCGTAGAGCTTAACAGCATCAGGGAGTGCAGATAGGGAGGAACTCAGCCAGTCCTCCTTTCCTTCCTCAGCCTTAAATCAGAGACTCATATCTCGAAGAGGAGCTCAGGCCAGAAAGGTACATCTTTACCTCCTATGGGCGCTGTGAGACTAGCCGAGTTCCACCAGCATTCATGTGTTTTGACTACAATCACCGCACCTGCAAACATTCATGTTTCATTCCACAATGAACTACACCCACCGAAAAAAAGTACCAAGTTTCATCAGAGAAATGGTTAAGTGGATTCCACATTTGAAACAAGCAAATTGCTCCCTTCTCAAACTTAGATATGCCACAACCACAAAATACAAGGCAATGAGGAATTATGCATCCAGATGAATGACAGCTATCCATCCTAGTTTTGTAATTTCTCCACAAAAGAAAAAAACAAAACAGCAAATGTCATGCAACAATTACAAACCTTTTGTCTGCTCAGATTTCAATCAGACAAGAAGTTCAACTGCATACATAAAAGTGGTGGATAAACACAGGTAATGCAGCAGGATGTAAAAGGTATTCAATGTTTTGGCCCTGTGCCCTTCTTCAAGAGGGCTGAAAATCAGGCAGATGCCTGAATAAAAAGGTGGGGGAAACACAGGCTAATAGGCAAGAGGTAATAGGTGAATACAGGTGAGAAGGTGGTAGAGAAGCTGTGAAGTGATTGGATGAGAGGGTAGAAGGCCAAGAACGATAGCTCATTCTGGGAGCAGATGCATCAGAGACAGAGGAACTGAGAAAATAACCATATAACCACTTACAGCACAGAACAGGCCAATTCGGCCCTTCTAGTCAATGCCGTAACAAATTCCCACCCTCCTTGTCCCACTGACCAGCCTCTCCTCTCCATGTAACTATCCAGTCTTTCCTTAAATGTAACCAATGATCCCGCCTCAACTACGTCTGTCGGAAGCTCATTCCACATCCCTACCACCCTTTGTGTAAAGAAATTTCCCCTCATGTTCCCCCTTCAATCTTAAACCATGCCCTCTAGTTTGAATCTCCCCCACTCTTAATTGAAAAAGCCTATCCACATTTACTCTGTCTGTCCCTTTTAAAATCTTAAACACCTCTATCAAGTCCCCCCTCAATCTTCTACGCTCGAGAAAAAAAGCCCTAGTCTGCACAACCTTTCCCTGTAACTCAAACCTTGAAATCCTGTCAACATTCTTGTGAACCTTCTCTGTACTCTCTCTATTTTGTTTATATCTTTCCTATAATTTGGTAACCAAAACTGTACACAGTACTCCAAATTTGGCCTCACCAATGCCTTGTACAATTTCATCATAACCTCCCTACTCTTGAATTCAATACTCTGATTTATGAAGGCCAACATTCCAAATGCCTTCTTCACCAAACAGGAGACAGGGTGGGAAAAATGTAGTCGTTAACTGTGGCAGTTAGTGGATTTTACAAAAATATGTCTGTAGATAGTTTGTCTCCTGAAATGGGGACAGAGAGAAAAAGAGAGAGTTCCAGAGATGGATCAAGTGAATTTGAGGTCAGGGTGAACGTTGGCAGCAAAGTGGATAAGTTGGCAAGCTTATCGTAAGTGCAGGAAGCAGCACTAGTGTAGATGTCAATGTAATGAAGAGTTGAAGAGCCTTGCACTTTAGACCACAACATAGGATTCAGCAGTTCAGAAATCTATTGTCGCTCCCAACCACTGTTATAAATGTAAATACACCGTAAAAATCCTCATCTAACATCAGCATAATTGCACCCCCTTTGATTTTTGTTATACAAATACTTCAATATATCATTTTTTTTAATGGCCTGTTAGCATCTGTGCAACACGTGTGACTTGTCCTGTGCATTCCAAAAGATCGCTTGTATCGAAAGCTATTTAGCTCATCCTCTCCACCCAATCTAACTAGTGATGGAATGATTTCAAGATTTTTGCTGAAAACTTTGTTTGATAATATTGACTTCCCTGAAATTTGAAAGTGAATTAATTGATTTGTTTTTAATTGACAATGAGATTTGATAAGGTAGGTACAGAGAGAGTAGGGGAGGGGTGGCCAAAACTTAGAAAAAGTGGTGTAAAACTTGGGGGGGGGGGGGAAAGAGTGGAAATCAGTAGGTTTTAAATAAGATCTCAGAGGGATTTTAAAATAAACTGGAATTACATTATCTATCAACACCTGCTTCTAACATCTCTGCAAACCCAGTTCATCAAGAAAGCCCAGATGTGTTCAATTCCCTCACTTCAAACACTTTTTAGACACAGTTAACCATGACTCTTGAGGATCGTCATGAGAGATGTCATGGTGTACATTTAAAGGAATTGTAAATCTCAACCCTAGGGAGAACCATATTTTACCTTTTGTCTTTGCAGTCAAATAATAATTTGAAATGAATACATCCTCAAGCTTGTAAAGAAGAGTGCGTTTCACATGTTTAGTTAGCATTTCTCCATTAACCAAGCATAATGATGGGAGAAAATCTGGTTATTTCCTGTTTATGGTATTTTACTGTGCAGTCGTGTATCATCAATCACTGCCATCAAAAGTGTTTAACTACAGCTGTAACTTCCGAAGGACATAAAAGGCATTATTTAAAAGCAAGCTTTCTTATCCATTTAACTATGGCATTGCCAACTTGAAATGTTTTGCAATACCTGCTTTAATTTAATTTGCACATTTGATATCTCAAGGCTGAAATGCATTGCTCAAAACTAAAATTAGAATCAGAATTTATTTCATGAACATGTCACAAAATTAATTGTTTTTGCGGCACCGTCACACTTCAAACATTTATATAAAACGCCTTACAAAATTTTAAAAAAATAGTGCAAGAGAAAGACAAAGTAAGGTAGTGTCTATGGTTCATTGTTCATTCAAGAATCTGATGGCGGAGGGGAGGAAGCGGTCCTTGTGCCTCTTAGTGCTAGTCGTCAGGATCCTATACCTTTCCAACCCCCCACCGCCCCCCCTCTTTCAATGGTAGCAGAGAGAAGAGAGTCTGGGTGGAAGGAGTCCTTCAGGATAAAGGCTGCTTTCTTGAGACACCACCTCTTGTAGATAATCTTGATGGAGAGAAGACTGGTGCCTGTGGTGTCGCATGCTACATTAACAATCCTCTCGAGTTTTTTCTTGTCATGTGCATTGGCACTTCCATACCAGACAGTGATACAACCAGCATGGTGCACAGTTAATAAGGACCACCTCCAATTTGGTATCCTTCATAAATTATTACACAAATAAATGTTTTATAGCCTGCTAAAATAAAACAAGTTATCCATGCATTTATACCTTCCAATAATATTTGTGCACTAATTTCTCTTGGTATTTCACACTTCATCTTGTTAAATTCCAGTATTGTCCAGTTTGGGAATGTTAACAATATTCCACTTACTGCGAGCTAGAGTTCTGCAACAATGCTTATGGAAAACCAAACAAGCAGAGTTTACTGAATTCTAAATGTATGCAATTAGTTGTAATACTCATGGGACTTGTAGCTCTTGGCAAACTTCTATCATCAAGATGTTTGATTTTGCATAATTTATTCATATTTGGGACAGAGATTAATTTGATGCTCCACTAAGTTTGCAAGCACTCAGTTCATTTTCTAAAAATAATTTGTTACAATATTTTTTCATGAAGCTGGCCTCAATTTCCTGCCTGTGATAAACTGCAAATATAAATAACTATTTTGCTAGCTTTGAAAGGAAGCAAAGCAAAATTGTTAATGATTGTTGAAAGGATCACTGGATTAACAAACTAATTATTGTATTTAGTTCTTTTTTTAACAAATCATCCTTTCCTCCATAACTTTACTATCATCCCTTTCCTTCCCTGAAGTCAGTAACCAACACTGCAGCACATTTCTACATGAACTTCGAATTCATCTACAAGATTTAAGCAAGATCATTCTTAGGAATTGCTTGATACTCATTCCCGTGTTAGAAGAAGCACGACCTAAACACTGCTTTAATATACTAAGTTATATCCAGGTTCACACAAGAATAAACTTTCTAACTTTTCTCCTATCCGACATATGGTCTTCTCAGGAAGTCTAGTCATACCAGAGGAGAAATGTTGGATGGCAAGAAAAAAGGGAAATTGGTCAATTAATGCATTAAATAGGTCAGAAGCTATCCATGGCTCGTGAGGAAAATTTTTGGAAAGTAAGGGATAGTAACAAAAGAGCTAAAATGCAAGATTTATGAAGTTGTCAGAGCAGGAGTCAAGAGGATTAGTTTAGGGAAGAACATCATGAAGAATAATAGGGTAAAGACACTGAAGAGGTTTAAAGCAAGCAATTGTCTATGGGTATACAAGTGTCCTGGACCAAATGGATTGCTCACTCAGGTTCTGAAAGTAGCAATAGAACCATTGTCTTTCAGGAATTAATAAATTCTGGCATGGTCCCAGAGAACTGTAAAAAAAAATCAAATGTCACCCCACTATTAAAGAGAGGGAGGCAGCAGAAAGGAAACTATAGACCAGTTAGCCTTACATAGGGGTTGGGAAGATGTTAGAGTCGATTGTCAAGTGAGTTTACAGAGTACTGGGAGACACATGACAAGATGGCCAAAGCAAAAATGGGAAAATTTTGCCCGGCAAACCTGTTGGAATTCTTTGCAGAAGTGATAAGCAGGCTAGAAAGGAGATGCAATGGATGTTGTATATTTGGATTTTCAGAAGGCTTTTGACAAGATGCCATGAATGAAACTGCTTAACAAGATAGGAGACCATGGTACATGAGTGGCACGGTTAGCGACCCAGGTTCAAATCTGATGATGTCAGTAAGGAGTTTCTTGTTCTCCCTGTGTCTGCCTAGGTTTCCTCTGGGTGCTCCGGTTTCTACCTTTCAAAACATATGGGGGGGGGTTAAAGGTTAATTGGGGTATTTGGGCAGCTCGGGCTTGTGCGCGGGAGGGCCTGTAACAGAAAACACAAAAGTATGGGTTGAGCATTGTTTGATTGGCGCAGGAAGGAAGTTGAGTTGGAATACAGGGATCATATTCTGGTTGGCTGCCAGTTGCTAAAGCTGTTCCACAGGGGCCGATGTTGCAGCCACTTCTTTTTACTTTGTATATTTATGATTTAGGTTATGGAATGAATGGCTTTGTGGCAAAGTTCTCAGATAATACAATGGTGGGTGGCTAAGCAGGTAGTGTTGAGGAAACAGGGAGGCTGCAGAGGACTTAGATTAAGAGAATGGGCAGAGAAGTGGCAAATCAAATACAATGTCAGAAAATGTATGGTCATGCGCTTCGGTATGTAAAAAAAATAAATAGGCAGACCTTTTTTTTTAAAAATAATGGGGAGAAAAATGAAAATTCCCAGATGCAAAGGGACACGGGAGTTCACGTGCAAGGTAGCCTGAAGGTAAACTTGCATGCTGAGTCAGTGGTGAAGACAAATGCAATGCTGACATTCATTTCGAGGAATAGAATACAAACAGGGATGCGAAGCTGAGGCTTTCTAAGGCATTAATGCAACCTCACAGAGTATTTGGAGCAGTTTTGGGCTCCTCATTTAAGAAAGGGTGTTGTATATGTACTCACACAATTAAGACTCGGAGATGTGATGCTTTCCCATCCTTCTATTAAACTAACACGGCTACTGTATATATATGGAAGGGTGACATCATGACGTGGGCGTCATGATGTCCAGCTGAGAGCGGGCTTATACCCAACAGATATGATGTTGGAGAGAGTTCAGAGGAGGTTCACAAGGATGATACCAGAACAAAAGTGTTATAACATGGAGCATTTGACAGCTCTTGGCCTGTACTTGTTGGAATTTAGAATGAGGGAGGATCTCATTGAAACATTTCGAATGTTGAAAGACATGGACAGAGTTGATGTAGAAAGGTTTTTTTTCCATGATGGAAGTGTCTTGGCCAAGAGGTCATAACTTCAGGATTGAAGGGCATCTGCTTAGATGAAGTGCAGAGTACTTTTTTTAAAAAAAAACAGAGGGTAGTGAATCTATTTGTTGCCAAAGGTGATTGTGGAGGTCAGGCAGTTCATTGGGCATATTTAAGGGAGGGATTGATAGGCTCTTGAGTAGCCAGAGCATCAGAGGTCATAGGGAGAAGGCCAGGCAGTGGAGGTGAGTGGGAAAATGGATCAGCTCATGATTGGATCTGTTCCTGTCTTCTGTTCCTGTCAGAGATGAAGATACTATATGGGCTGTCATATTCAGATTCATACACGAGGAATTCCTCAACATGAACCTTGAAGCTTTATAGTGGGAGAGAGCAAGAAACTGACAATACATTGTTGAACTAGCCAACTCAGCAGAGACCAATGATTGAGCCTGGAATTTCCTAGTCTGTAGAACTCCATTGTGGTAATTGGGCCTGTGGGAGGCTCTGTGTGCAAATTCTTCTTGTCCTAAAAAGACAAAGCTATAAACCAACTTCATGGTAGGTAGTTAAATGATCAGATTTATGGAAATCTATTGTCGCTCCCAACCACTGTTATAAATGTAAATACACCGTAAAAATCCTCATCTAACATCAGCATAATTGCACCCCCTTTGATTTTTGTTATACAAATACTTCAATATATCATTTTTTTTAATGGCCTGTTAGCATCTGTGCAACACGTGTGACTTGTCCTGTGCATTCCAAAAGATCGCTTGTATCGAAAGCTATTTAGCTCATCCTCTCCACCCAATCTAACTAGTGATGGAATGATTTCAAGATTTTTGCTGAAAACTTTGTTTGATAATATTGACTTCCCTGAAATTTGAAAGTGAATTAATTGATTTGTTTTTAATTGACAATGAGATTTGATAAGGTAGGTACAGAGAGAGTAGGGGAGGGGTGGCCAAAACTTAGAAAAAGTGGTGTAAAACTTGGGGGGGGGGGGGAAAGAGTGGAAATCAGTAGGTTTTAAATAAGATCTCAGAGGGATTTTAAAATAAACTGGAATTACATTATCTATCAACACCTGCTTCTAACATCTCTGCAAACCCAGTTCATCAAGAAAGCCCAGATGTGTTCAATTCCCTCACTTCAAACACTTTTTAGACACAGTTAACCATGACTCTTGAGGATCGTCATGAGAGATGTCATGGTGTACATTTAAAGGAATT
The DNA here is from genome assembly GCF_036971445.1 of Narcine bancroftii. Taxonomy (NCBI): domain Eukaryota; kingdom Metazoa; phylum Chordata; class Chondrichthyes; order Torpediniformes; family Narcinidae; genus Narcine; species Narcine bancroftii. The sequence goes on from NC_091469.1 coordinate 132,777,578, forward strand.
GTAAATCTCAACCCTAGGGAGAACCATATTTTACCTTTTGTCTTTGCAGTCAAATAATAATTTGAAATGAATACATCCTCAAGCTTGTAAAGAAGAGTGCGTTTCACATGTTTAGTTAGCATTTCTCCATTAACCAAGCATAATGATGGGAGAAAATCTGGTTATTTCCTGTTTATGGTATTTTACTGTGCAGTCGTGTATCATCAATCACTGCCATCAAAAGTGTTTAACTACAGCTGTAACTTCCGAAGGACATAAAAGGCATTATTTAAAAGCAAGCTTTCTTATCCATTTAACTATGGCATTGCCAACTTGAAATGTTTTGCAATACCTGCTTTAATTTAATTTGCACATTTGATATCTCAAGGCTGAAATGCATTGCTCAAAACTAAAATTAGAATCAGAATTTATTTCATGAACATGTCACAAAATTAATTGTTTTTGCGGCACCGTCACACTTCAAACATTTATATAAAACGCCTTACAAAATTTTAAAAAAATAGTGCAAGAGAAAGACAAAGTAAGGTAGTGTCTATGGTTCATTGTTCATTCAAGAATCTGATGGCGGAGGGGAGGAAGCGGTCCTTGTGCCTCTTAGTGCTAGTCGTCAGGATCCTATACCTTTCCAACCCCCCACCGCCCCCCCTCTTTCAATGGTAGCAGAGAGAAGAGAGTCTGGGTGGAAGGAGTCCTTCAGGATAAAGGCTGCTTTCTTGAGACACCACCTCTTGTAGATAATCTTGATGGAGAGAAGACTGGTGCCTGTGGTGTCGCATGCTACATTAACAATCCTCTCGAGTTTTTTCTTGTCATGTGCATTGGCACTTCCATACCAGACAGTGATACAACCAGCATGGTGCACAGTTAATAAGGACCACCTCCAATTTGGTATCCTTCATAAATTATTACACAAATAAATGTTTTATAGCCTGCTAAAATAAAACAAGTTATCCATGCATTTATACCTTCCAATAATATTTGTGCACTAATTTCTCTTGGTATTTCACACTTCATCTTGTTAAATTCCAGTATTGTCCAGTTTGGGAATGTTAACAATATTCCACTTACTGCGAGCTAGAGTTCTGCAACAATGCTTATGGAAAACCAAACAAGCAGAGTTTACTGAATTCTAAATGTATGCAATTAGTTGTAATACTCATGGGACTTGTAGCTCTTGGCAAACTTCTATCATCAAGATGTTTGATTTTGCATAATTTATTCATATTTGGGACAGAGATTAATTTGATGCTCCACTAAGTTTGCAAGCACTCAGTTCATTTTCTAAAAATAATTTGTTACAATATTTTTTCATGAAGCTGGCCTCAATTTCCTGCCTGTGATAAACTGCAAATATAAATAACTATTTTGCTAGCTTTGAAAGGAAGCAAAGCAAAATTGTTAATGATTGTTGAAAGGATCACTGGATTAACAAACTAATTATTGTATTTAGTTCTTTTTTTAACAAATCATCCTTTCCTCCATAACTTTACTATCATCCCTTTCCTTCCCTGAAGTCAGTAACCAACACTGCAGCACATTTCTACATGAACTTCGAATTCATCTACAAGATTTAAGCAAGATCATTCTTAGGAATTGCTTGATACTCATTCCCGTGTTAGAAGAAGCACGACCTAAACACTGCTTTAATATACTAAGTTATATCCAGGTTCACACAAGAATAAACTTTCTAACTTTTCTCCTATCCGACATATGGTCTTCTCAGGAAGTCTAGTCATACCAGAGGAGAAATGTTGGATGGCAAGAAAAAAGGGAAATTGGTCAATTAATGCATTAAATAGGTCAGAAGCTATCCATGGCTCGTGAGGAAAATTTTTGGAAAGTAAGGGATAGTAACAAAAGAGCTAAAATGCAAGATTTATGAAGTTGTCAGAGCAGGAGTCAAGAGGATTAGTTTAGGGAAGAACATCATGAAGAATAATAGGGTAAAGACACTGAAGAGGTTTAAAGCAAGCAATTGTCTATGGGTATACAAGTGTCCTGGACCAAATGGATTGCTCACTCAGGTTCTGAAAGTAGCAATAGAACCATTGTCTTTCAGGAATTAATAAATTCTGGCATGGTCCCAGAGAACTGTAAAAAAAAATCAAATGTCACCCCACTATTAAAGAGAGGGAGGCAGCAGAAAGGAAACTATAGACCAGTTAGCCTTACATAGGGGTTGGGAAGATGTTAGAGTCGATTGTCAAGTGAGTTTACAGAGTACTGGGAGACACATGACAAGATGGCCAAAGCAAAAATGGGAAAATTTTGCCCGGCAAACCTGTTGGAATTCTTTGCAGAAGTGATAAGCAGGCTAGAAAGGAGATGCAATGGATGTTGTATATTTGGATTTTCAGAAGGCTTTTGACAAGATGCCATGAATGAAACTGCTTAACAAGATAGGAGACCATGGTACATGAGTGGCACGGTTAGCGACCCAGGTTCAAATCTGATGATGTCAGTAAGGAGTTTCTTGTTCTCCCTGTGTCTGCCTAGGTTTCCTCTGGGTGCTCCGGTTTCTACCTTTCAAAACATATGGGGGGGGGTTAAAGGTTAATTGGGGTATTTGGGCAGCTCGGGCTTGTGCGCGGGAGGGCCTGTAACAGAAAACACAAAAGTATGGGTTGAGCATTGTTTGATTGGCGCAGGAAGGAAGTTGAGTTGGAATACAGGGATCATATTCTGGTTGGCTGCCAGTTGCTAAAGCTGTTCCACAGGGGCCGATGTTGCAGCCACTTCTTTTTACTTTGTATATTTATGATTTAGGTTATGGAATGAATGGCTTTGTGGCAAAGTTCTCAGATAATACAATGGTGGGTGGCTAAGCAGGTAGTGTTGAGGAAACAGGGAGGCTGCAGAGGACTTAGATTAAGAGAATGGGCAGAGAAGTGGCAAATCAAATACAATGTCAGAAAATGTATGGTCATGCGCTTCGGTATGTAAAAAAAATAAATAGGCAGACCTTTTTTTTTAAAAATAATGGGGAGAAAAATGAAAATTCCCAGATGCAAAGGGACACGGGAGTTCACGTGCAAGGTAGCCTGAAGGTAAACTTGCATGCTGAGTCAGTGGTGAAGACAAATGCAATGCTGACATTCATTTCGAGGAATAGAATACAAACAGGGATGCGAAGCTGAGGCTTTCTAAGGCATTAATGCAACCTCACAGAGTATTTGGAGCAGTTTTGGGCTCCTCATTTAAGAAAGGGTGTTGTATATGTACTCACACAATTAAGACTCGGAGATGTGATGCTTTCCCATCCTTCTATTAAACTAACACGGCTACTGTATATATATGGAAGGGTGACATCATGACGTGGGCGTCATGATGTCCAGCTGAGAGCGGGCTTATACCCAACAGATATGATGTTGGAGAGAGTTCAGAGGAGGTTCACAAGGATGATACCAGAACAAAAGTGTTATAACATGGAGCATTTGACAGCTCTTGGCCTGTACTTGTTGGAATTTAGAATGAGGGAGGATCTCATTGAAACATTTCGAATGTTGAAAGACATGGACAGAGTTGATGTAGAAAGGTTTTTTTTCCATGATGGAAGTGTCTTGGCCAAGAGGTCATAACTTCAGGATTGAAGGGCATCTGCTTAGATGAAGTGCAGAGTACTTTTTTTAAAAAAAAACAGAGGGTAGTGAATCTATTTGTTGCCAAAGGTGATTGTGGAGGTCAGGCAGTTCATTGGGCATATTTAAGGGAGGGATTGATAGGCTCTTGAGTAGCCAGAGCATCAGAGGTCATAGGGAGAAGGCCAGGCAGTGGAGGTGAGTGGGAAAATGGATCAGCTCATGATTGGATCTGTTCCTGTCTTCTGTTCCTGTCAGAGATGAAGATACTATATGGGCTGTCATATTCAGATTCATACACGAGGAATTCCTCAACATGAACCTTGAAGCTTTATAGTGGGAGAGAGCAAGAAACTGACAATACATTGTTGAACTAGCCAACTCAGCAGAGACCAATGATTGAGCCTGGAATTTCCTAGTCTGTAGAACTCCATTGTGGTAATTGGGCCTGTGGGAGGCTCTGTGTGCAAATTCTTCTTGTCCTAAAAAGACAAAGCTATAAACCAACTTCATGGTAGGTAGTTAAATGATCAGATTTATGGAAATATATAGGTCTATAAATATTTAAACTTTTGACCACAAGGACAACAGGGAAAAGATTCTGAAGCCTGGTGAACGAGACGAATGGGATCATTAACATCAATCTAAACAAAAAGGAAAGATTAGTCTGTGGTTTAGCATTTCAAATGAAAGGTATAAATAAATGGGGGCTCGTCAATAAAGTGTTGAATAGAAGATTTATTCCACTGTGAACTGAGATCTATCAAATTGATCAACTGCAGAAGATTCCCATAGATTTTATCATTTGCGATTCTGGTGAAGGGAAGCAGGGTAAATCATAGATCTTGCTTTTCAGGAGTGGGAAGTGAGCAAAAAGCACCAATTCCTGTATGTTGGTAGGTCTGCCAAACATGTGTGAAAAGCATCCAGACCATATTGGATCATAATATTCAGCTCTCCCCAGCATTATGCATCAACTCCAACTCACATTAACCACTACATGTATATTAACAATGGCTTTAAAGCCTGTTTCATGACCTGAGTAGAGTGTTATCTGTAACTGTGTCAGTTTTTCTTAAATTGTGCAAGCCTAAAATGGAAGGATCTCTATTTGCTAACAAGTATGTTTTCCCTTTTTAAGCACACCTGCTGATTGAGGCAGGCACCTCAGTACTGCAAGCCACTGTTATTCTAGCCTCTCTGAAGTTCTCAGTCCTCACTCTGCAACAATAGTGCTATTTCACAGATTTTACTATTAGGAAGAGTCTCCTGACATCCCAGCAGTGGTAGTTCATACAGGAACATCCAAAACTGCAAATCTCGGTTTCTGACTGCGAGTTTACATTGCATTCCTTTAGTGGTATGTAAAGAGGCAGGACGTCATCCATAACATATGTGGAACATACAGAACCACAGCGTTGCCGCCGACTGTGACGTGAATCATACGCGTCCAACATATCCTACAGAGAAAAATGGATGTTGATCCTGAGGTGCTTTTAATGTTAACAGCAACTATGCATAGCACTATTCAAACACAGGTTAATCTCACTCACATCATGCACGACATTGTGATGCATTTGATGCTGATGACCCAAGGTGTGCTTGCTGCAAATTGGAAAGTCGCACGCTTACACTTCATTGAGCCCCTTGGTCACAGAATGCCTGCAGTTCAGTTTAGACTGCAGGCGTTCCAGGAAAATGACTAGGGGTCTAGGAGGTAAAATGTCAGAATGGGAATGGCACCCGGTTCTGAGCTTTTTACACAGCATGCATTCCATTAAAATGGAAATAATTGCCTGGGACACAGTGGCTGTGTAAAACTGCCAAATTGGTTATTTTCAAAATGTTGACCTGTCTCTTCTCTCCCATCGAGCACTGTCTCAGGTGGAAGACTGCTCCTTGACCTGAACTACTCATTCTGCTTTTCTTGCCACAGATTCTACTTGACCTGCTTCCAGTATTTTCTATTTTTGTCAGTTTTTCAACATCTATAGATTAGGTTTGCACAGGAATCATCCTAGACTTTGCACTACAAGTGACTTTTTTTTTCCCCCATACTGGGTTATCACACAAGTTTGTGGCCAGTTATGGTGTGGGATATGTGCCATAGCTTGAACATCAAAGTCTCACTATTGAGCAGAAAGTTTTTTGTACGTAATATATTTTTCATTTTAAGTGAGCAGGGAAATAATGCAAAACATAGAACAGTACTACAAAGGAAGAGGCCCTCTCGTCCATGGCGTCTGTGCTGACCACAATGCCAATTGAAACTGCATGTCTGCCTGCACATGGTCCATATCCTTCCATTCCCTGCTTGTTCATGTGTCTGTCTCTTAAACATTCCTCATGGAACTGCTTTCACAACATCCCCAGGCACCTACCACTCTCTGCCTCATAAATATGCTTTCACTGTTCCCTCTCGCATCATAAATCTTGGGGAAAAACTCCCTGACCATCTACACTATCCTTCTGGAGAACTCCTTCCGCAACCTTTCCAAATCCACCACATAGTGTGTCAACGAGAACTGCACACAATACTTCAAATGTTGCCTGACCAAAGCTCCAACAAGACTTCCTAACAATGCCCCAATCAATAAAGGTAAGCATTTACCACTCTATATACTTGTGTGTCACCACTTTCAGGAAGCTATGAACATGCACGCCAAGATTTCTGTACATCAATTCTCCTGAAAAGCCCAGTCATTCACTAGATATTTTCCTCCTTTATTTGACCTCCTGAGGTTCAATCCCATGGACGTTTCCAGTTGAAGCACCATCTGCTATTACTCCACCTACATTTCCATCTGAACAAATCACATGGCACCTTTTGAAAACCTTCCTCACTATTCACAACTTTTCCTTTATTTTTATTTTCCTTTTAATACAAAATATTAACCTGTATCAGCTCTCCACAACAGCTCTTTAAACCCAACATTGCAATCTGCAAATATACTGTACAGGGCTATCAAACAGCACAACACAAAACTGTTTGGAGAAACTTAGCAGGTCACACAGCATCCATAGAAAATAAAAGGCAGTCAATGTTTCGAACCAGCAATGCCAAAAACCAGGCAGACAACTGAATAGAATGATGGAGGAGGATACGAGGGGAAAGGGAAGGGGAAGAGAGAAGGCCTTGGCCCTCCCCACTCATCACCTCAGTTTCTTTTTTATCCTCTTACCGATATTCAACTATTACCTCTTGCTTGTTAACCTGTGCTCCTGCCCATTCCCCTACCTTCCATCCACCTTTTTATTCAGGCATTGGCCCAATTTTCAGCACTCCCAAAATGTCGAAAGCTTTTTACTTCATATAGATGCTGCGTGACCTGACGAGTTTCTCCAGGGCTTCTGTGACCTGCACTAAAAGACCCCAGCATCTGCAGATTTTCTTGTTTACCTCAATCAAGCAGCAGTTAGGGATTTATAGTGTCTATGAAATTCAGTTCCAACATAGCATTTTTAGCAAAAATATAACCATAAGAGAATTCTAAGAAAGATCATCCAAAGTTCACAATATTTGTCTAAGAGGTCCTCATTCCCAAATCTTCCAAACTAATTTCTTTGGTGTGACTGCTTAATTTCTGCCAAAAAACAAAATTTGGGCAGACCTTTGACTGCCATATATTGTTTGTTTCAGTGTTAAATGATTGAAAATGGATGATTAAAATACAATAAAGTCCAGTTTAGAGTTGTTTTGCATCACTCAAAAATTTGACTGGCCATTCTCAATGTTTGGTGATCTGATGCAAATTGTTATTGAGTCAATGAGTTGTGTAATTTTCCTTTTGGAAACCTAGTCAGATCATTTTTCCCTTGCAACACCCACCAGGGTCCACTTCTAAAGCAACTGGGTATCAATGGCATTTTGCCAGACCAAGAATTCTTTTTAAACATTTTTAATTTTAGACACACCACGGTAACAGGCAATTTCAGTCTACGAGTCCATGCCAGTCAATTTACACCCAATTAACCTACACCACCCGGTACATTTCGAAAGGTGGGAGGAAACCAGAGCCCCCAGGAAAACTCACGCATAGGGAGAACGTACAAACTCCTTACAGACAGCGCAGAATTTGAACCCGTCGCTGGCGCTGTGAAGGCGTTGCAGTAACCACTATGCCAATCATGCTACTCAATTTTATTGAGGTTGAAGGCATGACCAACACCTTCACCACTCCAGCTGCAACTGGACCTCTCTACATCAGTTGTTCATCATATCCATCACTCCTGATTCACCACTCAACCCACCACACTTCTAATGGATGAAGCTCCTCATCCCATCTTCCTGCTATTCAGAATAAGAATTTATTGTCACGAACAACTTAGAAATTTGGTGTTTTGCAGCAGAATCATACTATAAGCATCTTACAACATGACTATATATTAAAAAAAATGCACAAAAAGTAAGGCGGTGTCTTTGGTTCATTGATTATTCAGGAATCTGATGGCAGCTGGGAAGAAGCTGTACTTGTGCCATTGAGTGCTCGTCTTTTGGCTCCTGTACCTTTTTCCTGATGTTAACAGAGTGAAGAATGTGTGGCCTGGGTGGTGGGGTCTTTGAGGAGAGATGATGCAACCAGCCAGAATGCTCTCCACGGTACACATGTAGACGTTTATGAGAGTCTTTGGTGAATTACTGAATCACCTCAGACACCTCACAGAGTATAGCTGCTGGCAAGCCTTCTTTATGATTGCATCAACATGGAGGCTCCAAGACAGATCCTCAGAGATCCTGACACCCCAGAAATTTGAAGATCTTGACCCTTTCCACTACTGAGCACTTGACGAAGACTGGGTCGTGTTCCCCTGACTTCCTGCATCAGATCCCCTGACCCTTTATTTCCCTGGCAATCATTCCCCAACAATTCCCTGGGTGCCAACCACCTGCATTCCACGATGGAGAGGCAGATCTCCACCTGCCCCCATACGGTTTCAATGCCAACCAAAGGCTGAACCCCCATCTCTCCATATCCCCACCTCCAAAAGACCTTGGTTCTCCCTCTGTTGGTCTCAGCCCCAGTGAAGGTTGCAGCAATAGGATCATGACAGAAATAGTGGCGGATGCAGAATGCAACCAATAGAAATGACATCTTTAACAGCACAACCCATTTCTAAGCCACAAAGGCAGACGACATTGAAATCTGTATTACCGAGTCACTGAGCGCAGAGCAGGCCCAACTCATCCATATTGACCAAATTGACATTCAGAGGCTAGTCCCAATTACCAAAGGCTGCACTCGGTCCAGGTCTTTCTGGATCCGTAATCGCCGTCCAAATGTCTTTTGAACGCTGTAATCATGCCCACTTCCAGTCTCCTCTGCCAAATGCAGGCTAACCTCCAAGTGAGTCCCGTCTCACCCCCCCCCCCCACCAACTCTCCCCTTCAACCTGTTCCTGTTGGTGCTAGAACCATCTCCCCTGGGGGCTGGGCAATTCTGCCAGCATCTATGGCCCTCATGCTTTTCTGCACCTGGACAAGGTCACCCTCCACTGAAAGAAAAATCAAAGAGAGGTGGACAGCACTTTGGCAATGACTACCCCCCCCCACCCCAAAAAAAACACCTGAGACTGTAAGATCAACTTGGAAACCACTCTGAAGGAAGTATCCGTTTCAATTTTAAACATTTAAGGCGTAGATGATCAGTAATAAAGATCATATTGCTCACTCCAGTAAGATTGGTTCTCCATCATCGACCGCTGGTGAACGATGCTGAGTCCTGCAGAACACAGCACCGGGCTTCAAATACCCGCTGGCCTGAGCAAATATTAACTCATTGGTCATCTAGATTAATATCCCCTCCAGCAATCAGCCAGGACCCGTCTTGTGCAAAGCACCGGAGGAAGGGGCAGCCCGCACCAGAGGGCTGAGAATACTCGCCACAGCAGCAACAAGGAAAGCCCCCCCACCCCCCACACAATCTGCTCCTGCACAACCTGGAATTCTCTCTCTCTCGCTGTTTTATTTTCAGAATCGATATATTATCAAAGAAAAGCCGCAGATTTCTCTTGTCAGCTCCCTCCTCGAGCCCCCGCAAGCTGGGGGTGGGGGTGGTGGGGGTGGGGTGGGGTGGGGGGGGGGGGGAGACACATGACATCGCCCCTCAATGTTACTCTCTGTCGCGACAGCTTAAATCAGTTCACCTCCTCTGCCTTGGCCTTCCAGCATTTCCACGCCGTCCGAAATCGTCGCGCCGACCTCAAGCGGAGCCACATTGAGGCGTGGGTGGCAGCGGGGAAATGAAATCCTCCCCCCTCCTCCTCCGACCACCGCTTGGACCCCTGAGGGACCTCTTCAATGGAGGGAGCCCTTCTCGTGCAGTCACTGGGGGCTTTTACCCGGCATGCCCCGGCCACATGAAGACAATGGAGGTGTGCCCAATTTGCACTGGGAATCTGGTAGGCAAATGTTGTTTAAACCCTCCCCCTCCTTCCCTCTCCCTCTCTCTCTTTCTCTCCCTCTCTCTTTCTTTCTCTCTCTCCCTCTCCCTCCCTCCCTCCTTCCAGTCATGGCCTGCTGTACCTGTTGGCATGGCAACAAGGTCTTTTGGCTGCTCTTAACCCTAGCCTTGGCACTTCTCTCTGGCTCTTTTGTGGGTGTGGGGGTGGGGGTGGGGGTGGGGGTGGGGGTGGGGGGGGGGGGCAATTAAAAATTTAACACCTGAGTTATGCATAAAGCTTGGAGAAAAAAATAAACAGACTGGCTTAACAGCTTGCTTGCTGCTGTCTGCTCCAGCACTGGCTGGGAAAAGAGGCAGACCAATTGTGATCGCTTTGGAATACTTTACATTAATCATGAGAAGAGCATCCTTCTGTCTGGGACACTATTCAGCCCCCCCCCCCCCTCCACTTTCCTTTATCACACCTTTTGCATGAAAGGGAATGTTTGCCTGCAACTTTTCTTTTAATCAGTGACCAAATAAGTGTAAAAAAAATCATGGGTCACTCTTTTGAATCATCAGGTGAAGGACACTTGCATCTGAGGGCCAGAATTATTACCCCCCCCCCCCCCCCCGACTCCACAGGCCACAAGTTCAGGCAACACTCTGGAGACTTGCATCTGAGGGCCAGAATTATTACCACCCCCCCCCCCCCAACTCCACAGGCCACAAGTTCAGGCAACACTCTGGAGACTTGCATCTGAGGGCCAGAATTATTTCCCCCCCCCCCCCCGACTCCACAGGCCACAAGTTCAGTCAACACTCTGGAGACTTGCATCTGAGGGCCAGAATTATTACCCCCCCCCCCCACCCCTGACTCCGCAAGCCACAAGTTCAGGCAACACTCTGCAGGCCTGACCTTAACCCGAGGCTGCCATCCATCCCAGTTCAGTAGTGGTGGTTGATCTTAGTCTTTGGAAACAGCTATTGAACTGTCTGTTGGGGTGATCATAAACTCCTCACCCCCACAACATTATTCAAAGCAGAGCAAGAAAGTTCCTTGGACCTTGAGCAAAGGCACAAAAACAGATGATCTGACTTATCTCAGTGCACTTGGTGGGATTTTGCTGTACATCAATTGGCTGGCACTTTTTTTTGACTTCACAAGAGTAATTAAACTTCACAAGATCCTGAAGCACTTTGGATCATCCTAAGGTTGTAAACTTTAAAAAGTGGTGTTTTTTTCATTGATCTAATTAATAGATCAATATCTTCACAGGTCAATGACATTGATGGTTTCAAGTTTTCTTTTCACTTTGATGTTGAAAATCAGGAATGTTGTTGATAGAATAAAGATTACATATCAGACATGGCATGCACTTTTTTAATGTAAAAATATCATGTAATGTTTATGTTATAAGGGTGAATTCCCCAGATTTTTTCACTGTGGGACACATCCTGAGGGCACACAGTCTATTGGGGATAAATGTAAGTATTGTGGCGGCTCACCGCAAGGCAGGCGAACCGGCCCCGCTTTAAAGCCATGCGGCGGGGAAGCCGGCCAAAATGGCTCCGTCGGGACTTTCCCTTCCTTCCAGCTCAGGGCTCAGAAACCCGCGCTTGGGGACCATGTGACGCCCGGATGACGTCAGTGCCCTCCAGCGCGGTTCTCAGCCAGGTCCGGGCTGGGAGTATAAGTGCAGCCTGCAATAAACTAGTCTGCTCACCGAGCTCAACCTGTCTAGTTGCGTGTGTTATTGCAGGAGTAGTGTAGCCGCCACTACAGTATCAGCATTCCAGTGGGATCAGTGCCAGGAAAGATATCACATTCCAGGCCACTGGTTAACATACAGACTTCCTGGATGCCGGGGAACAACCACATCCCAAAGATATACAGGTAGGTAGGTTGATTAGCTACTGTAAACCACCCGAGTTTAGGTGAGTGGTGGAATCAGGATTTGATTGAAATACAGGGAGAATAAAATAGGATTAGCATACAATCAGTAGAAATGGGCATTTGATGTTCAGCACAGACTTAAATTTAAAATTTAGACATAAGCATGGTAACAGGCCCTTTTGGCCCATGAGTCCGTGCCGCCCAATTACACCCATTTGACCTGCAACCTCTGGTACGTTTTGAAGGGTGGGAGGCATGGGCGGCACTAAGGGGGGAGCATTTCCGCCCCCCCCCAAAATGAGTTATTGTGCCCCCTTCCCCTCAGCACTAGTGTCGTTAACATCACTAGTCTCTACACAATATAAGCAGAGCTTTTGTTATGTCGGAGGGAGGGAGAAGTGTGATGGTGGTGATGGTTCATGGCAGGTAGGCACTACCAACACCTCCCCTGTGGTTACCTTAATGCCCACAATTAAAATTGTTCTGATGCCGACGCTGGTGGGAGGAAACTGGAACACCCAGAGGAAACCCACACAGACATGGGGAGAATATAGAAATTCCTTACAGACAAAGCTAGATTCAAACCCCAGTGGGGTTGCACTAACTGCTACGCTAACCGTACCACTCAGGGCTGAAGGGCCTGATTGCGTGACTCTATGATAAAGGGGTGAAAGTAGGTCACAGACTTGTTGTTAAAATCAGATTAAAATCCTTTTAAATGTCAGGGAAAAATTGATGAGCTGAATAATCTGTATTCTATGATGTCCTCACATCATACAACGAATTTCATATTAGAAAATACAATTAAGAATAAACATGCATATTTCTGGCCTTCTCTTACACCTCAGAGCATTATCTTTAAGGTCAAGGGTAAAAAGATAACCCTAACCATAACCTCAACTTTCTCTGTCATAGAATGCCACCTAAGTTTTAACCTGGTTTTGAAGCAACGATTGGAAACCACAACTTCATTATGTTTGAGCACCACAAAGTAAGATTGAAGCTCAATTGAAAGTCATGTATTTTGACAGGGAGATTTAATGCCATAAACAGTGAGAGATCAGGTTAAACACTTGCGCTTTCTGCTGAGCTTCAAGAGTGGATTGTTCTGTTTACTGCACTCATCAAGGTGAGCGTTCTGATTTCCCAAGAGCCAACACCAAGCACCCCCTAGTCCAGTGTGGAATCAGGTCAATGGCATTGAAGGTTATCCTTCAAGTCTGGCTGAAAACAAACAGGATTGCTGATTTTTGTACTTCCATTATTATCTGCTGTTATTAAATCCATCTTGCCTTTGTTCTTCCTTTGAGAATAACACTCAGTTAGTCCCTTTTGATGGCTCTTATTCAAGTTATCTCTAGACCTGGGGCTGCGTGGTTGGGACAACAAAGTTAGCGCAACAGTTAGCACAGTATTGTTACAGTGCCAGCGATCGGGACGGGGATTCAAATCCCGTACTGTCTATTGTTACAAGCCCAAAGGACCCCAAAACCCAGCAGCAATAGACATTCACCAAGACAAGTGGTTTTTAAAACAAAAGTTATTTTAATCAACTTTAAACATAAAAATAGACTCAAACTTTAACTTAACTCTATACTTAACTAACCCAAATTAACCCCCTTCTAATTCTAAGCGCACGTGTTTGTAATATGTGTGTAAATTTAAGGAAAGTTCTTTGGTTCACAGTTCAATCCCACTTCTCCTTCTTCCAAGTACTCTGGATGCAGGCAATTCTTATACTGTGCACAGAATTCAACATATATAAAGTTCACCAGGTTTTGGTGCTCAAAAGTTAAATGTTTACCACTCAGGAAGGTTCTTGTAGGGTTTGCAGAGAGAGATTTGTTGTTCCAGGATTTCCACAACTGAGGTACCACCATTAGTCACCTCAATGTCTCGCTGATGAAACTTGCCCCATCAGGGTATTCCAGATGGTAACCTCTTTCTTTCAGGCTACGACAAAGCTCCTTCTGTTTTTCTTATTCCAAGAGAAACATCAGACAGATAGCACTTCCAGCCACCGACTGCTTTTGGAACTTTTCATCAGTTTCAACCAGCTCTTCCTGGCTTTCCCTGTTCAACTGTTTTTCAGTGTCACCCATACACAAGGTGAGAGGGCTTCTCTTCTCTCCCTCTCTCTCTCTCCAACTCAAACTTCCAGAAAGCCCATGTGACTCCCTTACTTGCAAAACCCCCACCTTCTTCAGCAAACAACAGGAGTTATCCTTCTGCTCAAGTTGTTGTCTTACATAAAAAAACCCAGGGGTGACCTTCCTATAAGCACCCTGGAGAAAGGTCCTTGTAGCCAGCCTGTCTCCAGATCCAAACAATGGTCATTCATTTTATGACCTCAGTTCAATTAGGACCTACTTGTGAAATGTAGATCCAGAGATCCTCAGAATTTCTTCAGTCTTTCAAATAAGATCTGTTTTAAAATGTGTGTATGTATGTAACCTACTCCAACTCTTACCAAATTCTCCCTAAATATTACCAAATTCTCCCAAATTATAAATCCATTACACTATAAGGAGTTTGTACGTTCTCCCCGTGTCGGCGTGGTTTTTCCCCAAGAGCTCCTGTTTCCTCCCAATTTTCAAAAACTACATGGGATCAATTGGGCGAAATTGGGTGGCACAGGCTCGTGGACCAAAAGGGCCTGGTACTGTGCTGTATATCTAAAGTGAATTAAGCCTCACTAAACCTATTATGAAGTATTTTGAAACTGAATAATTGGATTTATAATGATTTCACACTTTGGAAATAAAAAATCATTAATAAGAATTTTTTTTCATATAATTTTACAAAGGACTTTTGTTCCCATTCCACAATTGTTCACATTTAAAATTCTCACCTTAGTATTTGAACATAAATGTACACATAAATAAATATTGACCATGAACTTTCAATTGGCACATTAATATCGCCTAGGTAATGATATTTACTATACTTTCTATACCCACATTCTGGGTATAAGTAATGGGACACCAACAAGCTTGTCTTTAACTGTGTTATAATCAGCTAAAATTGAACCTATGGAAAGAATAACAAAGACATGCACCATTCTGCAGAGGAGGTTCACCAGGTTGACTCCAGAGATCAAGAAGTTAGCCTATGAGAAAGGTCGAGTTGTTTGGGAATATACCCAGAATTCAGAATGAGAGGCAATCTTATGAAAACATATAAAATTATGGAAGGGTTAGATAAGATGGACAAAAGTGCTGGACTCCAGCAGTTCCTGCTTATCTCCATCCTAAATCTACTCCCCTGTATCATTAGACTCTGTCCCTATGTTCTCATCTAATCCTGCCTCTAGCTGGATGCCAATGCTTTTGCACACTGCACTAAACCCTAGCATCTGCAGACTTGTAGTTTACTATCATAGTTAGGATTGAGGCAGGATTAGATGAGAACAAGGGGACAGAGGCTAAAGATACAAGGGAGTAGATTTAGGATGGAGATGAGGAGAGACTGCTTTTTATAAATAATAATAATCTGTGGAATTCTCAGTACAAGGAAGCAGTAGAGGCTGCCTCATTAAGTATATTTAAGAAACAGATAGATTTTGCAGAGTCAGGGAATTAAAGGTCATGGGGGAAAAGGTATCCACATAGAGCTGAGTCCATGGCCAGGTCAGCCATGATCTTGTTGAATGATGGTGTAGGCTTGATGGGCCAGATGGCCACCTCCTGCTCCTATTTTCTATGCTTATATTGTTGTTCCTTCATCATTTCTGGGTCTAAATTGTAGAACCGCTCTGCAGTGGTTCATTAAAGTAACTTACCATCCCCTTCCTAAGGGCATTTAGGGATGGGCAGTAAATATTGGCCTTGGCAGCATAATCCTCATCTTACATAAAATTCAATAAACTTCCTGCAACTGACCCGGATCTCTCCCATGACCTTCCCAGGCTGATGAGAGATGAGGAATAAATTTTAATTTGATTAAACCTATGATCCTCTTTGTTGCACATCTCTGAAGAATGGACTGAGGACTGCAGTGTGAATGTGCAGTGGTCCTTCTACTGACCCAGCTTTCATACTGTGGCTGGATGTGAGGTAATATCTCCTCACTTGTCAGGAAGCCACAACAGTGACTGCAATTCCTGCGAAGACTTAAGCGAGCAAGGCTACTGGCCACCATCCTTTCAACCTTCTACAGGAGCACTATTGAGAGGGTTCTGGCTGGTTGCATCACCGTGTTGTATAGTTGCTGCAGAGAAATGGATCAGAGGTCAATCCAGAGGACCGTAAGGGAGGCAGAGAGGTTCACTGGGGTCTCCCACCGCAGCCCCCCCCCCCACCCCATCAACCAGGATCATTGTCTGAACAGGGCACAATATCATCGAGGATCCCTTCCACCCCACAGACATCAGGAAAGAGATATAAAGCCAGTACCACCAGACTGAGGAACAACTTTTACCCACAGGTGAGAATACTGAATGCCCAAAGAAACGGTTCACACTAAACCATCCAAGACTCTCATATTTGCAAAACAATATTTATTTAAGAATACGTGTCATGCATGTGTATTGTTTGCCTTTATGTGAATTATGCCTGGTTGTGTGTCTGCGTGTTTTGCACCGAGGAGTGGAAAACACTGTTTCGTCGGGTTGTACTTGTGCAATCAGATGACAATAAACTTGACGTGACTTAATTTCTCAAGATAACAAAGCCATCCATGCCCATGTGAGTTTACCACGTCAACTTTGACAATTTTACAACTGACAAACAGTGACCATCTGTAGCAAAGACCATTTAATGGCAATATCGTTATTACATTTCCTAATAGGGACAATCATTGAAACAAAACATAACTGGACCAGCTATATCAACGTTACACAACATAAACCATAAAGTGCAGGAGGAAATAATTTGGTTCCACGTGCTTGCTACTACCATTTGATAGAATCTCAATGATCCTAACTCATCACCATTTTTCTACAATAATCCATATCCCTTGATTACAAAGATTTACTTCGTTCTCGAAGAAAATGTTTCGTTCCAACTCTGTCTTGATGGCTGAACTCTTAGGGCAGCACAGTTGGCATAAATCCCAAGCATGGGTGGGCGGGGCAGCATCCTTCCTGGGCCGGTGGAACACTCACTGGCGAGTCAGTAGGTCAGTGGGCTCCTGCCTCCACAGAAATGGAGCTCCCGACGCCAGAGTCTCAACTCTGAATCCTCCCCTAGGTCTACCGCACATGCACAACAGGGAAATAGGCTGAGGGGAGGATTCGGAGTCAGCGTCCGGTGTGCCAAGGATGGTGGGAGGGAAGGGGATAGGAGATGAGGGGAGGGGAGGGACAGCCACTAAGTCCAGGGTCCCGTTCCTGCCTGGGAGGCCGCTCTTCTTGATGACACTGGGACAAGGGATTTTCCAACTGCTTGCAGCTGGGAGACAGTAGCACACAGTTTGAGAGGGAGGGAAAAGTCAATAGGGGAAAGTAAATATGAAATGGAAAGAGAGAGAGGATACAGTTACCTGAAATAAGGACAATTGTCGTTTTAATTTCATGCCGGGTTCATTTTTTTTTTAACTGTGAGGTCAGTTCGGATCCGAAAAAAGTTTGGATAAATGAGGATTTCTGATTTGTTTCGGATATCCTCAGTTATCCAAAAAAAAAATTAAATTTGAATAAATGAGGATTTTGGAGAATCCAATTTTGGATAATCAGAGTTGTACTGTATGAGATGATTTGACTTTAGACATAAGGGCCCTATGTACAACTTTAAATTAGTAACAAACAGAGACGGGCACATCAGTATGTAATATTAACCAGCTTAAAAATTAAATCCCAAACCTCGTCCGATTATGAAATGTTTAAATCCTGTTCCCAGACATTTTTAATTTTAACTAGGGCGCAGGTCTCAAACCCACCAATTCATCATAAGTAATGGACATTAAACCCCTGCGAGTATGTTGTAAACTTAAAAATAATAAACTATGTTTGCATCAGGTGCCCCAGGAAAATCAGGAATCTGAAGTTGAAGAAATTGCCTGATTTGCAGATATGTGAAAAAAAGAATATTAGGTAATGTACATGCCTACCTGGAGAAATATCATTCATAAAAGAAACAAAGGAGAGTTGTGACATGAGAGGCATTATGAAAAGGGGAAATAGCATTGATCTGGTGGAAGCTGGCAATGAAGTCAATGGGCTGAATGAAATAAGTAAATCAGGCCGAGCAGAGCTCTGATGTGGGCAGTCGAGCAAAACTGGACATCAAAGCTGCAATGTGCAGGCCTGAAAATAAACTCAACCACAATCTGCAACTCCAGCAAAACTGACATCAGCTGAAATGTCACCTGCCTATTGCTCTCCAAGGATGCTGTGTGACCTGTTGAATTCCCCCAGCAGTTTTGTGCATTGATTAACTGCACAGCTTCATGGAAGCAAGTGGTGAGCATCTGAAACAAAAGCTTGGTGTTCAGCCTGGAGGCAAACTCTAAATGGAGGGGGAGAGGTGATCCTGTTCTGAGGTCAGGAAATCAGACAGAACAGGTTTTCCTAATGCTCAGCTGTATCTAAACCTGAGGTTCCCTTACATTTATTTCTTACTTCCAGCCAGGCTGCGCCACAGACCAGATATTTATGTGAGAAAGTTGGCGTCCTAAACTGTGGCCCTAAAAGTGGTAACCATACATGAGGGGGGGGGGGGGGGGGTGGTGGGGTGGGGGTCAGAGGGGGTCAATTGCAGTTGAGTCAGAAGTCTTACAGTGATCAATGGTGAGTGAGGACTCTGGTGGAGGTGGTTGTAAGGTGTGCAGCAGTAGTTGGGGTGACCCATGATGGTTTGGATGGAATCTCACAAATGACTGGACCAGAGATATTCCGATGGCTGTCAGGGGCTCTGTTGATGTTCAGTGGGAAACAAAGGGAGCTTTATGATCTTATGTTGGGCCAGGAACTGCAATCATCCTGTGTCCAACCAGGAATGATTCATTCTGGTTCTGCCACAGGATAGATAGCGTTCCTGTGATTGTTTCCTCCATGACATCAAAATGCCTGGACAGTGGCTCCATTCACCCTGCGACCTTTCTGCTCACTGACCCCAGCAAACTAGCCGGCTGTTTTTGAAAATGGATGGTTGTTAAAATGAAAGGAGGCCATCTCATTATTAAATTGAAATGATTAATCTGCTTCCATAATTGGATTTATTGTGATGAGAAAGCTTGAGGGGAAAATTAGCTTATTCATGCTTTTATTTCTTATAGAACATTTGTGGAAAAGGAAATCAGCTAGTGTTTTGTGTCAGCGACCCTTCCTGAGAACTCATGTGGAATCCCAAAACATGTTTGAAATGTTGGTTGAGGTCATTGTATAGTTTGGTCAGATTTATCCAATGTGACCTCAGAGATGGGCTACAATACTCTATCACTATTAAAAAAGCATGAAACAGCAATATAACTGTGATTAATAATGTATAGTGTAAATAGAATAAATTAATAGTGAATAGCTGTGGCCAAGAGCTGACATCTTCTGGCTATCCATCCCATAAACATGATTGTTCCTTTCAGTCAGTTTGTGGAGTTTGATAGGTGCTTCCTGGAGTGGCTCTACAGGAGATCCTTGACAGGCACTGCGAGGTTACTCCACGCCTCAGAAAGGAACAATGGATTTGGGTGAGTAGGGGGTTGCACAGGTCTAGACGCACCCTCTCAGCATCCCCTCCCAGATCCAGCAGCATGGTGAGGTCCAAGAAGGCTGGGGGAAAGTTCTGTAGCAGTGAATGGTCAGACCAAGCTTCAATGCAAGGGATACCCTTTCCATGCTTCACAGCACGTGTTTGCTAGATGGCCGTTGAACCTACGAGAGGGTCTTGTTTTTCATCCTGCAGGGTGTCTAGCCACCCTCCACAACAGGCAAGCCTAGTGGGGAAGCCGGTTTATTCGCCTACCACCCAACCATATGACAGGTACCAGTCGCACTCAGACAAGTGACCTGACCATGAAGAACTGACAAAAAACACTCTCTTGCTGAGCCTGCAGGAGCACTGGAGGTGAATCCACGGACTCTCGGTGACTCCGAAGGGACCCTGTTTTGCTTCTCATTCTCTTGTACTATAATGAACACTGGGTTACTCTAATGGTGGCTGACTGTCTTACAGCAGGCAGAAGGCAATTTCGAGTATTATTATAAGACAATAATTGAAGCTTGAATCTCATGAGCCCTTTGGTTTACCATGTTGTGATAGATGCATTTTCAAAGCTACTTTGTATTGTGGATTTTGCTATGACTCACTTCCTGAATTATATTCTTCTGTGTTTAATCACTGACAAAACTTCAGTGCTAGAGAAACACAAGACTTGCGGACTGTGGCATCTTAAGAAAACAATACGAAAACAAGCGGCTCAGTAGGTCAGGTAGCATCCGTGGACAGAAATGGTCAGTCAACATTTCAAAACTGCATGGGAGTTTTGGCTCAGCTCAATATTTCTCACACACTACAACAACATCTATGTAATGAATTATTTTTATTGGGTGCATTAGAAAGTGCATCTTCCTGAATTACAGGCTTTGCCTTTCATTGGCAAGGATTGGCTGTCATCTCTTAGTTATCACTCTTTTTGTGTACAGATGCAAAGGATTAATTGAAACCAGAG
Organism: Narcine bancroftii; assembly: GCF_036971445.1. Lineage (NCBI taxonomy): Eukaryota > Metazoa > Chordata > Chondrichthyes > Torpediniformes > Narcinidae > Narcine > Narcine bancroftii. Next base: position 132,798,037 of record NC_091469.1, read on the forward strand.
CCATCTGACTTTGTACTGCACAGGGCACAAAAGCATTCTTGAAATTCAATTTGTTTTGTTTCTAATTAAAGAGAAATATCCTATTTCTATCTGGTTTGAATTTTGGCCCCCACCCTTACACACATTTTTATCTCTGAGGCAAAAGGTTGTTGAATTCAATCCTGCTCAGATATCTTGATATATTAAACAGGACTGAAGAGTAGTTAAATGGCATAAATTACTGTTTAGTAGTCAATATTATCAGGATATTAACCTTGTTCAAAAACTTGTGATAAATTGTAACCGCAGTTCAAAATATATCTCACTGGTTGTTGAAAGTCTTGGAACATGAAGGGGAAATGAAAAATGTGAATAAGTACAATTTCCTGTCCTGAAACTCGCCTCAACACTATTCTGTATCTCAAAACCTCTTTTGACCATTGTACTAATGATAATTTTTAACAACTCTTGAAAAACTCTTGATAATCTGGTACAAAAATGGATAATGGACAAACTCAGCAGGTCAAAGAATTGTAGAATCATCAAATTCTACAATTCTGCAGGAGTAAGTCACTTAGCCATTTGGAGACTTCACCATCATTCCATAGCCTCTCACCAAAGGCTTAATAGAACCGGCTCGGGAGGTTCTGAGTGACGTCATGATGTTACAATATGATGACGTCATTTGGAACGTACTGGGTTTTTTAAAAGCTGCATGTGACTGACCAAACGACTTTTACTAAACTTGGACTCGACTACATCTGATCATTTTCTCGTTCTTCATTTCGCACTGCGACATAATTGTTACGTTGGTGACCCCGACGGGCCCAAACAGATTTTGGATCCAACATGGACAATGCAGTGGTTTCACTCAAACTGCCTGTCTTTTGGACACTTGACATGAAGGCAAGCTGAGGCACAGTTCCACATTCGCAAGAGAGAAGCGGATGCCACTAAGTACTATCATGTGGTAAGCACCCTTGACCAGTACATGGTTGTTTGAGTAGTGGATTTGTTTGGGATCCATCAGCTCTTAGCAAGAACGAAGCCCTAAAAGCCCTCCTTCTCCGGATTTATGGTCTCTCACGGCACGAGTGAGCTGCACGGCTCCTTCGGAGTTGGCACTGGTCTTACTTGCTCTTCAAGCAGTTGTTTTTAGAGTCATATGTCAGAAGACATCGCCTCATGTTGGCTGACAAGGATTTTGATAACCTTTGAACAGTGGCTGCATGTGCAGACCTTCTGTGGTGCAAGCTCAGGATCCACAAGTACATGTGACAAGGGCGCACGTCCCCCCGGGCGAGCATAACTTCATAACAACCACCTGGTGTTTTACCATCAATGCTGGGATTCTGGAGCTCGCCACTGCTGACCCCCTTGCATTTTTCCGGGAAACGTCATGGCCAGTTGTCACTAATGGCTACGGCAGCTGGCCACTAACAGCCTACTCTACGTCTGGGATGAACCCTCCCAGCACAAATTTCTAGATGGCACAGGTGCGGAAGTTAATATCCTTCCTCCTTCGGGCTTTGACACCTGCACGGGTCCAGCGCTCACTGCGAGGAATAACAGTTCGATTCGTACATATGGCACATGGACTATACCCCTGAAATTCGGTGACAATAAATTCACATAGAAGTTCATTCTTGCTGCCGTGTCCTGGCCATTGCTGGGTGCCATCTTCCTCAGAGCCCACTCACTGATGGTGAACTTAAAAGGGCACTGGTTGGTGAATACCAAAACACCAGTCATTCTGCCTTGGAAAAGTCAAACTACCCACGTCATGGAGTACATGAACAACGAATTTGCCAAACTTCTTGTGAAGTTTCCAGATATTGTCATTCCCCAGTTCTCCACTGCCATGCATAAGCCTGGCATCGCACACCACATCCTCACCCAAGGACCTTCTCTACATGCCCGAACCCAATGCCTTCTACCTGACAAGTTGTGGCTTGTAAAACAAGAGTTCCACAAAATGGAGGAACTTGGAATCATACACAGGTCGTGGGCTTCCACACTACATATTATGCCCAAAGCCACAGGAGGCTGGAGACCTTGCAAGGATTACAGGCGACTCAACGACGCTACCCTGTGCCCCATATACAGGACTTTACAGCTAATCTTCATGGGACCATGACTTGGTGCAAACAGTAAACTCATAACATGTGCCCAAGACCACCATCATAACACCATTCGGTCTCTTCAAATTTTTGAGAATGCCTTTTGGGCACAAAAATGCTGCCTGGACATTCCAGCGACTAATGGACGCAGTGGATGTGGCAAGGACTTCCTTTTCATATACTTGGACAACATACTTATCACCAGCCACTCTCACAAAGAGCACCTGCAGCATCTGTGTTTACTCTGCTGCCACCTACAGGAGTTTGGGCTTACTGTAAACCCTGCCAAGTGCAAATTTGGGCAATCCTCTATTGAGTTCTTGGGACATCAGATCAGCAGCTGGGGTGTTGTTTCATGCATCCGACGCAAAAATAGGCGAGGTCTTGGAACAGTATACCAAAGGACGATGAAAGCCTCTAGTGTTTATTTAGTAGGCACCTCTGCCCTCCGGAAACAAAATACAGTACATTGGATAAGGAACTGCTGGTGCTGTACCTAGCAGTCAGACTCTTCTGCTATTTTTTGGAAGAGAGGTTTTTACTGACCACAAACCACTAACATTCGCCTTCGCGAAGGCATCAGATCCCTGGTCAGCCCACCAGCAATGCCACCTATCTTACGTATCCAAGTTTTCAATCAGGTAAGAATAACATGGTGGCTGATGCCCTGTCCCGCTCCTTCATTCAAGCAGTACGTATCCTCTCTCTGGGTGTAGACTACATGGCGCTCAGCAAAGCTCAGTGCAAGGATGACAAACTCCTGGCTTATAGAACTACTGTCATGAGCCTGAAACTCGAGGATGTAGCCTTTGGGCTGCAAGGTACCATTCTCCTGTGCGATGTTACCACAGTTGAGCCTCGCCCTATCGTCCCTGCTGTATGGAGATGTTGCATTTTCGATGCCATACATGGACTGTCCCACCCCTCCATTCAAGTGATGGTCCGCCTGATAATGACAAGTTTGTAAGACATGGACTCAAAAAGCAGGTCACATACTGGGCAAAGACGTGCACAGACTGCCAATCTGCAAAAGTGCAAAGGCACGTGAAGGCTCTGCATCAGACTTCCAGCCACTGCAGAACAGATTCGTCCACTTGCACGTCAACATTGTCGACCCGCTTCCAGTGTCATGAGGGTCAAGGTACTTGTTAACTAGCATCGACAGATTCATTGGGTGACTGGAGGTGGTTCCTAAGATGGACTCATTGACTAATTCATACGCCAGAGCTTTTATATCTACCTGGGGATCTCGTTTCGGCCTACTCACACACACGTCACCTCTGATAGAGATCTACAGTTTACCTCCACACTCTGGGACATTTTGTTGCAACTGCTGGGTATACAGCTCCACCACATGACAGCCTACCCATAGTTGACTAGCCCAGTGGAGCGGTTCCATAGGCATATGAAGGCTGCAGACGAGCTGCCCTGGATCCTCCTGGGAATAAGAACAGCACCTAAGGAGGATCTCAACTCTTCATCGGCTGAGTTGGTTTATGGAGCCCCACTCATTATACCTGGGTAATTCGTGCCCACAGCACACGAACAGAAGATGCCACCGACTGCCATTACCCACACACTGGGTGGTGAGACTATTCATTTTCTTGTGTTCTACTGCTGTTCTCTCATCCCCTCTCCAATGCCACAATTTTAAACATGCTTGTTTTCTCATTTTTCTGATTTGTCAAGTTAAACCAAATTTATTGTTATCTGATTGTACAAGGAAAACCCAGCGAAACAGCATTCTCCGGTCCTCGGTGCAACAATATGCAGACATATAACCAGATGTAACACACATACAGATCCGTATTATATTTATAAATAAATAAACGTTTTTAAAAACAAATGAGAAAAATAAATAAATAAATGTGTTTTTTTTAACAAATGAGTCTCGGATGGTCAGTGCGAGCAGTTCCTTTGGTCGCTCCATTCTCACTGCCCATGGTAAGAAGCTGTTCCTCAGCCTGATACTCCTGTATCTCTTCCCCACAGGAATTGTGCAGGGTTACAGGCTACTGATCTGAAATGTTAATTCTACTTTTCTGTCCACAGATGCTGCATCATCTCCTGGACCTCCTGCGCTCATTCCAAATTTCCAGCATTTTTTCTTTTTTGTTTTGAGAAATGTGGAAGTTTAAATGTCTAACATTTACTGAGCCACATAGACCAGATGATGGAATCAGTTATATGTTCACTGTATATGCAGACATCATAAAAATCAGCTAAGCAATAGTCCAGAGAATGTAATTTAAAATATTCAGAAGAATTTCAGAGAGTAATCAAATGTGGAAAGTACTATTACACATTGGGGGAAAAAAATGAAGGTCATTAATTTTAACAGATGGAAGAGAGATTCGAATAAAACTTGGAATCTGCCAGCAAGGCAATTTTCCACTTGCTTGCCTATGCACATTTTATCCAGGAAAAGTATGATATGACATCAAAATTATAGCTTAAAACTTTAAAGCAACCACAACAGTACTATTCTTTCTTGTTCCTCGTGTTGTTTGGCAATGTCAATGGAGCAGGATTCGCCACAATGTTATGGGTACAGTGCTATCAAAGAGACCCTAAAAAAGTAATTTAACTAAATGCTCGTTGCAAAGTTAATACTTATGAAACCACAAGAAAACAGCAAATTAATCCTAGTCATTTATCGCGTCATTGTAGAAGCTAGCAACTCACCAATATGACTGATGATTATTAACTCAGACATGATATTCACCAAGTGAATTCCATGGTTACTGAGAGAAAATTCCAACCAGTAAATAGGAACACAGAGAAGGTGGGTATGCTGGACTAGCATAGATACATACAATGGCCAGCAAGGACATTGTGGGCTGAATGGCCCGTTTCCATGCTGTCAGACTGTGTGGATCCACACTTAGTTAACAGACAGAAAACCAGGAGTAAGAATTAATAGGTCTTTCTTTGGCTGGAGCCTGCAACTGGTGGGATATGGCCTGTTAAAGCATTCGAGGGCTCAGGTATTGCAGGGAATAGTTATGCCACAACTAAAGGGACTCTATCAAATTCTTTATCAAACTTCTCCAGGTGCACAGTGGAAAGTATACTGACTGGTTTGGTAATTGAGGCATATAAAATTATGAGAGGCATAGATAAGGGCAGGGCAAGGAGCCAGTGTCTGTTTCCCCATGGAACACTGGGAGACATAGGTTAAAGATCAGAAGGAAAAGGTTTAAATGGGATCTGAAGGATAAAATTTGCGCACAAAGGGCAGTTGGTATAGTATGACTGCCAGAGGAAGTATTGGAGGTGGTAACAGTAGGAACAATTGCACAGGTACTTGAATGAACAGGTCATACTGGCAACTACAGCCTGGTTTGGTAATTTGAGGATCACAAATGGCTGCAGAAGGTAGCAAACACATTCAGATGCATCACAGGCTGCAACTTCCCATCCTTTGAAGAAAGCTATCTGAGATGCTGCCTACATGCTTTTCTGAGGCAGAATCTTACACGCCCTTGGTCACAACTTCTTCTCACTGCTCCCTTCAAGAAGGCAACACAGAAGCCTGAAGAATAGCGACTCTAAGTTCAAAAACAGTTTTTTTTTCCAATGGCTATCGAGCTGCTACACAGATCATGGACCGCTCCAACACCACAAAAAGGAATGTCTGCTCCATTGCAGTCATTTTTTTTCCCCCTTGCACTATGGTCAATGAATATTTATTATCTTATCTATTTATTTTCTCTTTTTAATTTATTATATACAATTGTAGTTGCTGTCTGTTCTTTATAAAGTACCTGTTCAGCTGCAGCAAGTTAGAATTTTGATGCATATATAACAATACATTCATTATTATCATTGAATGAGATATTAGCATGTTTTCTGGAGACATAAAACTAACAGGGAATGTAATTAGTACGATGATTAAAAGAAACTTCCAGAGGACATAAACAAGCTGAATGAGTAGACAACAAAATGGCAGATGACATACAGTGTGGACAAATCTAAGGTTATCCATTTTGGTAGCATGAGTTTTTCAACCTCTGCTGGGACCAAGGAAAGCTGCCTCAGGACCTTCGTGATGCCATCATCGTCACCCTGTACAAAAACAAAGGCAAGAAATCAGACTGCTCAAACTACAGGGGAATCACGCTGCTCTCCATTGCAAGCAAAATCTTCGCTAGGATTCTCCTAAATAGAATAATATCTAGTGTCGCCGAAAATGTTCTCCCAGAATCACAGTGCGGCTTTCGCGCAAACAGAGGAACTACTGACATGGTCTTTGCCCTCAGACAGCTCCAAGAAAAGTGCAGAGAACAAAACAAAGGACTCTACATCACCTTTGTTCACCTCACCAAAGCCTTCGACACCGTGAGTAGGAAAGGGCTTTGGCAAATACTAGAGCGCCTCGGATGCCCTCCAAAGTTCCTCAACATGGTTATCCAACTGCACAAAAACCAACAAGGTCGGGTCAGATACAGCAATGAGCTCACTGAACCCTTCTCCATTAACAATGGCGTGAAGCAAGGCTGCGTTCTCGCACCAACCCCCTTTTCAATCTTCTTCAGCATGATGCTGAAACAAGCCATGAAAGACCTCAACAATGAAGATGCTGTTTACATCCGGTAGCGCACGGATGGCAGTCTCTTCAATCTGAGGCGCCTGCAAGCTCACACCAAGTCACAAGAGAAACTTGTCCGTGAACTACTCTTTGCAGATGATGCCGCTTTAGTTGCCCTTTCAGAGCCAGCTCTTCAGCGCTTGACGTCCTGTTTTGCGGAAACTGCCAAAATGTTTGGCCTGGAAGTCAGCCTGAAGAAAACTGAGGTCCTCCATCAGCCAGCTCCCCACCATGACTACCAGCCCCCCCACATCTCCATCGGGCACACAAAACTCAAAACGGTCAACCAGTTTACCTATCTCGGCTGCACCATTTCATCGGATGCAAGGATCGACAATGAGATAGACAACAGACTTGCCAAGGCAAATAGCGCCTTTGGAAGACTACACAAAAGAGTCTGGAAAAACAACCAACTGAAAAACCTCACAAAGATTAGCGTATACAGAGCCGTTAACATACCCACACTCCTGTTCAGCTCCGAATCATGGGTCTTTTACCGGCATCACCTACAGCTCCTAGAACGCTTCTACCAGCGTTGTCTCCGCTCTATCCTCAACGTTCATTGGAGCGACTTCATCTCCAACATCGAAGTACTCGAGATGGCAGAGGCCGACAGCATCGAATCCATGCTGCTGAAGATCAAACTGCGCTGGGTTAGTCACATCTCCAGAATGGAGGACCATCGCGTTCCCAAGATCGTGTTATATGGCGAGCTCTCCACTGGCCACCGAGACAGAGGTGCACCAAAGAAGAGGTACAAGGACCGCCTAAAGAAAGCTCTTGGTGCTTGCCACATTGACCACTGCCAGTGGGCTGATATTGCCTCAAACCATGCATCTTGGCGCCTCACAGTTCGGCGGGTAGCAACCTCCTTTGAAGAAGTCTGCAGAGCCCACCTCACTGTCAAAAGACAAAGGAGGAAAAACCCAACACCCAACCCCAACGAACCAATTTTCCCTTGCAACCGCTGCAACCGTGTCTGCCTGTCCCGCATCGGACTTGTCAGCCACAAACGAGCCTGCAGCTGACGTGGACTTTACCCCTCCATAAATCTTCATCCGCGAAGCCAAGCCAAAGAAGAAGAAGGAGATAAGCTGAGTATTTCTTGAACAGTAAGAGACATTCAAAGTGTCCCGGGTGACCTATAAAAGTCACTCAAAGCTAACATGCCTTGATGGAATGAGTGATAGGGAATTGGGAAGGCAAATAATACATTGGTCTTTATTGCTGAAGGATTTGAGTTCAAGGTAAGGATGTACAATTATAGAGGACCTTGGTAAGGTGATGTCTGGACTTCTTTACCTCAAACAAGATACACTTTCTTTAGACAGAGTGCAGCAATAGATTCACCAGACTGCCTCATGGGATGGGAAGACAGTTTGAGGAGGAGAAAATGAGAATGCTTGGTCTCTATTCTCTAGGATTTAGGAGAATTAGAGGAGACCACGTTGAAATATACAAAATTCTTAGAGAGTTAAAGGGGGTAGTTGTGGGTAGGATGCTTTCCTGGTTACGGAGTTTAAAACTAGATGGTGACAGGTTCAAAATAAGTGTTAAGATATTAAAGATTGAAATGCAAAGTCATTTCTTCCCTCAGGATGGTGGATCTGGAATTTTCATCCCTGAAACACTTTAGAGGCTAAGTCAGAGATTCCTGGACACTAACAGAATGAATAACTGAAGATAGGACAGGAAAATATGTTTTTTTTTTTAAACTTTATTTATATAAAAGATCATTAAAAAAGACACAATATACAATCCAAATAAAACAATATTATATAAGTATATAAACCACCCCCACCCCCACCTCTCCACCCTCCCACCCATCAGTCAGCTCTCTTAAGGAGAGCTAAAATATAAACAAAAAAAACTAAAAGTATTTAATACATCCAAATGCATGAATTCCAAATAAGGTAGCCACTTATTAACAAAAAAAGAATAAATATCATGCAGGTTATATGTAATTTTTTCCATAATAATACAAGCTTTCAATTCATTATGCCAACATGTAATAATAATCGCTATATTATCTTTCCATGTACTAGCTACACATTTTCGTGCTACAGACAAAACTAATCGTACAAATGCAACTTGAAACTTATCCAACCCTAAGCCCCTTAAAGGAACCATATAACCCAATAGAAAAATAGATGGGTCTAATGGTAACTTAATTTTATATAATTTTTCCAAAACTAACCTTATTTCTTCCCAAAATTATTGTACATGACCAAACAGCATGTAAAAAAGTTCCAGTACATAAACCATATCTGAAATAAGAATCCAAATTACTGAAACCATATTTTTTCAATTTCTCCAGAGTTAAATATAACTGATGTAGAAAGTTATAATTCACCATTCCATATCGTACATTCGTCATTTTAGTTACATTATCATAATACATATCTGCCCAATAATCTTCCAGAAAATTAAAAGTTAAATAATTTTTCCATTTAAGCTTAGATTTCACCCAGTCCAATTTATCCATACTATCTTGTAACACTTGATACATAACTGAAATATAACCCTTTTTCAGTATATAGGAAATCAAAGATTCAAATTTCGTCAATACAGGTAAAATCCTCTCTTTACCATAAATATCCTTTACCAGATAGTAAACAAACAGAGAATTTTCAGAAATATCAAATTGTTCCTTCAATTGATTAAAAGAAAGAAATTGTCCTTCCTCAAAACAATCCTGCAGTCTCTTTATATCTTTTGAATCCCAGCTCTTTAAATGATTTTTAAACATAGAAAAAGGAATAAGCTGATTATTATATAATGGGGTTAAAATTGATAATTTACCTTTTGATCCTAAAACCTTATTTCTTCTAGTCCATACCTTCAAAAAATGTTTTAATACTGACATATTATATTCCCACAACAAATTCAAATTCCATCAAAATATAAAATGATGTACCTCAACTTCGGAAATACAAGCCATCTCTACTTTTGCCCAACTTGGAGGGTGGTCCAAGTCCATCAATCTACTAATAAATTTGAACTGAGCTGCATCATAATAATTTTGAAAATGAGGTAACTGAAGTCCACCTAATGCATATTTCCATGTAAGTTTATGCAATGCTACAATGTGGTAATTTACCTTTCCATAAAAATTCCCGCACTACTTTATTCAAATCCTTGAAAAAAACCCTTTGAAAGGGAACATGGTATCGATTGAAATAAATATTGAATTTGTGGAAAAATATTCATTTTAATACAATTTACTTGACCAATTAAATTTAATGAAAGATCTTTCCATTGAATTAAATCTGCTTTAATCTTTTTTAATAAAGGAACATAATTTAACTTGTATAATGATTGATAATCAGAATTTACAATTATTCCTAAATATTTAATTTTATCAGACCATTTCGATTTTATAATATTTTTATACTCAGAATAATCACCCTCTCCAACTGGCGAAATTTCACTCTTATCCCAATTAACTTTATATCCAGATAATTTTCCAAATTGTACTAAACACTCCTGTAAATGTAGCAGTGACCATTTTGAGTCTGTCAAATATATCAAAACATCATCTACAAATAAATTAATCTTATATTCCTCATCCATAATTCTCATCTCTCTTATTTTTTCATTTTGTCTTATTGTCTGAGCTAACAGTTCAATAGCCAATGCAAACAAGGCTGGTGACAATGGACACCCCTGCCACTTGAACGTGTCAATTTGAATGGTAAAGAAACTTGACCATTTGTCACCACCCTAGCAATTGGATTTGTATATAAAGCTTTAACCCAACCAATAAAAAAAGGGCCAAATTTAAACTTCTCTAACACCTTAAATAAAAAAAAATCCCATTCAACCCTATCAAAGGCTTTTTCCGCATCTTGCACAACCACCATTGGGTGGTTGGGCCGCTTTCGATAAGCATTGACCAAAGTAATCTATCGAAGAATATTATCTGATGCATTTCTATTCTTAATAAAACCTGTTTGATCAATATGTATCAACGTAGGTAAATACTTGACAAGTCGATTTGCCAACACTTTTGCTATAATTTTATAATCAACATTCAATAAAGAAATAGGTCTCTATGAAGACAGTTTCAATGGATCTCTATCTTTTTTTGGAATTACAGTAATTAAAGCACTCGAACAAGATTCTGATAACATCTGTTCTTCAGTTATTTGTTGTAATACATCCCTAAATACAGAAGATAAACCTTCATAAATTTTTTTATAAAATTCCACAGAAAACCCATCATCCCCTGGTGACTTTCCAGACAGGCAAATATTTTGAGGTAAATTATATTTCATCATCTTGTTGAATGGTGGATACTGGCTCAAGAGGCTGAGTGGTTTGTTAACTGCAAATTATGAATAATAAACAATGAGTATATCATGAAGTAATAGAAAATTAAGTTGAAGTCCTGAGTTATTATTTGAACATATGAAAGCATACAATGCTTAACTGATGATATTGTGTTTGTAAATAACATGTTTGGCTTGGAGACAATATAGATTGGTGAAGCATATTCCCAAGGGAGAATTGTACAATTTTAAGGGCTGGATCTAGTTTGCCCATTGTATTCTGTATCTATGTACTGGACGGTCATTGGCTATCAATGCTCCGAGCTGGAAGGGAATATAAAATGGTTTGTTCACAATGAATTATTTCTGCATTGGAACAGTATTGTCCTCCTCGCTGAGATCTCTCACCTTACAGCAAAATTAGATTGGACATCATGACCTGATTCTTCTGATGGCTCATTGGCTTTATGAACCCTTTCCTATCACATGACATCTATGTATCTAGTTTCCCTTGAAATTCTAAGCAGCATTATGACATTTTTATTCCTCAAAGAATTTTCCTGATGTTCACAAGATCACAAGACAAAGGAACAGAAATAAGCCCATTGAGTCTGCTTCACCACTCCACCATGAGCTAAACTATTTTCCCATCTAATTCCAATTTCCAACCTTTTCCAAATATCCCTTGATACCCTTACTAATAAGATACCTATCAATCTCCTCCTTAAACTCCTCCAGTGATCAGGCCTCCACAGGTGCATGTGGCAATGCATTCCACAAATCCACGACTCTCTAGCTTAGGGGTTGGCAAAGTGGTCTATATTGACCGAAGGGGTCGATAAATATCTTGGCTATAGAGAAATGTACTATTGATAATATTTACTTATTTATTTTACATGCTTGAGGGTCGATGAGTAATCAAGAATTCCATGAAAAGGTAATGGTTTAAAAAGTTTGCCGACCCCGTGCTAGCTAAAGAAATTTCTCCTCATCTTTTTTTAAATGGGTACCCTCTAATTCAATGTTTCACAACCTTTTTCTTTCCACTCACATACCACTTCAAGTATTCCTTATGCCATAGGTGCTCTGTGATTAGTAAGGGATTGCTTAAGGTGGTTTGTGGGTGGAAAGAAAAAGGTTGAAAACCACTGTTTTAATCGTACCTAATTGACTCATTATGTGCATAGTTTCATAACTCCAAAGGATATGGGCCAATGACAATTTTACTCAAGTAAAATATTTCAGTAACAATGGGTCTAGAGCAGTGATTCTCAACCTTCCCTTCCCACTCACATACCACCTTAAGCAATCCCTTACTAATCACAGAGCGCCAATGGCAGGGATTACTTAAAATGGTATGTGAGTGGAAAGAAAAAGAATGAGAACCACTATGCCCTCTTGTCCTGGACTCACCCACCAAGGGAAACAATTTATTATAGAAGTTTTCCATCTCTACGTTTGCCTGAGGTTCTGGGTGCGAAGTTTCCTTATTTAAGGCAGATTTCAGATTATCCATCCACCATTCTGTAGATTATGGGTTACCTTTTGGACCTTGCTCTACAGGTGACTGTAGGATTGTTGCCTTTGATATAGAGTAGTATTTCCAAACTAAGAACATTTTGCAGCTTCCAGATCGCCTGGTCATTCTTATCAAACTAATTGGAGTGCTTTCCAAAAGAATGGCAAAGGTTCTCTTCTAAAGTGCTAACAATGTTGGAATTCAGGGTAGTCAGTGCTGTGGAAAATATAAAGTTCCTGCTGGTTTGTGGTTATCATATTGTCTCTGAGGTATGCCTGGGAAGAGCTCTTTCAGTGGAGTCCTTGAGACCTACCACATTGATTGCCTTGTGGCAATATTTCTGTTTGCATGTCAGGCTGAGGGAAATTAGAAAGTGTTTTATGCAGTTCACCAGTCATCAATGATGTCATGAGCGATGTGAACAAATTTGTAGACTCTTGCTTAGATCATGGTTTACTGAAACAAACATCAGTTTGGGCTAAGGGTTTTGCCATGTGGCAATGTCTTTTTGGTTATATAGAACATTGGTTCTGTCAAGACCAGATTCCTAGGATTTTGTCATAAAGAGGACTCCACCTGAGTTATCTTCTCAGAGATTGGTGGAGAGTGCAGGAGTATCAGTAATTTATATGCTGGGATTCATTAAAGCTATCGGAATCAATGATGGCCCAAATCTCAAGGGCCCTGTATCCATGACAGTCATGAAAGGAGGGAGATTTCTGAAGGACAATGAGAAAGTCAATGAATGAATGAATGAGCCTTTCAAAAAAACTCCTGAACCAAGACTGTGCTCTAGATGTGAGAGTCCCCAACCCCCTTGTACAGAAAATTATCAGGTTCAACCTCGCTACCAGCCCTCACTGCCAAGAAGTAAAATGCAAGAAAAATAGAGGGTTATAGGTGTCAAGTAGGGAAAAATTAGATTGTTGTGGAGCATGGTTACATAGATTGACAGCACATTGTAGGCTGAAGGACCTTTACTGTGCTGTAATGTTCTATGTTCTAAGTTAAAAATATTTCACGAGCAAATGATACATTTGCTGAAGTTTTGAAACTCAGCAGAAAGAATGCATGAGGTGGAGACTTCTAAGTGTAAATATCATCAACAATCTATCGTGGTTCAACTGCAGTGATGCTACAGCCAAGAAAGTGCACTAACTCTGCTATCTCCCCCAATATCTCAGAAAATACAGCAATCCCTGATATCTTTTATGACCTTTTAAAGATGCACCAGAGATTGGTACAGGAACTGCTCTGCCAAGGACTACAAAAAATTTGTGAAATTAGTTAAGATTATCATGCAAACCAACCTCTTGTCCACTGACTTCATCGACAAGATCCACTGCCTTAGAAAAGTTGCCAACATATTAAAAGACTCATCCAACAACAGTCTTACTTTCTTCTCTTCCCCTCCCATTGGGAGTACTTAAGGCTTCACTTATCTGGATAGCATGCAAAATAAAGTTTTTCACTGTATCATGGTACATCAAGTCAAGTCAAGTCAAACTTATTGTCATCTGATTGTACAAGTACAACCCGATGTAACAGTATTCTCCAATCTTCAGTGCAATACATGTAGGCACACAACCAGATGTAACACATACAGATAAACAATACATAATCTCATTGGATTGGCTTCGCGGACGAAGATTTATGGAGGGGGTAAAAGTCCACGTCAGCTGCAGGCTCGTTTGTGGCTGACAAGTCCGATGCGGGACAGGCAGACACGGTTGCAGCGGCTGCAGGGGAAAATTGGTTGGTTGGGGTTGGGTGTTGGGTTTTTCCTCCTTTGCCTTTTGTCAGTGAGGTGGGCTCTGCGGTCTTCTTCAAAGGAGGTTGCTGCCCGCCAAACTGTGAGGCGCCAAGATGCACGGTTTGAGGCAATATCAGCCCACTGGCGGTGGTCAATGTGGCAGGCACCAAGAGATTTCTTTAGGCAGTCCTTGTACCTCTTCTTTGGTGCACCTCTGTCACGGTGGCCAGTGGAGAGCTCGCCATATAACACGATCTTGGGAAGGCGATGGTCCTCCATTCTGGAGACGTGACCCACCCAGCGCAGCTGGATCTTCAGCAGCGTGGACTCGATGCTGTCGACCTCTGCCATCTCGAGTACTTCGACGTTAGGGATGAAAGCGCTCCAATGGATGTTGAGGATGGAGCGGAGACAACGCTGGTGGAAGCGTTCTAGGAGCTGTAGGTGATGCCGGTAGAGGACCCATGATTCGGAGCCGAACAGGAGTGTGGGTATGACAACGGCTCTGTATACGCTTATCTTTGTGAGGTTTTTCAGTTGGTTGTTTTTCCAGACTCTTTTGTGTATGGAATACATAATGCAGGACACATAAATAAACAAATGTTTCATGAATACAAGGCTTGGATAGTTAGTATGAGCATTTCTTTGATCGTTCAGCATTCTCACTGCCTGTGGGAAGAAGCTGTTTCCCAGCTTGATGATGTTGGCTCTGATGCACCTGTATCTCTTTCCACTGGGAGCAACTGAAAGATGCTGTGAGCAGGGTGTGTCAATAAATCATTCCATTCAATAAGCAATTCAATTTCCAGTTATATAGTGGAAGGAACACATCACCTCCTAATTTATCACTTTCCTACCCATCTCCTTCCCAACCTGCGGTAGAGTTTGTTGTTCTACATTAGGCTTATCTAGTCACCTCAGAACCCACCAAACTGGAGTTCAAACAGGTCACCTTTAATTCCAAAAGGATCACTTGAGAAGAAGAATATTCTAGATCAGCCATTCTCACTGGGGGAGGAGGATATTTAAGGGTGGACCATGGGCTGAAATTCTTAATAAAGAGGGCCCAATGTACATGGGGGAGGCACTAAAATTGAACATATTAAACATTTTTGAGAAAGGAAAGGACTTTGGTGCTAGATATTTTTTTTAAATTTACTTGTTTGCATCATTACAGGAAAAAAATGAATAAAACATTAATCAAATATCCATAGCTAATGATACAAAAAACTTTTATATTTTTCTCCCCATTCCCCCCTCCCATCCAAAAGAAAAGGAAAGAAAAGAAAGAAACACCAACCATTTAATATACAATAATATTAGCATGGACTGTGGCGGTGCACATACTCGTGGCGAACCGGCCCCGTTTGTACCGCCGTGTGGCGGCGCAGCCACGAGAAGATGGTGCCATCGGGGGACCTCCTTGCCTCGTGGCTTGAACCCAATGCACGTCTCAGGCAGGCGTGATGATGTCACTGCCCGCACGGGGGCGGAGCTCACGCTGCCCTTAAAGGATCACAAGCCCTTCTTTTTGTTCCGGCATATCTTCCTTGAGCAAACACCCGAAGACAGCACTCTGGCGAATGAGGACTTCTCTGACCACGGTGAGTTGTGGCCCGTGGCAGACCAAGCGTAGAATGAAGCCGCCCTTAGCCAGGTCACCTGCTCAGGGCTTAGTCGGCTGCAAGAACCCCCCAAGCACAAGCCGGAGGAACACCATCCCACCTGGTGCTTCTACCACCAATGCTGGGGGACTCAAGCCCATAAGTGCAGGCAGCCTTGTAACTTTCAGAGAAACAACTTGGCCAGCCACCGTTGATGTCTGCGGTGGCTGGCCACGCAAACAGCCTCCTGCACCTGACCGGCAAGTCCACCAGCTGACGTTTCCTAGTGGATACCGGAGCAGAGCTGAGCATTTTACCCCCTACTGTCCTTGAGATCCACACCCGAGCATGAGGCCCTACCCTACAAGCAGCCGACAGATCCGCCATCCGCCATCTTGATGGCACAGATCCAGATCGGGAAGGACAAGTTCCACTGGAGGTTTGTGCTGGCCTCAATGGGCACTGTGCGGTGGGGGCCGACTTCCTTCAAGCGCACAACCTGCTGGTGGATGGCAAGGGCAAACGGTTAGTCAACGCCCGTACTTTTCAGTCTGACTGCCTTGATGCCAGGGAAACCTGCAAGCTGGAGATAGCTGCCATTAGTGCCCCCAGGGACGAGTATTCCAGCATTCTCGATGAATTCCCCACCATCTTGCAGCCACAGTTCACCGCCACCAAGCCACAACATTGAGTCTATCATCACATCTCCACTCAGGGCCCCCTGCTGCACACCAAGGCCAGGTGATTACCCCCGGAAAAGCTACAACTGACCATGGAAGATTTCTCCCACCTGCAGGAGGTGGAAATCATCCTCAGGTCCAATAGTCCCTGGGCCACCCCCCTCCACATGGTCCCCAAGACCTCTGGGGTCTGGCACCCCTGCGGTGACTATTATCACCTTAACGACACAACTACGCCAGACCGATATACCATTCCACATATCCAGGACTTCTCAGCGAACTTGCACAGCGCCTGGGTCTTCTCGAAAGTCGACCTGGTACGGGGTTACCATCAAATCCCGGTCCACCCTGAATACATCAATAAGACCACAATCGTCACCCCATTTGGACTGTTTGAATTCTTAAGGATGCCCTTCGGATTAAAGAACGCGGCCCAAACTATCCAGTGCCTGATGGACGCGGTGGGCATGGACCTGGACTTTGTGGTCATCTACCTCAATGACATCCTCATTGCCAGCCAAGACCATGATGAGCACACAGTCCATCTCCGTGCCCTGTTCACCCGCTTGGCAGAGTTTTGCCTCACAGTCAACGTGGCCAAGTGCCAGTTCGGCAGGGAGACCCTGCAATTCTTGGGACACACCATCTCGGCAGCCGGAGATGTCCCAGCACCAGATAAGGTCACAGCCATGCGCCAATTCCCAAAACCCACCACCCTCAAGGGCCTGCAAGAGTTCATTGGCATGTTGAACTTCTACCACTGGTTCATCCCCGGGGTGGCCTGCATCATGCAGCCGTTATTCTTGCTGATCACCGCAAAAGATGAGGTCCTGGTATGGTCGAATGAGGGGGAGGGTGCTTTTGCCGCAACAAAAGACGTGCTGGCGTGCACCACGCTATTGGCCCACCTGCGCCCAGAGGCCCACACCATGCTCTTGGTGGATGCTTCAGTCACGGCTGTTGGGGACTTGCTTGAGCAATGGGTCAATGGCCAGTGGCACCCGCTAGCCTTCTTCAGCAGGTACCTCCGACCCCCAGAACTCAAGTACAGCGCCTTCGACAGGGAGCTCCTGGCCCTGTATCTGGCCATCAGACATTTTCGGTACTTCCTGGAGGGCAGGCCGTTCACTGCTTTTACTGATTACAAGCCGTTCACGCAAGCCCTCGTGATGGCTAAAGATCACCAGCAGCGGCACCTATCCTACATGTCGGAGTTCGCCACCGACATCCAGCACCAGGCAGGTAAAGACAATTTTGTGGCTGATGCACTTTCACGACCCGCAATCCACAGCCTCTTCCCCGGCCTAAACTCCGCCCAGCTAGCACAGGCCCAGAGGGAGGACGCGGAAACACCAGCCCTCCGCACCGCCATTATAGGGCTCTAACTCCAGGACATTCATTTGCCGGGCAGCCCGGATATGCTGCTCTGCGATGTTTCCACTGGCTCACTGCACCCAGTAGTCCTGGCGCAGTGGAGGTTGTGGGCCTTCAGCATGGTCCACGACCTAGCCCACCCCTCAGTCAAGACATTGATGCGGATGGTGGCAGAGCAGTTTGTGTGGCATGGGCTCAAGAAGCATGTAGCCCAGATGGTGAGGAGCTGGACACAGTGCCAGACCTCCACAGTGCCAGACCTCCAAAGTCCATCGCCACTCAAAGGCCCTGATACAACAGTTCGACTCTGTGGCCAAGCGATTCAAGCAGATACACATAGACATTGTGGGGCCCGTGCCAGTGTCCAGGGAGGAGCGCTACTTGCTGATGGTGGTCGACCGAGCTACGAGGTGGCCAGAAGCCATCCCACTCAAGGTCACTTCTGCCGAAACATACGCCAGGAACTTGCTCACTCACTGGATTGCCAGGTTTGGAGTCCCGGTGCAGATTACCAATGACAGTGGTGCCCAATTCAGGTCTGCCCTCTGAGTACAAGTGGCGAGCATCCTGGGGGATCAAGCTCCACCACACCATGGTGTACCATCCTCAAGCAAATGGCCTGGTGGAGTGATTCCACTGACACCTGAAGTCGGCCCTCATGGCCCACCTCACCGGTCCCAGCTGGGTGGACGAGTTGCCCTGGGTCCTGCTTGGCCCCAGGACGGTCCCGAAGGAAGATCTGCAGGAATCATCTGCAGAGTTAGTTTATGGCGCGCCACTATTGCTGCCAGGGAGTTTTTCAGTCTGGACACAGACTCAGCAAACGACAACCCAACCTTGTTGGCAGACCTCCACAGCAAGCTCACCTCGCTAGTTCCCCCTCGCCTACCATGGAAGCTGAGCGCCCCATCTGCCCAAGGAGCTGGATGTGGCTGACTACGTTTTCGTCTGGCATGGCTCGCACACCGCTCCCCTACAGAGCCCTGCAGCGATCCAGCAAGACTTTCACGTTGAACATTGGGGGTAAATGCGAACTGTTCACGGTTGACCGCCTCAAGGCAGCGCTCCTGGACCTCAGTCAACCAATTCAGATGGCCCTGCTCAAACGCCAAGGCCGGCCGCCCAAGCGGCGGGATACGTAAGCTGGTTCTGTGGGGGGAGGGTTTTGTGGCAGTGCACATACTCGTGGTGAACCAGTCCCACTTGTACCACCACGTGGCGAGGCAGCCACGAGAAGATGGCGCCGTTGGGAGACCTCCTTGCCTCGTGGCTTGAACCCAGCGCGCACCTCAGGCAGGCGTGATGATGTCACCACCCATGCGGGGGTGGAGTTCACACTGCCCTTAAAGGGGCGCGCATGAGTTTTGAAATAAATGGTCGTTGAGAACCTCCAATGTGGAGGTTATGAGTCTCCTTTATCGTAGCTACTGCTACAGGACATTATTAATGGTTATTAAAAATTACTAATTAAGAGGAGTGGATAAGATAGAAGAGGTGGATGGAAAATTATCCATAAACTCCATATATGGTTTCCAAATACTATTAAAAATTTCAACTTGATTCCTTAAACTATACGTAATTTTTTTTCCAAAGGAATACAATTTTGTATCTCATTGTACCATCTACTTAGTAACACCTTTCTATCATTTTATCATAATATCGCTCTACATTGTGAGCTCTATGTAGTTGCTATTGCAATAGTTAAACATTTTTCTTGGTATTTGTCCAATTTCAATTTTATATCCTTTTCATAAATACTTCCAAGTAAAAATATTCTTGGATCCTTTGGTATCTTTATCTTCATAATTTTCCCTAACAATAAACTCAGTTCTTTCCAAAACCTTTCCACTTTTTCACAAGACCACACTGAATGCCAAAAAATCTCCCTATTTCTTTCGCACATCGAAAGCATTTATTTGACTAATTAGGATTAAGTCCATTTAGTGGAGTATAATACAATTGATGAAGAAAATTATATTGAACCATTTGCTATCAAACATTTACAGTATTCGTAACACTTACTTATCATAATTCTGACCAAATCTCCTCATGAATTTGTATATTTACATCTTACACCCATCGGATTTTTGATTTATATAAATCTTTTTTTTTAGTCTCTTGAAATTTTATACATATATTAGTAATACATTTCTTAACATCAAATGTATCTGTTATTATATCTTCAAATTGACTTTGTTTAAGGTCTCAAATCTGCTCCCAGTCTCTATTTCAAATACATTTTTAATTGATAATATACAAAAATCATATTATTATGTATATTGTATTTATCTTTTAATTGATCAAAAATTAAGAAGAAAGATCCTAAGAAGCAATCTTTTATTCTCTGTAAACCTTTACCACACCAATGATCAAATAAATAATTATTCAAAGTAGAAGCAAGAAGTTGATTTTGTTTTAACAACATTTTTGGTAATTGATCATTTTTAATTCTTCTCTCAATATGAATTCTATTCTGTATTTTTAAAATATGTTTCCTTTTAGTTCCTTTAAATAACTCACTATTCCATTTATACAAAATTAACTCTGGAATAATCTCACCAATTTTATTAATTTCTATTTGAACCCAAGCTGGTTTTTCATCCCGTTGATAACAGGAGGACAAAAACCTCAATTGAGCTGCTTTAAAATAATTCTTAATATTTGGTCATCTTAGACCACCCTGATCAAATTTCCACATTAATTTTTCTAAATCAATTCTTGACATCTTACCTTTCCAAAGAAATTCACGTATTATTCAAGTTTTGAAAGAAATATTCTGGTACTTGAATGGGCAATGATTGAAACAAATATTGTATTCTTGGAAAAATATTCATTTTAATGCAATTCATTCATCCTATTAATGTCATTGGAAAATCTTTCCATCTTTTCAAATTCTCTTCCAATTTTTTTAACAATGGCAAATAATTTAATTTAAACAAATTACTTGTATTTCTACTAATTTTAATTCCTAAGTATTTAATTGCTTCATTTTGCCATTTAAATTTTATCAATCTTTTACATTGAGAGTAATCCACATCCACCATAGGCATTACTTCACTTTTATCAACATTCACTTTATAACCCGATCCTAACCCAGGTGCTAGGTTTGCTGAATAGTTGAAGACTTTTGGAAACAGTTGAGAATGACCTAGATAAATGGGGAAAATTAATTATGTTTTCAGAGAGCTCCTTGCTTTGACATGATTGTGTTTGATTGACATGGAACAAGCTTTGGCTATGAATTTCCATTCACCTCATTTTCCTCTTTTGTCCTATTGCCTCAATTCTGGGAAATATGCATGCAGGCTGAAAAGTTTTGCTCCGTATTTCTCAAAGTTTAAATGTTACATAAATTAGAAAAGGGTCTTCTTGTATCATACAAGATCATTGAATCAATTGCTAAAAGTGGAAATGCTCATAATGTCACTTATTTTGCCTTCAGTGTCCATAGCAATATCTGACGCAATGAAGTTAAATGGAAAATAAATTATACAGGCAATTCCTTTGAGTAATTCCACATTTCACGAAGAATTAATGAGATGGCAAGGGACAGTTAAAAACAATTTTTATTACAATCCAAGAAATGAACATCTCCTCCACAATCTCCATAAGTACTGGAGCACCACAAGACTGCATTCTTAACCCTTGATCTACTTACTTTATACCTACGACTGTGTGGCTCTGTACGACAATAACACCATCTACAAATTTCCTAATGATATCACAGTAGAGGGTTGTTCAAAGAAAGGTGATGAGTCAGCATACAGGAAGGAGATTGAAAACAGCTGGTTAGTGCACCAACAACAAGCTTGCACTCAATGTCACCAAAACCAAGGAGATGCTTGTTGATTTCAGGAAAGGAAAACCAGAGGTATATGATCCAGTGATCACTGGGGGATCAGAGGTGGAGAAGGTGAGAAAATTTAAGTTCTTGGGAGTCACTATCTTGGAGGATCTTTCCTGAACCCTACACATTAATGGCATTGTGAAGAAAGCATGTCAGCACCTCTACTTCTTCAGGAGTTTGTGGGGGTTTGGTGTATTACCATAAACCCTGGTAAATTTCTACAAATGTATGATGTAAAGTGTGCTGACTAGCTGCATTATAGTGAGAGAAAAGCCCTCCAAAAGTTAGTAGACACAGCCCAGGATATCACAAGCAAAACTTTCCCCACTATTGAGAACATTTACAGGGAATGCTGGAGATGGAGAGCAGCAGCAATCATCAAGGATCCACACCACTCAGCTTGCATTCTATTCTCGCTGCTGCCCTCAGGAAAGAGGTAGAGGTGCCACAAGACATTCACCATCAGATTCAAGAAGAGCTGCTCCCCCTCCACCATCAAACTCCTCAATGACAAACTCAGTCAGGGACTCATTTAAGGACTCTTACTATTGCACTTTATTGATTTTTTAAATTCTCTCTGTATTGCACAGTCAGTTTGTTTACATTTATTATCTGTTTACAGTTCTTTATTTGTTTACATGTGTATGTTGTGTAGAGTTTTTTTTGCACTTCCAATAAGTGGTAATTCTGCCTTGCCCACAGGAAAAAAAATCTCAAGATTGTATGTGATGGTATATAAGTTCTCTGACAATAGATCTGAAATCTGAAAATGTTATTCCACTCTGCAAGAGAATGACTCTCTGCTCATGGCTAAGCAAGGAAACAAGGTGATGGAAGAATTGTTTTTTGCCAGAAGGATTAAAACAGATACTAAGGGATTGACTATTTTCATAGAAGTTAAGAATTACATAAATGAGAACAGTATTCCAATTGAGCACATAGATGCCTGTGCAACTGATGGTGCCTCTTCAGTGGTTAGATAATGCAGATGGTTCATGACATACCTGGAAAATGTTATACCTTTGGTCTATACTGTTCACTGTGTCTTTCACATGGGAGCACTTAGTGGCTAAAAATGTAGGAGGTCATTTAAATGCTTTGCCATAAAGACTGTCTTTCTTTGGCTTGGCTTCGCGGACGAAGATTTATGGAGGGGGTAAAAGTCCACGTCAGCTGCAGGCTCGTTTGTGGCTGACAAGTCCAATGCGGGACAGGCAGACACGGTTGCAGTGGCTGCAGGGGAAAATTGGTGGGTTGGGGTTGGGTGTTGGGTTTTTCCTCCTTTGCCTTTGGTCAGTGAGGTGGGCTCTGCGGTCTTCTTCAAAGAAGGTTGCTGCCCACCGAACTGTCCAGCTGCGCTGGGTGGGTCACGTCTCCAGAATGGAGGACCATCGCCTTCCCAAGATCGTGTTCTATGGCGAGCTCTCCACTGGCCACCGTGACAGAGGTGCACCAAAGAAAAGGTACAAGGACTGCCTAAAGAAATCTCTTGGTGCCTGCCACATTGACCACCGCCAGTGGGCTGATCTCGCCTCATAAAGACTGTAAATTTTATAAAACACATGCCCTTCAAGACCGTCTATTTTGGAAGCTGTATGAAAAGATGAACATTTCCAGACTGCTGCATACCAAAGTGTGGTGTCTGTCCAAAGGAAATTGTCTTTGCTGTTTTGTTGCATTCTGCGACATGATTGTTTCCCTTCTTTCTCATGGAGAAAAACTCATTGATGCAATGGTGGAGATATTTTATCTTTGACAAACTCAATTTATTCAACAAGACCTTACAGGGAAAACACAATAATCTTATCGATAGTAAAGAAGCCATTGTTTCTTTCTTTAAAAAGCTCAAAGTATGTTTGAGCAGTATCAAGCTTTACAATTTCCAAATCTCAACTTGAGGCACTGAAGGATGACAACATTACTGTTTATGTGAAACACCAAATACTCACAGATCTGCAGGAAAGATTTAATGACCTGCAAAACCTTAATATTCCATATTGGATATTAGATCCATTTGAGGAACAACCCACAATGTTGATGCAGAGATTGAAAAGAGTTTTGATTGATCTTTAGAGTGATATAATTGCACGCCGCAAGTTCAATCAATTTTAAAAAAAGAATTTTGGATTAAGAACGATCCATCCAATAGATTTCCTAAACTACGGGGAAAGGCCAAAATATTTTCTATTGCCTTTCTCTCAACATACATAGTTCAATGTGGACTCAGCAAGGTAGTTTCTCAACAAAATCCAGGAAAAGACTTGAAATGCCAACGAGACGTGATCTTCACTATCCAATTTAGAACCTGACGATCAGAAGGACTTGCACAGGAAAATCAAGGTCAAGGAGCTCACCAAAAAAATTCATTTTATAAGAATTATTTTTTTAAAGTTCTTTTTATTAATTTTTCACACCCTTAAGTTTATGCTATAGGTTCCTCAATGACTAATTGCATACAAACCACTGGCCTCTAAGAAACTTTTTTTTAAATTGACGGATACATGTTCATGTTTTCTTCTTTCCTACATGCTCAAAAAGAACGATTTCCTATGTCTCTGTTTGTTCTGGAACCACAAGCCACAGTTGTTAAGCTCAGAGTAAAAAGCCTCATGTTCTTTTCACCTCACGCAACATACCTATTTTTTGTTTTTTTTTATGCAGTCAGTAGGACAGAAGTACAGAAGAAACCAACTAAACTAAGAAAAAAATTGGCAATCGTTCTTAAATTCCATAGGAGTACAAATATAATATGGATCATTGCGCCTCACCACCCTACCTTCCCCATCTATCTCTCAATCAATGGGGTGGGGGGTGGGGGAAGGAGTTCCATCCCATCCCAACCAGGAAAAGTCAAGAGAAGAAAACACCCTGAGCACTGGCCGCCGTGTTGTGACAAGCCCTCAAAACCCTGATATATATCTTATACCTTTTGTTTCGAGTGTCCTGGATGTTGTGTGTAACTGATTTTTTTCTTTGTCTTGGCTTCGCGGATGAAAATTTATGGAGGGGGTAAATGTCCACGTCAGCTGCAGGCTCGTTTGTGGCTGACAAGTCCGATGCGGGACAGGCAGACACGGTTGCAGCGGTTGCAGGGGAAAATTTGTTGGTTGGGGTTGGGTGTTGGGTTTTTCCTCCTTTGTCTTTTGTCAGTGAGATGGGCTCTGCAGAAAACTATAAAATGGACAATTGTAAATTGTATTCAATGCTGATACTGTTAACATTGATACTGATAACGTTGGTAACTGTTTGACTTCAAGTTTGGAAAACCATAAATAAAATAGTAAAAATAGAAACCAATTGAACTTGACTCTTTCACAGGGAAGGGGGGTCCATAAACTTTGAGTAGAGTCCTAAAGGGGCCAAAGCCAAAAAAAAAGATTTTGAGAATGGCTGTTCTAGATTATGGGAATATTCTTTTATTGAGGTGACTAAAGATTTCCCTTTTTTCCATCAAATCATATCTGCACTATTGAAACATATCTTCCTTTTCTCTGTAACTATTTATTCATCTAACCTTCTATATTTATGATCTATTTTTCTGGCTCATGGCACATTATGGTAATCATATTTATACTACTATTGTTGGTAAGTCTTTTGTAACTGTTGGGTTGCAGCAAGAATGAATTTCAGTGCTTCAGGACATATACTCATGTAGATAACAATAAACTCTCTCACTGTATTGTATCAATTCACAAAGATGCAGTCTATTGTTTGTAATTCTGGTTCTCCCCATTTCTGGGAAAATGTGGATGGGTACAGAAGAGATTTACAAGGACAGTTCATGGATTAGAGTGTATGAGCTATTAAGCGAGGTTGGACCCACCTGGGATATTTTCTCAGAGGGAAAACCTGGTAGAAATGTATAAAATTAAGAGAGATATATATGTGTATGGTAGACAGTCAGAATATTTTCCCCAGGGTCAAAATGTCAAATGTTAGCGACTCATCTTGCAAGGCAAGATTTTTTTTTAAATCAGATTGGTAGGTGCCAGGAATGCGCAGCCAGTTGCAGGGGTAGAAGCAGATAGAGTAGTTCTGTACTGTTTAAGGGAATGGAAGCTATAGATCATGTGCAGGCAAAAGAGTTTTATTTTAATTTCCCACCGTGTTCAACATCATGGGCCAATGGGTCTGTTCTATGTTCACTGAAGAAAGATTTGCTATTCTCATTACAATTTAAATTGTGAGCTTCCATCTTCTCTTGCTGTCAGCCAAGGGAGAAGTGTAAATGAGTCATCGTCTGTATGAACCAGGGTTGCTAGATAATGCTATAGGGCACAGTTTTCTGAATCTTTTTCAACCTTCCTCAAATCCACAGGCACCTAATTTCATCTGCTTTGCACGACAGCCCAGTTCAGATTTTGATTGCTGCCTTGCATTTAAACTTTGCGAGTGGAAAATATTGCTCATTTACTCTTGAACTTGCTAACAGCTGTTAATAACTAGTCTCCAAGAAATTCAAGCCACTTTCAAGGTTTTTTTAAAATTATGTGTCCTAACATTATGAAAATCCACTTTATTCACATCCTGTGTTTGTTGGTGTACATTGACTCCTGATAAGCCAAGATATTAACTTTAACATTCTTATTTGTACATTCACATCTTTCTAGGGTCTCACCCTTTCCCAGTCCTACCATATTCTTTTCTTACTATCCTCATTTAGCCCTGATTTTAATTAGTTTGGTATTGGCGATGGTGGATTTAGCTGCACACGCCCAAAGCTCTAGAATTTTCTTTTTAATCCTCTCTTCCTTCTGCTGTCCAACAAACTTTCTCAAATGCCTTAAAGTGAACTTTTGCCTCAAAATCCTGCAAAGTACTTTGGGTCATTTTTGTTTGCTATGTTAAAGGTGGCATACAAATGGAATGAGTTGTTATTGTATTTTCTAGCCATGATGTCGAGGTGGGTAGCAGTGAGAAAGGCTCCAAATATTTTTGTTTGCAGGCAAAGCTGTTTTTTTTTATGAGGGCTTCAAATTCCTCTTTAATCATATTTGGAAATATGTATCTGGCTACTCCAGTTACAAAAAAAAACTTGACATCTGTGCATTAGGTCATGTGAAATCTTCAAATTTTCCAATGAGCTGCCCGGTACAATTGCTTTCGAACTTTCCAAGCTTCAGGTGACCTTCAAGATCAAATCCACGAGATGCATGTCATGCAGAAAAAATGCTTGGATGCCGCAGATGAAGCAGGAATAAAAAGTGAGGAAAGACAACTGGCAGGAAGAATAAACTGCATGGTCCCCCATAACATGCTCATCAAAGAGCCGATTAAATCATGCACGGGTGATTTATTACTCAGGCTGAAAAATTACTGGCAAGTTAATTCAGGGTGGCAGAAATAACATTGCAATATTAATTTAGAACAGAAGGATTGAGTTTGCCATTTCTGAAACTTCACTAAATGACATTATATCAGAGCAGAATGGTAACATATTGCACCCGTCAACTGCCTCATTATAACCTGGTTTGTGACACATTAATGGCTCCATGGATGAATCATTGCTCTCCTCCATGGAGATGGTCTTTTTCATTCTTTATTTACTTAGTTCATCTCGAATAATGGGAGAGAAATTGTCACGGAGGTTGGTACAGCAGCTGGAGGTGGACATCAATGATCAAAAAGAACCTGTTATCTGATGCATTCAAAGCTACAGAGAGACAGAAGAGGATAGTGAGTAGATATAAATAAATTGATCTGGGATTCAACTTTCTTTCCGAGCAAAGGCGGAAGCAGATAGGAGGAATGTAAACAGGGCATTTTAAACAAGAAGGATGATGTTGCCCTCTCAACCCTGACTTGACAACAACTGCTCAATGGAATAGTTGACAAGTCTCAAGCTCAGTCTAGAACAGAATCAGAATTAGAATTAGGATCTGCAGCAGCGTTATAATGGAAACATTTATATTATGAACCATCTTATGACATTACTATAAAAAAAATAATATTAACAATAAGAGTGCACAAAAAGTAAGGCCGTGTCTTTGGTTCATTGATTACTCAGGAATCTGATGGCAGCGGGGAAGAAACCGTCCTTGTGCTGCTCAGTGCTCGTCTTTAGGCTCCTGTACCTGTTCTCTGATGGTAGTAGATTGAAGAGGGCACGGCCTGGATGGTGGGGGTCTTTGAGGACAGTGGCTGCTTTTTTAAGACGTTGCCTCGATGGAGTCTGGTGCCTGTGATGTCTTAGGCCAAGTTAACAACCCTCTAATTTATTCTTGTTCTGAGAGTTGGTGCTTCCATACCAAGCAGTGATGCAAACGGCCAGAATGCTCTCCAAAGTACACCTGTAGAAGTTTACAAGAATCTTCGGTGACAAGCCTAATCTCCTCAGACACCTCATAAAGTGTACCCCCTGGCGAGTTTTCTTTGTGTTTACATCACCGTGGAGGCTCCAGGAGAGATCCTTGGAGATGTTGACACCCAGGAATTTGAAGTTCTTGACCCTCTCCACTACTGAGCCCTCGATGAGGACTGGGTCTTGTTCCCCTGACTTCCTCCTGAAGTCCACAATCATCTTGGTTTTGATGACTTTGAGCGCAAGGTTGTTGTCATTATACCATACAACAAGCTGATCTATCTCCCTCCTGTATGCATCCTCAATGTAGATAGCATTGAGATTGTGCCTGCCCACATAGTCATGAGTGCATGATGAGTACAGCAGTGGCTAACCATGCATCCTTGGGGTGCACCCCTGTTGATGATCAGTGAGGAGGAGATGTTGTTTCCAATTTGTACTGACTGTGGTCTTCCAATGAGAAAGTCAAGGATCCAGTTACAGAATGGGGTACAGAGACCTAGAGTTTGTAGCTTCTTGACTGAGGGAATAATGGTATTGAAAGCTGATCTGTAGTTGATGAAGCGCGGCCGTATGTATGAATTGCTCTTTTCAAGCTGATCCAGAACTGAGTGGAGAGTCAGTGATATTGCGTCTGGTGTGGAGCATTTGTGACAATAGGCAAATTGCAGTGGGTCCTGATCTTTACGTAGGTATGTGGTAATTCTGGCCACGACCAGACTCTCGAAGCATTTCATCACAGTGCAAATTAGTGCTACTGGGTGGTTGTTGTTGAGGGAGCCCACGCTACTCTTCTTGGGTACTGGGATGATTGATGCCCTTTTGAAGCAGGTGGAACCTCTACTGCCGCAATGAGAGGTTGAAAATGTCCATGAACACTCCGGCTAGTTGTTGGTACAGATTTTCCATACTCTGTCAGGGCCTAACCCCTTGTGAGGGTCACCACCTTAATGATGTTTTGACATTGCCCTCAGAGGCAGATATCACAGGGTCCTCAGCCTTTTCAGGGATTCTAGTAGACACTGTTTTGTTCTTCGTCTCAAACCGGGCATGGAAGGTGTTCCGCTCATTGGGTAGTGAAGCATCGCAGCTATCGAAAGTGTTTGTCCTTGCTTCATTGGTTGCACCCTCTGCCATAGCTGACGTGTATCTATCTCTGTCTCTATCTTCCTCCAAAATTGCCTCTTTGCTTCAACAGTGATTACTTGTCCCCTTTTGTTGAATTGAATACAATGAAAAACCTTGTTTTGCTTGCTCTTCAGTCAAGACAACCAATTCTTGAGCACAACAGATAATGCAAAATAAAACAAAAGCTCAAAGTATGTATTGTTGGAGAGAATAAGTTCAATTAAAACAGTGCAAGTGTAGTATCATTTTGCTAATAAAAAGTGAATTCCCACAGTGGGGAAGGAACTATCCTTGAATTTGGTGGTGTGTATTATCTTCTGTCTCATGGGAAGAGCAGAAGAGAGGGTGACCAGGATGGGGTGGGTCTTTCAATATGTAAGCTGCTTTCCCTAGGCAATTGGAAGTACCAATTAAATCATTGGAGGGGAGCTTGGTTTATGTGATGACTTGAGCAGAGGGTAGTAGTAGATGGAACATATTCTGCCTGGTGGACAGTGACTAGTGGAGTCCTGCAGAGATATGTTCTGTGACTCCTGCTCTGTGAATTTTATAAATGTCCTGGATTAAGAAGTAGAGGGATGGATCAGTAAGTTCGCAGATGACATGAAGGTTAGAGGTGTTATGGATAGTGTAGAAGATTATCAAATGTTTCAACGGGTTATAGACAGTTCAATCCGGTTATGTGTGAGGTGATGCATTTTTGGAAGGTCAAACTTGAAGGCACAGTGCATGATTAATGGAAGGATTCTTGCAGTATGGAAGAACAGAGAGACCTTGGGGTCCAAATTCATTGATCTCTCAAGGTTGCCATGCATGTTGATAGATTAGTTTAAAAGGCTTATGGTATGCTGGCCTTCATTAGTCAGGGGATTGATTTTAAGGTAATACAAGGTAAAACTCTGGTGAGGTCACACTTGGAATATTGTGTTCAGTTCTGGTTGCCTCATTACAGGGTGTAGAGAAGATTTACCAGGATGATGCCTGGATTGGAGAAAGTATCTTATGAGGTAAGGTTAACAGAGTTAGAACTTTTCTTTTTGGAGCAAAGGTGGATGACAGGTGGCTTAATTGATGTAAGATCATGAGAGGAAAGAATAGCAAATACCAGAGTACATCTCCATAAGGTAAAGGGAGGAACATTTAGAGAAGACATCAGGGGTAATCTTTTTTACACAGAGAGTAGTGGGCGCTTGGAATGCATTGCCAGGGGTGGTGGTGGAGGCTGGTAAGTAGGGAATTTTAAAAGCATCTTAGACAGTCACGTAGATACAAGAAAAATAGAAGGTTATCGATCTAAAGTAGGGAAGGTTTCATTTGTTGAGTAGATTACTATCAGTGGGCACAACATTATGGGCCAAAGTGTCTGTACTGTGCTGTAAAATTCTATGTTCTGTAGCGAACGAGCAGACTGAGTGAACGAACGAGACTAGCAGTCGGTGGGTTCGTCAGAACTCGTGAACTTTATTATGGCATTCCAAGCTCCTGCCCCCACGTGCCGGAAACTGCGTCATCATGACGCAAGCGCACTTCCCGCATGCTTGTGGGCCCCAAGCTTTTGCCAGAAAAGAAAGACCATGCAGCACCATCTTTGATCCGGCAGCTCCACTGACAAAAGTGTAACACATGGAGCCGGTTCACCTGGCCATCAAATATGTGCATCACCACACAACCCCCCCCCCCCCCCCCCTCAGAACTGGCTCTAGTGTCTGTGTTGTGCAAGGTTTGCACATTCTTCATTTTAGGGAGTCTACCCCTGTGCTTGGCAGGCTGTAGTGAAACAGGCTAGCTTAAATCCAGGTGTACTGGTTTCAAATGGTCAATGCTGAAAGGCTCCTTCTTTCCCCCAATGTCCAGAGTGAAAGTAGAGCTGTTGTTGCGTATTTCTTTATAAGGGCCCTTGTAAGGTCGTTGGAGGGACAAGCGATGCATGCCCCTGTGGACGAACACAAACTCGGAGTGCTTTAAGTCTTTGGGGAGGGGGATTGTACATGATGAGCTGGTGGTTTTGGTGCGAGGTTGCTTAGTTTTTTTGTGGAGTCGTTGTAGCACTATGGTGTTTTCGGGCTCCTGGTTGTGAGTGATGGGCAGGAACTTGCAAGGAACTGTACACCATCTCGACTGATGATGCCTGTAGGTCTTCCCTTAGGGCTGTGTGGATCCCAAGAAAGACCCAGGGTAGCATGTCCACCCAGATGGGGCTCATTAACCTGGCCATGAGGGCCAATTGGAGGTGCCTGTGAAAGTGTTCAACCAGACTGTTGGATTGGGGTTGTAGGCTGTGGTGTGATGTAGGTGTGTGCCAAGTAGGCTGGCTATTTCGGACCAAATGAATTTCTGAAGGGCAGAAATGAATTAGGCTCCTCGATCTGTGGCTCTGCCTGAGATCCGGCCAGCTGACTGACGGTGGACTCATTTTCTTGCTTGGTCCACCATAGGATATCTGCTTTGGCAGCGACCTTTCTGGGGTTGCTAAAGTCTGCATGTGCCAGCAGCCAGCTGAATGTCATCAGGCAGCTGTTCTAGAAATGCCTGCTTGAATATGAGGCAGGGTTTGTGACTCTCTGCCAATGTGAGCATCTGGTCCATGAGGGCGGATGGCATCTGTCTCCCAGGCCATCCAGGTGCATGAGCCTGGCTGCCCTCTCATATCTGGAGAGCCTGTGCATGCTAATGAGTAATGGTTTCAGTGCATTGTATTTACCTTCCTCCAGTTGGGCCTGGATGAGTTTGTCTACGCTGGCTGCTGTCTCCTGGTCCAAGGAGCTGACCACATGGTAGCATTTGGTAGAACCGGAAGAGATATGTTTAATTGAACTGTGTCTCCACCTGTCTGAATAATGTGTGGGTCGGAGTGTCCAGAAGGTGGGTAGTTTTAGCGCAACGGTGCTTACTGCTGCAGCGTCCATGCTGAGGAGTCCAAAAAACATTTGGACTCATCGGGGTCACCTATGTTGTGAGCGAGCTGATTGAGTGAATGAACGAGACCAGCTTGTCAGAACTTGTGAACTTTATTATGGCTAGCGTGCTGCCGTTTTAAGGCATTCCAAGTTCCCGCCCCCACATGCCGGAAACTGCATCATGGTGTCACAAGCATGCTGCCCGCACTCATGTGGGTCTCAAGCTTCTGCCTGAAATGAAAGACCGTGCAGTGCCATCTTTGATGCACTGCTCCACTGATGCACACGCAACATACGGAGCCGGTTCGCCTGGCTATTAACTATGTGCACCGCCACAGTTCTATGTTTTATGTTCTTAATTTTTAAAAATATTTGATTGAGTTTAACAAAACACAAGGTATGTAAATGATAACATAAATGAAATATATATTTGTCACATATCAATTGAAAATTAGAAGCATAATAATTACATTAACTTATTTAATTTATATAGGCTGCCAAATTCTATAATTATAATAATTAAACAATTAAATCTTAATTCATATAATGTCCAAAAATTATACAAATAAATACATATAAAATTCCCTTACACAAGATATTTTATGCTTCTCTCATGTTGTTCTGTGATGTGATCAGTAATCTGTCTTTAAATCCCCCCTTGTTTGTCTGAATAATAAAAAGGAAAAAAAAATCTCCTTACTAATCTACCCCCTCCCTCTAAACAAGGTTATCTGTATATATTGTAAATATGAATCGAATAATGGCCCCCGTCATCAGGGAGAGAATCCCCAGAGCATCCACACCACTTAAATCCTCAGATTATGATAGTAATCCATGGCCCTTATCAAATTTAGACTTTGCATCTTTAATATTATATCTTATCTTTTTCTATGGTTCCATATTCAATGGTTACATGATATCATGTCTTACTTAAGTTAGGAAAAATTTAGATATGTTTTATGTTCTAACCCCATGCAATTGCTTGTGGTCTTGGGCAGAGTAGTTCCTATACCAATACTTTTCCACTTCATTAACATGAACATCGGAATGGATTTAGGAATCTGGAAACAAGGACATGTAAACCTCAGTGCACATACAGTTAGTTGGGATTAACAACAACATCTTTGTTATTTTGGCTGGCACTATTCCAATTACCAGTATGTATAGATCAGCAAAGTCAATGATGCCAGTGAGGCAGATCCAAAATAAGTGACCTCAGAGGCATCCCAGAAATATTAAGGATACGTTACTTGACTCCAAGGCCCAGGGCAGTGAATTTGCTGGCCATCTCTTAACAGACTTGTGTCAATTATAGCAGAAAAAGAACAATAATCTGTCTATTTTATTTTACCTCACACTCACTGTTAAATTCTCTAAATGCTCCATTTGACGGGTGTGAATTTTTGTTTAGTCTGTTTTCATTTGCTGCAAAGTTCACAGAGGTTTAGAGGTGATCTACACATCTTTAATGCGCCAGACATATCGGATGTCTGAAACAGTTAACACTTTGTTAAATTGATTGGTTTTCAGAATTCTTTAAGAACAATTACATTTTTTTTAACAGGCTACTTCCTATAATTTTGCCTGGAGGAGTGAAAATTGATGAATAAATGACCATATTATAAACAAGACTAAATCAAAATGTGAATGCTTTAACAGAGGGGTATTGTATTTTAATGGCATTGCAAGCTGTTGGACTCATCAATCATTCCAGTTTTGCCATCAGCTTATTTGGGTAAACTGGTTAATAATTACTATTCTCAGAACTAGGTGGCCTTTTGAAATTTTAGATAGCAGCAATTTACCGAGAACAGAATACTGGAGCCTTAATATTTACACATCCACAATTACTCTAACTCAGGCTGTGGGACTGGTCAGTCACACACCATATTAACAGTGCAAGCAATAGCAATGAGCAGCCTAACTAACTGGAAGAGTCAAGACATATTTTATGTTTGCATTGGGAACTGCAATTAAAGTTATGGAGACACACGGGAGAACTGCAGATGCTGGAATCTGGAGCAGCTCGTTTGGATGAATGGTTGACCCGAATCATTGATAATTCTTTTCTTCCCACTGATGCTACGTGACCCACTGAATTCTTCCAGCAGATTGTTTTTTTTTAATTAAAATTATTGTCTGCTGGTCCCTCACAACCTCCTCATTAAGCAATAACAAAGAAGGGTGGGAACAATCACTGAAGTCCCTGGCACCTTACTTGGTGTCAAGTGAATAAGGATTTTCCTGTTCCTGCCTCATCCATTACAGTGTTGAAAAGTCTGTGACTGCTAATAGAATCGTTACACAGTAATAATTGGCTCTTGTGCTGCAGAGAGACTTGACTTGCATGCTCAGGTGCAGGCAAGAAGTGTTGAAAGGTTCACTTAGGTGCCATGTGAACAAATAAATAAAGCTGCTTCTGCCTCTAAACCACTGGGGACTGGATGTCAGAGCTACAAGACCACACATACAGTGTTCTCGTCCTCATCAGATAACCATTGAATGATTGAGGCAACAGAACCTGCTACATACTTGAGGGGTGAGAAAGGCCATTAAACTAAAAGTCAAATGTTAAGTCCTTTACCAGTATTGGGTGATTGGGGATTCTTCAAAGCCAGTGCTCTGGCTTCAGAAACAGTTGGTCATTGAAATTCTCCTTGTGGTTATTTTGCAAGGAATTCCGTTATTCTTTGAAAGAAGGGTTCAGGTCCAAAACATCAGCAATATCTTTGTCTCCTGTTGTCACTGAAAAGATTGATTGAATTCCTCCAGTATTTTGGTGTGCTTTTTAACTACAATCAGAGTATCTGCAGACTTTTGTGTTTCACATTGAAATTCTTCTCCCCATGCTTGAAACAGAAATGTCAACCTGCGTGCATGGAAGAAGGAGAGAAAGAACAGTGTTTTCCACAATAGAATAAAGACCAGGCTGATCTGACAATCAGTAAGGATTTTGGAATTACCGCTTGCTTTATGAGTCCCTCTCTTAGAATACAAAAAAAAATCTTGCACTTTAGAGCACCTTTCTCAACCAAAGCATATATAAAAATCCTAAAAGCCAATGAAGTACTTGGAGGTGTTGGAATGTAATGCCAACCAACTAGCTGGAGTGTTCATGGACATTTTCAACCTCTCATTGCTGCAGTCAGAGGCTCCTACATGCTTCAGAATGGCATTAATCGTCATGGTGCCCAAGAGTAACGTGAGCTGCCTCAACGACTATCGCCCACTAGCACTAACTTATGCTGTGATGAAATGCTTTGAGAGGCTGGTCATGGCTAGAATTAACACCTACCTAAACAAAGGTCTGAACCCACTGCAATTTGCCTATTATCACAATTGCTCCACAGCAGATGCAATATCACTGGCTCTCCACTGAGCTCTGGATCACCTTGAAACCAGCATCTCATACATACGGCTGCTCTTCATTGAGAACCACTCAGCCTTCAATATTATTATTCCCTCAGTGCTTACGGTCAGTACGAATTGGAAACAACGTCTCCTCCTTACTGATTATCAACACAGACGTACCCCCCAAGGATGTGTGCTGAGCCCACTGCTCTACTCATTATACACCCATGACTGTGTGGCCAGGCACTATTCCAATGTTATCTACAAATTTGCCGATGACACCACAGTTATCAGCGGAATCACCAAGAGCAATGAGGAAGTGTACCGAAGGGAGATAGAGCAGTTTGTTCAGTGGTGTCATGCTAACCATCTTGCACTCAACAGCAAAACCAAGAAGGCGATTGTGGACTTCCTGAGGAAGTCAGGGGAACACAACCCAGTCCTCACCAAGGGCTCAGTAATGAAGAGGGACAAGAACTTCAAATTCCTGGATATTAATATCTCTGAGGATCTGTCCTGGAGCCTCCACGTCGATCCAATCATGAAGAAGGCCCACCAATAGCTATACTTTGTGAGGTGCATGAGGAGATTTGGTATGTAACCAAAGTCTCTTGAATATTTCTGCAGGTGGACCATGGGGAGCATTCTAGCTGGTTGCATCCCAGTCTGGTGTGGAGGTGCCAACTCTCAAGACAAGAAAAAACTCCAGCAGGTTGATAACTTGGCCTCTGATATCACAGGCAGACTTCACTCCTTCAAGGACATCTACATGAGGCAGTGTCTTAATAAAGTGGACTCTATCTTCAAAGACCCCCACCCACCCAGACCATGCCCTCTTCACTCTGCTACCATTGGGAAAAAGGTACAGGAGCCTGAAGACAAGCACTCAACGGCACAAGGACAGCTTCTTCCCCACTGCCATCAGATTCCTGAATAATCAATGGACCAAAGACACTGCCTTATTTTTCATGCACTTTTTATTTATTGCTGTAAGATAGTTATAATATTAATGTTTGCTCTGTGATGTTGCTGCAAAACACCGAACTTCATGACTTGTTCATGACAATAAATTCTGATTTTGAATATTGCAGCCAATTTTCCACATTTTCTGCAAATGCAAGCTGAATTTTGTTTTTAAGACATTAAAAATTATTTTTACTAGAATTCATCCTTTGAATTCTTCCATTGGAAAGATTAAATCCTCGGAAAGGATTTTCTTTGCTTGAAATCATGAAGTTTTTAAAAATTGGTTTGGTGATGAACAGCTAATTATATTCTCATATAATAAGGAAGCAAATTTGTGTGTAAATTACCATTATTGTATGATTGATTATTAAACCACTAGTTAACACTAAGAAAACTACAGGGATTGCAGTTCTGGAACATACACTTCCCAGAATGTAATTTTGTTAACTGGAACAAAGGCAATCAGGAAACTCATTGCACCTGTAATAATTGAATGTTAGCAAAAATATTGTAGATTGACATTTAGCTTGTGACAATGCAACAGGGACTTGGCAAGGTTAGCTTTAGTTTTTGTACACAGGGCAAGAGACCAGACGAATGAACAGATTATAGCAGCTGTGGACACTGTTTTTAAGGAATCAATGTTTAGAGTCACACTGAATGCTTGGAGCTCCTATAAAGGTAAAAGGAGAAAGACACATTAATTCAACACTTTTCACAATGTCAGGTTTACAAGGATGTGGTCAAGATGGTGGCTCCAATGTTGGACAATGAACCACGAGAGGTTGAAGACTCTGAAGGAACAGTGAGCCAATGAAGGGCTCCAGAAATGGGGAGAACACCCCCTTTCCCCTTCTCCTCCCCTACCACCCCCCCACCACCCCCCCCCCCCCATTCTCTCCCGATTGAGAAGGAGAAGCCTGGGAAATGATGGTAACCCTGGCAGCAGACCAGCGAATTGCTCAGTGGCGGTAAGACCCACACAGGGTATGGGCTGTTGCCAACTTGCGGATGAAGGGCTTGAACAGACTGCAGGTTACTGAAGATTGGCTCTTCGGAACCAGGATTTGAGGGGGTTCTGAGGGCAAGAGGGGCTCTCAAAGAGCCTCAGGCACTGAATGCTTCCTGATTTTTTAGAGATTTTGATCTGGAGCTCTGGTTGCTAATAGTTTGAACAGGACTCTGAGGTCACAGAGGTTACAGGAGCACTGGAGACAAATCCATGGTCACTCAGTGTATTTCAAGTGACTTTCTTTGCTTCTCTTTCTCTTATTGATAGGAGTGCCAGACAATGCTCGTGGTGACTCTGTCTGTCCTTTGGCAGGCACATTTAAGTATATCATCTATATTACATTTTTATGTTTTGTTACATGACCATAAAAAGGAACTTTGACGTGACACAGCCAGTAGAACTATTGCCTCACAGTGCCAGAATCCTGGGCTCAATCCTGACACTGGCTTCTGTGTGGAGTTTTTATGTTCTTCCTCTAACTGTAAATTCCTCTCACACCCCAAAGGCATACAGGTCAGTAAGGTAAATTGGCCACTTTAAATTGCCAAAGACGTGCTGGTGACTGGTAGGATCTAAGGGAAGTTGATGTGACTGTAGAGAGAAATTTAAAAATGGGATAATGGTTGGTTGATAGTCAACCTAATTTCTGTGGGCAGAAGGGCTTGTTTTTTTTGTATCTCTCTATGACTCTATTACATATTCAAATGTATCACTGTTAATAAGGTTACACAAGAATATCTATTGTTGCTGGGGTTGAATGCAATACACAAAACGCTAGAGAAACTCATCAGATCACAGAGCATCCAGAGAAAGTAAAAGGTAACCAATGTTTTAGGCCCGAGCCTTTTTCAGGATCATGGAAAACCAGGCAGGCACCTAAATAAAAAGGAGAGAGAGAGAGAGGAACACAGGGCAACTGCTAAGAGGTGAATACTTGAGAGGGTAGAAGAAAAGTAATGGGAGAGAGGGCAGAGGGCCAAGAAAGATAACTTCCTAATAGGAAAGGGGGTAGTGAGCTAGAGAAAAGGACACAGAGGCTTAGGGGAAGAGAAAGACCAGGGGAAGGAATTAATGGAAACTGTAGAAGTTAATATTAATGGCATCTGGTTAGAGATTGCTGAGAGGGAATACAAGATGTTGTTCCTCCAATTAGTAAGTGGCCTCGATTTGGCAATGTATGAGGCCGTGGACAATCATGCCAGTGTGGCAATGGGGCATGGTTAAAATCGTTGGCTACTGGGAGGTCCTTGATGTTACAGTAAACAGAGCGAAGCTGCTCAACAAAACTATCTGTCTGTCTGCATTATTACAAGCTCTTGTTTCACTCTGGGGGTTGGGCAGGCTGCAAGCATTCACAGTTTTCACTGCATTGGCACCATCAGGTCCAAACTATAAACAAGGTTGATGCTCTCAAGTAAGACCAAAAACAATGGTTGTTTATTCAGGGAAAACAGATGGTGAGAGAGGGTCATGTGATTATGAATCGTGTAATTGGGACACGTAAAGAAACAGAATTCAGTATTGATTAGCCAGACATCCGATAAACACAGGTGAAATGACTCTGTATGGAAATGGACATTTCTGCTGATTCTCCTTGTTGAGGGAATTATTGAACCATGGTCATTTTGACTGACTCATGCCTGGGTTTGGAAGCATTGTGGAAGTCACACGTTTCATTTCCCCAGACAAGGAAAAAGGTAATTGTGACAATCATTCATATGAAAGGACATCTTTCTGGAAGCAACACAACAAGAATTTAATTTTTTGGCAGTCTAATCACTACGTCTCTCACCTCCTTTGTAATTCTAAGCATCAGTTTAAAAGTCTGAGTTTCAACACAGGATTTCTCAGACTGAACTTTCTCAGACTTTCCAGAATTATGCCAAAGCTGTAATGGTTTGGATATTCTACACAGAAACACACACACATAAATATATTCGCACATAATTGGGTTAAATTAAAGTAAGATGTTATATTTTTAGTAATTATTAATAAATAGTTTTAAAAATAACACTGTCTTGGTGAATTTCTATTGCTGCTGGTCTGTGATGTAACAAATGCCTGGAGGCCACATCGGGAACACTGGATGTGATAAATGGCCCCCTGCGGATGCACAAGTGAAGTGTTGCTTCACTTGGAAGGTCTGTTTGGCACCCCAAATAGTGGCAAGGGTGGAGGTGTAAGTGCAAGTGCAGCACCTCTTGTGCCACGGGGGTGGGTGCCACGGGGGAGATTAGTGGGAAGGGATGAGTGTGGACGAGGGAGTCACAGAAGGGTATTCCCTATGGAAATTGGGGAGGGAAAGATGTGTCTGATGGTGACATACTGCTGTAGGTGGTGGAAATTGTAATGATTGATGTGTTGAATGCAGTGGTTGGTGGGGTGGCAGGAGAGGACAAGAGGACCTAATTATTGTTATGTATCACAGGTGAGGGGGAGGGGAGAGGGTCCAGGGCAGATGTGGGAAATAGAGAAGATGTGGATGAGGACTGAATTAATGGCAGTAGAGGAGAAGCCACATTTTATGAAGAAGAACATCTCAGATGTCTTGGAATAGAAAGCCTCATCCTGGAAGCAGATGTGATGGAGTTGGCAGAATTGAGAGAAAGCAATAGAATCCTTACAGGAGCTAGGGTGAGATGTGTAGTGAAGGTAACTATGGAAGTTTGAGGGGTTATTGAAGATGTCTGTAGACTGTCTCCCGAAATGGAAACAGAGAGATTGTGAAAGGGGAGAGAGAGTGTTGCCAGAGATGGGCCAAGTGAATCTGAGGTCAGGATGAAAGTTACCCCATCTCCCTCTCTCCTTATGCCTTTGTCTCCCTTACTCCAGCTTCCACCCTCTTCCTTTTCTTCCCCTATCAGAGAGCTATCCTTCATAGCCCTCTGCCCTCTCCCCTGTCACATTTCCACTTCTTCTACCCTACTATCTATATCCACCCATTATAACTTACCTGTTCACCTGTGCTCCTTCTCTTCCTCCACTCATCACCTCACCTTTTTATCCAGGCATCTACTTGTTTTTTTTTACATATTCCTGATGTACGGCTCAGGCCCAAAAGGCCGGTTACCCTTTACTCCCTATGGATGCTGTGTGATCTGCTGAGTTTCTCCAGCTCTTCTGTGTTTCTCTCTCGATGAAGTGCAGCTGAATGGAGTCACAGTTGCAAGGTGGGAAAGATGGCAATTAATATGCATGCAGCGAGCAACATGATGATAACCAGACTTGTCAATGACCAGGCTCACTTCAAGGTGATGATGACCAGATAAATTTGTATTTTGGTCTTGGTTTTTTTTTATTTAGGCAAGACTGAGGAATTTAGAGTTTCTGCTCCTTCACTGGATATTTGATGGTGAGCCTTGCATAACCCCATTCCCAGAGATCAACCTCATCAATGTTAGATCAGCAATAGGCCAACTTGTGTGACTCACACCTATCGCAAATAAGAGAAAGGAATAGTCACTGGATGCTGTGGTACGAAATCAGCTGTTTTAAGCTTGTGTTCACAATATATATTTGAAATGCAATCAATTGTTTTGCCATCAACTGAACAAACAGCAAGTTTAGACATAAGACATAGGAACAGTAAAAGGCTATTTATTTAGACATGAACTGATCCATTTATCCATTTTCCCACTCTGCCCCACTGCCTAGCCTTCTCCCCATAACCTTAGATGCCCTGGCAAATCAAGATACACACTACATAGACCTGGATGCACTGAAATCTTTGCCAACAGCACAGTGCAATCAACTGTCATGGAGGCATGAAGTGAGAGAGATAAAGCATAGAGACGGGCCCTTTGGCCCATTTAGTCCACACTACTCATCAACCAACCATAAACATTAATCCTATTTTCATTCCTGCCACATTCTCTTCAACTACCCCAAGATTCTACAACTCCCCTTTATACTAGGGACAAACTAACCAAACAACTGCAGGTCTCTGGAATAGGAGGAAACCCACGTAGACATGGGGTGAATGTACAAACTCTGTTAGATTTTAACCCTGGTCACTGGTGCTGTAATAGTGTTGCGCTAACCATTACGCTAACTGTGCCACCCTAATAAATATTTATTTACACTGTGTTACGAGCCCAGAGGACCCCAAAACCCAGCAGCAATAGATATTCACCGAGACAAATGGTTACTTAAACAAATGTTGCTTTTAATTATTTTTAAACATGAAAATAGAATCACACTTTAACTTATCATTGTTAATTTACTAACCTAACTTTAACTCCCTTCTAATTCTAAGGGCATGTGTATGTCATGAGTGTGTAAATTCAGAAAAGTTTGTTGATTCACAGTCCAATCTCAGTTCTCATTCCTCCACCTTCATTGGTTGCAGGCAATTCTTATACTGTACACAGAATTTAACATTTATGAAGTTCACCAGGCTTTGGTGCTAGAAAGATAAATGGTTACCACTCAGGAAGGTTCTTGTTGGTTTTAGCGAAAGAGATTTGTTGTTCGCTGGACACCCAGAAATGATTCCTTGTAATCAATCACTTCAGTGTCTTGCCAAAGAAACTTGCCCCCTCAGGGTTTTCCAGATGATAACCTCTTTCTTTCAGGTCATGACAGAGTTCCTTTTTGTTTCTCTTATTTCAAATGAAACATTAGGCAGCCAGTCCTCTCCTTTTGCATGAACCACAAGGGCTTTGACTGGGCTGAACTAAGCACTTACAACCCATCTTCCAAATGGGGTTTTCAAAAAGCTTTCCAGCTTGTCCTGTTCCAGTCCCAACTGCTGCTGCAGACTGTAACACTGCAGAACTGAATTCCCTCTCTTCTCTCTCTCTCTCTCTCTCTCTCTCTCTCTCTCAGAGAGAAAGCCTGATATACTCTCTATGCTTGCAAAACCACATGATCCTCTTAGAACAGCGAGTTCCACTCCAGGCAGCCTGTGGCTTCAATGAGTTTTTTCATCTGTTGCCTTTTTG
The DNA here is from genome assembly GCF_036971445.1 of Narcine bancroftii. Taxonomy (NCBI): domain Eukaryota; kingdom Metazoa; phylum Chordata; class Chondrichthyes; order Torpediniformes; family Narcinidae; genus Narcine; species Narcine bancroftii. Next base: position 132,840,373 of record NC_091469.1, read on the forward strand.
TAAACAACAATCCATTAGTAAAGTCTCTTGGGCACTCTTCAAGGCTTTTGCAAAGGCTCTTGGCGCCAGCATATCTAGCATTAGCAGAGCTCCAGTATTTTAAATAAGATCAGTTTTAAACTGTTTGTATGTGACCTACACTAAAAAGCTTGCCCCAATTTATCTCCTAAAATCATATCTATAAACAATACAAGCACAACATAAAATCTGTCACAACTGAACCAACAATTGAGCTGAGGTGGAGTGTTCCAAATTGTCAATTAACTCAGAAAATGGACTGCACTGCAAAATGCACTAAACACAAACTAGAGCAACCTTTCCCAAAAGCATATAATTTAATTTAATTTTTTTTTAAATTTTTAGACATTCAGCACAGTAACAGGCCATTTCAGCCCACAAGTCCATGATGCCAATTTACACCAAATTAACCTATACCCCCGGTGCATTGTGAATGGTGTAAGGAAACCGGAGCCCCCAGGGAAAACCCATGCTGACACGGGGAGAACATTCAATCTCCTTACAGACAGCACGGGATTTGAACCTCCGGTCCTGATCGCTGCTGCTGTAAAGGTGTAGTGCTAACCACTACACCCAACCATGCCATTTCCTGAGAGAAATTCAGTGAATGGATGATAACTACATTTATATTTTGTGAAATACATTATTCTCATTCAATTATTGCAGTGTCACTACAGTAAAAATGTTCACAACATGAAGTATTGCAATAAAATGTGAATGATCTTAAACTTTTACTTTCTTTCCCACCTCCACAGCTGAGAATTTCCAGCCTTTTTCTGTTTATACTTAAAATTTCCAGCATCTGCAGTTCAACATCTGCAACCTTGATTGATTCAGTGAATTAACCGATCTTCTGTCTAACGTAATACAGGAGTGTTCCTCCTCCACTGTTGGTGCAGCCTCCACGTGCCGTATGGAGAGATGAAAACATATAAGGCTTACTCAAATAAAGTAACTTTAAAATTGTCCTTGTTTAGCAGAAGTTTGACTTCATCTTCTCACTGTTGAGATTGGAATAAAGGTCAGCCATTCTATAATATACAATATCTGCACTCTGCTTACAACTGTAATTCCGGTGACAAGGAGAGCAAAATGAGCTTCAGATGATGGTTTCCTGCTGGGGTCCTCCTCCTTTTTATCATGACTTGGGCTGGTTAGAATCTCTCTCTCTCTCTCTCTCTCTCTCTCTCTCTCTCTCTCTCTCTGTCCCTCTTCCTTTCCCATTCTCCATAATTCTGCTCTGTGGACAGACCATAGCTGGCTCTTTCTCACTACCACTCCCGCCACACTAGACAAGCTAGATTTCAACTGCAGGTATGTCACTTTCTTTGAATAACCCAGGTTTTACAGTATTTTCCACTCAATAGTCCTTCATAGTTCTGAAAATACCTTCAGGTTGCTACTTGTCCTTTTTGGCTTTAACAAAATTCAACTTTCAGAGCCTTTGTTCTTATATAACCTTCTATTGATTGTAATTCTTGTGAATTAGATCAAACCTTTCCTGTGATGAATCATATTCTCTTTCAACAGAGAAGCAATCCTTTGAGTTGGCCCCAGATTATCAATCTTTGCACTTTGGCCTGACTTGTTAAAATTTGACATTAATAATTTCTTGCACAAATCTTTGAGTCACAGTCCACAAATTCCACCTACCTTCTTGTGTAAGGTTTTACTTCAATTTACACGTCTAGGTTTAAAAGTGTGTCATCTATGCCTCCAGGTCACTCCATTTCTTCACCCTGTTACCAATAGGGACACACTTCACTTCGTTATTTTTTTACACATGAAAACTACTAAAACAAAATCCTTTCACAATGAGGGTATCTACTGGTTTCAGCTTTGGCCCTCTGGCAGTTTATGGCATTACATTCAAGGACACTCTGGTGCTCAACTGAAATGTTGGGGCTTGTGCTTTTCCAGAATTCATTTAAGTGTTGCAGATAAGTCTCTTTTTTCCCCTCAATTTTAGATGCCTAATAATGTGGTGGAGGGAGAAGTGCAGACAAAAATTAAGTACAGGAGCAAAACAGGGCTTAGTTTTTACTTTGAAGTTACTGAACCAATTTGGGGTTAACAGAAAATGGTGAAGAGATGGAATGGAAATTTAACTCCATTTATCACAGGCATGAAATGCTCAAAATGTAACGGAGCAGATACTCAAAAGGAAATTTGGCCTGAAACATCAAAGTGCTTTACAACCAAAGAAGTACTTGAGAAGTGTGCTAACTGTTTTCAAAATATAGTTATACTGAACAGAAACAGGCCTTTGCACCCATTCTATCCATGCTGACTTTACTAATCCATTTACCACTACTTGGTCTGTAGCTTCAATGCTCTGGCAATTTAAGCAGTTGTCTAGAATTCTTAAATGTTGTTAAATGGGAAGTAGCTTCTTCTCACAGGATGTGAGAATGGTGAATAGTATCCTGTAATTAAATAAATTATTCCAAGATGATTATATATTTATTTTATGTTGTCTCGTTTTGCATACATGTGAAACAATGTGTTGCGTGCGTGTATATGCATACACTGTGGTCCAAAGAAACTGGTACAGTCAGATGATAATTAACTTGGGTTTGAACAAAAAATAAGATCTGCCTCTTCACCTGCCACAGAGGCAGTGTGTTCCAGATTCTAACAATCCTTTAAACCTCCTGCCCCTTACCTTAGATTGTAGGAAATGCAACTGCCAACTCCCAAACAGCAAGGTCCTGTACAAATAAATGCTCTGATGTGACAAGATAAACTGTTAAATAAGTGATAAATATTGGCCAGGGCAACATTGATACATTGGAGTTAACATCAAAAGCTGAGGTCGAATGCAATACACAAATATGCTGGAGAAACTCAGCAGGTTATAGAGTGCCAAGAGGAAGTAAAGGGTAACCAACGTTTCAGGCCATTGGTAAGTCCACTGGCCTTCAAAATAGTACCCTGGGCAGAGAAGAGAAGCACAAAATGCTAGTAGTGGGATCAGTCAGTCATGTTTTAACTATAACTGACCAATGTTCATTGTCTGATCTCCTGCACTGTTTCCAATTATTTACTCCAATTATTTCAACATGCCCCTGCTTGCAAACTAGCATTTATTAGAAGATCCTAGATATTCTTGCATAAGATCTAAAGCAGCCTGTGCCTCACACAGTCCAGAGAGTTATTGAGGACTCCTTCCATCCATCATACAATATCTTTGACCAGCTACCATCAATAAGGAGGTACAGGACTATCAAAATCATGGCTGCCAGGATGGGAAGTAGCTTCTTCTCACAGGATGTGAGATTGGTGAATAGTATCCTGTAATTAAGTAAATTATTCCAAGATGATTATATATTTATTTTATGTTGTCTCGTTTTGCATACATGTGAAACAATGTGTTGCGTGCGTGTATATGCGTACGCTGTGGTCCAAAGAAACTGGTACAGTCAGATGATAATTAACTTGGGTTTGAACAAAAAATAAGATCAAAGATTGTGCACACACACATTGGTGGTATGGGGGAAGTGGGAGAGAACGAGCTGGAATGGTGCAGAAGCCTTTAACTTCAAATGCACTAGATCTGCTAGTTTCTACCCTCACTGCTTTAAGGCTCAGCTGCAAATCCATATCATTTTGCCAAAAAACAACATCGATAATGATTTCCACAGTCCATGCTGCAAAGGGTGGACTTTAAATGGATTATCCTGTGCCAAGGTTTTGTGTTGTTAAGTTGAGGGAGATAGGAAAAGAGGGCAGGTAGTGAGAGACTGGAAATGAAGAGCATGAAATTACTTTGTCCTTTTGTATTGTCTGCCCCATCTATAACCTGCGTGGAGGTTGGTCAGTAAGTGTATGGGGGTAATGTCTTAAAAGCAAATTATCTGTGGGCTTGGCTGGAGTGTATGAAAATCAAGCTTTTCAGCAAACAGACGGTGCCAATGGCCTGAATATTTTGCCAGACCACACCTTTCAACAGTGTGTTATTATAAAACTGACAAGGTCACTTCCAAGCACAAATTACACTATTATTTGAAAGCAGTAAAGCTAAACAAACTAAATGGGATGATTACAACTGCGTAATCTGGCACTAAATGAGAAGATGCATTCCTTCTTCTTTGGAAATGCACTCAGCCTCAGCTTCAGCTGTTACCTATTGAGCTGCAAGCATCAAGGGAAGTGTCACTGATTTACAGATATATTCCTCATGCACCGAACTTCAACAAAAAAACAGCGGCAAGGTTTCCCTGAATAAAACACAAAAATGCACAGACACCATGTTTGAAGCAAAAATAACAATCCTGGAGAAACTCAGCATTATAACCAACGTATTGGGCTTGACCCCTTCATCAAGGTATGAGCAAAATGTAGGCAGGAACTGGTAGGGGGGAGGAACACAGGCCCACAGGGAAGAGGAAATAGGTGGATAAGGGAGGAGGCTCACCAGCAAATAGGGGGATGAGAGATAGTTCCGTGAATGGAGAGAAAAGGAGATAGAGAGTTCAAGGAAAGGAGACAGAGGGATAGAGAAGAGAGGTTGAACAGCCATGTAGTGCAGGAGTGGGGTGTGAAATTGAAATAGTTGGGAGATCCCTGTTATCGTTGCAAACATGGATGCTGTGGATGAAAACACCCCATTCCAGGTGGAGTGCAAGGCTTCTGACGTTGCCTTCACTGCCACCCTCAACCAATGGCCTTTTTCTCCTGAATCCTCCATGGCTCAGAACTCAGACGCTCCTCCATTGAAAAGGAGGCTCAGGCGATCGTGGAAGCAGTCCGCCACTGGCCCCATTACTGGCAGGCAGGAGGTTCACCCTCCTCAAGACCAGCGCATGGTGGCATTCATGTTCAGCACCACCCACAGAGGGAAGATCAAAAACAACAAGCTCTTGCGCTGGAGAGATGAGCTGGCTGTGTTCAGCTGCGACATCCTGTATAGGCCCGGGAAGCTAGCTCAATGACTTCCCCGATGCTCTGTCTAGACCTGCGCCAGTCCTGCTCGGTCTGTGTGGAATGAATACCGTGCTTCTTCCATCCAGCACAGGCCCATGTAATAAAGACCACTGGCCCTTTGAGCAACTCAGCATTGACTTTAAGGGACCACTGCCTTCCACAAACAAGAATATCTATTTCCTCTCGGTTATAGACGAATTCTCCTATTTCCCATTTACCATCCCTTGACCCGATATCACCACTACCTCTGTTATAAATGCACTGGCACAGATCTTTACCATGTTTGGATACCGAGCATTCATCCACCGTGACCAGGGATCCAGCTTAATGAGTGAGGAGCTGCACCAGAACCTGGCAATGCCACTAGTTGCACGACTAGTTACAACCCCAGGGGCAATGGACAAGTAGAACGGGAGAACGGGATTATCTGGAAAACGGTCCTCTTGTCCTTAGGTCGAAAGGATGGTGGCAGCAGGCTATTCCCGAGGTGCTCCATGCTGTACAGACACTCTTATGTACGGCTACCAACTTCATGAATGCCTCTTTTCCTTCCCCAGGAAATTGGCGATGGGAGTCTCACTGCCAGCATGGCTGATGTCTCTGGGACCATTCCTCAACTGTAGGCACGGGCGGACTCACAAAATTGATTCCCTGGTTGAGCAGGCACACCTACTCCATGCAAACCCACATTACGCTTACATAGCGTACCCCAATGGAAGTGACGACACTGTCTTGACTCGGGATCTGGCACCAGTGGGAGCCCAGCCTCCCCACCCCCATCCTGGGCACCCCTGGCACCTCCTGAACCATCCCGGAGCCGACATCCTCCCCCCACCCACCATAAACCACAGGACCCCTCGACCCAACCCTGACCTACACCCCCGACCTACATCCTCTCGCTGTCATGCACCACCCCGCCCTCACCACCGGCTGCCTCAACCACTCCTAATTCAGCCAACCTTCATGCGGTCCTGCCACCATTGACCATTGACCAGGTGCCTATCCTGCAACAGCCCCAGAGGCAACAGCATCTACCAGATTGCCTGCATTTGTAAACTTTGTAAATATGTGTTTTTCTCTCCCAACGACTTGGAATCTAGTGGACATTCAGCACGACGACGCTGGTGGACACTGTTTTACTCCCCGCCACTGGACTGTCGGTGACTGCCTGTGTCTGTTCGGACTCCTGCAGGGGGCAACCCATCGTACCTGCAGGGAGGTAACCTGGGAGACTGGCTGCACCTACTCTCTGCCAATCACCGGCCCCACATAAAGGCTCACGCTACCCTTTGGGCAGGAGCAGGGCACATGGAGCCAGGAAGGTACAAAACCTTGTGTGCAAGTTTTAAGCTAATTAAAGCTTGTAGTCCAGCCTTTCGTCCTTTGTGCTTGTTTGTTTCCACTGCAGCGTACCACAGACTGCAATCAAATTTTTCATTGAAGACCCATGCAAGGTACATTGGCTCACAGGTTTGGATGTTGGATACAAACCTCATGATATGAATGATGAATTTTTCAATTTAAGGTAATTCCCCACCCCACCCCAATCCGGCTCCACAGTTTCCATCTATTGTTTGCCTGTACCCATTCTATTCAATTCCAGTATTTGCTGTTCACACACCCCTCTCTAGAGGTCTCCATCCCTCTCACCTTCATCTGTCCAATATCATATTACTTCATGGCCTTCTCAACCCCTTCCCCCCTCTCTTTTTTGCTTGCCATCCCTTTCCCACCTTCACCTTGAAAAAGAGTTCCAACCTGAAATGTTGAATGCCCATTTCTCTCTATGGATGTTGCCTGACCAGGTTAAGTCTGTCCAGTTTCCTGTTATTTACACTGGCTTAGTGGGGCTACAAATAGTGCAGAAGCCACAGAGATGAAATTTCACCTTGATGTGATCACCTTCCTAGTGGTAAAAGGAGTATAATTAAAGGAACTAAGACCAGGTGGCATCTCTTGGAGACTTTGCTGATGACAGCTTATTGACTTGAAATATTAACTCTTACAGACACTGCCTGAGTATTTCCAGTCTTTGCTGTTTTTGTTCAAGGTTTTCAGTTGCTCGAGTACTTCGTTTATGTTTTCGTATTTATGATGCTGACCAACATTGTATTCATTTAGAAATTGCACTTCTGTCCAATGGCTTAGCTTGTTAAAAGAACTTAAAATATGTTGCTTGCATTTGAACAAGAACAAGGAAAGATATCAATAAGGTAGAAAGAGTGCAGAGAAGATTCGTTTGGATGTTGCCCAGACTGAGTTACAGGGAAAGATTAAACAGGTTAGGACATTTTTTTACATGGAGTGCAGAAGAATGAGGGGAGATTTGATAGAGGTATTTAAAATTATGAGGAGTACAGACAGAGTAAATGCAGGTAGGTTTTTTTTCCACTTGGGGTAGGGGAAAAAACAAACCAGAGGATATGGGTTAAGGGTGAAAGGTGAAATGTTTAGGGGGAATATCAGGGGGAACCCATTCACACAGAAAGTGGTGGGAGTGTGGAACGAGTTGCCAGCTGAAGTGGTGAATGTGGGCTCAATTTTAATATTTAAGAAGAATTTGGATAGGTACATGCATAGGAGGGGTATGGAGGGCTAAGGACTGGATGCAGATCTGTGGGACTAGGCAGAATAATAGTACAGCACAGACTAGAAAGGCTGAAGGGGCTTGCTTCTGTGCTGTAAATGTTCTATGATTCTAAGAACTGATTTCCCCTGAATAGAGTAGATGTCTGGTCAGATTACTTGGTTTACGTGACCTATCTGACTTCAAATAATACAAGAGACTAACAATCAAAAGATATTTGCCTTGGAGTTCATCATTAGTTAGTAGCACAACACATGTCTAGAGGTAGTGAATGTGTATAGTTTGCCTCTTGAATTTACTTTCAAAACAGTCAATCCATACTCACTGCAATATGGAGCAATCAAAAGAATTTCTGTACAAATGCAACTACCAGTGAGCTATGGGAAGAACTCCATAGAAATAATGAGGTAGCTGCTTTTAACCCTCTCCCTTTATCCTCCCATTTCTCCATGTCAAACTATTTTCCCAACCCCTCAGGTACACTACTGAGGCCATCATCTACAGGTGTAAAGAAAGCTCTTGGCACACTGGCCATTATAAATCGAAGTATTGAGTACAGGAGTTAAGATGTTATGTTGAAGTTGTATAGGACATTGGAGAGGCCAAATTTGGAGTAATATGTACAGCTTTGGTCACATACCTACAGGAAAGATAGCAATAAAATTGAAAGTGTGCATAGAAAATTTGCAAGGATATCGCCAGGATTTGAAGAGCTGAGTCGTACTGAAATGTTGAATATCCCCTGGAGAGTCGGAGAATGAGGACATATTTGATAGAGGAATACAAACTTTTGAGGTGTCAATGCAAGCAGTCTTTTTCTGAAACAAACCAGAGGACATGGGATAAGTATGAAAAGTTAAATACTTAAGGGGAACATTAGGGGGAACTTCTTCACTCAGAAGGAGGTGAAAGTGTGTGAACGAGCTAGCAGGAAAGGCAGAGAATGCGGGTTAGATTTTGACATTTTAAGATAAGATTGGATAGGTTGGGGGGTGTATGGAGGGTTATGATCTGGGTGCAGATCCATGGGACTAGGTGGAATAAGTAATTTGGCACTGACCAGATGGGATGAAGAGATAGTTTCAGTGTTGTAGTGCTCTATGGTTCTTTTAATTGATATTTTATTAATGTGATGTCTCTGTGATCACTGCAGGGACTGGCTGTTCACCCAGTGCTAAGTGGCAATTCCAGGCATTCATCAAGTTGACCTTTATTGGGGTGTATACTCAGCAAACCAATAAACCAATTCAACAATGCTTTAAAAAGTTGGTGAAACTGGAGAACAAGGAAAGGGGAATGGAAAATACCTATAGATGGTTTGGGAGAACACTTAAAGCAAAGCGAAACTTGGTCATATTAATAACAGCAAGAGTTAAGTTACTGTGATGCCTGGTGAAAGTAAACTAACAAACTATCAAAAAATCTCTGTGGAACAGTTTTGAGGAGCCTTAACTTAATCTTTTCCTGTGATGGTAACTGTTGAAACAGATGTCCACACAACTTGATTTTTCTCATGATCAAATATGGCAACTTGCCAGAAATTCATTTGGAACCAAAATGTTTTCCATAGTGAAAGTGAGAGTGGATATGGTGTTTATATTTCATTCAAAAATGACTCTGGCCTGTTGTCTGCTCTGCAGGTTACCTGCCAATCAATGCATAGCGCAATCATCATGCGACATTCCTCCTGGACAGCCTGAAACCCAATGGCAGGAACAATTAATTTTCCAATTTTAGGTAGCACCACCCCTATCTGGTTCCACTGTTTCCAGCTCTTCTTTACCTGCCCCTGATCTCACTTTTCTTTCTCACCTATTCTCAACCTCCCCCTGCAGTGGTCTCCTTCCATACCTCTCTTTTCACCTTTCAAACCTTCTTCTGTCCAGTACCCTGTCACCTCGTGACCCTTCCTACTTTATACACTTGATTGCTCCCGTCCCCTACACCACCGGCCTACTGTGGGGGGCAACTTCTGTACCTGCAGGAGTGTAAGGGGACAGGACAACACCTGGCCGGCTGTCAATAAGTCAACCTGAATGGATCAAGCCCCACCCGGTTGGGTGTCAATCACCCTCCGGGATATAAGCCTGCGCCGGCCTCCCGAGGCCTCACTCAGAGTTGCTGCAGCCACAACCAGCCTGGCTCTGTGGAAGTCTTTGTGGATTAAAGCCTGTTGAACAGTCTTTATCTTTGTGTGTGACTGATTCTGGCTAACAGCGCACCACACACTTTAGTCTCAATCAAGAGCCTAACCCACAACATTAAAGTTAAATTTATACATACAGCATGGTAATAGGCCATTTCAGCCCACGAATCTGTGCCGCTCAGTTACGCCCAATTAACCTACATCCCTGGTACATTTTGAACGGGGGGGGGAGAAAAGCGGGGATCCCAGGGAAAACCCACGCAGACATGGGGAGAAAGTACAAATTCCTTACAGATGGCGCAGGATTCGAACCCCAGTCCTGATTGTTGGTGCTGTTACAGCATTGCGCTAACTGCTGTGCAAATTGTGCAGCCCCCTTTTGACTAACCATTTCTATCCAAGGATGCTGCTAGACCCACTGAGTCCCTCCAGCTTCTCTTTGCTCACCCAGAGTTGTTGAAGCTGGATAGAAATCAGAACAATTTGTTGCCTAAAGGTGCCAATTTCTCTTTCCGTAAAAATACAGAACACTACAATGCAGAAACAATCTCTTTGGCCCATCACGTCTAGGCCAAACTATTTTTCTGCCTAATCCTATTAAACTGAACCTGGATCATAGCCCTCCATAACCTTATCATCTACATATCCAATCCCTTCTTAAATACTGTCATCAAACCTGCATCCATCATTTCTTCTGTCAGCTCATTCCACATTCTCCCCACCTTCTGAGTGAAGAAGTTCTCACTAATATTCCCCTTAAACATTTCATCTTTTACTCTAAATCCATGTCCTCTTATTCTCATCTGCCCAACCTCAGTGCAAAAAGTCTATTTGTATTTACTCTCTGCCCTCATAATTTTTGTGTACGTTTTTGTAAACAAAATTATGATAGACATGTTGACTATTCCTAATCAGTCCAAGTATGGTACTTATATATCCAGTCTGTTGGAATACTTTTCAGTAACTGACCCACCACTGATGTCAGGCTCACTGGCCAATAATTTCCCTGATTATTCTTACAGCCTTTCTTACACAACTGACAACATTAGCTTTCCTCTGATCCTACAGCACCTTGCCCATGGCTGTTTTAAATACCTGGGGATTTATCCACTCTTAGTTGCTGTAAGGCAGTAAACATCTTCTTTGTAATTGGTATAGGACCAAACCCTCACTACTGTTTTGCCTCTCTTCTGTGTCCATCTCCTGAGTAAATACAGATGCAAAAAAATCCATTTAAGATCTCCCCATCTCTTTTGGCTCCATACATAGACAACTGCTCTCATCTTCAAAAGGTTGAATTTTGTCCTTTGCTACCTTTTTACTCTTAATATACAGGTATTCCCTGACTTACCACTTATGCGACTTACAGCCATCCATACATATGACCAAATTATTTTTTTTAAAATAAAGAAAAAGAAAAAAAAATCATGTTACGGGTGAAATTTGGACCTATCTATGGAAAATAATGCCTCTCATGACAGTTTGGCAGTGGTGGCCAACCTCATGCGAGAGGTAGCCTTGGTGGCTACTATATTGTATTTGACAAACGATAGCATGGATACAGTGCAATTTCATCCATTTTGAGATACGACTGGTCGGTCAGAATGGAACATGGACATAAGTTGAAGGTAACTGGCAAGTCCTTGGGATTTTCCTTCACCTTGTTTGCCAGAGCCACCTCATATCTTCTTTTAGCCCTCCTGATTTCCTTCTCGTTTATTTCTTATACTCTTCAAATACCTCTTTCTCTTTGGCTTGGCTTCGTGGACGAAGATTTATGGAGGGGGTAAATGTCCACGTCAGCTGCAGGCTCGTTTGTGGCTGACAAGTCCGATGCGGGACAGGCAGACACGGTTGCAGCGGTTGCAGGGGAAAATTGCTGGGTTGGGGTTGGGCGTTGGGTCTTTCCTCCTTTGCCTTTTGTCAGTGAGGTGGGCTCTGCGGTCTTCTTCAAAGGAGGTTGCTGCCCGCCGAACTGTGAGGCGCCAAGATGCACAGTTTGAGGCGAGATCAACCCACTGGCGGTGGTCAATGTGGCAGGCACCAAGAGATTTCTTTAGATTTCTTTGGTGCACCTCTGGCCAGTGGAGAGCTCGCCATATAAATACCTACTTTATCCTTATTGCCTATATCTTCTGTACACCTCCTTCTTAACCAGGGCCTCAATATCTCTCAAAGACCAAGGCTCCGTATACCTGTTTGCTGTCCTTTAATTCTGACAGGAACATAAATACTCTGTACTCTCAAAACTTTACCTTTGAATGGCTCCCATAACCACACTTTTTCCGGAAATTACCTGTACAATCCACGTTTCCGAGTTCTTATACCATCAAAATTAGTTTTTCTCCAATTTAGAATCTCAACCTTTTCTATAATGATCTTAAAACTAATGGCATTATGATCATCAGATCCAAAATGTTTTCTTAAACACATCTATATCACCTGCACTGTCTCATTTCCAATAGGAGATCCAGTATTAATCTCTAAATGGGAGACTCCCCTGAACACATTTGACAAACTCTAATTCATCCAAACCTTTTTAAAGTTATGCGAGCCTCAGTTACTGTGTAGAAAATTATAATCCTACTATCACGACCTTATGTTTCTTGCAAACTGGTTTCAATTTTAACAAATTTCCTCCTCCAATTCCCATTGACAATTGGATGGTCTATAATATAATTTCATCAATCTGGTCATCCCTTTCTCATTCCTCAGCACCACCCACATAGCCTCAGTAGACGAGCCTTCCAGTCTGTTCTGTCTATGCACTGTCATGACATTTTCCCTGAATAGTAACATCACCTCTCCCTCCTTCATCCCTCCTCGCTTTCACGTCTAAAGCAATGGAACCCCAGAAAATTGAGCTGCCAGTCCTGCAATTAGTTTCATGGTTAGCAGAATGGCTAGCGTCCTGGTTAGTGCAGCTCTGTTACAGCACCACCAATCGGGACTAGGGTTCGAATTCCATGCTATCTGTAGGGAGTTTGTATATTCTCTCCATGTCTGTGTGGGTTTTCCCCAGGGGCTCCAGTTTCCTCCCATTGTTCAAAACGTATCAGGGGTAATGTTAATTGGGTGTAATTGGACGGCATGGGCTCGTGGGCTGAAATGGCCTGTTGCCATGCTGCATGTCTAATTCCACATAATGATCCATGCTCCAAGCTGACTGCCTTTCCTATAATACACCATGCATGGATATAAACACAACTCAGAATATTATTCCTATTACTTTCTTTTTTTAATTTTTTTTTAACCAAACATGAAGTCGATCACAAAGTTAAAAATGCAAGTACAAAAGTACATTTAATATTTACTTCATGATGATATTAACCAAATCTCTCCAAACCCCACCCCCCATCAAAGGACCCCAAAGAAAAAAGAAATGAATCAGTGAAAGTATAGAAAAGTATATGAAAAAGATAAGAAGATAGCAAAGAAAGAAAACATTGAATTTCTGAAAAGTGACACATACTCCATGGATCACAAATTCAGATTCTATTTAATTTTCTTTGGAGAAGATCAACGCTGGTCTCGAGGGTTGGGAAGAACTCATCTAAAGATTTACTCCTGAATTTTGTAAATAGGGTTGCCAAATTTGTAAAAAAAAATGTCATACTTATTCCTTAAGTTGTAGGTAATCTTATCTAGGGGAATATAGCTTTGTATCTCTGCGTTCCAATATACCATGCCTAGTTGTGAATCAGACTATACATTTTCTGGCCACTGCCAGTACAATTATAACAAATTCAATTTGATATTTGGAGAGTTTAAATTTGGGTCTTATTCTGGTAATGTAACCAAGTTAAAATGATTCTGGGCTTTGTGGAAAATTGAGTTCCTGTAATCTGGGTTAAAAAAAAATTTCTAAGGCTACCCAAAAAAGGTCTTAATTTAGAACATAACCAGATTGAATGTAAAAAAAAAGTTCCTACCTCTTTCACCACATCTATAACATCGATCTGAAAGGTTTAAATTTAATTTCTGTGGTGAGAGATAGAAATGATGCAAAATTTCAATTGTACTTCACTATATCTTACATTGATCGTGTAAGACATGCTGTCCTGCTGTTTGTCATATATATTAATGATCTGGAGGATGGGGCGGTAAATTGGATTAGTAAATATGCAGATGATACTAAAATAGGGGGAATTGTGGATGATGAAGAGGGGTTTTCAAAGATTGCAGAGGGATTTAAACTGCTTAGAGGAGTGGGCAGAAAGATGGCAGATGGGGTTTAATACTGATAAGTGTGAAGTGCTTCATTTTGGAAAGAATTATCAAAACATATGTGGTAAATGGGAGGGCATTGAAGAATGCAGTGGAGCAGAAAGATCTAGGAATAATGGTGCATTGTTCCCTGAAGGTAGGAGCGCAAGTGGATAGGGTGGTGAAGAAGGCCTTTAGTATGCTTGCCTATATAAATCAGTGCATAGAATATAGGAGTTGGGAAGTAATGATGAAACTGTACAAGGCATTGATGAGGCCAAATTTAGAGTGCAGTTCTGGTCACCTATTTATAGGAAGGATATTAACAAGATAGAGAGCGTGCAGAGAAGATTTACAAAAATGTTGCCTGGGTTTCAGCATCTGGAATACAAGGAAAGATTGAGCAAATTAGGTCTTTATTCCTTGAAATGTTGAAGGCTGAGAGGGGATTTGATAGAGGCGTTTAAGATAATGAGAGGGATAGATAGAGTTGATGTGGAAAGACTTTTCCCATTGAGAGTAGGAGAGATGGATACAAGAGGTCATGGGTTGAGAGTTGACGGGCAAAGGGTTAGGAGTAACATGAGGGGGAACTTCTTTACTCAGAGAGTAAATGGGGTGTGAAAATAGAATCGGATAAAATAGGATTTTATGACAGAGGATTTTATATATAAATGGGATGTGAGATTACTAACTGGTGAGAAAGAAACTCTTTGTTAAAACATTTAATAAATGGGTGGAATGGGGTTCCGGGAAAGGTGGTGGAGGCAGGGTCAATTTTGTCATTTAAGAAAGAGTTGGATAAGTATATGGATGGGAGGCGGATGGAGGGATATGGGCAGAGTGCTGGTAAGTGGAATTAGAGGAGGGTACTTGGATCAGTGCGGACCAGAAGGGCCAAATTGGCCTGTTTCTGTGCTTTAATTGTTATATGGTTATAATTCAGACCAGATTTGTTCATCAATTCTTACATTTAAGTCTGATTCCTATCTCTGCCTAGACTTGTGAACTCCCTGTTTGGGGGATCCACATTTGTAATAAGAGATACATTGCTGAAGTAAATTTCTTTCTATTTCCCTTTTGAATCATAGTCTCTAAATCACTACAATTTGGTAAAAACATTTTTAGGCCTAATTTATCCCTTAGTTATGCTCTTATTTGAAATTAGCAAAAAAGTGTGTTATTAGGAATTCCATATTTATTTTATAATTGTTCAAATGATAGCATTTGTCCCTGCTCATAATAATCTTCAATATACCTGATCCCTTTATGGGATTACCCACTATACATGGTATAAGCCTGTTATGAGTCAGTGGAGTTTTAGGAGATAATATCCCTCCCCCCCCCAACCCGTTCCAATATCTCTATTTATTTTATACTAAATATTTATTAAATGTTTTAACAAAGAGTTTCTTTCTCACCAGTTAGTAATCTCACATCCCATTTATATATAAAATCCTCTGTCATAAAATCCTATTTTATCCGATTCTATTTTCACACACACAATTTTATCTCCTTCTTCAAAGAAGTTAAGAATCTCATCTGTCTCACTCGATACTAATTTTTAAAATTAGGGAGTCGTAAACCTCCTAATTCATATTTCCAGGTTAATTTTTTTTTATACAGAACCTCAACCTCTTATCCTTCCAAAGAAATTTTCTGACATTTATTTAACTCTAGAAAGGACCTGTGAGGTCACGGTATGGGCAGTGACTGAAAGAGGTTTTGTACCCTTAGAAATATGTTCATTTTAATACAGTTGACTCTTCGCACTAGTATTATAAGTATGGTTGTCCATCTATTTAAATCTTCAATCATTTTAAGTAAAGGTAAATAATTCACTTTGTACAAATTTTAAAAATTATTATCTGTATGTATCCCAAAGTATTTTATCCCATTTTTTGGCCATTTAAATAGAGTAGCTCTTTGACACAGAGTATAATCTCCTCTTGTCAGAGGCATAATTTCACTTTTATCCCAATTTTCCAATCTTAAGTACAATTTCTATAACAAAGTTACTGGCTTGGTCAAGTATATTAATACATCGTCAGCAAATAAATTCATTTTATATTCCTCCTGATTAACCCTAAATCCCTTGATGTCTGAATCTTGATGAATTACTTCTGCAAGAGGTTCTATACCTTAAATAAATAGAGCTGGAGATATCAAACATTCTTATCTGCTAGATCTTGACTGCAGAAAGAGTGAAGAGATTTGAGCATTATGGTCTGACTTTCTACTTCTATCTTGGTCTGCAGGCTTAACAACATGGGGCTGCACAAGAAGCACAACATTGTTACAGCACCAGTGACTGGAGTTCGAATCCAGTGCTGTCTGTAAGGATTTTGTATGTTCTCCCCACGTCTGTGTGGGCTTCCTCCAGCTGCTAAGGTTTCCTCCCATCCTTCAAAATGTACCGGGTTGTAGATCAATTGGGTGCCATTGGGTGGCAGGCTTGCGGGCTGAATGGGCCTATTACCATGTTGTATGTCTAAATTTAAATTTAAAAACATCCTTTTCCACAACCACTCTACTATCTGCTCTGGTATTCTGGTTGACATCTCTCTTCATCACGAATTTAATAGCCCCAAGAGCAGCACTTGCAAACCTTCCTGCAAGGATAGTGATCTTTCTTTTCAGGTGCAAACCACCCAGTGGTACAGGTCTCACCTTCTCTGGAAGAGAGGGCAATGATCCAAAGACTCAAAGCTCTCCCTCTACACCACTGTCTTAGTCGCATATTAATTTACATTATCCTCCTATTTTTAACCTCACTAGCATGGACATCAATTCTGTGATCACAACCTGGGAGGTTCCTTCCTTTAACTTAACACCTAACACCCTGTACTCACTTTGCAGGACCTAATCAGCCTTCCTACACATATCGTTGGTCCCTATGTGGACCACAACATCTGGCTACTCACCTTCCTGCTTGAGAATGCCGTGAACTTGATCCGAAACATCCTTGGCACTTGGATATAACATACCATCGGGAGTCTCAATCTCATCCACAGAGCTTTCCTTTCTTCTAACAACGGAATCTCCTATCACTATAGCTTGTCTCTCTTCCCTCCCCCGCCCCATTTCCTTAGCCAAAGGGTCAGACACTGACCCCGTGTCTTGCCCTGGTTGGTCATCCCCTTCAACAGAATCCAAAACAAAGTCTGTGTTATTGAGCAAAACGGCCTCAGGGGTACCCTGCACTGACTGACTGTTCCCTCTCCCTCTCTTTACGGTCACCCAGGTACACGACTCCTGGTTCCTAGGTACGATTACTTCCCTGTAACTCTTGTCTATCACCCCCTCAGCCTCCTGAATGATCCGTAGTTCATCTAGCTCCAGTTCCAGTTCCATAACGCGGTCTGTAATAAGCTACAATTGGTGCCAAGTTAACAGCAATAAAAATGGATAACCCCATACTGAAACATCTGATTAAAATTTGGCGCGAGATCAATGAGTGTGTTGGAGAGAAAGTGGGAATATTGCCAAAGGTGCCACTGACTCAATGAAATGATGCCAATGAACATGGGCAATAAAAATCTGGAGATTTGGCATCGGCAGGGGATCCAATATATTGAGAACTGCTACGAAGGGAGACAGCTTATGTTCTTCAAGTGGCTAAAAGGTAAATACGATTTGTCTTATGGGATCTTTCATTGTTTACTCCAGTTAAGATTGTTTCTATGGGCTAGATAGGGCCCTACATTGATCCTGCCTACACCTAATGAGGTTGAAAGGATGCTTTCACTGGGAAACGCACCCAAATTTACTTCAAGAATGTACTTGGTACTCCAAGGTGAAAGCCCTAAGCAAGGGCTACACAGATCAAGTGAGAGATGGGAGTCAGACCTGGGCATCACAATTGATGAGAGATGCTGGTCGGACTGGTGAAGAGGTAGTGTGGCAACAGTAATTATGTCTAGATACAAAATGGTTCAATATAACTTTCTACACCAGCTCTACCTTACACCACAAAAGATTCACAAGGTAAAACCAGAGGTTCCAGAGATGTGTTTTAGGTGTGGAGTGGAGCCGGGATCATTTGTTCACCTGGTCCTGCGCAATGGTGGCCCAATTTTGGCAGGATTTGGCCAATATACCAACCAGGATAACAAAAGTAACCTTTCCACTGGACCCAAAGTTGTATCGACTGGGGAACCTTATGGACATAAGCTATCAAGTAACTAAATTCCAAATTCAATTCGTATTAATTGCTTTGTCTGTAGTGTGACAGTATTTAGAGGTGTTTTGGGAAGGATTATTAGAGCAGGTTGCACACAAACATTTTAAAACACAGAATTTTTTCAGGATCTTTGCAGAGTGCTTTTTGCAAAAGAGCAACAAAGTATCAACAAACAGCTTGCCTGGGAGAGCATATAATTTTTGTAGACAGACAGAACAGTTTTGCTCTCAGAGAGGGAGGGTGTGAAACAGAGAGAAGGGAGACAGAAATCAGATCCAGAAGGACAAAGCTGGCAAACGTTTGGAAGACTGCCTGATCAAAGGAGAAGAATGGCTATCTGTAAGATTGCCTGAAAGAAGGAGGGTCATCTGGAGAACCCTGAAGGGGGCAAGTTTCGTAAACAAGACTGATTAAACAGGAATCAGGTGCAGATATCCTGGAACAAAAGGAATCTCTCTGAAGACCAACAAGAACCCTCCTGAGTGGTAACCATTTACCTGTTAAGCACCAAAGACTGGTTAACTTTGTTAATGCCAACTTCTGTGCACAGTACAAGAATTCCCTGCAACCAGTGAGATTGGACTGTGACCCAAAGAACTTTTCTAATCTTAAATGCCCATTACACACACCTGCGCTTAGTATTAGAGGGGGAATTAAGTAGGTTAGGTAGGTTAAGTAAGTAAGTTAAGTAATAAGTTAAAGTGTAATTCTGTTTTCTTGTTCAAATATAATTAAAAACTACTTTTGTTTAAGTAACCCTGTGTTGTGATGCATATATATTGCTGTTGGTTTTTGGGGTCCTCTGGACTCTTTAACAGTAGCAAAAAAAATGCATAGTGGTGACCTGGAAGTCTTATCAGTAGGTGGACTACAGAGATGCATAGCTGTGTTCCCATGTACCTCAGATATGGCTGTCATATTTTAACAAAGGTCCTATGTCAGTTTCTAAGATTGTACGTGACTTTTTTTTCCCATGGGAATACAGCCACATCCCAACAAAAACACCAATAGGTGGACTAATAAAAGAAATTACATAAGGGATCGGCTCCACAGCCTCCCCGCATATTCATCAGAAGCGCCGACAACGCACCCAGCGTTCTCTTTTCTCTCTTTCTTTCTTTTCCTTTAAAGCGGGCAGGAGAGGGAGGGGGAGAAACATCACATGTATGTAAATTGTTGGGAGATATCCGTACATTTTTCTCTCTATAGGGCTGCTGTCACTGCCAACAGCTGCAACACTTCCTCAGCCTCTGCTCACCAAAGCCTCTGTCGCACTCTTACACTGGGCCACTCTCACAATTGCGGCTCCACAGCGGCCAGGCCATTAGAGCTTCCCTTCTTTTTATTGGCCACTCTCCAGGGAAACACCGCCACTCACTGAATCCTGGGCCATGTTCTAATTCATGGTGAAGGTCCTGACACTCATCTCTCCAGAGAAGTCCCCAATGTAGAGTAATCTTAAACCAAGGACCTGACCCTCATCTCTCCAGTGGAACACCACCCCCAACATTCACTGAATCCTGGCCTCAGCAATCTAATTTATAATGAACATAAATAAAGGTCCCAATACTCAGTCAACTCACATCCACTGCTGAAAATAAACCAACTCAAAAATGGTTTAATTGAAATATTTTGGGCTAGTCTTGTAGATTTCCCTTCCAGCTCTCAGAAAAATTCTTACATATATTTAGAAGCTCTCTCAGATACAAAACACCATTTTTGCTGATGCATAGTGAATGAAAATTGCACATGATAAAATGACTGGTAAAGAACAATTCCAACAATGCTGCTCTTGTTGTGAGCTTCTAAGCCCATTTTGCTAACAATATTTTCTAAAGTTTTCCAGTTGGGAAGCCGATTTAAAATTTCGCACATAGTCAGCATCTTTTTCCCAGGGCGGGAGCAGCAAACACCAGAGATCTGTGACAAAGTGAAGGGAGGAAAATTTAGGGAGACATCGGGATAAGTTTTTTATTTAAACACAGTTGTGGCTGCCTGGAATGTATTTCCTGAGATGATAGCAGAGGCTGGAACAAAATGGGCATTTAAGAGCCTCTTAGACAAGCATGTGGATGAAAGAAAAATAGAGGGTTATGTGGTAGGGAGAGTTTAGGGTTTTTTTGGTAGGTATATATAGGTTGGCACAACATCATGGGCCGAAGGGCTTGTACTGTGCTGGAAGTGTAAGATTTTTAATTTCTTCTCTCTGTATCATTCTTTTTATATGATTGGACTCCACACTGTTCCCTTCCCACCCTCCTGCCCGTTCTGCGACCACGTCTCCCTTGACTCAAGATTCTTTCCATTCCTTGTCACATCCACCTCACAATGTTTTGTAAGTTTATCCAGTTGGTAAATAACCAATAGGAGCCTACGGCTCCTAGAACGCTTCCACCAGCGTTGTCTCCGCTCCATCCTCAACATCCATTGGAGCGCTTACATCCCTAACGTCGAAGTACTCGAGATGGCAGAGGTCGACAGCATCGAGTCCACGCTGCTGAAGATCTAGCTGCGCTGGATGGGTCACGTCTCCAGAATAGAGGACCATCGCCTTCCCAAGATCGTGTTATATGGCGAGCTCTCCACTGGCCACCGTGACAGATGTGCACCAAAGAAAAGGTACAAGGACTGCCTAAAGAAATCTCTTGGTGCCTGCCACATTGACCACCGCCAGTGGGCTGATAACGCCTCAAACCGTGCATCTTGGCGCCTCACAGTTTGGCGGGCAGCAACCTCCTTTGAAGAAGACCGCAGAGCCCACCTCACTGACAAAAGGCAAAGGAGGAAAAACCCAACACCCAACCCCAACCAACCAATTTTCCCCTGCAACCGCTGCAATCGTGTCTGCCTGTCCCGCATCGGGCTTGTCAGCCACAAACGAGCCTGCAGCTGACATGGACTTTTTACCCCCTCCATAAATCTTCGTCCGCGAAGCCAAGCCAAAGAAATAACCAATAAAGATTAACAAGGTCCCATGAGCTGCATTCATTCACTCCTGGTCTGCATTCATTTTAGCTGATGCTATCCAGGTTGGCAGTAGGGCTGATATTTGGAGAGAGGAAAAATGTATCTCCAGTTTCAGGATTAGGCTCCACTGTGAGATGTAACTCTGTCAATCAAACTGTTGGTAACTACACAACTATTATTTCACATGCATAATTAATTTATAACTATCCACCATTCAAAATAGTTTCCTGCATAAATTCCCTTGCTTATGTTGATAACATTGCAGTATCATTGCTTCCTCGATCTTTTAAATGTACTCTGTTAACCTCGTGTATTAAGATTGTTTTGCAGTTCATTATTTGTTGTTTGCAATACCCCTGTAAAAACCCATTATATGAAATCCAAACAATAAGCAGCATCAAGCAACTGGCAGAAAATTGTGGAGAACAAATAGGTAAAAAAACACAAGTTTAAAGTTGGCGCTTTTCACCATTAGTTTGCCAATCCATGCAACACACAATCACAAGGAACTGGAAAATTCACTTATCCAGCATCTACTGGATAACTGTACATCCTACCCATCTTCAATTCATTGTCAAATGCTATGCTGTTAATCAATACTATTATTTTACATTCTTTTTGGCTTTTAATAATACAGGTTGAGGCAATAATGTTGGCCAGTATTCCAGGTTTGTCATGATGTATCTTCACTCACCTGCAAACTATTCCACAATGTTTAAATCCCTACTCTGTTAATCCACCATCTAATTCACCCTGGAGTCCTTTCTCAGTAATTCAGCTGGAAGTCTGGGAAGCTGATTCTATAGGGTTTCTTGGCCACCAATTCTCTCTCCCTCTCAAAAACCAGAGTACAAAGAGCAATTATAAACTCTATGCCTATAGGGGTGGAGTAAACGGAATCAGTCAAGGCTCTGAGGGAAAGTAACTTGCAGGGTAATGAGGAAAGAACAGAGAAAGAGGACTGATAGAATCGCTCTTCTAAGAATCAGCATAGATTGGACAGACCAAATGGCCTTCTACGGTGTTGTAATAATTCTGCAATTCACTCCCTCATTCTGAGTGATTTAGTACTGAAGAGGAGAAAAACTCCACTATTGGCCTTTATCTCTCACCAAAGAAATATTGTCACGAAGGTTTACTTCATGGCAGAGCATGTAATCATATCAGCTGTAGAATAACTTAATGTTAACCCTCTTAACGGAGAGGTTAACATTTTAGATGTTTATCTACCTCAAAGAATATGAAGAAAAAGTGCATGTGGCTCTATATATGGAAAGACGCCTTGCAGTTTCTGAGTGCAGTCATTCATTGAGAGCGTGGGAATTGCAGAACATTTTGTGGTGGTTTGAAAGAGGCTGACACAATCAGCATGCCGACACGCTGAAACATTACTGCAAGACAAAATAGTGGCAGCTCCCTGGGTGGCAGAATTTTGACTATGTTCTAGTGGAGGACACTGAATGTGGTCTGGCACTGGGCTCATAGATGGATCTTTTGGTACCTGCAGCCATCTGTCCAATGGACATTGGCTGCACACTCAATGACCCCAGAAACTCCAGCGACAGGCAGGATCCTGAGGCAGGTGTACCATACAGTGCTGGCCTTTATAATGGGATTGTCCATAGACAAACATTTCTGACCATGCTTTTTTTCATAGGGTAAGAGTGAAACACGAAGATCTGCAGACACTGTGTCTGTGGTCAAAAAACAGAAATGCTGGAGGAACTCAGCTGGTCTTGTAGCGTCCATAGGAGGTAAAGATAGATTACTGAGCCCTTCTTTGCCGTAGAAGTGAAAAAAGACAGGAGTCTGAATTAAAGGCTGGGGAAAGAATGGGGAAAGAATAGGAGGGGGAAGAGTTCAAACCAACAGATGAAAGATGAAAATTGATTTTGGCTTTGCGAAAGGAGACAGAGGGAAAATGGAAAAGAGGGGGGAGAGAGAGAGAGAGCAAGAGAGAGAGAAAGCTAGAAGAGAAGAAGATGGGGGGTGGGCTTCTAACAGAAACTGGAGGTCAATGTTAATGCCATCCGGTTGGAGGATATCCCAGAAGGAAGATGAGATGTGTAGATTTCAGTTGAAAATAGGAACAGTTACATTTGATGTGAAATCCAGTGGGGTCAACATTCACAACTACTTTATTGTCTAGAATCCAACAGGTTTCAGGAACAAAATCAGACACCAGCAGCTTTCAATTAGTTCTCCAGTGTCAAGGGTTATACATTCAATCTCTGAAAGCTGCCCTCTGTAGATCTATATAATTCTGACTGGGACAGGGAGAAAAATTTTCTGAGGCCCAATTGCAAATTTCACTCATTTATGTGCTGTCGCTGTGAGATGAGTGAGATTTAGAGATGGATAATTCGTGTGCTGATGACCCTGTCTTTGGAATAACCTGCTTGCTCCAGACTCACAAAGTTATTATTGTTGCTGTCTGGTGATCCTGTAACATCACTTGTGAAGGTCGCAGAACCCAGCGCAATGGTAACTTGGCTTATTATAATGTTGTCATTAATATTCCCAAATCACGAGTTTGCATCTGGATGCAACATTGTCCTAGAATATTAAACACATGGCCTGAAATCTCCCTGGTGTTTTCTCTTTGGAGTTCCGGATGGAAAGTTGCAGGATAATTTGAGGAACTTTTTTACATTTTATATATTGTTTGTTTGGCTTGAATTCAGGGAATAAGCTTCCCAGAATACCAGACAGATAGACAAATAGATTAAAAGATGCCACTAAAACGTCCTTGAAAAATTAAAACATTCCCTGTTTTAGTAATCCCTGGCCCCAGATTGTTCTAAGTAGAGAATTAGCATTTGGCATGCTATTGGGAACCTTCAGTCTGTGCAGCAGGAATATAGAGATCTCCAGTGTTAAATGCAGGAGTGCACCATCTTACAAATTATCCAGCCGCCTATCCCGCCAGGAACCTTGTGCCCCACAGAACGTAGAACGTTAGAGTACAAGAGGAGGCACTTCAGCCCATGATGTTTGTACCGACCTTGATAACAATTGTAATTAATTCCATATGCCTGCAAGTGGCCTATATTTCTCCACTGTTCATGTGTCAGTCCCAATGCCTCTTTAACATATCATATCTGCTTCCTCCACTTTCCCTGGTGCCATGTTCCAAGCACCTACAACTCTCAGTGCAAAATAAGATGTCTCATAAATCTCCTTAAAAGTTTTTTCCTCTCACCTTAAACCAGTGCCCTCTAGTACCCTAGTGTGATAGTACAGATCTATCACCAATATACATAGTGTATATAGTTACTGTATCTAGACTGTGCTTACAGCGATTGGCTGAGAGATAAGCCACGCCTACTGTCTGGGCCTTAAAGGGTTATGTCCCTAGCCAGGTCAGATCATTCTGGACTGGTCGGCCACCTGTGAAGAGCTCCTGTCTTTTGCTAATAAAAGCCTTGGTTTGGATCAACAAGTCTTTGGTTCTTTCGACGAGCTCTACACCTAGGAAAACAACTCTGATCATCTATACTACCTATTCCTCTCATAATTTTATATACTTCTATCTCCTCAGCCTCTGATGCTCCAGAGAAAATAAAATCTGCTTATATCCTCTCCAAAGACTCCAAATCCTTTCTGTTGTGAAGTGAGTAGAACTGCACATACTCTGAAAGACCCCAACTGTATTATTCATACTCAACATCCCAAATGATGAGGGCCAGCATTCCATAAGTCTTTTATACCACTCTATCTAAATGATCCCGCTGTGAATCAATGCTCCTGAGGGTACTGTGTACTAAAAGTCCTGTGTATTTCTCACTTGCACTTGACCTCCAATAGTGCAAGATCTCACCCTTGTCAAGATTAATCTCCATCTGCTACATTTCCAATAGGTCTCTACCTTGCTAACTCTACCTACACTTTCAAATAATTTACATATATATGGAAGAGGCTGCTGTTCCCACAAAACTTGTGCAAGCGTAAGTATGAAGAAGACCCACACCACACAGCACATTCTCGCTGCTGCCATCAGGAAAGAGGCAGAGATGCCACAAGACTCACACCACCAGGTTCAGGACCAGCTGCTCCCCTCCACTATCAGCCTCCTCAACAACCAACTCAATCATCAGACTAATTTAAGGACTCTTACTTTTTTCTTTTGTTCTCTCTGTATTGCAGTCAGTTTACATTCATTATTTGTTTACAGTCAATTTATTTGTTTATACGTTAACACTGTGTACAGTTTATTTTTTGCACTACTAATTAGTGGTAATTCTGCCAAGCCCACAGCAAAAAAGGAATCTCAGTGTTGCTTGTAATGTCACATTTGCACTCTGACAATAAATCTGAAATCTGAAAGACTTAGCAAAGTACTTTTTCATCAGGAGACTGAAAGGCTACAGAAAATAAGAGCATAAGAAATACAAACATAATGAATAGGACAGGAGTAGGCTATTTGGGCCCCTTGAGTCCACTGTACCATTTAACAAGGTCATGGCTGATCAGTCTCAACTCTTATTTTCTGCCCTTTTGGCTTATCCCTTCATCTCTCTGACAACCAGAAATGTATCAATCTGTTTCTAATGAAATTAATCACTGCACTTCCACAGCCCTTAGGGGTAAAGAAATAAAGCAGAAAAGAATTATGTGATAAAAAAAAAGATAGAGGCAGATGAAGAGCAAAAATGCAGGGCTGCCAGCACCTGTATTCTGAAAATAAGAGACAGGTTGTGGGTGGGGCCACAAAAAGTTTCATTTATAACAGAAAATCCTTGGAACAGTACAGGCTCAATTAATCAATTTGTCATGTTACTAAAATTCATGTGGAAAACAGAGAAGGAGGAGTAAATGGGCCATTCTTGGATTGGGAGGTTGCAAATGTAAAATAACCAAATGACATGGATTTCCATATTCGCATATGAGTGGGCACGCACACAGACACGCACTTTCACACCAACATAAAGCAATGCACCAGTGGGCTCTGGCACAGCAGTTTGATTTCTAAAGGTGCCCAGTTTCAGTTCATTACAAAACAAATGCCCTCTATCATTCTGCTGTCACGGGTGCACACTGCCTTCTGACAACAAAGGTCCGTGATATAACCCAGGAAAATACAGCCCATTTTATTTGTGTCGGCAACCGTCTCTTGGCAAAGGCAGCACTGAAAATGAAATTTACCATCAGCTTCAATGTAGTAGCATAAACTTTGGGTTCACTGAGGAAAAGGATGATTGAAGATGATCATCCCCACATCTGGCATGGCCTAGCGGGTAACAGGGATTCCTGCCTCCTTCTTTCTTCTGATCCTTGGACTACCTACAGCAGATACCTCAAAGGAGATCTCACCAATACCATTCTTCAAAATCCTCCAATCCTGCTGGGAGAGTAAATGGCCATGATCCGTATCCTCTCCCAACATCAAAATCCCCAGCAATGAGACCCTAAATACTTCAGAGGTGGACAGGGGCTTGCATGCCTGACTCACAGACATTCTATATTGTGCTGCCACAGAAAGGCAGGTGTTCAGAGGAAAAGGTTCAAGGGTGTACTCAAAACATCTTGGGAGGGAAAAAAATGGGACACCCCCCACAAAATCCTGGCTCGTGACTGCTGTGACATTCACGATGGTATTGAAAATTTTGCATCCATACTCCAGGAACACCTGATAAGTAGAAAAAGGATGGCATCTCCTCACAAACTATCCACTCGTCTATCCCATTGGATGTCTCCCATCCTATATGCAGAGAGTATGCAATTCTATCAATGGCCTCATCAATCCCTCTGGGGGTACAGTACACAGAAGTGCTGGAGAAACTCAGCAGGTCACACAGCATCAAGAGGAGGTAAAAGGCTGCCGACGTTTCGGGCCTGGGGCTTACGTTATAGGGACTGCGTGACCTGCTGAGTTTCTCCAGCACCTTTGGGCACTGCACTAGATCCCCGCATTTTTAGATTTTCTGCTTACCTTCAAGTGGAAACAGGCAATTGTTTATCATAAGGGAGTGCCCAGTAAGAAGATACAAAGCTGGGTGGCATTCGGTGTTTTGAGGAGTATTTAATTGCGCTTAGTGGTCTGAAATTGTTAAAAATAAACATCCCATTGAATGGCCTCTAAAAATATTGTTCTTTGTTGTGAACTATAAACCATTAAAGGACATTTCTTGTTTTGGGATCTCACTGTGCTCAAAATGGTTACTACAACAGTGAATTTGTGGACCTTGGAAAATTTTGGGGTGTTAAATAATTATGTAAAGGCAAGCCTTCCTTTCTTTCAATTAAGATTTTAGAACGAACTCTAACCATTTAAAATTTGGTGCAAGCTATCCATCTGTCCCCTGTCGCGCTATCAATTAGACTTGACAGATCAGAAGTCAAGATCAACAGGCTTTAATTGCTATAAATGTACAGGCATCTCTTACATGCTGTTGGTCCAATTCCAAGGCAGTACTGAGGGAGAGGATTGGGCAGTACCGCCTTTATTAGGAATCCTGATGGGGAGAAGTTACAGTATCGGGGGTGGGCCAGCCTGTGCAATCCATCTTTTGCAGTGTTCCATCACATCTCCTACCTTCTTTGGACCATGAAACAAACTTGTATCCACTCTCTCCAAGTTCTGACAAGGCCTTCAGCTTAACTCACTTTTTCCTACAATAGATTCTGCTTGACCTGTTGGGTGTTTCAGGTAGTTTCTGAAATATTGGATGTCAGCTGTCTGTTAGATTGCTCAGTTGGAGAGCAATCAACACTGTTAAAACCTGCCTGAGTGTACTCAACAACACTCTTGCTGCAGAACCACCTGAAGTAATCCCTCCCAGCAATGCTCTAAATGATTTGGCATAAAGTGGCATCATTGTGCATAGATTTGACATGGAAAACCTGTTCAAGCATACTTCTTAACTGGAAATGCCTGGCTGGTTTCATTTCCAAAGTTGTGCAGTGGAAATCGCATTCTATCCCACAACAGATTTATTTCCAGATGAAGAAAAGTAAAGACACAAAGCTAATATTTTAAACACTCATCATTTAAAAGATATTTTGCTACCTTTCATATATTAATTTGGAGGAAAATGCAGGTCCAATTCACACATCATCTGAATGCCAACTTCTTTATCGTTAGGGTGAAATGTAAACCTGTTTATGTGCTGGACTGAGGTTTAAAGTCAACAACCTTGGGTTTGAGAGACAAAGATCCTACTAAATTAGCCAAACTGACAAGGTTAAGAAGAAAAAAATTTCAAACTGTAAAAAAAACTGTGACAATTTACTGCAAGAATGAAACGAGAAAATCTGCATTTGCTGGAGAAACTCGGCATCACACAGTGAATGCATTTGATGTAGGGCCCAGGCCCGAAACGTTGGTTGCCCTTTACTTCCAATGGATTCTGTGTGACCAGCTGAGTGACCATTTAAATTACTGCAAAAATTGTAAATGTCCATAGTGAACACGATTACTTATCTCATTAGTCACAGATGTAAATTTCAGATTCAGATTTCTTCTCAAAGTACAAATATTACATCACAGACAATCCTGAGATTCTTTTTCCTGCAGGAGAGGCAGAATTGCCACTTTCTGGTAGTGCAAAAATAACTACACAATAGAGACATGTAAACAAATAAAGAACTGCATACAGATAATGAATGTAAACAAACTGACTGTGAAATATGCGAGAATTTTTAAAAAATGAATAAAGAGCACATGTAAGAGTCCTTAAACGTGTCCCTGATAGAGTTTGTTGTTGAGGAGTCTGATGTTGGAGGGGGAGCAGCTGTTCCTGAACCTGGTGGTGCAAGTCTTGTGGCACCTGTACCTCTTTCCTGATGGCAGCAT
The DNA here is from genome assembly GCF_036971445.1 of Narcine bancroftii. Lineage (NCBI taxonomy): Eukaryota > Metazoa > Chordata > Chondrichthyes > Torpediniformes > Narcinidae > Narcine > Narcine bancroftii. The sequence goes on from NC_091469.1 coordinate 132,869,201, forward strand.
CGAGAACAGAACGTGTGCTGGGTGGTGTGAATCCACGATGATTGCTGCTGCTCTCCGACGGCAGCGTTCCCTGTAGATGTTCTTGACAGTGGGGAGGATTTTGCCTGGGCTATGTCCACTACTTTTTGGAGGATGTCATGGGCCCAGAGGACCCCAAAACCCAGCAGCAATAGAAATTCACCAAGACAAATGGTTACGTAAACAAAAGTTACTTTTAATTTTCTTTAAACATAAAAACAGGAGGAAACTTTAACTTATTACTATTAACCTAATTCTAAAAGCACGTGTATGTAACATGTATAAGTTCAAAAAAGTTTCTTGATTCACAGTCCGATCTCAATTTTCACTTCTTCAAGTTCACTGGTATCAGGCAATTCTTATACTGTGCACAGAATTTAACATTTATGAATTTTCACCAAGCTCTGGTGCTTGAAGGTTAACACTCAGGAAGGTTCTTGTGGTCTCAGAGAGAGACTTGTTGCTCGTTGGACACACACAAACTGGTTCCTTCCGATCAGCCACTTCAGTGTCTTGCCAAAGAAACTTACCCCATCAGGGTTTTCCAAATGATAACCTCTTCTTCTGCAGGTCACTACAGAGTTCCTCTTGTTTCCCTTATTTCCAGTGACACACTTTAGCCAGCCATTTCCTCTTGTAAGGACCACAAGGGTTTTGAACAGGCTGAACTCAGAACTCATAACCCATCTTCAAAATGGGGTTTCAACAAGCTGTCAGCTTGCCATGACTGCAGAAACCAGTTCTCTCTCTCTCTCTCTCTCTCTCTCTCTCTCTGCTTGCAAAACCACACAACCCTCTTAGAACAGCAAACTGCAACCAGACAGATTGCGGCACCAGACCCAAACTTCTGAGTCCATTCATTTGTTGCTTTCAAAACAATAATCCATTACCCCACAGCATGTCCAATTAACACCTGCTTGTAAAGTCTCTATAAGGATGATTCAAAGTGTTTGCAAAGGTACCCAGAGCCTGGACTGTCTGGTTTGAGCAAAGCTCTGGTATTTTAAATGAGATCTGTTTTGTGAAGTGTTTGTGTTTGTTTGTGACCTACACTATTCCCACAATCTATCGCCTTTAAAAACACGATATAAAATATAATATAATCCATCACAAGGGCTTTATGCTTTGGGGGATTTGTGCCCCCATACCAGACTGTGATGCAGCCAGAGCGCACACTTTCCACCACACACGTACAGTAATTTGCCAAAGTTTCTGATGTCACACCAAACCTCTGCAAACTCCTGAGGAATTAAAGGCGCTGATGTGCTTTCTTCATGATGCATTAGGCATTGTGCTGTCCAAATGGCTTTGAACAGCACAATTCAGAATGAATTCAAATTAAAATGCCACACTGTTGGTCTGTCAGATACCTCATCTGACCAGACTATGATACACTATGCTGCTTCTGCTGGTCTTTGTGGATCAGTAGCAGAAGTGGGTTGCAGCAGAAAATGTCTTATTAGTTGTATCCCACTCCATGTCCTGTATGAATCAAGGTTGCAGAGCGGGCTGTCAGTACTCTGCTTTATAGTGCGACATTCTTTCCTTTGCATGCTGTTCTTTCCTTTGTAGTGTGAAGGGTAAATGCCCATATGGAACTCAAGCCTGGTCAGGGGGTGGTAGAAGGGGCGTCAATTAGATCATGGGGATTGGAGGGAAGGGGAGGTGAGGGCAAGATTAGATTCACAATTTCAAGAATTGGTGATTTACTGGAGAGGGTAGAGGTATGGAAATGATTGTGGGTTGGAAATCGGAGCTTCTCCTGTGGGAAGAGAAGTTTGAGAGTGCTGGAAGATCAGGCCATAGAACAAGGGTTGGACAAGTTTGGAAATTCTGCGCAGCACCACACTAATAAATAAGGTTATTCCAACCATGACAAACAATGGTCATTCTTCAGCCAGCAGGGTATCACCACACTGAGATCCCACGGGTCAAACAGTACAGAACAGACGCTTTGGCCAAACTCATACATGCTGACCATTTTGACATTATCTGCTAATTGAATTTGCTTGCATTTGGTCCATATCCTTCTTGGTCCTTGTTATCAATATATATATACATCCAAAGCCTTTGGAATGTTTCTATTGCTTCTTCTGGCAGCACATTTCAGAAATGGATGACATAGAACATAGAACATAACAGCAAAGTACAGGCCCTACAGTTCTCAATGTTGAGGCAACCCATATATTCCTTTAAAAAAATACTAAACCCTCCTTACCCCGTAACCTATTTTTCTTCCATCCGTGCCTGTCTAAGAGTCTCAAATGTCTCTAATGTTTCAGCCTCCACCACCATCCCTGGCAAGGCATTCCAGGCACCCACAACTCATGGCATGAAAAACTTACCCCTGATGTCTCCCCTAAACTTCTCTCACTTCACTTTGAACTCATGTCCTCTGGTGTTTGTTATTCCTGCCCTGGGAAACAAGCGCTGGCTGTCTACCCTATCTATACCTCTCATAATCTTGTAGACCTCTATTTAGTTTCTTCTTGTCCTTCTATGCTCTAAACAAAAAAAGTCCAAGCTCTGTTAACCTTGCCTTATAAGCCTTATTTTCCAATCAGGGTAACATCCTGGTAAATCTCCTCTGCACTCTCTCCATAGCTTCCACATCCTTCCTCTAATGAGGTGACCAGAACTGAATGGAACTGAATCACACCTAACTGTGGTCTCACCAGAGATTTGTAGAGTTGCAACATGACCTCTCTACTCTGGAACTCAATCCCCCATTAATGAAGTCCAGCTTCCCATAGGCCTTTTTAACTATCCTATCAACCTGATCAAGCACCTTTTCTCTTGTGAATCCTGAAGCAAATTATTAATTTAGGACCTCCCCATCCTCCTCCGCCTCCAGGGACGCTACCTCCTTTATCCTTTAGCAGCCCCACCTTCATTCTCATCATCCTTCTGTTCTTCACATTCTCATAGAAACCTTGGGAGTCTCCTTAATTCTGCATGTTAAGGCCTTCTCATGCCCCCTTCAATCTCACCTGTCCCTTCTTAAGCTCCTTCCTAGCTAACATATACTTCTCATGAGCCCTTCCGCTTTCTGCATCCTATATCTAATATATGATTCCTTTTTCTTCTTGACCAACTGCCTCACCTTTTTTGTCAACCATGTTTCTCCCTTTTCCTACCATATTTTCCTTGTCCCAGAGGGGCAAACCTATCCTGAACCCTGAACGTGATCCCTTGCACATTAGTTCTGTGATTTCGCCCTTGAACATCTGTTTCCAATTTACTCTTCCTAGTTCCTGTTTCATCCCATTGTAATTAGCCCTCCCCTATTTTGTCTGCTTTTATCCTTTTCAATAGCTATGCTAAAGCTTAGGGAGTTGTAGTCACTCTCACCAAAATGCTCCCCCACCGAGATGTCTGGCACATGACCAGTTTCATTACCCAGGATTAGATCCAGTATGGCCTCTCCTCTCATCGGCTGGTTCACATAATGTGACAGGAATCCTTGAACAGACCTGACAAATTCATCCCTATCTATCCCTCTTGCAGTAAGGAGGCGCCAGTCAAAATTTGGTAAGTTGAAATCACCCATTAATACAGCCCTGTATTTCCTGCACCAATCCAAAATCTGCCTCCTTATCTGCTGCTCAGTGTCCCGAGGGCTATTTGGGGGCCTATAGATTACTCCCAGCACAGCGATTGCTCCCCTCCTATTTCTGACTTCCACCCACACTAACCCAGTGGACACACCCTCTACAGCAACCTCCCTCTATATAGCCGTGATTATATCCCTAACCAGTAATGCTAACCCTCCCCCCCACTTACCTCCCATTCTTTTCCTTTTAAAATATCTAAACCCTGGTACCTGCATCAGCCAATCCTGCCCTTCCTTCAGCCAAGTTACTGATTTACGCTCTAAGTTCATCCCCTTTATTTATTCCCTAATACTCCTAGCATTGAAATAGAGACATTTCAAACCCTCTAAATGGCTACATTTATGTTTTTCCCCCACCTGTCCTTCCTCACAAACTCAGAACACATCGCATCCTGCTTTTGACCTTCTGCCCTATTCACTGCACTCACATTCTGTTTCCCATTCCCCTGCCAAAAGAGTTTAAACCCTCCCCAACAGCTCTAGCAAACTTGGCCGCTAGGATATTGGTCCCCCCTCCAGTTCAGGTACAGCTTGTTCATTTTGTGCAGGTCAGACCTTCCCCGAATCTGAACCATTGCCCCCGCACCAACTCTTCAGCCACATATTCAGCTACCACAACTTCCTATTCCTACCCTCTCTGGCACATGGCACAGGAGCATTCCTGAGTTTACCACCATGAGATCCTGCTTTTTAAATTTTTTAGAATTTAAATTTAGATGGCAACATGCCATTTCAGCCCATGAGTCCATGCCACTCAATTTACATTCCATTAACCTACACCCCCCCAGTTCACCTTGAATGGTGGGAGAAAACCGGAGACCTTTAACTTCTTACCTAACTCCCTATATTTCTTCTTCAGGACCTCATCACTAATCCTATCCATGTCATTGGTCTCCACGAGGACCACGATATCTGGCTGCTCACCCACCCTCTCCAGAATGCCATGAACTCGATCAGAGACATCCCTGAATCTGGCACCTGGAAGGCAACATACAATCTGGGAGCCTCAATCTCGTTTACAGAACCTCCTATCCACTTGTCCAACCAACGAGTCCGCAATCACCATAGCTCTCCTCTTCTCCTCCTTCCCTTCTGAACCAAGGGGCCAGTCTACACTCGGACTACTGTCAGAATGAAAAAAAGTTACCCCTCAAATCCCTTTTAAATCTCTTTCTTCTTACCTTATACTAGTTTTAGAATTGTCTCTCCTGAGAAATAATCTGTGAACATTCACTTTATCCCTGCCCTTCTTAATTTTATAAACCTCTATAAGGTCACCACTCAGTTTCCTAAGATTCAGGGAAAAAAAGACCCAACCTATCTATCCTCAACTCATTCCCTTCAGACACAGTAGCTTCCTAGTAAATCTCCTCTGCACCCTTCCAGCTTATTGATATCCTTTCTATTGCTGGGCGGCCAGAACTTCGCACAGTACTCTCGGTGCATTCGCACCAACAGCTTGCACAGCTGTATTATGAGGATTTAGTTATTGTACAATGAAGGCTAGCATGGAACCTTATCAACCCGATTGTTTGAAGGATGAATGGAACTACCCTACCCTGTGTCTCCCACCCAATCTATCCCTATCTTCAATAGGAATGTCATGTTCAAATGTGGATTATGCCAGAAAATAGCTCATCAAAAGTCTGTATAAATTCTCAAACAAATTACTGCATTTCATTTCATTCTGAGTGTTTATTCGTTCAGAATTAAACCTCTGGCTATTCTGTGTGAACAAAACTGGCTCTCTGCAGCACATTCATTTTTCTTTACTCCTTTAAAAAAAAACATACATTTCTCTTGCACCTTTTATGAACTTCAGATCTCCCAATTATGGAATTGCTTTCCTCTAAAGTGCATCCATAACATTGATAAGCTTGCTAGATTTTTTAATTTACAACTCTTCTCATGACCGCTATTTTCCAAGTCTGTCTGAATGCCTTTCTGCTCTAAAGCTGTTACACATTTTGGCAATAAAATATATTGGCAGAAGGTCATAAAATGACTTTGTCTCACAGATATATGGAGAAAAGTCAGCGCCCTAAAACATTAACTTTGCTCCTCTTTTACAGTGGCTGCCTATTCAGCTGAATATTTCTGTTGTTATTATGAACACGTTATTATGTTTGTACAAAACCAAGCAGCAGCACAGTGTCCCACAGTAAACGGCTAAAAGATGAAGGAAAATGTCTTTGGATTTCACAATCAAAACTGTTGTGGATCACATCAGCTTGAGACCTGACAGTTCAAGCTGCCTGTATGGGTGAACTAACATTTAATATGATATGCAACGGGTTTTCTGCAACTCACTGCATCGTAGGGGTTACAGTGCTGTACAAGCTGTCTTGATGAGGTCATTGACTGTGCAAAGATTACTCTATCAGAATGAGCAGCTGAAAACCAATAATAAAGCCATGGTCCTGCTTGGTGTTAAATTACGAAGAAAACAAAGGCATTTCTTTTCCCTTAAAAATCACAGGGGATATATCCAGTCTACAGATAATCTCCAATGCCTGCAATTAATTCCACATCAGGTATCAAATGAGAGGGATTTTAGCATTGAACTGCAACTAACTCGGTTCAAAAATGTACAAAAGGACATGTATAAATCTGGATTGTTAGCTATAATTTAAATAGGTCTACTAATTGTACTTCTATTTCCAAAGTTTTTACAATATCATACTGTGACTGAGGGAGTGCAATAAAAATTCAACAGATTCATTCCTTGGACGATGTCAAATGCATGAGTTTAGCTGGAATTCTCATTGTTTGCTCAAAATTCCAGCATCCGCAGTTTTTGTGTTTCTCTTGTGATGTTTGCCCTGGCTGTGTGGGATCAACCAATTGATGAGGGATTGAGCAGACTTTCTTCACTGAGATGGTGGTAAATCTTTGAACTTTTCTACCTCAGTGGGGTGGTGGAGGCTCAGTTAATAAATTTATTCAAGACAGAGAATGACAGATTTTTAGATATTAAAGGAATCAAAGCAGATGAGGTTATTGAAAGAAAGTACCAAAAGAATAAGAAATCATCGATGAAGTTATGGAATAATGGAATAAATACAGTGCTCTCCATAATATTTGGGCAAAAACACTTTTTTTCCTTTATGCAAACCCCAGAAACAGGATGGCCAAATTACAGTTTGCCAAGAAGTATTTAAAGGAGCCTGCAGGATTCTAGTAAAAGGTCTTATGGACAGATAAGACCAAGATTAACCTGCATCAGAGTGATGGCAAGAACAACATGTGGAGGCATAAAGGAACTGCAAGATCCAAAGCATGCCATCTCATCTGTGAAACATGGTGGTGGGGGTGTAATCACATGGGCATGTATGGCAGCTACAGGTGCTGACGCACTTATCTTCATTGATAATGTAACTGCTGATGCATTCCGGGTGTATAGAAACATCTGATCTGCTCAAGTTTGAGCAAATGCCTCAGTGAACGGCGCTTCATCCTGCAGCAAGACGATGATCCCAAACATACTGTTAAAGCAAAAATAGAGCTTTTCAAAGCCAAAAATTGGAAAATTCTTGAATGGCCAAGACAGTCACCTGATCTAAATCCAATTGAGCATGCATTCCATATGCTGAAGAGAAAACTTAAGGGGTCAAGCACCCGAAACAATCAGACGCTGAAGATGGCTGCAGTAGAGGCCTGGCGGAGCATCACCAGAGAAGATACTCAGGACCTGGTAATGTCTATGAATCCCAGACTTCAAGAGATATGCAACAAAGTACTAAACATGGCTACTTTAATATAAATGCCATTGCTTTGTCACAAATATTATGGTGCCCTGAAATGAAGGGATTATGTATAAAAATTTCTACATGATCAAACCGAAATTTATATAACTACCCTTTAATAAAATGTGGAAATTACATTTTTATCAGATGTGAATTGTTTGATTACAAATTTAAAACTGTAGAGCCCAGAGGCAAATAAATGAAAATAAGTGTCTTTGTCCATTAAAAAAAAATCATTCAGGTTTCCAAGAAAGCATTTGTCCCAACAGTTCAATGCAAGTATTTATACTCCAATTAACAATCCCCTCCATCTATTCCTTCCTCCCTGATATATTTTCCATCTTATCTCTAAATATCTCTCACTCATTCCACATGGAAACAAGCTTCAGGTTCTCATTTCACTCTGAGCAATTTCTCTTGACCTTATTATTAGATTTATTAACTAGTACTGTGTTTTCTATTGGAATATAGTTTAAATGAGAGGTGAAAATATTCTTCAACATTCTCTAAAAGGTCATCGCTGATCATTTTCTTTCTACAAATCGTATACTAGTCTATTCAGTCTTTCTTCTTTTCTTCTCTTGGTTCTAGCACTCTCCCTGCTAACCTTTTCTACACTTTCTTCAGAACTATATCCATGTTTCAACATGGAGACTAAAACCATGCAGAAGTTTCTTGAATAAGTAAATGAATCCCAGTGTATGACGTTGGGTTATCCAATGTTTCTTCGTTAAACTTCATTCTTACAACAGTGAACATATGTTAGGATCTCAGTTACATATAAAGTGCTTTATAACATCTTATATTTTGTCCTATAAAACTCAAGATTTTGTCATAAAGTCTCCTTTATATAGAAATAAACCTGTCTAAATGTGAATTTATGTCTTTTTAAAAATATTTTTATTGAGTTTTACAAAAATATAAATCAAATCGCATCATATACATATGACATATCAATTGAAAATTAGAACATAACCATAATTTTTACATAACATTTCATTCAGGACATCAAATCTTATAATTATAATAATTAAACAACTAAATCATAATGTGCTACATCCGAAAATAATACTCAATGCAAAAACTGTACAAATAATGCACATTAAAATTCCCTTATATAAGATATTATCTACTTCTCTGATGAGATCATGTTGTTCTGCTTGACCTCCTGAGCTTCTCCAGCATTTTGTGTTTTCACTTTTACAGAAGTCTACAGATTTTTGGGATTTACATGTTGTCCTGTGACATGATCCATAAATATGTAGTTAAACCTTATATGTCTTAATGCATGAATTTATGTCAACTAAAGGAAAAATTGATTTTACCTTTTATGAACAATACCTTTTAACGACATTTGGATTCTTGCACTATTCTCGTTTCAGAAACATGTCTTGCCCTGTGGTTAAAATACCAGGTACCCTTTGTCATGGAAGTAGGAAAAATCTTATTGTTCAAACCATTTGAAAAACTAAAACAACAGGAATATGGGAAGGAGAGGGAAAGGGAAGAGTCAGTAGTAATGGTTCCTTCAGTCTTGTTAATTCCATGACTAATTAAATTGTCAAAATTAAAACAAAGTGAATAATTGACCTCCAAGTATAGGGCATTGACTATGTTACATGAAATGAGATGTGAAAATAAAGGGGGAACATATCTCTGAGATACATAATCTTCATAAACTCTTTATTCCAAGGTGCTTTGAATTATGTTTTTCTAAAGTTGGTGCACAGAGGCATTTGTGGGCTCACACATTGAGACTGGCTATATGAATGCCCGGTTGCCCTTGGAAACAAGCATTATTTTTCTTAATCTTTCACCCTTAAACAGATGAGCACTAAAGCAACTTCATTGGCTAAGGTTTCCACAGCATGTCGAGGCATCAATGCCAAAATGTACTGCACAACATGTATGGAAACAAATTTTAGGGCCTAATATTTTCAGCTCTGAATGGCAGTCAGAGAAGAAGTCACAATCTTTTGTGTTAATCCCCAGTGCAGTATCATGGTGAACTGAATCATTTGGGCTAAACTTAATCAATATTTTTGAATTATTTTGAAACCCAAGTCTTTTTTTTTTATTAGCACGGGTTAGTTCATTTCAATTAAACCAATTCCATGTTAAAGACACAATACATAAAATACTGGGGAGAGGGAACTTTATTGCCTTACATTTGATCTGATCAGTATTTAAAATTAAAGAATAAATTTCAGTCAGCAATATACATGTAGAATCACAGAAGCATTCAGAGTGGAAACAAGCCATTTAACCTTACCTACCCTACAAATCCCATCTCCCATCACTTGGACTATAGCCTTCCATGCTAGACAATTTAAGTGCGATCCAGCACTTTTTAAAAGTTGTCTGTGAACCAGCCTCAACTACTCCTTAAGTAGTGCATTCCAAGTGATAAAAGTCTAAATCTCTTTCCTCTTTCATTAAATCTATGTTCTCTAGCTTTAACTACCTCTAATATGTTGAAAGGTTTCTGTAATCACTCCTGTCTGTACACCTCATAATATATACTTCAAACATGTCCCCTCTTAACCTCCCACAGTTCAAGGAAAACAGTCCTAACTTCTTCAATCTGTCCACGTAACTGAACTGCGCTATCCCAAGCAACATCCTGGTGAAGCTCCTTTGTACCCTCTCCAGAGCTACCACATCCTCCTTGTACCTTGGTGACCAGAAATGCAAGTAGCACTCAAAGCTGAAATCTGACCAAGGTTTTATAAACTCTTTACTACGTGCTCAATATCCCAACTAATTTTAAATTTTAATTTTAAACATACAGCATGAAACAGGCCCTTCCGGCCCACACAAATCACGCTATGCAAATACCCTAATTAACCTACAACCCCCATATGTTTTGAAAAGTGGAAGAAAATCAGAGAGCCCAGAGGAAACCCATGCAGAGACAGGGAGAACATGCCAACTGCATACGGCGCTGGATTCGAACCTAGGCTGCCAACCGTGCCACCATAAATCAAGTCCAAATGAAGGCCAGTATCTTATATTTCTTCATAACCACATTATCTACCTGTGTTGCCACCTTCATAAACTTGTATTCCAAGGTCCCGCTGTTTCTCTATAGTTCCTACCATTGTCTTAACCTCATTGCAACTCCCAAATGCATCATCTCACACTTATCTGGATGAAACTCCATTTGCTATTTTTGAACCCATTTCACCAAAACATTAATGACTCTGCAGCCTAAGACTACCTTCTATAACAACTCTGCCATTCTTCACTGCATTGATCATGTGTGCCACATCGGCCCCAAGTCATCTGCATATATTATAAATAGCAAGGGTCCCAGTACTAATCCTTGTGGCCCTCAAAGCTGTGCGTGCATGCACGCACACACTTATTTTGCAACCAGCTCACAAAGGAAAATAACGTGCACACAAAAGGTTAGTTACCTAAAATAATGTAGTTATATATAATACTTCATAGAATGTAATCATACTTGTATTATATTAAAATATGCCAACACCATTCTATTAGCTGTGCCAAAATGATCTTGAAACAATTTCAAGTTTACATTTGCACAAGCATTCAGTCAGCACATACTTCTGTCACATGAAATAAATTTGTACAACGTAAGATTTTTGTGCACACTGACTAGTAAAAATTAAAGGGAACATTGCTTGTGGGACCAAACTAGTCATAGGTATCCAGTCACAAAGTCTACCATTTCTCCATTGCCAAGCCAATTTTATAATCGAGTTTTGTATGGTAACCTGCATCTTCTCACCCTTCCCCATCCTATATGTGGCTGCTCTTCACGGAGTGCAGCCTTGCCATGTTAATTCCTCTTCAAGTACTTTTCCATCGTTTTTGAAGGCAGACTTAGTGCAGATATCAGGACATCATTCTTTACACAAGAATGATCACTGTTAGGAATGGAGCTCCAGCAAGTGACAATATGCCAAACTCACGATTGTCCAATAGACATTTAGACCCAGCAAAGGAGTCACAAAGGTTTCTATGAACAAGATGGAAGGAATGGCTTTGTTCTCCAGAATTATCTTGTGATTTTACACAAATCTGATTACTAAAGGAATATTTTTTCACTCTCCAATGCTTATAAAGGAAAATTGGCTCTGATTCTGTTGATCAGAGTAATGTAGTAAAATGAAATAATCTGGATGAATTTGAAATTCATGTTGTATCCATGGTGGAGCATTAAAGTAATTAACAGCAACAGAATATCTATGGCTCTATTAGGTACATGGATGGGAGGCATATGGAGGGCAATGGTTCCAGAGTAGGTCAATTGGATTTGGCAGAATAATAGTTTGGTATTGATTAGATGGGCTGAAGAGCCTGTTTCTGTGCTGTATTGTTCTATGATTCTATGGTTCTAATATGGAAGAAGAATACTAAATTTCTCTGCACATGCTTTTTAGTTCATACATTGTACTGTAAAACCCATGGTATCAGGCACCTCTGGAGATTGGTAGAAGTGTATTTTAAAATTGCTTGCGACCTACAATACTCTTACTATACCTGCAACAGGAATAAACAGTTTAAAAGACAAAAGACAAAAATACTATTCTGTACTTACACTGAACTTGCATGAATATATAAACCTTAAACCATTTTACTTTATTTACAGACACATTCTTTGAAAACATTTAACCGTTGCTGTATCTGCAGGTTCCTCTCCCTCCATGGAGCTGCCCAAATAACATTGTAGATAATTAACCCACACCTCCCCAAGTTTACAGATAAAGCCTCTGACAGGGGCAACTCTTACTAAGCAGGAATAATGAGACACTTTAAGAGAGTCACCCCAACGGTGAGCGGCATCACGCTATTGATGTTTCATACAACTTTATTAAATCATCTGCCACAAGCAAAGCACGACCAAGGCAGTCATCTGGATGAATATTTGCTCCATTCTTTTCCGAAGGTTTTGTGTTATTCAGAAAACATTTACTTTTACAATTTTAAACTTACATATTATTTACCTATTATTTTATTCTTATTTATTTTAATAAGAATATCATTCTGGGGCAGTATAGTTAGAATAGCAGTTAGCACAATGCTGCTACACCACCAGCAGTCTGGACTAGGGTTCAAATCCAGAGCTGTCTGTAAGGAGTTTGTACATTTTTCCCTGTGTCTGCGTGGGTTTTCCTTGGGTTTCTGGTTTCCTCCCACCGTTCAAAACGTACTGGGGGGATTGTCAGTCGATTGGGCTTGTGGGCCGAAAAGACTTGTTACTGTGCTGTATGTCTACATTTTAAAAATAAAAATAAAAATGTATTTTCCTTGATTATTTTGCCGATTGCTTGAAGCTGCTAGCTGCTCGAATTCTGGATGCCAGGGGTTTTACTGTACTATATTATCTAATACATTGGGAGCTCCTCTGCCTTAAGATTGGGAGAAACTGCAGAAGGTAGTGAACACAGCTCAGAACATTATCCAAACTTCCCTCCACTTCATGGACTCCATGTACATCTCCTTCTCCCCACAAAAAGCAGCCAACATACTGAAGGACCCATCAGACCCTAGACACACCCTCTTCTCTCTTCTCCCATCATCAGGAAGGCTCAAGAATGTGAAATTGTTCACTCACAGGCTTAAAGACAGTTTCTTCCCCACAGCCATCAGGCTCCTAAATGAATCCACAACATTACCATGCTGTCCTTGCTTGGTACAATTGATTTTTTTTTCATAGTAACTCTACACTCTTTAATTCTTTATTAGTATTTAATAAACAATTGAATCCAACTGAACATCAGAAATACAATGCAAAAACAAACACATATCCTAATAAGCTCAGCACCTACCATCTGGTAATTGCATGATATCAGAATGAAGACAAACTGAGGCAATCAATCATTATCAGTTAGCGTACAACAGTTGCAAAATTTACGTGAGAAAAATGCCAGTGGGGGAGCGATGCCGACTCTCCTGCCAAAATGCGATTTTAATGTGTATTATAGAGCTGCTGCATCTCCAGTCAATGACCACTTTGATCCTACGTCTGCACAAACAATATTCAGTGGGGCCAAGGTGCCGAGAGAAGAGGTCAACCATTTGCTTTTCAAAGACAGGCAAAAATTTCACCAATCTTGGTGTGAATCAATCTGGGGAAGTGAGGGCCAGCAGTTGCGATGCCTGGGTACCTGCAGAGGTAGGGGGATAAATCGAGAAATGGGAATCATCCCAGGAGAAAATGCGTGAGAGAGAATTCAGGCTATGATGAAGAATCCTACTGATGTTCCATGATCTTGTGATTCCTACTGGGAACACTGGATCATGGAATTGCCTCAATAGAAAATGGGACAGCAGTAAATTGAACAGGTAGCTGTGGCTGATTCAGAAGAGAAATAACAAAAGCCAAGCTTTCGTTTAGAAAAGCCATGGGAATAATTGACAGTTTAGTGCAATCAAATCCATTTGGAAGACTGTACTAAATGAAGGGTTGGTCTGTTGCTCTTCTCTGTCAGGCTCTGTCAGGAAATGCTGAAATATGTTTTTGGTCAGAGATTTGTGAGTCTGTGGAACTTGTTGCCACAGGCAGCTGTGGAAGCGAGGTTGTTGGGCGGATGGTTCAGCTCACGATAGAATGGCGGAGATGGGCTGATGGGCCTACTTCTGCTCCCGTATCTAGCGACCTTATGAGGTTTTTTGTAAGAGTTGACATAAAAATCTTGTGCAATCTCTTTTCTGCCAAATTATGAATTAAATTTCACATTTAACATTGGCTTTGACTTTGTGAATCTTGGATAGTTTCTGGTTACTTGCAGAAGCACTAAATAATTACAAGAACATCAACTTGTATTATGGAATCTTTAACACAGGAAAGTGTCCCCATTTTGGAGATTAATTATTTTGAGAAAGGCACCTTGAGATTCAACAGCACTTAAAATATATTATAATAAAGAAATCTTACATTGAACAATACCTTCAACTGAGATTAATGTCCATCATCAGTAACATACACTCTGATTTTAAAATTCATTTGTCACCAACAATCCTTTTGGAGGCCATAAATCAATATGGCATTGGCAGTAACATTACAGAAAGTAATATCCATCAGCCCAGGAATTTTCAAGTCTTAAGTACAGCAAGTCATGTACAACATTATTACTATCCTGAGTATAGTTCACCTTTATATCTACAGTCTAGCTCTAGGATATTTAGTGCTCTAAAGATACTCCAAAGATTAATGGCATCTGACAGCCTGCATGGTGTTACCTGACTTATTAAGTTCACCAGCTGACTCAATCACTCATGAACTAACAACAGTTTTGTCTTTCCAACAGTTCAATTGTGAAAGGATTCTGAAAACATTAAATTAAGCTAAAAATTAATTGCACGAACAGAAAATAACTTACTCACTTCAGGGTCCTCCCACGAATTAGTTGATGTCTGACAAAGAATATATTTAGCTTAAATCACAGCAGTTTTTTTTTAACATGATCACTTCCTATAGGTTTCCTGTGAAAAAGTAACTTCCTTAAGGAAATGAAAGACTGATTACTTAGCTAAGCCTGGGTACATTAATATTTTTAAAGCAAGAATATTGATCATTAGGTAAAAATGTCAACTACTGAATGTAGTGCATTTCTCAACTGCACTGCATGAAGCAATTAACCCTCTGGTCTTTGAGCTCTGCCTTCACATTGCTTGGAATGAGACTGGACAAGGCTGGTTGAAATCAGATGTTAAAACTGAAAGTAAACAATCTGGGTTCATTCTTCTCTTTGTGTTTGGGCACTGTGCTATCTGATCTTATTCTGGACTGAAGAGGCAAATTTGTCATTTGTGTCTGCTATAACATCTGGTTTTATTTATCAGATTTCTACAATGCTGATGGCTTCTAAGAGTGAGGGCAGTAGATCAAAATGGGGTGGGGAGGTACATTGATGAGATAACTGATAATAACCATCTGCTAACCATGGAATATAGCTAAATATTCCCCCATAAATTATGCAGAGCTCATGGATGCATGATTTGTCCTTTTCAAATTCTAACACTATCAAGATAATGGTTACCCTGCAGAAGGGAACTGGTCAGACACTTTAGAAAGAAACATTTGCAGCACTCTGAGGAAAGTGAAAGGAACATGATTGACAGAATTGCTCTTCTAAGAGTCAGTGTTAGGGGTTAAATAGCTGACTTATATCCCATAACAATTCCATGATTTCATGATTGTACATGCAAGTGAGGAAAAAAAAATCTACCAAGGAGAAGAACCTTACACATATTTAATCTTGAATAAAAGGGGACCTTACCTCTGGTCCCACTACTTCCTCATTATGTTTTAATTTGGATGCCATCCTGGGCCAGATGTGCATGTGAAATCCAAACACAGTTACAACTTCTGGATACAAGCTGGGTGACACTGAGCTGAACTTTTTTCAGAACTTATGAAAGCAATCAGAAGAGAAAAAATAGAGCCCTTTGTATACTTTTTTCCCTGCTGAGTATTACATGTACATTTTTTCCCAACAAAAATATGGGCAGAATGTATTCTTTTTTAATGGTATATAATTATTAAAGGAATTGTAATTGAAAATTATTGTGCTATCCAGATCCCAAATTTTAATATTTGCAGCAAGCAAACACACATGCCATGAATAAAGCACTTATGTGCAGTATTATTTCAGACCAAGTCGGGCATGTGAACAAAATTCAAGGGATTTTCTGAAAACATTCCTATGTGACCACTATAGCAACACCAGCTAAAAGCAAATATAGGTTTCCTGCATCTGCCAAAGCCATCAATTACATTTGCCACATCCTTTCAAAATATTTGGCACTTGCTCCCAGAAACACTGGAGAAGGCAGAATAATTCAGTAAAACCAGGCTCACCGCTCTCTTGAAACTAGATTCAAAACTCTCTTGGATTAACTTCAATCAGACTGAGGCACTTCATTCTGAAATTAGGTCAACCCAAACTTAGGAAATTGAACATTTTTTGTAGATTCTGTTCATATATGCAAGTCAAAAACTGGTCATTTTACAAAAAAATGAACACAGGTTGCCAGCATAAGTTATCGTTCGCTTTGATGTAGTTCACGTGATGGAATTCTGTGTTTATCTAGAGTCCGCGAGTTAGAATAACAAACAGTTGCATTACAGGGCACCCCGATGGCTTAGTATTGAGTTCCACACCACAAGCCTCCACAGTGCTGATACCTGCTCTCAAGCCTATTTTCAGGAGGATTTACTGAATTAATATGAGCTCAGCAGAGGGAGGTAAATGTAGAATATTAATACTATTTCCATCAAATTCTCAGTAGGTAACTGATCAGTGGAAATGGCAGTGGTTTGAGCGCTACTCCTTTCTGCTAATTGTAGATAGCACAAAGTTCCCCCCATGAACGCTGTACATCAAAATCCTCAGAGGATTTTACTCAATCAATATTAAATTTCAGCTGAATGCAAAAGGCATATTTTATAAACTATGTTTTGATCTATAGTAAAATTGCAAATCATTCTTAATTGTTAAATTAAGCTTTATAAGATGATGCTTTTGTAAGTATTCCAGTGCTGTGGAGGGAACAGCTGTGAGAACCAGATTCAGCTTCCCACAGTGTGCATTGTGCAAATGGGGACTGAAAGCTGGAGCTGATTTTGGGGTGAAGCAGATAGATTCTTGTCTCTGCAGTCTCAGTCCTGATCAGTAAGCTCATGTAATGACTCCAGATTCAGGCTGTGCTTGCACTACAACCCACACACCTGTCGTAAACTGAGACAACTTTACACTGACCCTGTGAATGCGGTGTCAAAGCACCCTAAACTGCAATGTTTCAGTTCAACCAAGGTTAAGTGGCAAATCAGGGAGACGCACAACAGTATAAAAAAATTGCTGAGCGTTTATTTTCCGATTTGCTAACGTTGCTGTCATTAATTTAAAGGTAACTGGTTCAATAGCTGCAAATTCTGATTGATAATTCCCCTTACATGTACCAACTGTTTCAAAATAAAGGGTTTTCAGCTGCTGAAAGATCCATTTCAGAGCCTGTAATTCGACCCGATGGTATCAAATGTACTAAGGATAGTGTGGTAAACCTCCTTGAAGTAGAAACACATGAATGAAGGGTGGGAGGGAGCTGGGATCAGCATCATTCAGGAGGATTCTCAGTAGCTCATTGAATGACAAAGAAAATTAAGCCAGTGCTAGTGCAGAACTAATGATGCAAAATCCTGAAAATCCACAGAATATGGACTCTGCTGCCATGACAACAAGCAGGATTTCATCATTTCAGTGTAAAATCAATTCATCCTCAATCAATTGTTACATTTTTTGGGTTTATGTGCAATTGTAATTAGTTTGGAAGATTCTAACATGCACCTTGCTCAAAGTCAAAATGGAGGATTTCTGCTTTTCTTCACATTAATCAGGACAATTAATGTTATCACTCATACATGCCAATGTTCTTCAGTGAGCCACAAAAGCACTGTGACAGACCACCACACCTCTCTCAACCCCATACACCTCCCCAAAAACAGCAAAATGGTCTACAAACCTGAGGTCAGGTATCCCCGTGATGCCGAAGCAATAAAGGGTGTTGGGAAATGCTTGTGCAAGCGGTAGTCCTTCTCGCTCCGGGACCTGATGCGGTCCGAAGCTCGGTCTGAAAAATCAGAGCTAGGCCAAGCTCGCCGTAAGGTTGTACTCCGTGTTTTCTTCATTTGGAGGCTGCACGCAGTCCAATCCACTAGCAACGTGAGTCGGGCTCCATATCTCTTGCTGTGCTCTATTTGGTTAGAAATAAGTCAACGTGCTGAAAGAACCAGCAAACATTCTGGCACTGCCTCCGCCACACAGCGAACCACAGATCTGCTCCTATGCCTTAACAGATCCAATTTTACGCACATCCCACAATGCATTACACTTCATTTAAAATCACCACTGCTTATAGCTTCCAGCTTCACAGAAGGAGAAAAAAAGCACATAATGTAGCTTCAGAGCCAAAGAACAGGCAGCGTGAAAGCCCCAGGATGCCAGACAATAGCTCAATTCAGCATCGGAGTACTTGGTGAACTGTGAGCCAGAACACAAAAGGCCCAAACAAATTAGAAAGCCAGCCTTGGGTTTTGACCCAAACAGTACACCCAGGAACTGAAGGATGCAATGTCAATCCACACCGCCACCGGATTAGTATAATGCTTTGAACTTAGCGAAAGTGGTTTGCTACATGTAGCAAAATCCAATCAATGATAAAGGATGAGCAGGATACATAAATCAGAAACCAATCTTCAGTTCCAATACCCTGCAGCTGCTGCCACACAGCTGTGTGTGTGTGTGTGTGTGTGTGTGTGTGTGTGTGTGTGTGTGTGTGTGTGTGTGTGTGTGTGTGTGTGTGTGTGTGTGTGCGTGTGTGCTGCTGAGGAACAGTGTTCCTGCAGGTATCTGTGTTTCAATGTATTCCTGTGAGAGACACAGCTAATTAAAGCCCAACGTCGCAGCTGTATTTTCTTTTATCCTCCACACAAATTGCTCCGAAACCGGTTTCCACTTCGGTAAGGACGGCTGGAGTGCCCGTAGTTCCAAATGTTTAGCTTTCAGTTTTGCGAGGCGCAGAGTTGAGTCTGTTCTGTTCCTGTGACTGCATTGCTGAAGAACGGCTCCCTGCTTCTGAATACAGTGAACGGCTATTGCGGGGCAGGAAACGAGTCAGCCACCCAGTCCCATGCTAATCAAAGAGCTGTCTTATGTCAGACGCACTGATTCCGGCAAGCTCCGCAGTTTTAATGCACAACACTCGGACCGACTGCTAAGCTGGCTAACATCCAAGAGCTATAATCAGAATGAGTGTATTTACACATAAAACTGGATATCTTAGGGTGGCCCAATGTGCATCGTAAACAGAGCTGTAATTCGATTTTCACTGTTAAAGGAGTGCTGGTAGTCTGCCTTTTTAATCAGCTATTTTTTTTTAACAAAATTTCTGTCAAGACTTGGAAGGTAGGGGGTTGGCTCATGTAACAGCTATAATAGACTCCTGACACTGGTAAGTAACTAAATTCATCTGTAGTAACTGCAGAAATAGGAGCAATAACGATGTGCTGGCTGTGAACAACTGACACAACTATCCTATCACTTGCAGTATCCGAAAGCTCTGAATTCCATTTCAGCTGTTTTCTAACAGAGAAAGTCACTCAGGGCTGTAAGAATATGAAACACAAGGGGGAAGCTGGAATTGATGCAATTTTATCCTTTGCACTGCACAATATAGCAAATCTCTTGTGAAAAATTAATTAATCATGGTTAGTTCTTCTACTGCAATATGAAACATGGCTTGACATATTGATTATAATTAAGTGTTATTCTGCAAATTTATTAGATACAGAAAATAAATTGAATAAGGAGAATGCACAGTTGGGAGCTAACGAGAAGCAGCGATTATTCCTCTGCACCAAATAAGAAAAATAAGAAGTTAGAGAATAAGAAGTTAGAGAATATTTAGTTAAATATACCTTCTTGAGGAAGAGAAGGAAAGGACATTGGGTGGACCATTCCTTGAATGAAGTTTAGTCGAAGGAGGAGGATGATCATTCTACTATGGAGGGGTGGTTGGTTGATGGGGAAAGGTTAGCATGCTTGCATTCAGGCTGAGAGACTGTTAATACAGCTGAATTTGAGTGTGTGGTTTGTCGTATTTTGTTTTCAATTAAGAGCAGGTACTTTCATTTGAGGTTTTCCGGCATTGTATTTAGAACATTGAATATTTAATCTCACAACTCTGCTTTTTAGCTTTGTTTGATGTTTGTAAATTGCAGGGAACCCACACAAAAAAAAAATCATAGCTGAGGTCCCATTAAAGGACCGAAGTAATGTCCTTGACCTTGTGCAGAAATGATCGGAAAATGGATTTTATTTCAATTAAAAAAAACCAAGAAAAAATATTTTTCTAATGAGATGTGAATCCAGTTGTGAACATTACTAAAGCCAACTTCCTTTCAGAAAATAAATCTAATTTTCCATTAATGTACAGAAATGAGATGGTAATTTTTTAAAATCAGTTTGCCCCGAGAAGTGTGAGAGGCAAATGCATGATAGACAGAACCTTCAAAAACCCAGCGTGAAACCCATACAGAATTCAAGGTGCTACATACAGTGAGCACCGAAGATAGTATTCTAGTGTGGAGCCAGACAATGACTGTAATCAGGGCCCCAGGGGCTCAGTTTTCTGCAATTGAGAATAGGACGGTGCAGCTCTTTAGTCTCCGCCACTGACTCTTGCAAGGACTTTTATATACCAATAATGTTTTCTTTTAGACTACATATGATATAGTTCGAAACTGTACCTGTGCATAAATACACATAAGACGTATCTGTGTTCTGCTGAGGTGAAACACCCTAACTTCTAATGAGCAAGAATTAGTTGAAGCCAAAGGAAAGAACAGCACGGGCAATTCGCAAGGACAATTTTGGATGGACAATTAAATGCTGTCATCCTGAGAAGCCACATCTTTTAGATGAATTTTAAAATGAAACATGAAGTATTGCCTGTGTAGGAAGGTTAACAGAGGATATTATCCCACGTTCAGCTGAGTGCAGACACCCAGTAGAGTAGTTCCTTGGTACAGCAGTGCATAAGGCATAATGCTGATATTTCAGTCTCCGAAGGCTTTCAAATTTCTTAAATGTACAAGAAGGCCATTTGGCCCATTGAGGCATTGCTGGCTTGAAGAATATTCCCTCCCTTCTTAACCAACTCTCCTGCCTATCCATGGAAGCCAATTAATCTCTTTGCCTTGGCTTTGAGGACGAAGATTTATGGAGGGGGTAAATGTCCACGTCAGCTGCAGGCTCGTTTGTGGCTGACAAGTCCGATGTGGGACAGGCAGACACGGTTGCAGCGGTTGCAGGGGAAAATTGGTTGGTCGGGGTTGGGTGTTGGGTTTTTCCTCCTTTGTCTTTTGTCAGTGAGGTGGGCTCTGCGGTCTACTTTAAAGGAGGTTGCTGCCTGCCGAACTGTGAGGCGCCAAGATGTATGGTTTGAGGCGATATCAGCCCACTGGCGGTGGTCAATGCGGCAGGCACCAAGAGATTTCTTTAGGCAGTCCTTGTACCTCTTCTTTGGTGCACCTCTGTCACGGTGGCCAGTGGAGAGCTCGCCATATAACACGATCTTGGGAAGGCGATGGTCCTCCATTCTGGAGATGTGACCCACCCAGCGCAGCTGGATCTTCAGCAGCGTGGACTCGATGCTGTCGGCCTCTGCCATCTCGAGTATTTCGATGTTAGGGATGAAGTCGCTCCAATGAATGTTGAGGATGGAGCGGAGACAACGCTGGGGGAAGCGTTCTAGGAGCCGTAGGTGATGCCGGTAGAGGACCCATGATTCGGAGCTGAACAGGAGTGTGGGTATGACAACGGCTCTGTATACGCTTATCTTTGTGAGGTTTTTCAGTTGGTTGTTTTTCCAGACTCTTTTGTGTAGTCTTCCAAAGGCGCTATTTGCCTTGGCGAGTCTGTTGTCTATCTCATTGTCGATCCTTGCATCTGATGAAATGGTGCAGCCGAGATAGGTAAACTGGTTGACCGTTTTGAGTTTTGTGTGCCCAATGGAGATGTGGGGGGGCTGGTTGTCATGGTGGGGAGCTGGCTGGTGAAGGACCTCAGTTTTCTTCAGGCTGACTTCCAGGCCAAACATTTTGGCAGTTTCCGCAAAACAGGACGTCAAGCACTGAAGAGCTGGCTCTGAATGGGCAACTAAAGTGGCATTGTCTGCAAAGAGTAGTTCACAGACAAGTTTCTCTTGTGTCTTGGTGTGAGCTTGCAGGCGCCTCAGATTGAAGAGACTGCCATCCGTGCAGTACCGGATGTAAACAGCGTCTTCATTGTTGAGGTCTTTCATGGCTTGGTTCAGCATCATGCTGAAGAAGATTGAAAAGACGGTTGGTGCGAGAACGCAGCCTTGCTTCACGCCATTGTTAATGGAGAAGGGTTCAGAGAGCTCATTGCTGTATCTGACCCGACCTTGTTGGTTTTCGTGCAGTTGGATAACCATGTTGAGGAACTTTAGGGGGCATCCGATGCGCTCTAGTATTTGCCAAAGCCCTTTCCTGCACACGGTGTCGAAGGCTTTGGTGAGGTCAACAAAGGTGATGTAGAGTCCTTTGTTTTGTTCTCTGCACTTTTCTTGGAGCTGTCTGAGGGCAAAGACCATGTCAGTAGTTCCTCTGTTTGCGCGAAAGCCGCACTGTGATTCTGGGAGAATATTCTCGGCGACACTAGGAATTATTCTATTTAGGAGAATCCTAGCGAAGATTTTGCCTGCAATGGAGAGCAGCGTGATTCCCCTGTAGTTTGAGCAGTCTGATTTCTCGCCTTTGTTTTTGTACAGGGTGATGATGATAGCATCACGAAGGTCCTGAGGCAGTTTTAATCTACCAGCATACCTATGGGATGTGGGAGAAAAACTGGAGCACACGTAGGGAGAGTATGGCTCTTCGGCCCACAATGTCTATGTGACTATGATGCCAATTTAAGCTGCACATCTGCCACCACATAGACTTCATCCCTCCAATCCCTGTATGTTCATGTGACTGTTTAAGAGCCTCTTAAACATTGATTTCACACCGCCCCCCGCCCCCCACTTCCCCTGGCAGCACATTCCAGGCTCTGTGTAAAAATCTTACCTTGTAAACCTCTTTAAATTTTCCAATCACCTTAAACCAATGACCTCTAGTAACTGATTTTTTCTAAGAAAAAAGTCTCTAATCATCTACCCTATCTATGCCTGATAATTTTATATAATTCTATCAGTAACATATCCTAGAGTACTAGCATACCCCCATACTTATCTTTCCAGTTCTTATCATTAAAAACTAAGTGTTTATTTTGTAGCTCAGCTCCAGAAATAAATTCTCTCCTTTGTCCTTGAGTGGTCTTACATTCTTTTTGTTATTTATTTAGACATACAGCATGGTAACAGGCCATTTCAGCCCATGAGTCTGTGCCACCCAATTAACCAACAGCCCGGGTACGTTTCGAACAGTGGGAGGAAACCGGAGCCACTGGGGAAAACCACGCTGACATGCGGAGAACGTACAAATTCCTTACAGACAGCGGGGGATTTGAACCCTGATCCCAATCGCTGACGCTGTATAGGTGTTGCACTAATCATTATGCCGAACACGTCACGCTAAGGAACCCTACTCTGCTGGGACTCGAACCCAGAATCTTTGAATTAGGAGTCCAATGTGCTATCCATTATCTTCTTATGTTTATGTACAATATGCTTTGGGTTTCTTTTTACTACTACTCTCCAAGGACATTTCATAGCCCCTCTTGAGCCCTCCTAATTCCTTATTTGGCTCTTTTCTGCTTTCTTTATAATCTTGAAGGGCTTTGATTTCCACTTTCCTTTTCCTTTTTTACTATATTTATATCTCTCATCATTCAAGATTCCCAACCTTGCCACCCTTTTCTTTCTTCTTCACCACTCCACATGCCAGACGCAGCCTTTTTCTTAGACATACATCCATGCTGCTGAAGACCCAATTGCGCTGGGTGGGTCACGTCTCCAGATTGGAGGACCATCGCCTTCCCAAGATCGTGTTCTAGGGCGAGCTCTCCACTGGCCACCGAGACAAAGAAGAGGTACAAGGACTGTTTAAAGAAATCTCTTGGTGCCTGCCCCATTGACCACCGCCAGTGGGATGATCTCGCCACCAACCGTGCATCTTGGCGCCTCACAGTTCGGCGGGCAGCAACCTCCTTTGAAGAAGACCGCGGAGCCCACCTCACTGACAAAAGACAAAGGAGGAAAAACCCAACACCCAACCCCAACCCACCAATTTTCCCCTGCAACCGTGCCTGCCGGTCCCGCATTGGACTTGTCAGTCACCAACGAGCCTGCAGCTGACGTGGACATACCCCTCCATAAATCTTCGTCCGCGAAGCCAAGCCAAAGAAGGAAAGAAAACAGCATAGTAACAGGTCCTTCAAGCCCACAAACTCTTGCCACCCAATTATGCCAATTAACCTACAGTCCCCATACATTTTGAGGGGTGGAAGGAACCCTGAGCATCCAGAGGAAGCCCATGCTCACACGGGAGAAAGTACAAACCTTTTACAGACAAGGCCGGATTCAAACGCTAACTGTATCGTGCACTTCGTTAACCATGCCACCTCTTCCCCAATCTACACTCTCCAGTTCTTGCCGATTATTGTTGCCATTAGCCTTCCCTCCCCAAGTTTCAGCTTGTACTTATGCATAACTGCCTGAAACTTCACAGACTTATGATGACTGTTCCCATAGTGCTCTGATCACCTGGCCAGGTTTAGTTCCCAATGCAGGATCTAGTATCAGCCCTTCCCTAGTCTGCATGGTGAGTGTAGCAGTTACTGCAGTGCTGTTACAGCATTAGTGACCCACTAATGAGAAGTTCTTATATTCTCTCTGTGGCTCAGGTTTCCTCAACCCCCTTCAAAACATAAGGGGGTTGCAGGTTAGTTGATGTATTTGGTGGACCAGAAGAGCCTGTTACCGTGCTGTACATCTAAATTTAAATACAGCAATAAGAAATCTTTCTTTCCTTACTAATTTTGCCCATCAAACCCCTGTACTAAGGAAGTTCCAGTCAATATTAGGGAAATCAAAGTCACCCACAACAACTACCCTGTGGATTTTACATCTTTCTATAATCTGCCTCTGTTGTTCCTTTTCTCCTGCTGGCTATTAGGAGGCCTACTGTACAACTCCTTTTCATATCTTCTGATTTTATTTCTAATCAGACATGCGGTTCCACTGAACTTCTTCAAAAGTCTATTTCCTAAAAGCTGGGATAATCAGAAGATATTAGCTTTCAAATCAGCAATTTCACTGCTGGCAGTTATTCTTCCTCTCAAGTCCCACTACGGACACCAAAACACATTTTGGTCCTTTGCATTGTTTCTTAAATGGAAATAAATGATACTAATATAAAATAATGTCATTTGGTGGTCACTATGCCCATATAAATGCCATTCTACTCGATGATCACATGATAGATTTAAATAAGTGTCAATCAACCTCGCCATACCTAAAGAATATTTCAGTGATTCTAGAAGTTTTACCAACCGTATATACTTTTGTAATAGTTGAGTTCTGGGGACTAATTTTTAGGGTAAAATTTAGGGGGTCGACTATTACATGCACACCACTTTTGACCACCGTAAATGCCTGCATCGTTTGAGGCATCGTGGATGTCTGCATTCGAGGCATTGGAAGTTCTGGTGGGTAAGTGGCCGAGGCAAGGATCCGCAGTCAGGGCATTGGGAGCTCTTGTGGTCGGCCGGCTGAAGTGAGGATTCGCGGTCGAGGAGCTGGGATAGGCAGGCGGCCAAGGTGAGAATACGCGGTAAGGCCACTGGGACTTCAGATGGGTTGACAGCCAGGGCCTGGCTGATTGACAGCAGTCAGCACATCGGGAAATTGGATGGGCAGATGTCCGGGACCGAGAGACGGCGGTAGGGGTGTTGGGAGTTTAGGTGGGCGAGCTACCAGGCCAAAAATGGTGGGGTGGGGGAACGTCTTTTGCACACGACGTATGGAAAATACCAGATTTTTGGGCCAAAAATAAGGGGGTAGACTTTTACACAGGATCAACTATGACACATGTATATACGGTATATTAATTTGAGCAAAAATGAATCCTTGTGCTGATAAATCTATGTTTTGACAACCATCCTCAATATATATATATATTTTGATAATTTGAATTTTTTTCTATTTTCTTGATAATCCATTTAAAAATCTGAGCTCTGTCTTCTATAATCTACCTTCTTACATACTGTAAATACAGTTAAACCTATTTAATCCGACAATGTTGGGACCTGACCATTGCATAAAAAAAATAAAATGTTTTTCTAAAAATTTGGAGTCCGTATCTTCAACACGTAGGTATAGATTCTTAACGATGCCCCCCCCCCCACCCACCCCCACCCCTGCCCTCGGTCCCCTGCATCCGGGAACCACCTGCAATTCTGGGTAAGTCAGGATAGTTGTCCCTTGGCAGGAGATTGATGAATCCAATGAAACCTTTTTATTTTTCTTCTCTTTTTTTTGTCTCTTCTACTTTTCTCTCTTCAATTCTATTGACTATTTCTCTCCTTTTTTTTCTCCCTGGGTGGATGGAGGGGGGAGGGTTAAGGCTTGTTCTGTTTTTTTCTTGTTTTTTTCTTTTCTTACTCAAAATCAACATCGAATGATAAGATTATGTTTCGTTTATGTAATTGATGAATTTCATGTTGATTTGAAAATTTAAATAAAATAATCAAAAAAAGCCCGGCAGATTTGAACCCGGGTCACTGGCGTTTGTGATGGGGCTGTGCTTACCATGACGCTCAGCTACCTCGGGGGGGATTTGAAGCTTCAGAAGTATGGTTGCTAACCTATTAATTCAATGGATTGGAACGATGGAAGGTGTCTTTTGCTATTTATTTCATCACAATTATCCAAATGTTAGTGCCCACCTAATAAAGTGTAATTGCAGAGGCATCTCTGGCCTGTGGGAATGAAAGATTAGGAGCTACAGTGATAGCTGGAATATTTAATCAACATTATTTTAATGGATCTGACAATTCTATTGCCTATAAATGAAAACAATATACATGTACAGTAAAGTCCCCCAATATCCGGCACCTACGAGGATTGGTAAATGCCGAATAAGTATATTTTCCAGTTGCTTGAAACTTACTCTTACAATGTCTAACTAATACACCTGCATTAAGAATAAATAGTTTTAAAAACAAAAATTCTATATTGTACAAACAGTATACTGTTCACTTGCCTGAACAGATAAACCTAAAAGCATTTCACTTTATTTTCAGTCACATTCTTTGAAAATATTTAACTGTTGCTGCATCTGCAGGTTCCTCCCCTTCCACGGAGCTGCCCGAAAGATGAACAATAACATTATTGATAATTAACAGTCCCCCCCCGCCCCCCACAAGTTTACAGATAAAAGCTTTGACTGTGGCAACTCTTACTAAGCATGGATAAGGAGACACTTTAATATAGTCAACCCAATGGCGAGCAGCTCTTCATCTTGGGCAATACTATTTCATTCAAACACAACTTTATTCAACCAGCACTCCACTGGCTGAATATTTGCTCCCATCTTCACCAAAGGTTTATGTGTTACTTCAGAGAACATTTACTTTTACAATTTTAAATTTATGTATCTTTTAACTATTATTTTATTCTTATTTATTTCAATTTTAAAAAATTTAATTTCCTTGATTTTTTTTGCCTGTTGCTTGAATTCCAGATAACAGGGGTTTTACTGTATGTGAAAAGACACTAAATGGCAGATGTACCCTTATTCAATGGCGTCTTCAAAGTGTTCTTTCTTACTTCTCATTGTCCATAAAACACTGAAAAAAATTTGCAACTAGTTACTTTGACAGCTGGTCATAGTCAGCGAGCATTCAACACTTTAAAATTAGAGCTTGGATTAAATTTGTTGAATAACATGCCTGCTGACTGTATGGCAGCTGTTACCGTGACCAGCTGAAAATTTGCTTCATCCTTAGGCAGCTTGTGAGAGGAAGAACATCAATGCTTAGAAAGGTATTGGTGATTAACAAAGTGACGGTGAGCAAACAAATTGACAAGAAGGTTGGGTTTTGGGATGAAAAATCACAGGGTTTGTCTGGGAAACCACGATAGCATCAAATCAATTGCCTCTGCCATGAGAAAATACTTGGCTTTTCATGGTATATTGTTTCAGTCTTTGCAGAACTGCATCTGGTAAAGGGTTGAAAGGCAAAAGGAACTTGCATTAAAAAACAGAAAATGCTATTAATATTCAGCAGGTCGTGCAGCAACTGCAGTGAAGGAAACAGAATTAATGTTACAAAGATGATCCGTGCTTATAGCTACCACGTTGGTCAGTTTTGGTATTGCATTGAAGAATATGAGTGTATGGATTAGGTACAAGAGTAGGTCACTAACACAATGCTATTATACCTCCGGCATCTCAGGTCGAATCCGGCGCTGTCTGTAAAGAGTTTGTACATTCTCCCCGTGTCCATATGGGTTTTCTCCAGGCATTCTGGTTTCCTTCCACATTTCAGAACATACAGCAGGTGTAATTGTGGTATTAGGGCAGTATAGGCTCATGGGCCAGAAGGGCCTGTTACCATGCTGCATATCTATGTCTGCTGTAGTTGATTAGAGAGCTGCCTATATTCAGTAAACCTTTACACCCTTGCTTGTCAAAAATCCATCTTCATCATCTTTAAAAATATTAGGACTGAATCCTCCACAATGTCCGATCTGATCCTATTCATTGTCATGTAATAAAACAGAAATTCCATGTTACAGCCCTTATATATTTTTTAAATTTAGACATACAGCACGGTAACAAGCCCTTCCAGCGCATGACCCCGTGCTACCCAATGACTCCCAATGAACCTACAACTCCCATACGTTTTGAAGGATGGGAGGAAACCTAGTGCCCAGTGGAAACCTATGCAGATACAGGGAGAATGTACAAACTCCAACAGACAGTGCCAGGTTTGAACCCAGGTCGCTGGCACCATAGTATTAAAATGTTTTTTTAATTCAGAGTTCATGCTTAGCCTTGGCTGATGCAAATACCTTACTGTTAAAATATCAAGAAGTCATACATGAATGAGTAGTGATCCAACCAATCAACTCGTGGACTGCAGATCCTGGTACATAAAGCTGAATTCAGTCTTCTGGATGAATTCAGCAGGTCAAGTAGATTCATTGGGAGAAATAGAAAGGTCAATATTTCAAGCTGAAACACTTTATCGAGTCTGTTAAATGTAGTAGAAAAGCCAGTGTAAAGAGGACAGGGTGGGAGGGATGGGATAGAGGCCCCATGTGGGATTGGTGAAGCAGGTGGAGGTGAAGCATAACAAATAGAAGCAGTAGATTGGCAGATGCCAGACAAAAGGAGAGAGAGGCAAGTAGAACAGAAAGGTCAGGTGGGGGGAAATTCTGCTCTTACCCCTCTCACTCCAAACAGAACAGCGATAGGGGTCCTCTCCTTACATCCCACAAGCCTCTGCGTTCGGCATGCAATCACCCATCATTTCTACTCACTGCAACTCGACTCCACCACCTGACACAGCTACTCCTTCCCACCCCTTTACACCTTCAGCAGTGATGGCTCTCTCCACAATTCCCTTGTTCACTCATCTCTATCAATGACCCCAGTACTTTCCCTGCAACTACAGGAAGTGAAACACCACCATTCTCATCTTCTCATTTTATCAGATTCAGATTTTGGCTCTGGCAGTACCTTGTCCTATTTTCACTCACTCCAGCTTGTATGACTCATCTTTTCTCCATCTGACCCTTTTGTATATCTTCCCCCTGTCTCCCCCTCCTCTGGCAATCTACTGCCCCCTCCATCATGTTTTCAAATCTACCCAATTCACTAATGTCACATACCAGCCTTGTCCCATGCCTTCTTAGTCCCCTGTCCTCTTTACTTTGACATTTTGCCTGTCTCGATTAAGGTTTTCGACTCCAAACTTCGACTGCTCTTTTTCTCTCACAGATGCTGGTTCACCTGCTGAGTTCCACCAGCAGAATGAGTTTAGCAATCAACAAGTAAAATCATTCAAAAAAGTGCAAAGCAAGCTAAACACACTTTTCATCTGCTTTCCTAAAAGAAGGATATTAAGAACACTGAAAGCAAAATGCGGGCCACGGTCAGAATTAGAATAATGCATTGGAAAATAAATTTGGTTGGTTGCTATGCATAACCCATCGCCTATGAGGTGAGGAAGAGCTCCACTGCATCATTGTTGCCACTGCTGCATAGCTTATAACTTCCATTCATTACCACAGAACACAAGAAATATTAAGAAAATAATAAGTACAACATTTCGTGGTGTTCCACCATTTAAGAAGATCAAGGCTGAGTGCTGACCTTTTACCTCAGTACCATTTTCCTTATCCCTACACTGCCGAAACTAGATGCAGATTGGGTGATGGCTTGGCAGAACACTTCCATTCAGTTTGCATAGTGAGTCCGAATTTCAAGTTCCCTGACATCTCCATGTTTGGTCTCTTACATGGGTTTCAACTTAAGCTCAATTTACAGACTTTAATCTTCTATCGAGACACACCCACAAAACTCAACAGTGAATTCACCAATTTCAGTTAACCAGGCTTTTCAGATAAAAGGTCATCAACATGCAAGGTTAACTCCAATTCTCACTCTACGGATGCAGCCTGACCTGCTGAGTAATTCTAGCAGGGTTTTGTAATTGGCACCAACACTGTTTGCATCATTCAATCTCTTTTGGCCTCCATCCTGTCACCAACATTCTCTTTGTTCTCTCCATCGCTCACCCTCGCTGTCTCTTAAAACATTTCCATTCTAGTTCTGATCAAAGGTAATTGACCTGAAATGTTAACTTGGTTTATCTCTCTCCACAGGTACTACCTGGGCTGCTGAGTATCTCCGCTTTACATTTCAACACTGAGAGAGGACTCCTTCAGGCCTCCTCCAGCATGGCCACCTAGTGGGGGGAAGACAAATACCTTGTAGAATGGAGGAAAAACTCATTCTCTCTGAATTCCAACCTTGGACTAATTTTTTATCTCTTTAGTTCCTCTTCCAAGAACTTTCTTCCAAAATATTTATATTTAAATGGCCTTTCCTTTTCTTAATACCCACCTATCTAAATCCACAATAAATAAAGTCTTTGGTTTGAAATAAAAACAAATTGTACTCACACAGAGTTAAAGACTAATCTGATTAAAGCATTATTACCAAGTGTGCAGAGGAAAAAACACAAACAACTCAAAAATGGCTTATCGGGGAATTTAGAGCTTAACTTGTTAGGTTCCAATTCTATTAACTGACAAAAAGATAGAATTGGAAGATATTTTCTAATGTTTGGAAATGTATTTGTGAGATGTATGTCACTGAGCATTTGAACCTTTTCAAAACCGAGTTTTGTATGATATTCTGCCATTTACCACATATTATAATGTATACCTGCCCTAAAGAAGCACGTAGGACATTTTGTAAACAGGTTAGAAAAGGATTATGAGCTAAGAAAACAAATAAGTGAAATGGGACAAACATTGTCTTTGTAGTGCTAATCTGCACTGGGCCGATTAAGATTGCTTTGGAATAATGAGAATTTGGTCCCTAATATGCCTCTAAATCAGATTGTAGATCTAAGTATTCAGAAAGACAAATTTCTGTCAAATTAATATCATAGGCTTGATTTATCAACAAGAGGGGCATAAAAGCATCAGGTTGACCACTGAATCCTTTATTTTTGAACATGTGTCTTGTCAAGATCAGGTACTTGAATCGGCCATTAGTTATTAATTGTTCCTTTCATACATCTGAACAATTAGCGAAAGTTAAGGAAAAAAAGTATTTTTGTTAAGCAACAAATGTACACATCAATGTATACTTGCTGTGCCCAGAGATTCTTTCTCTGCCCATCCCCCAATTGGGTTAGGGTTGGGGGTTAATGATGCTTTCGCAAATTGTACTTTTGTTTCAAGGTGCATCCGACATAAAACATTTTAAGGATTATTAATTTTGCGACAAAGGATCAGAGAGCACTAATGACATCAAGCTCAAGTAATAACCAAATAACTTCTGACAGCACATCACAGGAAAATCTATTTTAAAAATATCAAGTTGCATTACCAACAGGAAGGCCACTGTTATGGAGAATGATGAGATACCAAAGACTCACGCAGGTGATGACAAGCATGGAGCCCACTGCAGTTTTGCAATATTTGAGTTGAAAATGTACTTGCATTGCCGAACAGAGAAAATAGAAGCCCAAATACAAAGCAGCAAATACTCACAAACACGGCAATCACCAGCAATATTGAAGAATAAACCTACATGTTTATTCCACCTTGGGGAATATCTCAAAGTGGTTCAGAATCATGAGTGCAGGAACCAAGTGAGTGTATAAGCAATGAGCAAGAAACATGGCATCTGATTGAAGAACAAGATTGGCCCTTACCTAAATATGCCACAGTAGTGCAGCTAGCAGAAGTGTTCCCTTCACACTCCAGAAAACAATGTTTAGTCTTGATCTCCAGTGCAGTCTGTGTGGAGGCTGTAACTACCTGGCTTTCCTCTTGGTGCTCTGGTTACCTCCTCATCCTCTGGAGTTTGCAGAGGAGCTAATGGAGTTGTTCAAGTGAACCGGTATGGACTTGAAGGGCCGACATGGCCTGTTTCCTTGCTGTAAACGGTTTTATGGTTATATGTGGTGGTTGGCATAAGCGGGAGGAGAACTGGGGTGATCTATTTATTTATTTATTTATTTAGACATATGGCATGGTTACAGGCCATTTAAGCCCAAGAGCCCATGCTGCCCAAATGCACCCAATTAACCTATAACTCCCAGTAAGTTTTGAATGGTAGGAGGAAACCGGAACCCCTGGGGAAAACCCATGCAGACA
The DNA here is from genome assembly GCF_036971445.1 of Narcine bancroftii. Classification (NCBI taxonomy): domain Eukaryota; kingdom Metazoa; phylum Chordata; class Chondrichthyes; order Torpediniformes; family Narcinidae; genus Narcine; species Narcine bancroftii. The sequence goes on from NC_091469.1 coordinate 132,901,976, forward strand.
CGGAGAACCTACAAACTCCTTACAAAATCGATGAGCGGAAGACAGAAAGGCGGGGAAATGGGATTGCTCTTGAGAGTTGATACAGACTCAGTGGAAATATAAGAATAAAAAATTAGGAGGTGGCTCAAACAAGCAAGAAAACAATGGTGTAAAGTCCCTACTGGGCAGAAGTACATTTGAGATCTGCAACTAGGTATGTAAAAGGATGCCAACAGCCATTTCGCTGCTTGTTTACAAGGCACCGGTGTGCCACAAGTTGCATGGCTGCAGACCAAGAGCTAGATGACTGAGTTATGCTAATGTATCCACAATGCAACAAAACATCCCTCTTTATCACCAGAAATTTCTATGATTCTTTCCCTTTCCCTCCTTTTTCCTGCATAAATGGAGGGAATTAGAGTTCCCAGCGTCCCACGATTGATGCAGTATTTTGTTTAATTTGTTCTGGTCAACCAGCTATAGGAAGGATTTAATTAACTTAAAAAAGGATGCAGTGTGGTGGTGCACATCACTGACGACAGGCGAACTGGCTCCACATGTTACAGTCACGGCAATGGAGCAGCCGTGTCAAGATGGCGCTGTTGGGGTTGACTTTTCCGCCAGCCGGGTCAGGACTTTGTGCACGCGGGGCAATATCATGATGTCGTTTACAGCATGAGGGCCAGACTTACCCGTAACCTGATAAGGCACAGCGTGGGAGGTTTCAATAAACAACTGGAGTTCTAGTCTCGTTCTTCCCGACTCCGTTTAGCTGTCTCTACATTGGTAACCCCAACGGGTCCAGACGCCTCTGGACTCAACAGTATTGATGCTGCACCAGTCAGTGCAGTCGCCCTCAAACTCCCAACTTTCTGGATGCCTTGCCCATGCACTTGGCTTGGACAGGCAGAAGCACAATTCCAGATAAAGTAGATTTCCTCAGACTTCATGAAGCTCCCTGGACCAAGAAACTGCAGCCAGAATGGACAACCTTATACAGAACCCGCCGGAGGAAGGTAAATACTCCGCATTGAAGGTGCTGCTCATCAGCACCTACAGGGTCACCAGATACCAACGAGCAGCTACTGGACGGCCTAGGGGACAGAATGCTATCTGACCTCATGAACGAAATGTTCATGCTGGCAGAGGGCCACAAGCCCTGCTGCATGTTTGAACAGGCATTCTTAGAACAGATGCCTGATGACATCCAGCTGGTGCTAGCGGATGTGGATTTCAGTGACCCAAGCAAGGTCACAGTGAAAGCGGATATCCTCTCGTGCACTGAAAGGGAGAACGAATCCACCATGAATCAGCTGACCCGCACCCAGACAGAGCAGCAGCCCAAAACCCAAACAAGCAGGGATCAGCCATGCCCTTGTAAGCCAGCAGAGGTGTGTAAATGCAAGCAGCCCTGTCTGTTTCTGGCAAATGCCAAGGCCAGCCGCCACTAATGGCTTCGGCGGCTGGCCACGCAAATAGCAAACATGTAACAGACAAGACCACAGGCCGCCAGTTCCTTGTCGATACAGGGGCAGAGCTCAACATCATCCACCAACGCCACTAGAGACCTGAACATGACCACGTGGACCCACCCTGAGGGCAGCCAACAACACTGCCATAAAGACGATTGGCATGCTGCGAGTGTCGATATGACTCGATGACATGATGTTCCGCTGGGATTTCACACTGGCCACGGTGGAGAAGCTATTCCTTAGCGCAGACATCCTTCGAGCTCACAGCCTGCTTGTGAACCTCAAAGCTAAATGACTGATGGATGACCAGACGTTCCAGACAATCAAACTCGCTGTCTCCAGTGCACGGAACTAGCAAATGGCTGCAGTCATCACTCCCAACGACAAGTACAGCCGCATTTTGACCAAATTTCCCTCCATTCTCGGACCCCAGTTCACTTCCACGATGCTGAGACACAGTGTGCAGCACCATATCTTGTCTCAGGGACCCTCCCTCTATGCAAAGGCCAGACACCTTCCCCCAGACAAGCTGCAACTGGTCAAGGAGGAGTTCAAATGTATGGAGGAGCTGAGGATCGTCCACAGGTCCGACAGCCCATGGGCCTTCCCTCTGCATGTGGTTCCCAAGGCCACAAGGGGTTGGCGACCTTGCAGGGACTACCGATCCCTCAATGATTCAACTACCCAGTTCCCCATATACAGGATTTCACAGCCGACCTTCACAGCATGCCGTTTTCTCCAAAATTGACTTGGTACGAGGCTACCGGCAAATCCCCGTCCTCCCAGACAACATTGAGAAGATGGCCATCATCACGCCTTTCAGACTCTTCGGTTTCCTGCGAATGCTTTTCAAACTTAAAAAAGCAGCAAAGACCTTCCAGCTCCTCATGGATGCAGTGGCAGAGATATGGACTTTGTTTTCATCTACCTGGATGACATCCTCAATGCCAGCAGAAACCACCAGGAACACGCTACCCACATATGCAAACTCTACTCTTCCCTGGCTGATTTTGGCCTCACGGTCATCCCAGCAAAGTGCAAGTTTGGCCAGGAGGTGATTGATTTCCTCGGCCACAGGATTACTGGGGCGGAGCAACACCATTGCCAGAGAAGGTAGAGGCCATTTGGTAGTTCGCAAGACCCAACATGCTTCAGGAAGGGCCTTCAGGAATTTGTCGGCATGGTCAATTTTTACACCCGCTTTATACCCGCCACAGCACAAACCACGCACCCCCTCTTTGCCATGATGACCTCCAAACAAAAGGAGTGAGGAGGCAGCTATGGCTTTCGGAAGGACCAAGGAGGCCCTAGCCGATGCCACATCGCTGCTCCACCCCAGAACAGACGTTCCCACCTCCCTGACAGTTGACACATCAGCCACGGTGATGGGGGCGTACTCGTATAGCTAGTAAATGGACATTGTAGGCCACTGGCTTTCTTCAGCTGCCATTTGCGCCCTCCCCCAAATTAAAATACAGTGCTTTTGACTGGGAACACCGAGCCCTCTACCTCATGGTCAGGCACTTGCACTACTTCCTCAAGGGCAGACCTTTCACCGTGTTTACCAACCACAAACCCCTCACCTACGCCTTTTCAAATATTTCCGACCCCTGGTCAGCCTGCCAGCAATGCCATTTGGCATAAGTCTTGGAATTCACCACCAACATTCAACACCTCTCCGGCAAGGAGAATGTCATTGCCAATGCCCTTCTCAAGGCTGGCTATTCAGTCACTGGCACCAAGCTTGCATGGGCGCAAGAAGACGACGTGGAGACCCAGGTTTTTTGCACAGCCATCGCCGGCCTCTGCTTTGAAGACGTCCCCCTGCCAGACAGCGGCCGCACTCTGCTCTGTGATGTGTCCACTGGCCAGCCCAGACCAGTCATCCCGGGTCAATGGAGATGATGGGTTTTCCACTCCATCCATGACCTCTTGCACCTGTCCATCAAGACCAAAGCATGCATGGTCGCTGCATGGTTTCTATGGCGTGGCTAATGAAAACAGGTCATTGAGTGGGCCCGCACTTGCACACATTGCTAGGCTTCCAAATTCTACAGACACTCAAAAGTTCCCATCCAGCAGTTCAAACTGCCCAGCTGTCGGTTCGACCAGATCCACGATGATGTCGTCGGTCCTCTGCCATTTCACAAGAAGCCCAGTATCTCCTCATAGTGATCGACCGAGCCATGAGGTGGCCAGAAGCCATCCCACTCAAAGATACATCCTCAGACTCCTATGCTAGGGCAGTGCTCACACACTGGATATCCCATTTCTGGACACCAGACCATATCACTTCGGAGAGTGGGGCACAATTCACCTCAGCCTTGTTGACACAGCTTGCCTCCCTCCTCGACACGAAACTCCACCACCCCACTGCCTACCACCCACAGTCCAACGGCCTGGTAGAATGTTTCCACCGCCACCTAAAGTCAATGCTCAATGCCTGCCTGAATGGACCCAACTGGATGGAAAAGCTTCCCTGGGTGCTCCTTGGCATCCGGACAGCAGCCAAGGAGGACCTCTAAGCCTCCTCAGCCAAGTTTGTATACAGAGCCCCTTTGACCCTTGCCGGAGAATTCCTCCCCGCCACCAAGGGCACAGACACAGAAGGAGGGGCATCACTGTAAAAACTGAGGTTTTTACATAGCCACCCCCACACCATGGACACCGCCCCACCTTGGTATCCGCAGACTAAAGACAATTGACTCTGTGTTCATTTGCCAAAGTGCACACTCCTTCTCCCACCCCCCCCCACCCCGCACCTCCAGTGACCCTACAAAGGCCCCTGCAAAGTGGCCCACAGGAGCGGCAACATGTTCACATAAGATATTGAGCCAGGAAGCTCTGTTCACAGCTGACCGCCTGAAGCCCGCACATCTCGACCTCAGCCAGCCACTTGGCCCTACAGCCAGCCAAGCGTAGGGACAGGCCCCCTAAGGCAAAAACAACAAAGGACTCGAGGGCATGGCACACTATCACCAGTTCTGGGGGCGGGGGGGTTGTGTGCTGGTGCACATCATTGACAGTAGGTGAATTGGCTCCGCATGTTACGGTCGCAGGAGTGGCGCTGCCGCGTTGTCTTTTGTGCCGGCCAGTTGGGTCCGCATGTGCACAGGGCAATGTCATAACATGATTTCCGGTGGAAGGGTGAGACTTACTCATAGCCCTTATAAGGCACAGCACGGCAAGTTTCGATAAACAATTGGAGTACAAACGAGCCCACCGACTACTGACCTCGTTCTTCCTGACTCCCTTTAGCTGCAGCTACAGCGGAAAAGCTTTACAAGAAAATTGTTGATACTGGAGGGCTTGAGTTACAGGGAGAGGCTAGATAGTGTAGGCCTTTATTCCTTGGCACGTAGAAAAATGACCTTATGGACATCAAATCATGGAGGCTTAGATAAAGTGAATGCTTCCCAGGGAAGGCAATTCTATAACAGGAGGACAAAGTTCTAAGGTGAGAGGGAGAGATTTAAGAGTGACTCGATGGGAAACTCTTCTACTTCCTCAGGAGTTTGCGGACGGTTTGGTATAACACCAGAAACCCTGGGAAATTTCTAAAGCGATGCGGTGGAAAGTGTCATGGTCTGGTATGGGAACACCAATACTCCTGAGCATAAGGACCTCCAAAAGGTCAGGACATCACCAGCAAAACCCTCACCACTAATGAGTACATCTAAAAGGGATGGTGATATATCTTTACCGTTGCTACGTAAAGGCACTTTTTGACGTGTTGAGTTTCTCCAGCATTTGTGCGTTTTTTCACTTAACACAGTGACTACAGAATCCTGTGTTTTACCCCACATCTACAGGGAACACCGTTGTCAGAGAGCAGCAGCAATCGTCAAGGACCCACACCACCCAGTATATGCTCTGTTCTCACTGCTGCCATCAGGAAGGAGGTCTAGGTGCCACAAGACTTGCACCACCAGGCTCAGGAACAGCTGCTACTTCTCCACTATCAGACTCCTCAATGACAAACTCAATCAGAAACTCATTTAAGGACTCAGACTTGTGCACTTTATTGATTTTTTCTTGTTTTCTCTGTATTGCACAGTCAGTTTGTTTACCTTCGTTATCTGTTTATAGTTCTTTTATTTGTTTACAGGCTTATGCTTTGCACAGTTTATTTTTTGCACTACCAATTAGTGGTAATTCTGCCGCACCCGCAGGAAAAAAGAATCTCAGGGTTGTACGTGATGTGCTCTGTATGTATGTACTCTGACAATAAATCTGAAATTCCAACTCACTCAGGCGATAGTCTGTATTCAGATTGAGCTGCCAGAGGAATCGATATAAGCAGGCACAATTATAAAGTTCAAAAGGCATTTCGGCAGAAATATGGATAAGAAAGGTATAGAAGGATATGGATCCAATGCAGGCAAATAAAACTCATTTAGAATGCCAATTTGGTCAGCGTGGACGAATTATTGGTTTTTTAATGTTACAGCAATGATAACACCGTAAACAGTATCTCATTCCTTTAAACCTATGGGATGCCCTGAAAAGTATTTGAAGTGGAAAATCTTCAATCCGAACATCTTTAGAACAAAGCAGTATTAGAACTATGAATAAATTTGAATAATACAGACCAATCTTGTTATGTCTTTGAGTACCCATTGAATTATAAACTTTTACTTGCATATTGCACAATTTTTACAGGCCATTAAATAGTAAGGAACCACTTAAACCATGTATTTATTTACTTATTGAATTCATAATATATATTTTGAAAAGTCACAAATTCATAAATTTTCATTACTTCAAACAATAGATGTTTGGATGAAAATCTTCAATAACTTTGTTTTTCCATTGATGACCTAATGACCTCTGGCAGCAAAACATTTTCAGAACAGGGCACTTTTTTACATAATTAGCAGATTTCTTCACTTTCTTTACGCTCTGCATTCAAGCGAACAAAAGGATCCAAATGTCCAGCACATGGGTGGTGAAGTCTTTCTTGTAACGTAATATGCAGCCTGGTGCCGAGTGGGGGTTTTATTATTTAATCATTAACAATATCACCTAACATGAAAAGGAAGATTTAGTCACACTTGGTTATTTCTTTTGGCAGCATGTAACCCATTCTACAATGAAGTTCTTCTTTTTCTTTGGCTTGGCTTCGCGGACGAAGATTTATGGAGGGGGTAAATCTCCACGTCAGCTGCAGGCTTGTTTGTGGCTGACAAGTCCGATGCGGGACAGGCAGACACGGTTGCAGCAGTTGCAGGGGAAAATTCGTGGGTTGGGGTTGGGTGTTGGGTTTTTCCTCCTTTGCCGTTTGTCAATGACTTCACTGACAATGAAGTTACTGTCTTAATAAATACACGGAATGCTGTGATAATATAATATAGCATCGTTTCCTGTAGTTCACTCCACTACTTCGTGTTATCTTTACAGAAAGGTTTTTGTCTGCACTGGACTCCTCTACTTGCACACGTTGGAGATGTCCAGGATGTTTAGCCCAAGTAGCCATCTAGGTATTGGAGTTGACGCTTTTACCAACCACCCAGCATATATTCATTTACTTTGTCGCTATCAAGGAAGCTACATGCCAATTTGATGGCCACTCCTTATGTCTACTTTCTTCTCTGAGCACTAAGCTACTCACTAGAGGATTTTGAGCCCAACTAACAGATAAATCACTGGAAGTTTGAAGACAACTTTTGACTTTCTGGTGCAATTGCTTTAAGTGCTGTTTCACCATTTACCAAGGAATTATGACATGACTTCAGTCAACCTTTCAGGAGCTGTTCCACTTACAGGCTCTTGAGAGAAGGGATAGTTTGTATTAAGGTTGGTGACACTCACAATTTCTGGACAACTGAATACAATTCGGCTCTGTTGTGACAACTTACGTATAACATTTAAAAGCAGAGTATCATGTACCCACTCTTACAGCTCTAAACCTAATTCGCCTTGTGGGGACTTTTGACCCCATAGGTCACATTTCCATGCAGGGTCATATTTTTCTACTTCCTGCTATTATTTTCAAGTCAGGCTCAAAAACTAATGCTGCCTCAGGAGAAATAAATTCTCAATCCTGGTCCATTACACCACTAAAGGTACTGGCAATACAATACCAACTCTGTCAAGAGGTGAAGGAGGGCTATGAGTTTGAAAATGAATCCAGAAGCGTATAGGAGCAGTGCAACAAAGGAAGGCTGAGCCAAGATATACACAAGCTACTTAAAAGCCTGGAGATACATATTTAGATAGGAGTTCAATGTTATTTTTGTGCAACATATTATTTAAATAATTTTCAAATGACTAATTGGGGGGGGGGGGAATTAATCAGAAGATTTTTCACAAGCAAACAAAACTTTGATATTAAAGCTCACTGGAATTGTCAGTCAATATAAGTAAATGAACAGATATATAAAACAACACAGGGTTCATACACTAATCCCATGCTCCAAGCAGAGGTTTGCACTCAAAGCCAGCTTCTGTTGGAGAGGTTGCACAACAGTGTCAAACTTTAACCTCTGGACACTTTCAGCACTTCTCCTCAACTGCCTTAAATTTGCCAGTGTGTAATCAGGAAGAAACGCAAATCTCTCTTTTCACCTGGCAATGGATTAGTAGTGTGGTGCACTGTTAGACAAAATCAGACACACACAGGGTAAAGACTAAACAACAGGCTTTAATCCACAAAAACCTCCACAGAGCCAGGCTGTCTGTGGATGCAGCAACTCAGTGTGAGGCCTCGAGAGGCCGGCACAGGCTTATAATCCCGGAGGGTGATTGACACCCGACCGGGTGGGGCTTGATCCATTCAGGCCAACTGATTGGAAGCCGATCAGTTGTTGTCCTGTCCCCTTACACTCCTGCAGGTACAGAAGTTTCCCCCTGCAGTAGGCCAGTGGTGTACCACATTCACCCCCTTCTTTAAAATTGTCCCGGGGGGTTGCGGGGCAGTAACAAGTAATCGCACCCACTATGTACATACAATAATTACAGGTTGAGATGATTCAGCGGCTGCCGGAATCTTTGTGACCATCGTAGGACTGGCTCCTAGTCACTGGTCAGAGGGGAAGTGGGGGAATGGCGGCAAGGGTGTGTGTGGCTGGTGGGTGCCACACAGAGGAGTGGCCAGGGGGGCTGGGGTCGACGTATGCAGGTCGTATTGGATGGGTGGGGGGGGTGGGTTCATCTCCTAAGGGTAAAGCAGGCCCCTGGTGATCAAGGAGGCTCTGCGTGCCCCATAGTTGCTTGGGGACGGGGGTGTATGCCCAGTCAGTGTCGTCCTGGGTTGGAGGGTGGTGTGGTGTGGTGGGTGCTCCTGCTGGTGCCAGGTCCCTGGTTGAGACGGTGTCCTCCCTGCCACTGCCGAACCTAACATAAGCAAAGTTATGGTTTGCACGAAGGAGGAAAACCTGCTCCACCAGGGCTTCGTCCTTGTGGAATAAGAACGAACGTTCATGAGGGATCTCGTTGGTAGCCGTGCACAGCAGAGACCGAATGGCATAGAGCACCTACGGCAGGGTGTCCTGCCAGAATTCAATGGCCCACCCTTTTGAGCCAGGAGGACTGCCTTCCAGACCACCCCATTCTCGCGTTCCACTTGCCTGTTGCCTCTTGGGTTATAGCTTGTCGTGCGACAAGGTGATACCCCTCGCCATCAGGTACTGGCGCATCTCATCACTCATGAAACTAGACTCCCGGTCGCTGTGGATGAAGGCGGGGTAGCCAAACATGGTGAAGATCTGCCCCAGGGCCCTGATGACGAAGGCCATGGAGGTGTCCGGACAAGAGATGGCGAAAGGGAAGCATGGGTACTCATCCACTACCGTGAGGAAGTAGATGTTTCGGTTCGTGGAAGGCAGGGGCCCTTTGAAGTCCTTTCCAAGATGCTCGAAAGGCCAAGCCTTTACAACGTGGGCGGAAGAAGCAGGGTTTACACTCCGCACAGACCCGACAGGCCTCGGACATGTCCCTGACATCCCTGATGGTGTATAGCAGATTTCGGGACTTAACAAATGGCAAAACTGGGTGACGCCTGGATGGCAGAGGGACTCATGCAGTGCCTGCAACCTGTCGTCATGCATAGACGCGCAGGTGCGAGAGAGAGCATCAGGGGAGTCGTTAAACTTCCCAGGGCGGTACTGGATGTCGTAGCTGTAGGTTGCCAGTTCGACTCTCCAGCGTAGGATCTTTTCGTTCTTTATCTTACTCTTGTGGGTAGTGTTAAACATGAATGCCATGGCCCGCTGGTCCGTGAGGAGCATGAATCTCCTGCCGGCCAGATAGTGGCACTAGTGGCTTCCACAATCACCTGGGCCTCCTTTCCAATGGCGGAGTGCCCTAGCTCGGAGCCGTGGAGGGTCCTGGAAAAGAAGGTGACGGGGTGCCCCCTTGGTTTAGGATAGCAGCGAGGGCCACCTTGGAGGCATCGGTCTCCACCTGAAAGGGGGAGTCCTCATCCACGGACTGCATCGTGGCGTCCGCGATGTCTTGCCTGATGCAGGTGAAGGCTGCCTGCACCTCAGGTGGGAGGGGAAAAGTTGTGGCTTGGGCCAGTGGCAGACCTTGTCCGAGAAGTGAGGGACCCACTGCGAGTAATAAGAGAACAGGCCCAGGCTCCTTCGGAGGGCCTTTAGCGCGGAGGGGAGGGGTAACTCCATCAATGGGTGCATCCTTTCCGGATCTGGGCCAACGCCTCCATGGGCCACGATGTACCCCAGGATGGCAAGACGGGTGGTGCTGAACACGCACTTCTCCTTGTTGTAAGTGAGGTTCAGCTCCGCGGCCATCTGGAGGAATTTTTCCAGGTTAACATCGTGGTCCTGCTGGTCACGGCCCCAGATAGTGACGTTATCCAGATATGGAGACATCGGCTTCAGTTTGTGCTGGTCTACCATGCGATCCATCTCCCATTAAAAGACGGAGACCCCGTTCATGACCCCAAAAGGAACCCGGTGAAACTGGTACAGGCACCCGTCCGCCTCAAAGGCGGTGTAGGGCTTGTCCTTCGGGTGGATAGGGATTTGGTGATACGCCAACTTCAGGTCAATCGTGGATAAAACCCGGTAGTGGGCAATCTCATTGACCATGTCGGCGATCCTCGGTGGGGGTAGGCATCCAGCTGGGTGAACCGATTAATGGTCTGGCTTTAATCCATGACTATCCTCGGCTTACTTCCCCCTTTGACCACCAGGAATTGAGCTCTCCAAGGGCTGTTACTGGGCTCTATAATGCCTTCTGCCAGGAGTCGCCTCATCTCCGCCTTGATGAAGTCCTTGTCTTTGCTTCTGGTGGTGATTGGCTTGCAGTCTAGCACAAGATGTGGGAAGAGCACCGGTGAGTTGATGCTCAGTGTGGAGAGGCCAAGGCTGTTAGGTTGCCGTGCTGTGTAATGTGAGTGGAGGTTGGGGCCCCCCGAAGGCAAGGGTGCCACTCTGCAGGTGGCACTGGAAATCCAAGCCAGGAGGAGTGGTGCACAGAGTTTAGGCATGAGCAGGAGCCTGAATCCTGTGTAAGTCTCCCCTCCCACCGTTATACCGCCTGAGGGTAGCAACAGTCTAATCCTTGGTGGCGTGTGCGATCGAGCAGGTGGTGGGGTGGACCTTTAACCTTAGGGAGTGGGCCACACTTGGGTGAGTGAAGCTCTTGGTGCTGCCACTGTCCAACAGGCGCTTTGTTACCTGCCCGTTGACTCGCACGTCCATCATCGAGCGCCCGAGATCGTGGGGAATGTCCCTGGTCAGCGTGGTGGCAGCCAGGACCATCTCGGAGTCGGAGACATCGCTATCCGGAGGTAGGGAGGTCATAGAGGGCCGCTGAGCTGCCGGCAGGTTTAGAGAGGCACACTTTTGCAAAGTGGCCTTTCTTGCCACATCGGGAACAATACAAGTTCCTAGCTGGGCAATTTTGGCATGATCGTCGATCTGACCCACACCAGGAGCCACAGTATTTACAGGGGCTCTGGGCGCCTGCCGCAGCGACATTCTCCTCCCCAGCTCAGCCTGGGGCTGCAGCTGCAGTGTGAGAGGGCCACGCGGGAGCCTGGGGGAGCCCGAAATTGAAGGCTTCAACGTGCAGGGCTGCTGCTTTCAGGGTTTGGACCACTTCCACAGACCTGGTTAGGGCATAGATGTTGTCCTCCAGCAGCTTCTGCTGGATGGCCCTCGAGCGTAGCCCTCGAACGAAGGCGTCCCGGATCAGCCTCTTGACCTCCTCTGCACCTACCCTGGGTTCAGCCAGACACGGTTGGGCCAACTCTCGCAAGTGTCCCAGGTAAAACTCAGCCATCTCCCCGGGTTGCTGGGCTCGGGTGTTGAGGAGGTACCTTGCACAGACCACATTCATGGGGGGCTTGTACAAGTTCTCAAGAGTTTTCATTGTGCTCTTGTACGCCTGGAAGGCTCGGGAACCCAGCTTTGACCGGAGTAGGACCAACCTCTTCCGATCAGAGTCCAGGATGTTGCCCTCGTGTGCCTCGATGATTGCCTCGACCGCGTGCTGCCAGATCTCAAAGCATGTCGACCTCGAGGCTCCCTGCGCACAGGAGTTTTTCCATGGCAGCCGTGGGAAAATTTTTGGATTAAATTGTGGTTAGACAAAATCAGACACACACAAGGTAAAGACTGTACAACAGGCTTTAATCCACAAAGACTTCCACAGAGCCAGGCTGGCTGTGGCTGCAGCAATTCTGATTGAGGCCTCGGAAGGCTGGTGCAGGCTTATAACCCGGAGGGTGATTGACACCCAACCGGGTGGGGCTTGATCCATTCAGGTTGACTTATTGACAGCCGGCCAGGTGTTGTCCTGTCCCCTTACACTTCTGCAGGTACAGAGGTTTCCCCCTGCAGTAGGCCAGTGGTGTACCACCACAAGTAGTTTTTCGATTATGATTTATAATCATAGCTGTAAAAATTTAATCCAGATGGGGAAATTAATGTACTTCTAAATGAAGTGGGTCTTTTCTCTTTAATTTATAGTTATTAATTAAATGTAGTCAATCTCATACTTTTAAGAAAATGTTCGTTCAAAGGCCATGTCCATCTCAATTTTGCTACTGTTTCCCTGACTATCAACCAATCCATACTGGTCTCTAACATTCGTCAGTCACTGCCTGAAAAGTTCCAGCAATTTCAGGGTAGCCCACCAACACCTGTAGGAAGCTGGTACAGTTTGACAGTGGCATGTTGATAAAACTTACTTGGAGAATGCGAAATGTTACTCCCGCAGTGCCTCGACTGATGATACCTTGAAGAAGGCTCAGGCCCAAAATGTCGGTTATATATCTTTACCTCCTATGGATGCTGCAGGACTTGCTGAGTTCCTCCAGCATTCTTGTGTTTTTATTAGTTGAACAACGTTCAGGTTGGCCAGCGCAACCTTTAATCTGCATCATCATAAATTCAACTGAGTTTACTGCACAGTCTAAAACTGTTTGTTCCATCCTGTTTATGTTATTCTTTATTAGAACTCATTCCACATTCCCATCTCTCCTTGAATCTTGCCTTCATATATGCATTTGGAGCAGGAGTAAGCCAATGCTGACCAGACACAGAGGCAAGAGGCAACGTGCTCCCTCCTATTCTATAACATTACAACTGATTTTATGGCCACATCCATTTTGCTCACAAATACCAATCAATCTCAGTAAGAGACTTGACCATCCACAACCTCCTGGGAAAAAAGAATTATGAAAATTTATAACCTTCTTACCACAGAAATCCCTTTTCATCTTGGTTCTAAATAGCTGGGGCATGTTACAATACATTGACTAGAATTCAGAATTGTATTGCCTTGTGTGAAAAAAATCTTACCTCCCAATCCAATTTCTGAGACACATGCTTTTAATTTTTATTTCTATATTCTTCCCAAAATATTCTAGCAAGCCCAGTAATTGACTATCTGGTGCAGATCTCTTTTGGTCTTTTTGTGTTGCTGGAGGGAGATTTAACATGACAAATCAATCGATTTACAAAGTGAAAATGCTTACTGCCTTATACCTCTGAAGGACAAATGGGCCTGGTTATTTGTCAACCAAAAATGGAACTTCTCCCAGGTCTTCCTACGTGTGCATATGGACAGGCTCTTTTGTCATAAGATCATAGACTAAAAGATCATAAGATGTAGAAGTAGAGGTGGGCCATTCGGCCCATCGAATCTGCTCTGCCATTCCATCATGAGCTGATCCATTCTCCCACTCTGCCCCATTTCCCTGCCTTCTCCCCATAACCTTTGATATCCTGATGGTTCAGATACTGTGCCTTCCTCGTACATGTCCACCTCAGCTTCAATCTTCTACGATGTGTCTAATTTTTTTTCAGTAACCTATCCATATTTTTATTAAGTCCTTCACTTCCTCTGTTATTTTCAAAGGAAGGAAACAATTAATTTGGATCAAAGGGTGTCATGTATCAAAGGGTATTTATGCTGTCCTAAAGAAACAGCAGAACTTTCTTGCCAAATTTCTGAAATTTTTTTTACCTCTTTCTATAGCCAAATTCAAGGCTCAGTAATTGCACAGCTCAGATGAAGCACTGCAAATCTTAATTTCCAAATGTTTTTTTCTGCAGATATTGCCTGATCTGCTGAGCTTTTCCAGTATTTGTTGTTAATGTTTCAGTAATTAATCCACCTTGGTATTGTTTAATGATCTCTCCCTGGCATATCTCACTATATCACTGTAAGTAGTTGTTCATGAGTTCTGCTTTGGTATTTTTGTACAGTAATATTAAATCCAGTCCCCAAATATAATAACATGTGATAGATAATACAGCACAGAAAGAGACCCTTCAGCTCACCATGCCTATGGCAATCATCAAACACCGATCAGAAGTAGTCCTATTTACCTTCGGTCCATCGTATTCCATACCTTGATAATCCAAGTCCACTTCTCGATATTTCCTAAATGCTGTGCGAATACTTGGCTCCACCAGCAATCCATGCAGCAGATTCTAATTAACCTTGGGGTGAACAAGTTCTTCCTCAGATCCCTTCTAAATCTGACCCCTTATCCCAACATGTGGTGACAAAACAGTAGACAGGTCTTAGACTGCTGCTTGACCAATGGTTTATGACCTTGTACCATAACCTGCCCTGCTTTTACATTCTATGCCTCTATTAAAGAAGCAAGTGTATCACATACCCATGATGCCATCTTCAAGGATCCTTGGACTAGTACACCAAGATCCCTCTGCTCTTCAATATTGTCTGCAGTCCTACATTCTCTTAAGGCTCACTATATAGTTCTCTCAAAGTGCATCACCTCACACTTATCAGGATTAAATCCCATGTGCCATTGCCCTGCCAATTTAAGTCTATTTCAAACTACTAAGAAAATGGTATCCTGATGGATGAAGCAAATAATTTGCAATACAAATAAAAAATGCTTTAAATGCTTGGAATGTCAGGCTACATTCGTAAAATGAGACCAGTACTGAAGAACGGCCTTTGACCTGAAATACTTGTGCTGTCTCTCTCTTCATGGATGCTGTCTGACCTTCTGAGTGTTTCCAGGATCCTCTATTTATACAGTATGTCATTGTTCTGGCATCTGTTATTTTCTATTTTCAAATAAACTGCAATCTGATCTAAAAATTGGACTTAAAGCATCTTACTCAAGGGAGAGAGTTGCATGTTTCAGAAATGAAAAATTTTGAAAGCTCCGAAACAATAGAATAAATTTTCTACTGTATACAAAAGCTTTGTAAACAAATAAAATGTCACTGGTTTCAGCTGAGAGATTTGTGAAGTAATTTTTCTTCATCTTTGCATGCAGAGGAGAGTGCATTCTAAAACTTATTTTACATTCCATCCCCTGCCTCTCATCCACCACAGTGGAACAAGATACTGGTAAATTCTGCTGGGAGTTAAAGCTTGCTGAGGCACCTAAGCTGCCATGTGCTAAATTCTTCCCCAATGTTGAAAAAACACAGTGTCCTTAATCTGATATTGATTAAAACCTTGGCATACATTCAAATAATCAGAACTTTGTTCTTCGAGCATGGAATGGTACCAAATTGTCAGCTAAAAGACACATAAAATATTCTTCTGAACAGTATCAAATTACAACATTATGTCCAACAGGTTGGATGCCTGAAATTGTTGGTTTCAAAATGCTATTAATACAAAATTTGCTGAAAGCATGCTCATTCTGCCCGCTCAATGCAAATACAAATGCTTAATACTATTTACAAATTAATGTTTATACTTACAATTTACTGTGCAGTTTAATCGCATTTGTCCTAACAGAGGAGAAAGGGGACACGGTTTGCTAAGTGCTATTACAGCACTCACGACCTAGGTTTGAACCTGGTGCTGCCTGTGAGGAGTTTGTACATTCTCCCCATATCTGCATGGGTTTCCTCTGGGTGCTCCAGTTTCTTCCCACTGTTCAAAATGTATGGGGGTTGTAGGTTAAATTTAGAGATACAGCATGGTAACAGGCCCTTCCGACCCATGAGCCCATGCCACCTAAATACACCCATGTTACCATGTGACCAATTAACATATACACCCCATACATCTTGGGAAAAGTACTGGCATGGACTGAGACATAAAAGAGAACCAGAAACTGAATTCTGGAAGAACTCTGTGGGTCAAACAAAATCTGGGGAAGCAAAGATGTATATGAATGTTTCAGTTCGAGACCCTGCATTATGACTGAGAGGGAAGAGAAAGAATGCCAGTACAAATCAGTAGGAGGGAGGGGTTGAGCTATGATAGGTGATAGGTGGAACCAGATGGGGAGAGATAATGGGCAGATAGAATGGGAAGGAGTTGATGGACAAATGGAACAGGCTGGGGGAAGTGGGATGGGAGAGGTAACCAAAGGAAGAAGAAAACTAGGTGGGCAGGTAAGAGCATGTGGGGAGCAAATGCAGGATTGTGGGTGACTTGAAATTTGGAAATTCAATGTTCAATATTCATGTGCGCTTGCCAAGCGGAAAATGAGTTGTATTCTTTCAATTCATGTTCTGTCTCTCTGTAGCAACGGTGAAGGCTGAGGACCGACAGATCGGTGTGGGAATGGGAATGGGAGGAAAGCTATGATAACATGTACACAGAAACTCGAGATGGCTATTATAGACAGGACACAGGTGGTCACCAACTCTTTGCTTGGTTTTCCAATATAGAGGAGATCACTTTATGAGCACCAAATGCTGTAGAAGAGTATAACTGAGGATTTGTTTACTAATAAAAACGAAAGAGTAGGAGCAAATAGGACATTCTTATGTTGGGAAGCTGCCATAAGGGGTGCAATAGTCATTGGATATGGTGTCTCAACTCAGATGAAAGGACCAAGTGTTATAAAATATCCAAGTTTGCTGATGTTAGAAAGGTGGGTGGCATTGTGCATTATTAAGAGGATGCAAAGATGTTTTGGAGGCCTGTGGGGGGTGGGGGGGGGGGGGTAAACAAACCAAACAATTGCTCAAAGAATTATTGAGGACCTGTTCCATCCAGCACACAGCACCTTTGACCCACTACCATCAGGAAGGAGGTACAGTAGCACCAAAATAAGACCTGCCAGGGTTGGAAATAGCTTCTTCCTGCAGACTGTGAGATAATTGAACATGAAAGACCTCAACAATGAAGACGCTGTTTACATCTGGTACTGCACGGATGACAGTCTCTTCAATCTGAGGCGCCTGCAAGCTCACACCAAGACACAAGAGCAACTTGTCCGTGAACTACTCTTTGGAGACGATGCTGCTTTAGTTGCCCATTCGGAGCCAGCTCTTCAGCGCTTGATGTCCTGTTTTGCGGAAACTGCCAAAATGTTTGGCCTGGAAGTCAGCCTGAAGAAAACTGAGGTCCTCCATCAGCCAGCTCCCCACCATGACTACCAGCCTCCCCACATCTCCATCGGGCACACAAAACTCAAAACGGTCAACCAGTTTACCTATCTCGGTTGTACCATTTCATCGGATGCAAGAATCGACAACGAGATAAACAACAGACTCGCCAAGGCAAATAGCGCCTTTGGAAGAATACACAAAAGAGTCTGGAAAAACAACCAACTGAAAAACCTCACAAAGATTAGCGTATACAGAGCCGTTGTCATACCCACACTCCTGTTCGGCTCTGAATCATGGGTCCTCTACCGGCATCACCTACGGCTCCTAGAACGCTTCCACCAGCGTTGTCTCCGCTCCATCCTCAACATTCATTGGAGCGACTTCATCTCCAACATCGAAGTACTTGAGATGGCAGAGGCCGACAGCATGGAATCCATGCTGCTGAAGATCCAACTGCGCTGGGTAGGTCACGTCTCCAGAATGGAGGACCATCGCCTTCCCAAGATTGTGTTATATGGCGAGCTCTCCATTGGCCACCGTGACAGAGGTGCACCAAAGAAGAGGTACAAGGACTGCCTAAAGAAATCTCTTGGTGCCTGCCACATTGACCACCACCAGTGAGCTGATCTCGCCTCCAACTGTGCATCTTGGCGCCTCACAGTTCGGTGGGCAGCAACCTCCTTTGAAGAAGACCACAGAGCCCACCTCACTGACAAAAGACAAAGGAGGAAAAACCCAACACCCAACCCCAACCCACCAATTTTCCCTTGCAACCACTGCAACCGTGTCTGCCTGTCCTGCATCGGACTTGTCAGCCACAAACGAGCCTGCAGCTGACGTGGACATTTACCCTTCCATAAATCTTCTTCCGCGAAGCCAAGCCAAAGAAGAAAGAAGATTCTATAGCCAAGTAGATCATCCCAAAATATTTATCTCTGCTTAGTTTAAATTATATCTTCATGTATATATATGATTATTATGTGTCATGTATTATGTGCACTATGGTCTGCAGAAATGCCATCACATCTGGTTGTTTATGTACAGTCAGACGATAATAAGCTTGAAATTGAATTTAAAGGTGCAAGAATATTGCAGATAAAATATAATTCTAAAAAATGCAAAGTAGAAAAAGTGGGAAAATTGTGTATTTCTAAAATGCAGAGAAATTGAAAGGTATTGGCAATTAAAGAGACGGGGCTGTCCTTCTTTACAAAACCTTGAAAGGTATTGGCAATTAAAGAGACGGGGCTGTCCTTCTTTACAAAACCTTGAAAGGTAACTTGCAAGTATAGCAAGCAATTAGGAAGATAAATGGTACGCTGGCCTTTGTGACTGGCCATATTCTCTTTATAGTTTAGAAGAATGAGAGAAAACTCACTGAAACTTCTGACGGCATGAAAAAGTAGTTGCAAGAATATTGTTTCCCCAGGGTGGGATGCATAAAACCAGAGGTCACTGTCTCAAAATAAAGGGTTATCCATTCAGGATTGACAAATTTGTTGACCAAAGAATGGCATATCTTTGGAATTCTCTCCCCAGGAGGTCTGTGGAGCCTCTGAGTTTATTAAAAGCAAACATTTTTTTGGACATTAAGAGAATCTGAGGAAATTAGATTAATGCAGAATAAAATATGGAAGTAAAATATTAGCCATGATCTTGCTGATCAAGAAGCAGACGTGTGGTGGGAGCTGGGGGAGGGGTGGGGGGGGAGGGCAAGAGATTTACCCCATATGTCATTAATTACAAGTTAAAAGGTTCAGAATTTGATATCTCCTTCAGCTGTGAAATCCAACTGTCTCAAGAAAAGACAAACAGCAAATCACATAAGGAAGAGAAACAGAGTTAACGTTTCAGGTGAATGACCCACTTGATCTCTTGATGAAGGGTCTGTTACTCGGTTTCCTTCTTCCCAAGATGCAGCCTGATCGGTTGACTATTTCCAGCATTTTCTGTTTTATGTCATAATTCTAGCAACTGCAGTTTTTTTTTTCATTTTCACATCTGCTTGGCGATGGGAAACATGTGCAGCCTCTTTGGAGCTTATATTCCCTTTATTGAAGAAGATATTTTGGTATTAGATTTAATTATGCAGACCATAAGACATAGGAGCAGAAATAGCCTATTCAGCCCATCGAGTTTGCCCCAACATTTAATCATGAGCTGATCCATTCTCCCACTCAGCCCCACTGCCCATAATCTTTGATGCCCTGACTAATCAAGAACTTATCAATCTCTGCCTTAAATAGTTATGCTTTGTCGAATTTTTATACATTATACAATTGCATGTTATTTTTCAGGAATGTTATCAGGCAGCCTATCTGATACATTTAGCTTTTTTATATATTTCATCTCTCGTTATTGTGAAGACAGTGTGGATAGTACACCCCTTGTGACGGGCACTATCGAGCAACTGACTTGGGTTTGCAAGATGGTGGACAAGTTTTGCATTCAAAGACCAATTTTCTCACCCGAATGCACATTTCACCAAAGCAGATTTATTTGTTTGAGTGAAAGATCTGCAAACGTACATTTGCTTTAAAGTACCACTGTTGCACTTAAAGAAGTACAAATCCATATAACATACAGCTCCACTAGAATCCTCCAGTCAGCTTCAAAATAAACACAGTGCTATTTGTTTAAGGGGGCTGATGGTCTGGATCAGTGACTAACTGTGGCTATAAATCTCAATTGTAATATTTCCACCATGCTGGCAGACTTCTTTGGAAATGCATTATCTATTTTAAAAAATGGGCAGCTGGAAATAGATATTGGAAAGAAGTTGTGGACTCAGCAAATGGTTATTGAGGATATCAGTAAAGATCTGTATTACTATCGCCAGATCTGTGCACAAAGAATATTTGTCAAAATAATTTATCATCTGGAAAATAAGTGTTCATTTCCTGACAAAATGTATACCCAGAGCTGCCAGGCTGTCTTTTTTTAGGGCTTGACAACACTGAAGGCATGGCTCCATTGGCAACCTCCTCAGTGCTGGAACTACCATACCGTACAAGAGCTACATTAATGTGAAGGATTTGGGATAATGTGGTAATTAGTTGCCAGGGCTTGAGTTTGACTGTGACCTTGGGCCTTTCCATGTTCTTCATGTAATTTCCATTGAGTGCTCTGTTTTCCTTCCAACCCCAAAGATATTACGACAGGTTAAATGGTCGCTGTAATTTTGTCTTTAGTATGGGCGCTTGGCAAAATAATCAAAATTGGTGGGGGGGGGGGGTAATGGCAGAGAGAATACATTGTAGGGAGAGGGGAATGAGATGGATGAAATGAATTCTGAGAGCTGCCATAATCCCAATGGGTTGAATAGGTTCATTCAATTTCATATGAAGTAAAACTCATGTTGCCAAGGAAACATTCTCTTTCCTTCAGTTTAGCCATTGTCAGGCCCTTCTATCTTTGATAAAACTATCAATCAAAACAATGAGTTGTGATCTTTACTGAAATAGTTCTTATAATTGAGGCTCCTTCAATGGCAAAGAGTAGTGATTGAGCTGTATTGAACTAAAAATATCAAATTTGATATCAGGAGGGTGAAAAGGGAACCATGTAACATTATAGCACAGAAAACAGCTCCTTTGTCTCTTCTAGTCTATGCCAAACTATTATTCTGTCTAGTCCCACCGATCTGCACCCAATCCTTAGCCTTCCATACCACTCCCATCCATGTACCTATCCAAATTATTCTTAAATGTGAATATTGAGCCCATATTTACCACTTCAGCTGGCAGCTCGTTCCACACTCCCACTACTCTCTATGTGAAGAAGTTCCCCCTAATGTTCCCCAAAAACTTTTCCCCTTTCACCCTTAACCCATATCCTCTTGGTTTGTATCTCAACTGATCTCAAAGGAAAAAGTCTATTTGCATTTATTCTATCTATACCTCTCATAATTTTGTCTACATCTATCAAATCTCCCATTATTCTTCTATGCTCCAGGGAAAAATGTCCGAACCTGTTTAACCTTTCCCTGTAACTCAGTTCCTGAAGTCCTGGCAACATCCTAGTAAATCTTCTCTGCAATCTTTCTATCTTATTGATACCTTTCCTGAGGTTAGGTGATCAAAGCTGTAATTCTCCAAATTTGGCCTCACCAATCTCTTATTCAAATTTACCATAACATCCCAACTCCTGTACTCAATACTTTCATTCATGAAGGCTAATATGCCAAAAGCTCTCTAGGAAGTAGAAAATAAGAACAGAATGAAATCTTTAGACAAGCACAGAGAAATCAACCAGATACCCTGCTCTTGCGAACAATTTATGATTTCAGCTGAAAATAGCTCTGCAAAGGTCAAATGAGGAAAGGAATCAGATTCAACGGCAATGCCTCTTTCTGACTGAAGAGCTCACTCACGTGGATAATGGTTGTTTGGGCAATGTGCCAATGTTCATTCAGCATCTATGTGAGAATTGCCCACTTCAGGAGAATGCAGGAGGAGAGAAAACTGGTAGGGCAAATTTAAAGGAGGAAGAGTTCAGGTTATTTTTTGTTTACATAGAAATACAATTTGAAAATAAATTAAAATCAGTAAAGCAGCCAAAAATATTATTCGACTTGAAAAGCTTCAGAATGTTCTGCAGTGAAGCAGTATTACAAAGGATTTAGAGAAAATTACTACTCAATAAATATTCGTCACATATCTGGTAAGTGCTATGCTAATCCCATTCTGCCTTAAGGTCATTTGCAGTCGATATAATTTTGTTAACCTAAGTCCCACACAATGAGTAATGAATGAATGAAATTTTTTTATCAGTTTATCAGTTTTAAAATTCACTCCTGAATTCTTAAATCTTGTTTGTTGTACATTTCATTTAATGGGAATTGCTTAAAACTGTCTATTTGTTATTACAATCACTGGTGCTTACACAAAGAAAACTCTTGCACCTTTGCATTCAGGCTGAGAAAATTGGTGAGAAAGGGCCATGTGGTTTGGAGACAGATAATGAGAATTGAAAGGACAATGAAAGGAAGGAAAATATCCAAGAACATTTGAAATAAAATGAAAGATAAACGGATGGCAACAAACAAATTTAGCAATGTTACCTGGACAGCACCTACATGAATTCTGACACCACAAAGAACAAATTTGGATGTGTAATAGAAACTCCTGGAAAGGTTCAGCAGGTCAAGCTGCATCTGCGGAAAGAGAACCAGGGTTAACGTTTCAGATGGGAGGACACATTATCAGAACTAGTGAAGTGTTTGATCTGAAACGTTCGTCATGTTTCTCTTTCTACAAATGCAATCTGTTGAGTGTTGCCAGAATTTTCTACATTTATTTCAGATTTCCATTATCTTCAATTTTTGTGTATTTTCCAATGAGAATGACTGCATTTTGGAGGGGTGTGCCATATCTCCTAAGGCACCCAGGTTATGATGGACAACAACACATTACTCTTACATTATTCCTCTGGAATTCCTTGTTGTTCACTGCTGTTAGAGCAGTAACCCCATCCTAACACGGCTTCCTGAGTAGGAGTTTCACACAGCTTTACATGAGAACAGCAGTGAGAATGTGGTATTTGCACCAGATGCATCTGCCATCCCTTCAACAACATCAATACTTTGGTTTTAGTGGGATGGGATTATCAGAACTCTAAGGAAACCAGGGTGCACTGTATCCCAAATTCTTGAAACTTCGGTCAATTAGAGCATTGAAATTCCCAAACAACACCTCCTAAACTGTATGTGATTACATCAAGGTGGAGGCTTCAGGAAAGATTCTCAGAGATATTGGCACCTAGGAATTTGAAGTTCTTGACCCTCTCCACTACTGAGGCCTCGATGAGAACTGGGTCATCTTCCCCTGATTTCCTCCTGAAGCTTGAGCCCTTCATCAAGATATGAAAGAATGTCGGCAGGCATCCAAACAAAAGGATGGGGCAGGGTGGAAAGGCGGGCAAAGGCAGGAGATGATAGGTAGAGAAAGGAGGGAGGGGACAGCAGCGATCAGGGGGAAGAGGGGTGGTGGGGAAGGGAGGGGGGAGAACTGAAAATAAGAGGCGAAGAGGTTATCAGAAAGCAGAGAAGTCGATGTTAATGCCATTTGGCTGGAGAGTGCCCAGACTGAAAGTAAGGTACTGTTCCTCCAAGGCAATGGGCAGACATGTGAGTATGGGAGTGTGAAGTGCCAGTTGATGAAGTAGACAAAGATGATGTGGTCAAACAATAATCATGGCTTTTATTAGCAGAAACTCATGGTACAATAATGAAAGACAATAGGTGCATATACAGTTATATCCAAGGGGAGTGTCCTTAACAGTAGAGATAATGCACAGCCAATGTTAGTACAGCAAGGCTCGCCAGAGGGGAGACAGGCAGCTTGGCAGACATTCACCACAAAGTGTGACTCAGAATTAGAATGATTGGCTACTGGGAGGTCCCTGTTGTGGCAGAGGGAGCAGAGGTGCTCAGTGAAGTGAATTCGCAATTTGTGATTGGTCCCTCCTATGTAGAGAAGGCCACATGCTCTATGCACTAAATTGCTGAGATAACTAGAGTTCAGATTCTGGTTTTGTGAATGCAGCAAGAGGTTAACACCTCAGGGAGGAATGCAGGGATGGAATGAATTTAAATTTCCTCCCCCCCCACCATCCCATGATTGTCTCACTGATTAATCACTTTGCTAACATTGACCATTTGTTTCCTTACCAGTGCACCATAGACCGATCTATTGGCTAACTTTCACCTCTGGAGGGGAGGGTGTGGAGTCAAAGGTAGATGAAAACAAATGGGTCAACTGCAGGGCAATCGAGTTAGGAACTAATTGCTTTTCAAGATTTCAATAAATTGTTTGAAACATCACGTTTCGGTTCATTTTTAAATGGACTTGTGGTTTTTCTTTTTTAGAGCAAAATGTTGTTTGCTTCAGTAAATCCCCACTGATTTCCTTTTTGTTTATTCACTTCCAATAACACTGGATAATGAAGATTTTGCTTCCTGAACACTTTTGGGTGTTTTTTAATGGATTTTGGGATGTTGATCACGAAAATCACCTTAACATTTTCCTATCATGTACCATTTTTTAAATATAGCCTATATTTCTGTCCGGTCATATTCTAAGTTTACTTCAAGCATACAAGAGCATGAAGTGCAAAATGTAATTGAAAATTATTTTTCTGCATTTGCACTTGGACTTCCCTCTGATCTTGGTGCAGTCAGTGACAAACATGGCGTGGTCCACTGTTAGCCAGAATCAGACACACACAAGGTAAAGACTTACAATAGGCTTTAATCCACAAAGACTTCCACAGAGCCAGGCTGGCTGTAGCTGCAGCAACTCTGAGTGAGGCCTTGGGAGGTCGGCACAGGCTTATATCCCGGAGGGTGATTGACACCCGACTTGGGGTGGGGGGCTTGATCCATTCAGGCCGACTGATTGACAGCCGCCCAGGTGTTGTCCTGTCCCCTTACACTCCTGAAGGTACAGAGGTTGCCCCCTGCAGTAGGCCGGTGGTGTACCACCACACATGGTGAAAGGTTTCACCAGGACATTGCAACCGTGGAAAAACGATATCAGGGCCAATGGAATACCTCAAATCTGACTGACTATTGTTGGACACTGAGAGGCATCAGATGCTGAGTACAAATGAAAAGAGAAGCAAAGCATTTTTAAGACAGTGGAACTAATGCAATGAGTTAGCTTCATTATGTGATTAAACAGGTTAAATTCAATGAAAGTTAATTTATTGATTCTCCAGCTTCCTATGTGATGCAGCAAATCTGAAATTATTTTTGTGTTTAGTTTGAGATTGTCTATCATAATCCCTAATATATTTTCAGGAAGCAAACCTTTTAAAAAAAAAGTCATTTTGCTTTTACCAATTTGTGATCTGGTGCAATAGATGTCTTGTTGCTTTGAGCAAATTATAGATATACTCACTTTGAATTAGTACTAATGTACATTTTATAGGTGGAGGGAGGGAGGGAGGAGATTTTTGGTGTAGAAAACCAGAGAGGCATTTTTCCTGAATGCTTTGGTGACTTTACGCCAAAATACATGTGCCTCTTTTCAACATGATCCTATCAGGAAAATCGTTGGTTAAATCGGTTCTATCTTATACAGATAGCCAAGATCCTTACATACGGTAGATACAGGATTTGATATTCAATGTACATTATACTTTTTATAGCATTAAACTTGATACTCCTTCCCATCACTTTAAAAATTAACATTATTTTCCTGTGAGACAGGTCTTTGTGCGGGATAGTCGAGGACTGATCAGGAAGAATCAGCATGTCTTTGTGTGTGGGAAATCATGTCTCATTAACTTACTGTGACCAAGAAAAATTATAAAGGGCAGGACTTTATTGAGGCCTTTGATATAGTTCTGCATGGTAGACTGATCTGGAAGATCAGATTGAATGGGATTCAGGGTGAACTGGCCAAATAGTTAAAGAATTAGCTTGATGGTAGGGTGGAGGTGAAGGGTTGATAATCAGATTGGAAGCCTATGACCAGTCAACTATGTTAAGGACTTGAATGATAATGTAGTTAGGATGGTAAATAAGTTTTCAGATGACACCAAAATAGGTGGAATCGTGAAAAGTGAAGAAGGTTATCTGAGATTACAACAGGATCTAGATAAACTGGGAAAGTTGACCCCAAGGAATGGCAGGTGGCATTTAACTTATATGAATTCTGGGTTTTTAGACGTACAGCACTGCCACAGGCCAATTCGACCCTATGAGTCCATGCCGCCCAAATTACACCCCATTAACCTTCACCCCAGTATGTTTTTGAAGGGCGGGAAGAAACTGGAGCCTCTGGAGAAAACCCATGCAGACACGGGGAGAACGTACAAGCTCCTTACAGACAGTGCAGGATTCAAACCCAGGCCTGGCCCCGATCGCTGGTGCTGTAAAGGGGCTGTGCTAACTGCTACGCCAACTGTGCCGCCCTCACTTTTTTTTTCACTCTGGTCGATTAAACTAGAGCAGGATCTCCTATTGGGAACAGAACAGGGCAGGAGTCAGAAGTATATGTGGGGGAACGCTATGGGTGCTAATTTAAAGGAGAGAACCTCACGAGTTGTGATCACAGGATTGCTGCCCATGTCAGCGAGGCCAGAAATAGGAGGATAATGCAGCTTAATATGCAACTAAGGTAATGGTGCAGAAGGGAGGGTTTTGGATTTTTGGATTATTGGTCTCCTTTCCAGAGAAGGTGAGAACTGTACCAATGGGAAGTTTGGCACCCGAACTGGAGGGGGATCAATAACTTTGCGGGAATGGTTGCTAGTACTGCTGTTGTGGATGTTAAACTTAGTGATGCAGAGAGATGGGAACCTGAGCACCTGAAAAGATAATGGAATAGGTGTGGAAAAGAATATTCTTAAATTTAAATCTTGACTTAAATCACAGTAACAGGGTCTTTTGACCCTAAAGCCCATGATACCCAATTGCACCAATTGATCTAAAACCCAGTACATTTTGAAGGATGGGGAAGAAACCAGATTAGGGAGACTCATGGCAGGACTGCCAGCTCAATGATCAGGGGTTCCATTGTTTTAGACACAAAGAAGAGGGAGGAATGAAGGAAGGAGGGGTGATGTTGCTAGTAAGGGAAAATATCGTGACAGTGCTCAGACAGGACAGACTGGAGGGCTTGTCTACTGAGGCTATGTGGGTAATAGTGCTGAGGAATGAGAAAGGGATGAATGCATTAATGAAATTATATTATGGACCACCCAATAGTCCACGGGAATTGGTACTGAGGAATGAGAAAGGGATGACTGCATTAATGAAATTATATTATGGACCACCCAATAGTCCACGGGAATTGGTACTGAGGAATGAGAAAGGGATGACTGCATTAATGAAATTATATTATGGACCACCCAATAGTCCACGGGAATTGGTACTGAGGAACGAGAAAGGGATGACTGGATTATTGAAATTATATTATGGACCACCCAATAGTCCACGGGAATTGGTACTGAGGAACGAGAAAGGGATGACTGCATTAATGAAATTATATTATGGACCACCCAATAGTCCACGGGAATTGGTACTGAGGAACGAGAAAGGGATGACTGCATTAATGAAATTATATTATGGACCATCCAATAGTCCACGGGAATTGGTACTGAGGAGTGAGAAAGGGATGTCTGCATTAATGAAATTATATTATGGACCACCCAATAGTCCACAGGAATTGGTACTGAGGAGTGAGAAAGGGATGTCTGCATTAATGAAATTATATTATGGACCACCCAATAGTCCACGGGAATTGGTACTGAGGAACGAGAAAGGGATGACTGCATTAATGAAATTATATTATGGACCACCCAATAGTCCACGGGAATTGGTACTGAGGAACGAGAAAGGGATGACTGCATTAATGAAATTATATTATGGACCACCCAATAGTCCACGGGAATTGGTACTGAGGAACGAGAAAGGGATGACTGCATTAATGAAATTATATTATGGACCACCCAATAGTCCACGGGAATTGGTACTGAGGAACGAGAAAGGGATGACTGCATTAATGAAATTATATTATGGACCATCCAATAGTCCACGGGAATTGGTACTGAGGAATGAGAAAGGGATGACTGCATTAATGAAATTATATTATGGACCACCCAATAGTCCACGGGAATTGGTACTGAGGAATGAGAAAGGGATGACTGCATTAATGAAATTATATTATGGACCACCCAATAGTCCACGGGAATTGGTACTGAGGAACGAGAAAGGGATGACTGCATTAATGAAATTATATTATGGACCACCCAATAGTCCACGGGAATTGGTACTGAGGAACGAGAAAGGGATGACTGGATTAATGAAATTATATTATGGACCACCCAATAGTCCACGGGAATTGGTACTGAGGAACGAGAAAGGGATGACTGGATTAATGAAATTATATTATGGACCACCCAATAGTCCACGGGAATTGGTACTGAGGAACGAGAAAGGGATGACTGGATTAATGAAATTATATTATGGACCACCCAATAGTCCACGGGAATTAGTACTGAGGAGTGAGAAAGGGATGACTGCATTAATGAAATTATATAATGGACCACCCAATAGTCCACAGGAATTGGTACTGAGGAGTGAGAAAGGGATGTCTGCATTAATGAAATTATATTATGGACCACGCAATAGTCCACGGGAATTAGTACTGAGGAAATTTGTCAAAATTGCAGCCTGTTGCAAGAAAGTACAAGGTTGTGATAATAGTTGATATTAATTTTCCATACATCGACTGGGACTCCCATAATTTAATAGGGTTGGATGGATAGAGTATGTCAAATGTGTTCAAGAGAATTTCCTTTATCAATTTATAGAGGTCCCAACTGGAGAGAATGTAAGACTGGATCTCCACCAGTCAAGGCAGTGATGTTCTGTTACAACTGTATTAGATGTGGTGAGATTTCACTTGGAATATCATCCACAATTTTGGTCACCCAGCTATGGGAATGATATCATTAAGTTGGGAAAGGTACAGAAAAGATTCACAAGAATGTTGTCAGTAAGTAGGCTTGAAATTAAAGGAGAAACTAGATATGTTGGGACTTTTCTGACTAGTGTGTAGGAGGTTAAAGGGAAACCTTACAGAGGTTTATTAGATCATGAGGAGCACGGATAAGATCTACTGGGATCGTTGTCCGAGAGGGTACGCAAAATCACTGAGGACCCTGTCACATCTGTGGCCCGAAATGTGAAATTAATAACACCATCACCACATGCTTTACCAGTTGAACATCTCAGTGTCTTTATTTTCCTGCTTCCCTTATTTCATCATCCTGCGCCTTTCACCTCCAGTGCATACCATCTGACTTCCGGTCAGGTTAATACATATCATGCATATTTATTATCATGACATCCCTCCTTTCACCAGAAATAAACTTTATATCTTTATTTTTAAATGTAATCACTTTAACACTATCAATAGCATTTTTCTGCCTTCTGAACCAACAAAACAACTTCAAATTCAAAACAAAAACAACTTCAAATTCCCTCTTCTCAAAATGTAACATAAACATGTTATAACCAAATGTAATATAATAGCTCAACTGTTCTTCTGTAATTATACTCACCTCATATAGAAAATGTAAACATTTAAATTTAAATTTATACACCTCCCATGTTTAAATTCCAATACTTTTGTTTTTTTTCATTTAATACCAAATAGTCGACTAAACAAAAATGCAATTCATACAGCACTCATACATGTACTTTATGATGTATTGATCAAATCACTGTCCAAATGTTCCCATTATCATTTCTCTTCCTTGGTGAGTAACATTACTGCGCTTCATTGAAACTCATTCCAACTATCACAAACTTTCACTTTCGTGATAATGCGGGCACGATTAGAAATATGGCACAAAATCTTCATATCGTTTAGGTGGTTTCCTGTCCGATCTCAGCCTTCCTGCAATGCTACTGTCGCAACTTGGTTGTTCACCCTCAGCACCGGAAACACTGCTCGCTGCGGCCTCTGGTGTTTCTGGTACTCTGGTCACTTCATCGGGAATGCTGGTAACTACCTCTGGAACATCATCTGGTCCCTCAGGTTGAGCATCTCGAATTGGACTTCCAACCACTTCACTCGGTGTCGCTCTGGATTGGTACTGTTTGACACCAGACACGTTTCTTTTGTACAGGACTCCAACTGGAGACTTGACTGTCACCATACTGCCGCTTCTGGATACATCAGTGTAGAGTTGATGGTAATAAGGTGTGTCTAGCTTACCACCACTCTCTTGCCTCACCAGAACATTATCTCCAGCATGATGTCTGAGTACCTGGCCCCACGCTTCGAGTCTGCATACAGCTTTGCTGCTCCCTTCTTTTCAGCATCGTGGTCCCTCATCTCCTGGTCATCCCTGATTTCCTTTATTTCGGGCATTTTTGTGCGGATTTTCCTCCCAAAAAGTACTTCTGCTGGACTTTTTCCTGTGGTTGCATGAGGCGCTGCCCGATAGACAGCTACATAGGATAGTAATGCTTCTCTCCAGTTCTGTCCTTCTGCATGAGCAATCCGTAATCGTTTTTCAATGAACTGATTTTGTCTCTCTACTTCCCCATTGGCTTGCGGCCATTTAGGAGTTACTTTATGATGGTAGATACCTGTGGTCCTCATGTATTCAGCAAATGTCTCTGAAATGAACTGTGGACCATTGTCAGAGTATAGCGTAACAGGCAATCCATATCTCGCGAAGATCTCTGCCAATGCTTGTATTACTTTTTAAGTGGTCGTGGACCTCATCACAGCGTACTCATAGTATCTGCTGTAGTAATCTACCACTACCATGATTGACTCACCAGTTGGTAAAGCTCCGAGAAAATAAACAGCTACATCGATCCACGGTCCTGTCGGGAGTTGCATACTCTGGATCGGCTCTGGAGGATTACTCCTACTTGTGAGTTGACACCCATGGCAGGTTTTGACGAATTTCTCTGCGTCTTTATCACAACCTGGCCACCATACTTTACTCCTGAGGTTTTGCTTGGTACCAACAATACCTAGGTGTCCTTCATGAGCTAATGATACGATCTTTGGTCTCAACCTCTGTGGTATCACCAGTCTACACCCCCTCAATACACACTGCCTGATGCAACAAAGTTCAACTCTAATGGGAATATATGCCTTGTGAATGCACTTGTCCCATTGTCCACTTTGGATACGTTCTCTAACTTCCTTGAGTTCTGGGTCATGTTCGGACTCTCTCTCGACTTCCCTCATTGTCACAGCTTCCGGTGTCGACTGAATAGCTACGAAGCGTAAAAAGCTCTCTGCTTCTGTCCTCAATTCTGACTTGGATTGTGGGCATCCATCTTTCAACAATCTGGACAGCGGATCAGCAATGTTTGCTTTCCCAGCAATGTGAACTACTCTGTACTTGTACGGTTGGAGTCTGAGCACCCATCGTTCTATCCTGGCACACGGTTTGGACCTGGCGGCATAGATCACATCCAATGGTTTATGGTCCGTGATGAGTTCAAATTCAATGCCATACAAATATGCATGGAATCTCTCGCAGGCCCATACAAGTCCAAGTGCTTCTTTCTCTGTCTGAGAATATCTCCTTTCCACATCTGTCAAAGATCTGCTGGCATAGGCAATGATTCTTGATCCCACATCACGCATCTGGACCAACACGGCTCCTAAACCAACAGGACTAGCATCCACTATGACTTTGGTTGGTGCAGCCAGATCATAATACCCAAGAGTATCGGCATTCGTCAGACTTTGTTTCAGAGCTGTGAATGCTTCCTTCTGCTCAGAGCCAAAATGGAATGTTACACCTTTCCTGGTTAGTTTCCTCAGTGGTTCTGCCAGTGTAGCAAAGTTAGGGATAAACTTTGCGCAATAATTAACCAATCCCAAGAAGCTCCTCATCTCCGTTACATTCTGTTGCATCTGCAACAGCTTTCACCTTGGCATCAGTTGGGTTTAGTCCATCCCGTGTAAGCCTGTGTCCCATGAAGTCCATCTCTGAGACATCAAACTGGCACTTGTCTCCATTCACGGTAAGGCCTGCCCCCTGTAGTCTGGATAGCACACGCCTCAACCGTCTGTTATGCTCTTCCTTTGTAGCCGCATGGACTATGATGTCATCAGAAATGTTGGCAACTCCAGGAATGCCTTGAATCACTCAATGGATTTCATACTGGTAGATCCCAGGAGCTGCATTGATGCCGAACGATAGTCTCTTGTACCGGTACAATCCACAGTGAGTCACAAATGTTGTCACGTCCCTGGATTCTGGGTCCAGCTCTAATTGATGATAGCCCCATTTTAAATCAATTTTTGAGAACACCTGACTGGTAGTTAACTCCTGAAGTACTCCCTCCACTGTTGGTATGGGGTGTCATTCTCAAATTATAGCTTCATTGGCCATCCTCATATCAACACACAGTCTTATGTCACCATTTGGTTTGGGCACGATCACTACTGGGCTGACCCATTGTGTTGAATGTTCTACAGGTTCAATAATGTCTTGCTCGATCAACTCTTTGATTTTGGCCTCGACTTTCCCACAAAGTCCAAATGGAGTTCCGCGCACTGGTTGCGCCTTGGGTTTGACCGTTTTGTCCACTGCTAGCTTTAGTTGTCGACCTTTCAGTTTTCCTACTCCCTGGAAAACTGCGGGGCATTCTTGCTTCATATCCTCGTATGACTGAACTGAATTGACACAAGCTCCAATATGAAGTATTGCCAGGTCTTGCGCCATGCGTCTACTCAGCAATGGTTCTCCCCTCTCGTCTATGACAACAAACTCTGCTTCAGTGTACTTGTCACCAGCTTCAACAGTCGCAGTGAAACATCCAATGGTCTGCAATGGCTTGGTTGCTGTGTATGGATACAGTTTCTTTGAACACTTCTTTGATGTACAAATGATCTTTTTTCTTTTCAATTTCTCCCATAAATGTCAGTCAATTACATTACTGTCACTGGCTAAGTCTACAATGACTGGAATTATCACTGGGACCTTCTCATGATGTACATCATTCAATGTAAACTGATAGTATTTCTGCCCATCCTGGTTGTCATCATCATCGTCACTTTCTGGGTCACCTTCTATATTGCAAATAGTGCCTTTCTTTCCAGGATACTTTCCTTTCCCCCAAGCTTTGCCCTTAGAAGCTGTACTCTTCCCATTCTGGTTTGCATTTGACTTACTTTTGCACTTCTTTGCAAAGTGGTCCTTACCTCCACACTTTCTACAAACTTTGCCTTTTGCTGGGCAGCATGGGTCTTTTCCAAAATGACCTCTGTTTCCACATTTGTAACACTCCAAGTCATGTGTCGGCATATTTCTTGGCTGGCTATGGCTATGCGAGAGCCTATTTACTTGTTGACCAACTTTGTCTTTACTGGGCTGGCTTGAGTTGTCTTTCAGTTTCATGGTATGAAATTGCCCCTCAACAGCCTCCAAAGCAGCAGGAATTGCTAAAGCATTGGTAAGTTTCAACTAACCTCCTTTTTCCAGCAATCGCCTTCTGAGTTTGTCTGATCTGCAGTGCTGCACGACTTGATCCAATAACTGGTTGTCCAAATCAGCTGCCACGTAATTGCATCCAACAGCCAGTTGTCGCAATCTCGTCACGTACTGGGCGACCGTTTCTCCATCTTCTTGTTTTGTTTTGCGAAACAAATGGCGTTGAAATGTAGCATTCAGTGTCACCACATAGTGTGCATTCAATGCATCTATGGCTTTCTGGTATTCCTCCTTCCTTCCAGTATTCGAAAGTGTCTTAAAAGTTTCCCAAACTGCGGGTCCTGCGGTGAAGAGAAGTAACGCCCTCTGCTGCGCTTTCTGTTCCGCTGTACTGCTATCGAGAAATAGGCCACGACTGTCGGCGTAGCCTTCAAATTCTTCCAGCCATGCCTTCCACTTCACACTCACAGTGCTTGCATCACCCGTCGGGTCAAAATGAGGAACACCTCGAAGTGCTAGAAATTCAGCTCCTGTGACTGCCATGAAGAAAACCTTCTAGCTCAAAACCACCAATTCAAAATCCAAAATGTTTATCACATTTAAAATCCAAAATGTTTATCCTCGTCGCCAATGTCACATCTGTGGCCCGAAATGTGAAATTAATAACACCATCACCACATGCTTTACCAGTTGAACATCTCAGTGTCTTTATTTTCCTGCTTCCCTTATTTCATCATCCTGCACCTTCCACCTCCAGTGCATACCATCTGACTTCCGGTCAGGTTAATACATATCATGCATATTCATTATCATGACAGACCCCTTCCAGCCTGTGGTGCAGTTAGCCAGAATCAGACACACACAAAGATAAAGACTGTACAACAGGCTTTAATCCACAAAGACTTCCACAGAATCAGACTGGCTGTGGCTACAGCATCTCTGAGTGAGGCCTCAGGAGGCTGGCATAGGTTTATAATCCCGGAGGGTGATTGACACCCGACCGGGTGGGGCTTGATCTATTCAGGCCAACTGATTGGCAGCCAGCCAGGTGTTGTCCTGTCCCCTTACACTCCTGCAGGTACAGAGGTTGCCCCCTGCAGTAGGCCGGTGGTGTACCACCACACACCCTGCACACAGCATCTTTCAGCTGCTCCCATCTGTAAAGAGGTACAAGGAGTATCAGAGCCAGCACCACCAGGCTGAGGAGCAGCTTCTTTCCACGGGCAGTGAGATGCTGAACGACCAAAGGAACTGTTCACACTAACCATCCAAGACTCTCATATTCACAAAATGACATTTATTGATTTATTTGTATATATGAACATTTGTTTGCGTGCCTTGCGCCATCTGAGGACTGGACAATGCTGTTTCATACTTGTGCAATTAGATGACTTGATTTTAACTTGATTTTTAACTTGAAATAATGATAGACCTTTTCCCCTGGAGTAGGGGAATCTAAAACAAGAGGGCATAGACTAAAGTGAGAGGGGTGAAATTTAAAAGGGACCTGGGGGTCACCTTCTTCACAGAGAGGGTGGTGGGTTTATGGAAATGAGAGCAGGGTGAAGAATTGCAACATTGGAAAGACATTTGGACATGTATATGGACAGGAAAGGTCCAGAGGGATATGGGCCATATGCAGGCAAAAGGGTCCTGCTTGGTCAGTCATAGAACTCTATAACAATACCTTACATGAATACCAGCATCCAACCGTGACTTGAAGAAATGCAACGGCAACAAGAGGACAGAAGTGTGAAAGGGATTCACCCACAGCCTGAGCATTTTGCATGCCATTGCTTTCCTGTATTTTATAGCTCTAAAGCTCCCTTGTCGACAGAAGGCTGGAAAATAATTCTGATGCGGTGAAAAGACAGCCTTCTTGTTGCAGGAGACAGGTTTGACTGCCCAACCTTTTGGACATAAAGATCAGTTATATTTCTGCCCCATTAAAACAACATATATATTTTCTTCCCTCTTCAAAAAGCATACTCATGCCATAACATATTTTCTACCTGTAGAGTATATATTGACAATAAATAAGGTGGTGCGCAATATCGATTGCCACTTTCATTACCACTTATTGCTGGTATTTGTGTGACATTTCACTTTGTTACTTGAATGTCTTCATCAATGGTTTCACAATGAAAATCTCGCCTGTATCATTTGTGTTAACTCCAAACAGTAAAATTATAATTGGTGCTTGATGCCAAAAGACATCGTAACAGGAACAGTTATGAAATAAATACAAATGTTATTTTGGAAAAACACAATTTTCAAGAAAATAACCACGATGTTAAAGGAGAAATAACCGATCTTGGTCTCCTAAAGTCTTTGAACCCAATTAACTATCTTGAAATGTAATCAATGTGGCAATATAGAATACTTCCATATAACCATATAACCATATAACCATTTACAGCACGGAAACAGGCCATGTCGGCCCTTCAAGTCCGTACCGGTTCATTTGAACAACTCCACTAGCTCCTCCGCAAACTCCTGAGGAAGTAAAGGCTTTCTTCATGATGTCATTCATATGATCTAATTTTCCACACTCCTCTCCCATACAAGAGTGTGTCAAATGCCTTACTAAAGTTCATGTAGACAATCTATTTGGTCACCTCTTCAAAATATTTTTATCAGTTTCATCAATCTTGGGTTTCAGACACTTAATTGTAGAATTTGTTTTTCCAAATCAGAATTGAAGAAAATCAAACTCATTTGAGAACAATAAATGGTTTAATTTCAATTATTTTAATTAATTTCAAGATGCTCAGTCAAAAATGTCTGTAAAACAATTTCCCAATTATTATCATACTAAAAAAAATTAATAGGTTATCCAAGATCAGGACAATCCTACAAACAAAATTTTAATCCAAATAATGCTTAGTTCAACATTCACATCAAACTACTTTGATCAGTTTTGGTTTACACATGTCACTTATGGGAACAGACCCATGGTTTAAAATATTGTCT
Source organism: Narcine bancroftii (assembly GCF_036971445.1). NCBI lineage: Eukaryota > Metazoa > Chordata > Chondrichthyes > Torpediniformes > Narcinidae > Narcine > Narcine bancroftii. The sequence goes on from NC_091469.1 coordinate 132,938,085, forward strand.
CCATATATATATATCTATAGATATATCTATATCTATAGATATATATCTATAGATATAGATATATATATATAAAACAAACCATAATATGACACTGACCAGAAAATTTGTTCTTTAAAGAAAAATATTAAGCAGGATGCCAAGAAAGGTGTTCGCCCTAAATTTTTTTGCTACCTCTTCTGACATTTATCCCAGTAGATCACGTCGATATGGGGAGTGGGGTTGGGGTTGGGGGTGGGAAGGAAACCCACCCCCGTAACTGCAAGAAGTGCTGCACTTGCGCCTGTACCTCCTCCCTCGCCTCCATTCAAAGTCCCGAAGAGTCTTTCCAAGTGAAGCAAAACATGTGAATATGTGGGAGTCATTTACTGCATCAGTGTGGCCTTCTCTACATCAGTGACGATGGATGCAGACTGGGAGTTCACTTTATTGAGCACCTTCACTCTGTATGCTGCAAGACCAGGGATCTCCCAGTGGCCACCCACTTCAGTTCCTCACCCCATTCCCACACTGTCCTCAGCCTTCTCCACTCTGGAGGTGAGGCCAAACACAAACTGGTACAGCACCTCATATTCTACCTGCGTAGTCTTTCATCGAATGGTAGAGTGACTGAATCGCCAATTTCAGCTAACAAGCAGCCCTTTTGTCTCCCCTGATCCACCAAAGTTCTTTCCAATGCCACCCCATCCCCCACTGCTGCCAGCCTCCCTTTTCCCAGATTCTTACCCCCTCCCCCATTTGGTTCCATTTGCCTATTGCCCACACATCTGATCCACTGGATCTCCTATACCCTTCCCCACCAAGTTCCATCATCCCTTGTCTAATTCCACTCATCACCTTCCTTGCTTATCAGATTCTAGAATCTGCAGCACTTTGATGCCTCCACATATCACACTCTACCTCTCCACCCCCCACCCTGGTTTTATCTGCTCCAAATGTCCCTTTGCAGGATCTCAACCTGATCAGTCAACTATTTCTTTTCCTCCACAGTAGCTGCCCTCCCTGCTAAGTTCCTCCAGCAGTCTGTTCTTTTTTTCCCCAGATTCCAGCATTACCATGTCTTGTACCTTTGTAGAAAAACAATCTTGTTCACCTCAGAGGAAAAATGGGCCTCATTTTAAAACAAGGGCCGTATAGCTAGCGACTTGGGTTCGAATACGGTGCTATCTGTAAGATGTTTGTATGTTCTCCCCATATCTGCAGGTGCTCCAGTTCCTCCCGGATATACGAGGTTAGTAGGTTAATTGGTCACACGGGTGTGTTTGGGTGGCACAGACTCGAAGGCTGGAAAAACCTGTTACCGTGCTGTATCTCTAAATTAAAAATAACAGACAAACTCGTGGCTCTCGTGAACTTTATGCTTCATTTGGTCCTGCAGTGGGAATTGAACAATATTATAACTCAGCAGTGAGAGTGTTCTCATCTGAAGCACAGCTGAAACTTTAAATAAAAACTTTTGGGGGGGGGGGCTTACATTTAAATCTATGTTGGAGTACAAATTTTAGTGAAAAATAATTGCCAGAACAATAACTGTGGATGTAGTTAAGTCATGACAAGTTCATCTCCCATTGCACTCTCACCATAATTAATTGTTGGATGTCATTCACAAATCTAACCGATCCCAGATTTCACAGAGAAACAAAATAAATTGCACCATTATGATTCCAAAACACTATTTAGCAAGGTTGCAATCCAATGTATTAAAACAAACTTAATTATCTTGTAGCTTGAATGAGTGATTTTTATTAAGGATGTAAGTTGTTTTTGAGTGCTGTTGATCAACCTTTTTGACTCATCTCAAATTTCCACTGATGTGGAAATGATGAAAACTCTTGTAGAACCAAGGTAATGTAAAATCAAAGACAGGGTTATTGAGAAGATGGATGACTGAACAGAGGACTAATTCCAGTCTTCTTAACTTCTTTACACTTCCCGTAACGTAACACAACAAAGCGTTCTATATTTTCTGTGGGTGTCAAATAATTTGCACCACTAATTTATATTAATGATTTTCCTCAGGAGAAAAGGTAACCTTAGGCAGGGCGAATTAAAGTAAAATATTGTTAGGCTGTAATTTCCGTACCTCACTGGCTGTTACATAGGAAGCAAGCACCAACAAGTTTGGCCATTTCCTTGCCTTTGGACACAGAAGTTGAATATGTATTCTGCTCTGTTGCACTTACAAGTCACCCTCGTCCTCGTGCTTTTTGTTCCACAAAGCCTGTGACGGACACAGCGTGTCACAGCATCGTACTGCTTTGGTTCGGCAATCTGATGCTCAAAATCCGTGATCTTCACGGGCTGTAAATGAATAAAACATTCAGAGCTCCTGCGGCTTTTATAAATTACTAATGCAACGCTTGCTCTTTCAAAAGAAATGCAAAGAGGCAATGTCAGATGGGGGATACCTCTGTAACAAAGCAATTCAAGGAGCTGAGTGAATTAAACCACGCTTCAACGCACAGTGCAATAAGGAAAGCTCTAAAATAAAATTGTGTTGTTTCATTGCCTGAAAAGTCACCTTCTAGTCAATGGCTATCAGATGGACTTTCTTGCTTGCTATTTTTCTCTTTCTTTTTATCCTCTCCTGTTTTAATTCTTCCCTGCTCTGTCCTTCCACAGTACTGGTACCACGACCAAGTGCACATCATTCATGTATGATCTTTGACCTTGTGTGCAAACTCCACTTGTTGAATGTCTGCACATACTCATCCATCAAGGGTTGCTTGGGAGTTATCAAGAGCTTCTGGTTTAGACAAAGGGTTTCACCAAATAGGTCAACCAAGTGAAATGTAGCACACAGATTCTTGAGCTAAAATAGGACTTTTATTCAGAGCTTGCAACTTACATTATTGCCTTCTGACATCTGGAAAATCTCTCCATATCTGCCTCAGAGGGTGGATAAGGCTACCCAGACAGTGAGGTAACTGGAGGGACACATATTCCCACTTCATATTTCCAGGGTAATTCCAGAGAAGAAGGGGTTAGTCTATGAGGAGCGATTGAGTTGTCTGGGACTGTACTCATTGGAATTTAGAAGAATTAGAGGGGATCTTAAAGAAATGTATAAAATTATGAAAGGCATAGGAAAGATAGAAGTAGGCAAGTTGTTTACACTGGGAGGTGAGACGAGAACTAGGGGTCATAGCCTCAAAATTCTGGGTTGTAGATTTATGACAGAGATTTAGAACAGGGTGGCACAGTTAATGTAGCAGTTAGCACAATGCCTTTACAGCGCCAACGATCGGGACCTGGGTTCAAATCCCACGCAATCAGTAAGAAGTTTATATGTTCTTCCTATATCTGCATGGGTTTTCCCTGGGGGCTCCAGTTCCTCCCCCCCCCCATTTGAAATGTACTAGGGGTGTAGGTTAATTGGGCAGCATGGACTCATGGGCTGAAGTGACCTGTTACCATGCAGTGGTTTTCAAATTGCCCCCCAAATTCAAATTCCACCTTATGCCATAAGTGCATGTGAGGAGGAAGGGAAGGTTGAAAATCACTGCTCTAGAACCAATTGTTACTGAGATATTTTGCTTGAAAAAAATTGTCATTGGCCCATTTCCTTTGGAGTTATGAAACCGTGCACATAATGAGTCAATTAGGTACGATTAAAACAGTGGTTTTCAAACTTTTTCTTTCCACTCACATCACCTTAAACTTCTTTGGCTTGGCTTCGCGGACGAAGATTTATGGAGGGGGTAAAAAGTCCACGTCAGCTGCAGGCTCGTTTGTGGCTGACAAGTCCGATGCGGGACAGGCAGACACGGTTGCAGCGGTTGCAGGGGAAACTTGGTTGGTTGGGGTTGGGTGTTGGGTTTTTCCTCCTTTGCCTTTTGTCAGTGAGGTGGGCTCTGCGGTCTTCTTCAAAGGAGGTTGCTGCCTGCCAAACTGTGAGGCGCCAAGATGCACGGTTTGAGGCGTTATCAGCCCACTGGCGGTGGTCAATGTGGCAGGCACCAAGAGATTTCTTTAGGCAGTCCTTGTACCTTTTCTTTGGTGCACCTCTGTCACGGTGGCCAGTGGAAAGCTTGCCATATAACACAATCTTGGGAAGGCGATGGTCCTCCATTCTGGAGACGTGACCCATCCAGCGCAGCTGGATCTTCAGCAGCGTGGACTCGATGCTGACGACCTCTGCCATCTCGAGTACTTCGACGTTAGGGATGAAAGCGCTCCAATGGATGTTGAGGATGGAGCGGAGACAACGCTGGTGGAAGCATTCTAGGAGCCGTAGGTGGTGTCGGTAGAGGACCCATGATTCGGAGCCGAACAGGAGTGTGGGTATGACAACGGCTCTGTATACGCTTATCTTTGTGAGGTTTTCAGTTGGTTGCTTTTCCAGACTCTTTTGTGTAGTCTTCCAAAGGCGCTATTTGCCTTGGCGAGTCTGTTGTCTATCTCGTTGTCGATCCTTGCATCTGATGAAATGGTGCAGCCGAGATAGGTAAACTGGTTGACCGTTTTGAGTTTTGTGTGCCCAATGGAGATGTGGGGGGGCTGGTAGTCATGGTGGGGAGCTGGCTGATGGAGGACCTCAGTTTTCTTCAGGCTGACTTCCAGGCCAAACATTTTGGCAGTTTCCGCAAAGCAGGACGTCAAGCGCTGAAGAGCTGGCTCTGAATGGGCAACTAAAGCGGCATCGTCTGCAAAGAGTAGTTCACAGACAAGTTTCTCTTGTGTCTTGGTGTGAGCTTGCAGGCGCCTCAGATTGAAGAGACTGCCATCCGTGCGGTACCGGATGTTGGGGTCTTTCATGGCTTGGTTCAGCATCATGCTGAAGAAGATTGAAAAGAGGGTTGGTGCGAGAACACAGCCTTGCTTCACGCCATTGTTAATGGAGAAGGGTTCAGAGAGCTCATTGCTGTATCTGACCCGACCTTGTTGGTTTTTCGTGCAGTTGGATAATCCCTTACTAATCACAGGGAACTTATGGCATCGGGTTTGCTTAAGATGGAATGTGAGTTCAGGAGAGCAATTTGAAAACCACTGCTCTATTTTTTTTAAATTAACTTTAAAAGATAAGGAGGAATTACTTTTCCCATATTCTTGTTTATGAATCTATGGAATTTGTTGCCTATTGCATGGAGGCTACTTCAGTAAATATATTTAAATCAAGGTTGGATAGATTTTTACATACTAAAGAAACAAAGAGATATGGGGAAAAGGTAGGTCGGTGGAATTGAGCCTATCATCAGATTAGCCACGATCTCATTGAATGGCAGCGCAGGCCTGATGGGCCCAGATGTTGTGAAACTGAATCAACACTCAGAATGGGTCAGATAGCATCCGTGGAAGGCAACAGACAGACAGCCTTTCAGACAGTAGCCAACATCAACATTGACCTCCAATTTCCGATAAATTCTTATCCCCTCTCCGCCACTCTTGCTTCCCTGATCTCTCTGGCCCCATTCCTAATTCTCTTTTCTCTCCCCCACCCTCTCTACCTCCACCTTCCTTCCTCCAGCTTTCCCTTCATTTCATGATCTTTTCTCCTATCAGAGTACATCTTCCTTTGCCATTTACCTCTTCCTTCTATCACTTCCTAGCATCTTACTTTTTTTTGCATCCTCCCCCTCCTACCTGCATTAACTTGCTAGCTTGTGCTTTCCAACCCCCCCCCCCCCCTCCCCCACCTTCCCCAATCCTTTATTTCAGGCTTTTGTCTTCTTCCTGGTGAAGGATTATGGCCAGAAAAATTGTCTGACATTGACATCACCTTGCATGAATTCTGCCTGATGCACTGAGCTCCTGCAGCATTTGGTGTGAGTCTATGCTGGCTCACAGAGCATTCTCAAGGATCCCATTCTTATTGTCTCGTAACCTATTCTCCCTCACATGCCCATTGATTCTCTCCTTATTGTCCTGTACTCTATCTGCAGTGGAGGCAGTTTGAAGAACCTGTTACCAATTAACCTATTGGCAATATAACTTTAAATTAACAGTCTAAAGTGGTGGGACCCTCTACTTGTGTCTGCACATGCGACGGCTCTTTCTCCCCGAGACTAGCACAACAAGGGTGGAACTTCCCACATCTTATTCACACAAACCAGCACCAAAACTAGTCATTGACACAAAAAACAATGGGAATCAATCTGTTGGATTCCCTACATCGTGTGAGGTTTCCTGGAAATAGGTGAAATGCATCCTGCACTGACACAATGGATGGCACCCTTTACAAATCATGGTTGAATTCATCCAAACAAAAACACTAATCGACAAATTAAATCCATTAAAACCCCATACCCAGCAGCATGTTAGCTTGATTTCTTGTTTATGAATATTTTATTTAATTTTAATATTTAATTTTATTTAATTTTCAATGTAGAAAATACAAAATAACCCCTAGGCTTGCTTTCTTTAAAGCAAAACAGCTTGATATCCACTTTGGACAGGATTACTAACTTCAAGACAATGTGATAAGCTACAGATGCTGTGATTGTAGTAAAAACATAGAAATGCTGGAGGAACTCAGCTGGTCTTTTCCGCCTCTATAGGAGACTAAGATATATTGCCAATGTTTTACGCCTGAGCTCTTCTTCAAGGAAAAATCAGAATTCAAACAATGGGGGAGGAATCTGGACCAACAAAAAGTGTTAATTGGATTTGATAGGGGACGAGGTAGTATTTATCATGTCTGTGTCAAAGGAGACAGGGAATGGATAGACGGCAGGTGGGTTTAACAAAAGGCAGAGAAGTCAATATTAATGCCATCCAGATGCAGAGTACCCAGTCAGATGAGGGGTTGTTCCTTTAAAGTATGGGTGGTCTGAGTCTGGCAGTACATGAGACAATGGACAGATATGTCGGCAAGGGAATTGGATGGAGAGTTGAAGTGGGTGACCACTGGGAGATCCACACTTGCGACGGACAGAGCTGAGGTGGTCAACAAAACGATCTCCCAGTCTGTGTCCAGTCTCTCTGATGTAGAGGATGTGGTTTCTGATACATCCTGTTTCTTCCATTTCTGATTTTTCCTTGAAGAAGGGCTCAGGCCGGAAATGTCGGCGATATATCCTTGACTCCTATAGATGCTGAAAAGTGCAGTTTTCCTCTAGCATTTCAGTGTTTTTCCTCCATTAAATGCTCCAGACAATTCCAGAGCAAGATCAGACATGAATGTTAAAAAGTTTGGGCATCCAAAGAACAATGATAGGAAAAAGTCTGTGAAATAGCTAAATACCTAACCACAACTAATAACATGAGATCCTTTCAAACTACTGTGTAAAATGGGATTGACCGGGCAATTTACATGGATAGCGCCCAAGTTACATGGCAGTTTGAAAGGGTCCAACCAGGTCAACTCTGTCGAAACCCAACCAGGTCCCTGACCTACCTCAGAGGTAGTCAGAGAACCCAGTTAAACCTACCTAGGTCTCAACCATGGCTGATTTGAGAATGAAAATGGCTGACCTGCTTATTTCCGATGACATTAGTGCTTGCGTGCATGCATCACCGGGCAGCCAGAATTTGAACATCCAGTAGTACTTCCAGTGAGTACATGATGCGTCATTGCGGGGGCAGGATCCCCCTGCGATCTGAAAGGTCCCAGGAGGGCTACCCAGGTGCTGCAATCGGGCTACTATCAGAGCTCTAACTGCTTGTAATGCAAAGCAATCTGGCCTGTACTACTTCATAGGTAAGTTGAAAGAAGCAGTCATCAAGTACAGGAGCAATAGGTAAGCTCACCAGCTGAGAAATTCATTGCCACCTGAAGTCGCAAGTTAACCTGCTGCTGTACCTTTGTCACACAGGCACTTTGTCAATCCTACCGTGCTTGAGGTCCAAGCAAGCAGGAAATGGCTGAATTAGGTGAACTCATAGAAAAAATATTCCTCTCCTGTGGCAAGCAGAGCAAAAAAAATGATTACTTCAAGTTTATAATACATGGACCAAGGCACAGTGAAAGGTTTGTTTTGTGTGCTATCCAGCAAGTCAGCCCATGCACTAGTATAGCATATAAAACACAGAACAGAGTGCAGAGTTAATGGGGGAGATCAGTTAGAACAGAGTAAGGACAACAGCACTTTACTGATGTGCTGTTAATTCATGGGTCTATTAGGTGGTAGTGGAATACTTAGCCAGAGATGGCATTTGAAACTAATGCATTCTACTTTTCAATGAGGCGAATCAAGTCTGCTGCAGGTGGTTCCAATAATCATGACTGTCATGTGTGCTGGTAAATTCACCCTCCAAATCTGCACCATTTATTCTTCCCAATGGATCAGAGGCATGAGATTCTCAAGATGGAAATCAGGAAGAAAAGGATGAGTTCATTTATTTATTTTCATTTGTTACTTTTTTTTTGTCATTTATTTGTGTTTCACTAAATTGTATCTTTTTTAATGCATTCTAGTTTTCAAAGGTTTAGAATCAGAGAGATTTAAAAATCCATACATAGCCTCACAGACTCTGACTGCAGAAAATGGTCTGTTCCTAGTTTTGCTTCCTGCCAAAGAGTACCATGTGTTCTGTGGAAGGTGCCCTGGTGGTATACCATCTCAGGCTTTATTGCTGTTGAACCCTTGCCACCCAACTGGGAGGTCCAGAATGATTGAGCTCTCCCATCTATACTAGGTTGGTCAAAACTTGAGAAGAGCGTGGGGGCTGCAATAAAGTGGCAGGTTAAATGGTCCACAATTTTGACCAGAAGTAAAACAGGAAAGTCCGCTGACATCATGGTTGAAGTAAAAACGCAACACTGGAGAAACTCAGCAGGTCAAACAGTGTTCTTTGTAAAGCAATGATAAAGATACAGAGCCAATGTTTTGGACTTGAGCCCTTCATCAAGGTATAGCCACAATTTTGACCGTTTGCTTTCCTGTCACAGGACCTGAAGTTTTGCATTTTTTCTGTTATTTTTAGCAAGTGAAGAGAAGAATCTTGATGAAAGTAATATGTCTACATTTCCCCTACAAGGCACCAGTAAAATCTGATCAGTGTTTACTTTGTTGGATTGTCATTAGATACGAAAGAAACCATCTGCTTGGATGATGTATTATAATGGTTTAAAAGTTCATGGTCTAAGATGCCTAATTCTGAATGAAGAAATACAACCAATTAGACTTTGAACAAGATCTTCAAAGATGTATAATGCCCTGTTTATATCACAGTAAATGCTTTTGCTGAGAATTTATTTTCCTAAAAGCTTTTAGAGAGCAATTAAAATTAAATTGCTTCTTCAACAATAAATGCTCCAAGTCTCAGCTGTTGTGTGGTCTAATGGCGAATTTCATACTTACAAACAGATATAGCAACCTTCTATTACAGTAAGTAATTTAAATCCATTTAGCTACTGCTGTTGTCCACACTCAGTAATACAAAATTTTAACAACTACAACAAATAAACTTATAATTAGTTGTTCTGATAAACTGAAATTACCCTGTGGCTGAGAAATTTGGTATACATGCCTGAATTTCTTGATCTCTGTGACGAAATGTCTTGCTAGCAAAAGTTGCCGGCTCAAGTTATTTCACTGGTCTAGAATGCGCACAGATCCATTATTTGAGTGATTAACATCAGTCCATTCTGTCATGGGAACCACATATGGTCTCATTTGCAATCTCAGTGCCCATACATGAATATATAGATAGTGCAGGGGTGAGATGAAAAGGGAAAGTAAGAAAGCTAAAATAAAGTGCCAAATTATTGGTCGGTTGAGGTCAGAAACTACAAGATAATGATGCAGCTCTGTAAAACTCTGACTAGATCACAATTAGATTATTGCATTCAGTTCTGGTTGCCTCGTAATAGGAAAGATGCAGAAAGTTCAGAGAAGGTGCAGAAGAGATTTAGAAGGACACTGCTTGGATGGGAGAACATGCCTGATGGGGAAAGGTTGAGTAAGCGAAGACTTTTCTCTTTGGAATGATGGAGGATAAGAGGTGACTTAATAGAGGTGTATAAAATTAATGGAGGCATAGATAGGGTGGACAGCTGGCATGTTTTTCTCAGACCGACAATGGCTAATATTAAAGGACTTCTGTTTGAGGTGAATGGAGGGAAGTTTAGGGCAGAGGTCAAAGATCATTCTTTTGCACAGAGTGTGTTGGGTGCTGGGAATACATTCCTGGGGATGGTGGTAGAGGCGGGAACAATAAAGATATTTTAAAGACTTCATCAGGGCATGTGGGTGTAAGAGAGTTATGGGCTATGAGGGATGGAAGGGTTTACATAGGTTAGCAAAATATTGTGGACTGAAGGGCCTGCATTGTACTGTGTATTATTGGCAGGTAAAATCGGAGAAAATCCAAAGATGTTTTATAAATACATAAAGAGCAAGAGGATATCTAAAAAACAGGGCATAATAGGAAGCAAAAAGTAACACTATTCGTGGAGGTGGAGTATTGGGATAAGGTTCTTAATGCATTGCATATTGTTGTCTTTAAGGAAGAGAGGGGTAATGCAGATATTGTTATGAAGGAGGAAGAGTGTGATATAGTGGATATGGTAAACAATGTAAAAAAAAATCTTTGAAAGACAATAAATCACCAGGCCCCAATGAAAAGTATCCCAGTTTGATAACAGAAGGAAGGAAGGAAATCTTACAATCATTAAAGAGGCGATCTGGGAACTGTTTGGGGCGATAAGCGAACTGCAGTCCACAAACCCCGATGGACTATTTATTTTCGCTGGGGATTTCAACCAGGCGAACCTCAAGTCAGGGCTACCTAAATTCCATCAGTATGTGGACTTTGCTACGAGAGGGGTGAACGCGTTGGACCTTGCATTTATGAACATTTCATATTTGACGGAGCCCCAACCCCCTCCACCTCAGACCATATCTCTGTAATGCTAACCCAAGCATACAGACTGTTCATCAGGTTTTCTAGACCAGTTCTGAAGCAGGTTAAAAAGTGGCCAGCAAGAGCCATTCATGCACTTCAGGATTGCTTCGAGTGAATTGTCTGGCACACGTTCAAGGAAGGTGCATCAACCTGGAGGAGTATACGGCATCAGTGACCAGCTACATTAGTAAGTGTACTAATGATGTCACTGTGCCCAAGACCATCATATCTCGCTCTAATCAGAAGCCATGGATGACTGCAGAGGTGTGTGTGTGCTGCTGAGGGGCCGAGACTCTGCCTTCAGAGCAGGCGACAGGGTAGCCCTAGTTATTGCGAGAGCTAAGCTGTCTAAAGCCATCAGGGAGGCAAAGCACGTGCATGCCCAGCAAATTCATAGTCACTTTCAGGACAGCAAGGACATGCAATGCATGTGGAAGGGCATTCAAGATATCACCAATCACAAGACTACACCATCTGCCTCTACTGGTGATGCCTCCCTCCCAGATGCACTGAACAACTTCTACATGTGTTTTGAGGTGAAAAACGACGTGGTGGCAAAGACCACCTCTCCTCCAAATGATTAGGTGCTGTGTCTTACAGTGGCCAATGTGAGGAAAGTGTTAGGCAAGGTCAGGTTCAGATAACATTCCCGGCAGAATGATCAGAAGATGAGTGGCTCATCTGGCAGATGTTCTCACTGATATCTTTAACATCTCCCCGAAGGCCACCGTCATTCCAACGTGCTTCAAAGCTGCCACCATCGTCCCCGTGCTGAAGAAGTCATCAATGTCCTGCATCAATGACTACCACCCTGTCGCACTCACATCTACCTTCATGAAGTGCTTCGAAAGTCTCTTCATGTGGCACATTAAACCCCCACCCCCCTCACTGGACCCCTGCAGTTTGCATACAGATCCAACAACTCTACAGACAATGCCATCATCACCACCCTCCATCTACCCCTAACCCATTTGGAAACTAAGGACACGTATGTTCGAATGCTGTTTATTGATTTCAGTTTACACAATCATACCTCAGTACCTGATATTGAGCCTGTTGGGCCTAAACCCCTCCCTCTGCAAATGGATTCTTGACTTCCTGACAGGGAGACCTCAGGCAGTCCAGATCGGAAACAACATTTCCAACACTGATCACCAGGGGGCTCCTTTCCTGTTCACTCTACTGACTCATGACTGTGCATCAAAGCACTGCTTGAACCATATTAGCAAGTTTACTGACAATATGACCTTGGTGGGCTTTATCAGCAAGAGCAAGGAGTCAGCGTACAGAGATGAGGTGCAGTCACTAACAGACTGGTGCAGAGCCAACAAGCTGCATCGGAATGTTAATAAAACAAAAGAGATGGCTGTCGACTTCGGGAAGCCCCGCGGGGATCACTCCACCGTTGAGGTCATCAAGAGTATCAAGTTTCTTGGTGTGGACTTGGTGGAGAATCTCACCCGGTCCCTCAGCACCAGCTCCATAGCCAAGAAAGCCCAGCAGCGCCTCTACTTCCTGCGAAGGCTGAGGAAAGTTCATCTCCCACCCTCCACCCTCACTACATTCTACTGAGAGCATTCTGAGCAATTGCATCACCACTTGGTTTGGAAACTCTACCACCTCGGACCACAAGGCCCTGCAGAAGACAGAGGAGTCAGCAGAGAAGATCATTGGGGTCTCTCTTCTTACCATGATGGACATTTACAAAACATGATGTTCTTTCTTTGGCTTGGCTTCGCGGACGAAGATTTATGGAGGGGGTAAAAGTCCACGTCAGCTGCAGGCTCGTTTGTGGCTGACAAGTCCGATGCGGGACAGGCAGACACGGTTGCAGCGGCTGCAGGGGAAAATTGGTTGGTTGGGGTTGGGTGTTGGGTTTTTCCTCCTTTGCCTTTTGTCAGTGAGGTGGGCTCTGCGGTCTTCTTCAAAGGAGGTTGCTGCCTGCCAAACTGTGAGGCGCCAAGATGCATGGTTTGAGGCGATATCAGACCACTGGCGGTGGTCAATGTGGCAGGCACCAAGAGATTTCTTTAGGCAGTCCTTGTACCTTTTCTTTGGTGCACCTCTGTCACGGTGGCCAGTGGAGAGCTCGCCATATAACACAATCTTGGGAAGGCGATGGTCCTCCATTCTGGAGACGTGACCCATCCAGCGCAGCTGGATCTTCAGCAGCGTGGACTCGATGCTGTCGACCTCTGCCATCTCGAGTACTTCGACGTTAGGGATGAAAGCGCTCCAATGGATGTTGAGGATGGAACGGAGACAACGCTGGTGGAAGCGTTCAAGGAGCCGTAGGTGATGCCGGTAGAGGACCCATGATTCGGAGCTGAACAGGAGTGTGGGTATGACAACGGCTCTGTATACGCTTATCTTTGTGAGGTTTTTCAGTTGGTTGTTTTTCCAGACTCTTTTGTGTAGTCTTCCAAAGGCGCTATTTGCCTTGGCGAGTCTGTTGTCTATCTCATTGTCGATCCTTGCATCTGATGAAATGGTGCAGCCGAGATAGGTAAACTGGTTGACCGTTTTGAGTTTTGTGTGCCCGATGGAGATGTGGGGGGGCTGGTAGTCATGGTGGGGAGCTGGCTGATGGAGGACCTCAGTTTTCTTCAGGCTGACTTCCAGGTCTGAGACGCCTGCAAGCTCACACCAAGACACAAGAGAAACTTGTCCGTGAACTACTCTTTGCAGACGATGCCGCTTTAGTTGCCCATTCAGAGCCAGCTCTTCAGCGCTTGACGTCCTGCTTTGCGGAAACTGCCAAAAAAACATGATGTACGCAGAAGGCAAATAACATTGTAAAGGACTTCACACATCCCTCTTGTAAACTTTTCTCCCTTTTGTCATCTGGAAGGAAGTACCGTAGGACTCGGGGCCCACATGTCCAGATTGGGCAACAGTTTTTTACCCCCAAGCCATCAGACTCCTCAATTCCTAAATATTTAACACCTATTCATGTAAATCTGCTCCATGGTCCTGGAGAAATGCTATCTTGTCTTTACTGTCTATTACATTAGTAGTTATGGTTTGAATGACAAATAAAGGTTACTTGAGTTGAGGTCCTGACAAACTTTCAATTCACCTGACGACAGGGTAGTACAGGGATTGGGTGTTATTAACATTGAACCATTGTTCAAAAGTGATGTAATGATAATAAAAGTAATTACATGCCCCTTCCTTTAACATCAGGAGTAAACAAATTATTGAAACCAATTCTTATCGTGTAAAGTGAAGTCAAGTTTATTGTCATCTAATTGTACAAAATAGCATTCTCTGGTCCTCGGTGCAAAAACATGCAGACACACAACCAGACATAACATACAACAGACAAGTATTTTCACCCCCCCCCTCCTCTCTCTCTCTCTCTCTCTCTCTCTCTCTCTCTCTCTCTGTCTCTCGCTAAAATAAAGAAATAAATAAATCTTGCTGTGTATAAATTAGAGTCTCGGATGGTTCATGTGAGTAGTTCCTTTGGTCATTCAGCCTTCTCACTCCCCGTGGGAAGAAATTGTTCCTCAGCCTGGCGGTGCTGGGTCTGATACTCTTGTATCTCTTCTCTGACAGGAGCAGCTGAAAGATGCTGCGTGCAGGGTGGAAGGGATCCAAAATGATTTTGTGCGCCCTCTTCAGACAACAATCCAGGTAGATCACGTCGATGAGGAGGAGGGAGGCTCCAGTGATATAGTCCTGTGGATTGACCTCCGATCCATTTCTCTTCAGCAACCATACCACACTGTGATGCATCCAGCCAGGCTGCTCTCGATAAGCTCCTATAGAATGATGGCTGGATGCCTTGCCCTCTTTATTTTCTCAGGAGGTGGTTTTGCTGTTGCACCTTCCTGACAAGTGAGGAGATTTGAGTGATAGGTCACTAGTTAAGAGAACTTCAAGGAACTTGGTGATCTCCACACTCTCTACTATAGAGTTGTTAATATGTGGGGGAGGTTGATTTTTCTTGGTCCTCCTGAAGTCCACTATCATCTCCTTCGACTTGTCCACACTAAGACTCAGATTGTTACCCTCGGACCATTTCACGGGATTTTCCACCTCTTCTCTGAAGTGCGACTCAACATTGTTGCTGATGAGGCCGACTACAGTTGAGTCATCTACAAAGACGATGACACTGTTGGAGCTGGATCTGGTGATGCAGTCATGGGTCAGTAGCTTGAACAGGAACAGGAGCGGGCTGAGTACATGGCCCTGAGTGCTCAGCGTGACGGTGCTTAACATTCCGCTACTGACCCGGATGGACTGTGGACTTTCCATTAGTAAGTCCAGGATCCAATTACAGAGAAGGGTACTGAGTCCCAGTAAGAACAGTTTCTCTATTCCCCCTGGGGAATGATTGTATCAAATACTGAGCTGAAGTCAATGAACAGCAGTCTGGCATACAAGGCATTGCTCTCCAGGTGGGCCAAGATGGAGTGAAGCGACAGGCTATCGTATTGTCTGTGGAATGTTTTCTTCTACTGGCAAATTGAAATGGATCCAGCATCTCTTGGAGGTGTGCTTTAATGCATTCCATCACTAGATGCTCGAAGCACTTTACAATGGTGGAGGTCAGTGCCATAAGGCAGTCGTCATTGAGGCCTGTTATTGTCAACCTCTTGGGTACTGGAATGATGCTGACTGTCTTGAACCTTGTGGGAATGATGGACTGCTGCAGTAAAGTGCTGAAGATGTCCATGAAGACTTCCATCAATTGGTCTGCACAGACCTTCAGTATCCAACCAGGTATGATGTCTGGTCCCACAGCCTTATGTGGATTCACCTTGGATAGTGAACCTCGGCTGTGCCTATGTGGGGAATTAGTTCATCAGGGCAACACAGAGCTTTCTTCAGCGTCGTCCTGTTCTTATCATCAAACCATGCATAGAAGGTGTTCATTCTGTCCGGAAGGGAGGCGTCAAGAAATGCAGAGTACTAAGGACCAATGAGCATAAATTTGTTAATGTTAATGAAGCCTGCCCTGTCACTCGACGTGATCATGGGTGATCTGCCTCAGGCCTGTTCATCTGTGCCAATTCCACATGTCCACCTACTCTTTCCATGTCTCCACTCTAGTTGCATCCTCTAACCCTCTGAGACAGAGAACTTCAGCGATTCACCGTCATTTGAGGGAAAAACAAATCCCATGAATTTTGGAATTAAATGACTGTTCTCTTTTCTGAAATCATGTCCCCTTGTTCAAGAAGATCCCACTGATGGAAACATTTCAACATTTTGATAATCATGTCCTCTTTTTGTGTCTCATTCCTCATTCTTCTAAACTCCAAAGAATACAGGTTGAATTTGAATTATTTATGATAACTTTCCCATCCTAGGAATCAAATGTGAATCTTTCTAGACTGCCTCGAATACCTGGTAGGTCCTTCCTTGAACTGGGGGACCCAAGCACGACATTGCGCTCCAGATGTGACATGTCTTCATGTAATAATTTATAAACTCCAACCCACAAAAAATAAAGGCTGATGTGCCATTTCCCCTGCTAACTGCTTGCTCCATCTGCATGCTGATGTCTTGTGTTTCATGCACATGAACACCTCCACTCATTTGCAGTCTCTCGCCATTAAAGTTCATTTTGACATAGTGAAGGTGATTTATTAACCATGGCAAAAAAAAACACCCTTTTTAGTAACAATCCATTTTTTAACATGCAGCTGGCAATGAATGCAGTTGTTTTGGCTTCGCAGAAGTCAAAGGGTTCACACTCATGTTTGTCAGTTTTCTCAATAATTTATCTTGATTAAAGTTATAAACTGAGCAATCCTCTTTCCTAAGGCTAATTACAACTGCCCTGTCCTCTGAGCATTACAGATGAAAACCATCTGCCTCTGGGCTCATTCATCTTCCAGGTCTCCTCAACTGACTGCTCCTTCAGACTTTTCCATCCTGCCTTTAAAATTCATTTTCATTACCTGTATTTTTAACAAAACCCATGTCGCCAAATACACCCAATTAACCTACCAAGCCCTTACGATTCAGAGGGCGGGAAGAAAGCCGAGCACCAGGAGAAAACCCATGCAGTTCATGGGGAAAACGAACAAACTCCTTATAGACAGTGGCAGATTTGAATCTGGGTCATTTGCAGTGTAATATTAGTAAAAACTCTAGTATTTGCCATCCGATGCGCTCTAGTATCAAATACTAGAGCGCATCGGATGTCCCCCAAAGTTCCTCAACATGATTATCCAACTGCACGAAAACCAACAAGGTCGGGTCAGATACAGCAATGAGCTCTCTGAACCCTTCTCCATTAACAATGGCGTGAAGCAAGGCTGTGTTCTCGCACCAACCCTCTTTTCAATCTTCTTCAGCATGATGCTGAACCAAGCCATGAAAGATCCCAACAATGAAGACGCTGTTTACATCCGGTACCGCACGGATGGCAGTCTCTTCAATCTGAGGCGCCTGCAAGCTCACACCAAGACACAAGAGAAACTTGTCCGTGAACTACTCTTTGCAGATGATGCCGCTTTAGTTGCCCATTCAGAGCCAGCTCTTCAGCGCTTGACGTCCTGCTTTGCGGAAACTGCCAAAATGTTTGGCCTGGAAGTCAGCCTGAAGAAAACTGAGGTCCTCCATCAGCCAGCTCCCCACCATGACTACCAGCCCCCCCACATCTCCATCGGGCACACAAAACTCAAAACGGTCAACCAGTTTACCTATCTCGGCTGCACCATTTCATCAGATGCAAGGATCGACAATGAGATAGACAACAGACTCGCCAAGGCAAATAGCGCCTTTGGAAGACTACACAAAAGAGTCTGGAAAAACAACCAACTGAAAAACCTCACAAAGATAAACGTATACAGAGCCGTTGTCATACCCACACTCCTGTTCGGCTCCGAATCATGGGTCCTCTACCGGCACCACCTACGGCTCCTAGAACGCTTCCACCAGCGTTGTCTCCGCTCCATCCTCAACATCCATTGGAGCGCTCGCACCCCTAACGTCGAGGTACTCGAGATGGCAGAGGTCGACAGCATCGAGTCCACGCTGCTGAAGATCCAGCTGCGCTGGATGGGTCACGTCTCCAGAATGGAGGACCATCGCCTTCCCAAGATCGTATTATATGGCGAGCTCTCCACTGGCCACCGTGACAGAGGTGCACCAAAGAAAAGGTACAAGGACTGCCTAAAGAAATCTCTTGGTGCCTGCCACATTGACCACCGCCAGTGGGCTGATAACGCCTCAAACCGTGCATCTTGGCGCCTCACAGTTTGGCGGGCAGCAGCCTCCTTTGAAGAAGACCGCAGAGCCCACCTCACTGACAAAAGGCAAAGGAGGAAAAACCCAACACCCAACCCCAACCAACCAATTTTCCCTTGCAACCGCTGCAAACGTGTCTGCCTGTCCCGCATCGGACTGGTCAGCCACAAACGAGCCTGCAGCTGACGTGGACTTTTTTTACCCCCTCCATAAATCTTCGTCCGCGAAGCCAAGCCAAAGAAAAAAAAAATTAGTAAAAACACAAAATGCTGGAGATGCAAGTCAAACAGTGTCCTTTATGTAGCAAAGGTAAAGATACAGAACTGATGTTTAGGGCTTGAGCCCTTCAAAGTTTTGCACCTTCTGTATCTTTGGCTTTGCTACACTGTTTGACCTGCTGAGCTTCTCTGGCATTTTGTGTTTTTACTTCAACTACAGTGTCTATATATTTTTGTGACTTATACTGTAATACTGGTATGCTAACCACACCACCTTTGCTTAGGCTCACTACAGTTCAAATCTCCACGCCTTCACCAAACCCAGCATTTAAGTCAATTATATTGCAGAAAACAAACATTGCTTGAAATGCTGGCTCATGGATAAACTCATCAAGAATCTCGTTTATCTGAATGACTATGTTTAGAGTTTGACAGTCAACGTCCATCACTAATCAGAGAAAAATTTCAAACAGCATTAAATCTGTTGCTTGGTCAGTTTTTTTCCCCCCCAGTTTCAATGAACAAGCTAACCCTCCAGCACACCATGTCTGCCACCTTCTCAATGCATCTTTGAACAATGGAATTAAATCTCTTCCAGGTGGATGAATAGATCCTGCAAAAAATGTATGTTTAAAAAACAGACCTTTGTGACTTCTGTAGCTACGGGGCAAACTGGTCAATGCCACAAAGCCATCCTCATAATCCGGAGATATCATTTGACTTAACTGCATGACCAATTCCTTTGTCTTTATGCAATGTTTATATTGTCCTCAATAATTCAAACAGCTTTTCAGTTGCTTTTCCCTCCATATTCAAGATTCAAGATTATTTTATTGTCGCGTAGTAAAACCGAAAATGTGATATCACTGAAAATGACCTTTTGTCAAATACAAGGCAGATTTAAAAAATAGCTACCAACAGAAATTGCCCAGCGCCCCTTAACAGCCAGAGAAAGAGAAGCAAAAGAGAGTCCCCCCAGAGACACCGCTTTTACAGCCACACAGCATTCAGTCCCAATTATGAGCAACCCAAGCTCCAGATGCAAACCTCTGACACGATCAGGAAGCTCCCAGCACCCTCGGCACCCTCTTGCGAAACCTGGTACCCCCTTCAGCCAGTCTCCAGCAGTCTGCAGCCCGGGATGAGGCTCTTGACTGCAGTCGCCAGCAGCCCGTAGCTTGTGTGAGTTCCTCACCATGAGTCTCCAACAGCCCGCTGCCTGTGTGAGTATCTTTCTTTGTGAGCCTGTATGCTGAGTGTGCGTTACTGAACAAGTGTAAAAAAAGTAATGTTTTTTAAATCTGGAAGAAACATTTTTTTAAATCCAGATTTTGTGATGCCGACATTGTCGACATTTATTGCCTATTCTAAACTGCTTTGAGCAGTTTCTGGAATTATTCCCGCACTGCTGGGAGAGGTGCTGAGACCATGGTCACATGGCTTGGGGATTAGTTTGCTTGGTTGTATGATGCAGACAGTGGAGCTGTTGTCAACACACAATGATCTGACACAGGTGTCCATTTTGTCCAGGCGTTCCAGGGCTGAGTGGAGGGCCTGGGAGTTGGTATCTGTGGTGGACCTGTTTTGACAGTTTTGCAAATTGGGAAGTGGGTTGAGTGTGACTGTCAGGGTGGAGCTCGTATGATCCATTGCCAGCTTGTCGAAGCACTTCATATTGGTGATATCAAAGCCACCAGCCAAGCAGTCATTTAGGCCTGTCCCTACATTCACACCAGGATGACAGTGGTCTTCTTGAGGCATGTGATTATGTTGAAGAGGTATACAAAGGAATTCACCCTGTTAAGAACCATGAAGGTTTTCCATTTTAAAAGATTAAACTATTGCCTGTTCTCCATCCACATCAATGTTAGCTCTATTGATTTTTGCTGGGAGCTGTCATACATGAGGCAATCAAGGTGATTTTATTAACTCCTTTTAAACGCTTGGATTTATTCATAGTTAACTTCTTTTGACTGAATTACCTCGTAGCTTTACAAGAAAAAGCAACTTTTCAAATAAAAACATTTCACTGGCTACTCTAAATATTAAGAAGTACTGACAATTTAAGCAGGCACCGCAAATTATTGCTCCAACGATAATCCTCCAGCTCTGAGAAATTCATACATCAATCTGCATGTAAATATTTCTTGTCACATTTCAGGTCTGGATTCAAAATACATTGCATGTCAGCAAATCGCTGTTGACTGCCACCCTTAAATTAGCAATTGAACTGCCAGCCATATGTCTGAACCTGGAGCTTTTTACTTGTACTTAAAATGAACTTATTCAAGACATTAGTTGACATTTAAGATATTACTGTGAATCAATTTCCAACACTTTTACCTTGGTAACAATATACCCTTTGTCAACAGAAGGCACAATTTGGAATCAAAACAAAATTTGGGTGATTCTAAAATTATACTCTGCAATCAAGGACGTGCATAAGTATTTTGTATGAAACTGCTGAAGTTGAATCAACCCCCTAAACAGCTAAGTGTATGTCGGGGCATGCAAATCAAAACAATAAATTTTTTTTAGCATAAACCATTAGCAACTCTACTCTCTGTATTGTTGCATCCCTTGGAATGGGTTCTGTTCCAGTTTTAATTTCTGCTACTCCAGAATTTATACTTTTTGGATCACAGGGCAAAACATAGATTGTCCGTGGCAACATTATGTTAGAAAGGGTGTCATTGTGTAAATGACAATAAAATGTGCACTGTTGGCACATGCAGGGTAGTTGCTTGTTCAGGCCACCAAAGAAATGTTTCAAACAAAGCACCATCTCAGAGGAAGTAAACAAGTTACATGATGGTATCTATTATTAAAAGTAGATCAATTATTGGTTATTGAACTCCACTTTCTACCATCCTGTGGGATTTTAAATGTATGTATTTCTCTGTAATCTTAATTTGTTTCTAAGATTGACCTTCAAATTAATACATATATTCTCATCTTACAAAGTATGTCTACTACTTACTCTCAAATCTTTAGTGAAAATGTAATCATAAAAAATTAATTTGTAAGTGTATTTAATTAAGAGCCGTTAAGGTTAAGGATTACGGAATATTAGACAATACAGAGCTAAAGGAAACACAGATTATCACAGGAAAATAAACCAGGCAAGCGATAACTCGAAATAAGAAGGAGACTTCAACTAATAGGATTAATGTTCATTTTCTTAAAAACTAGGATGATTCAACAAAAGAGATGTCCAGCAAAAGCATTTAAGTTTAACATGTAATTAGGTTACATGTAATTAGAGCCCACCTCACTGACAAAAGACAAAGGAGGAAAAACCCAACCCCAACCCACTAATTTTCCCTTGCAACCGCTGCAACCGTGCCTGCCTGTCCCGCATCGGACTCGTCAGTCACCAACGAGCCTGCAGCAGACGTGGACATACCCCTCCGTAAATCTTCGTCCGCGAAGCCAAGCCAGAGAAGAAGAAGAAAGAAGGTATTACACTGAGACAGTAGGTTGTTGAGGTATGTACATTAGTAACAGGATTAATTACTGTCAAAGGAAACTCAGTTTGCTCATTTGAGACAACTAATTCAGTAGGAATATCAAATCAGTTCCACCTTCTCTCAGAAAATCCACCTGTTTCTTAAACAATTCTAAATGACCTCTTCAAAATCCTGATTTTCCTCATGATCTTATGAAAGAGAACACACACAGGCTTGAAGCCAAGTAAAACTTGACAGCACCAAAAGTTATATAGTAGTTATAGTTGATTATGTTAACAGTAGGATCCTGCATGTAGCCAATATGATGAGTAACTCCTGCACTTTGAGGAAGGCCACTGGGGCTGAGTACATGTTACAAGACAAAATTATGTAATAAATGTTCCAATTGAACATCTCCAGCATAAAGCATGAATTTTAATCAAAGTGATTGGGCACTGCCAAATAATGGAGGTCTGGGAATTACATATTTTCTCAAATAAATTGTAATCCAGATCAATGAAATAAATACCTATTGATAGAATTTAAACCTGAACTCATAAACATTTAATGCAGAGAAGTGTGAGATGTGGCATGGAGGAAGGACAAACCAGAGTAGGATATGCACGGTAAATGGTAGGACACTGAGCTGTGCGATAGGACAGAGGGATCTGGGAATACAGATGTATAATTCCCTGAAAGTGGCATCATAAAGAGAACCTTTGGCACACTTCCTCCCACACTACCATTCATGGCCCCAAACAGTCCTTCCAAATGAAGCAACACTTCATTTATGAATCTGTGGAAGTCATCTTCTGCATCCAGTGCTCCTGTTGTGGCTTTCTGTATATTAGACAGACTAGATGCAGTCTGGGAGATCACCTTTGCTCTGTCCGCATCAATGATAGGGTTCTCCCAGTGGCCAACCATTTCATTTCTATGCCCCACTCCCGCGCTGATGTGTCTGTCCAAACCAAGACCACCCATGAATTGGAGAAACAACACCTAATATTCTGCTTGGGCTATTTCCAATTGGATGGCATTAACATTGACCGCTCTTGATTTCTTCAAGTCCATTCTCCCTTTCTTCCCTATCCCTCTGGCTTCTTTCCTCCAGCTCTCCACCTCTTGCCTCCCCATTCATAGAGCCATCCTCCTGTCCTTTTTTCTGTTGTGCCCTCCCTCTTGCCTGTGGGCCTGTGTTTCTCCCCTCTGTTCTTCCCCTTGCCCCTCCCCCAAGATTTTATTTGGGCGCCTGCCTACATTTTGCTCACACCTTGATGAAGGGCTCAAGTCTGAAACATTAGTTATGTATCTTTGCTGTCTAAAGTATGCTGTTTGACCTGCTGAGTTTCTCTGGCATCTGCAGACTTTCATGTTACCTTTTTGGCACATTGGCCTTCATAAATCTAAGTATTGAGTACAGGTTCTCCTCAACTTACGATGGGGTTGTATTCGGTGGTTAAAAAAGAACACTGCACCCACCATTTTTATAATTAAATTTTGAATACTTTTATTTCACACTGAGAAAACCATTAACAAACACAGCTGAAAGCATATTTGAAGCACTGAATTAAAATTAATTGCTGGATGGTGAGGTGACACACTTGGGCATTTAATAGGCATGATGGATTGTTTACAGTGCACTCATTTGTGTGATTGCTTCAGAAACTGTGAGCCTGGTTGAATTTCCGTACTGTAATTGTTATATACGGTTATCACGAGAGTAGCGTACCACATATCGCAAGCAAGGGAACAGTTTGGAATTTGAAATTGAAAGTATGGATTTGAACCGTTGTAACTTGGAAAAATCCGAAGTCAGACCATTGAAAGCAGGGAGCACCTGTTTAGGAGTTGGGATGCTATGGTAAAGTTATATGAGGACATCGCTGAGGCCAAATTTGGAGTATTGTGTGCAGTTTTGGTCATCTGACTACAGGAAGGATTTAATAAAATTGACATTATGCGCAGGAGATCTACTGGGATGTTGCTGGGACTTGACAACTTGAGTTACAGGGAAAGGTTAAAAAGGTTAGGACTTTATTCACTGAACCATAGAAGAATGAGGGGAGATTTGATCGAAGTGAACAGAATTATGATGTGTGCGGGTAGGCATTTTCCACTGAGGCAAGGTGAGATACAAACTAGAGGTCATGGGTTAAAAGTGAAAGCGATGTTTAGTGGGAACATTAGGAGGAATTTCTTCCCATAGAGAGTGGTGGGAGTATTTGGACAGGTACATGGATTGGTAGGGGATGGTTGGATATGGAATGGGCACACGTCTGTGGGACTAGGCTGAAAAAGTAGTTTAGCACAGACTAGAAGGACCAAAGGGCCTGTGCAACTGGGGTGAGAAAAGTAAGAGAAGGCAGGCAGTCACAGAATGGGACCAATGAGAAGCCTTTGAGGAGAGGAGGAAAACCTCTTCAGGAGGGGCACACCTTGAAGACAATCACAGCGCAGCAGTTAAGTGGAACCCAAGAGACTGTCAATGCTGGAATCTAATACAAAATAAGCAAACTACTGGACTCCAGATCACCCAATATTGACAAGCATTCTTTTCCTCCCACTGACGCTTCGCAACTCGCTGAATTCAACAGATTATTTGTTGCAATAAAGAAACTTCAGCAACTTCCTTCAGCAGTTTTCACCATCTACAATCTTGTGTCTTTCCATTTTACTACTCTATTGTAAAGCCTCTTCAGGGTAAGCTCACCTTGAAGGGGGTTAAAGTCTGCAGATGCTGTGATTGTAGTACAATACACAAAAGTGCTGGAGAAACTCAGTGGGGCTCATGGCATCTGTAGGACAGGAGCAAAAAAAAATGGGCAGGCACCTGAATTAAAAGTTGGGGGAGGAGAGGAAAGAGGAAGGGGCAAGGTAAGTGGTGGGTATGGGTCGGAGGATAGAAGAGAAAAAAAAGGTTAGAAGTGACAGGCCAGGAGGTAGATCTCTGACTGGAGAGGGCAGAGAAGGGGGTGATGAGCTGCAGTTAAGATGGATAGGTAAAGAGAGAGGCTCGGGGGAATTGGAGAAGTCGATGTTAATGCCATCATTTTGGAGAATGCCCAGACGGAAATTTGTGGGTAGCCTCGGTTTCGCAGTGCATGAGGCCATGGATGGACATGCTGGTGTGGCCATGGTGTATGGAATTAAAGTAGTTGGCCACTGGTAGGTCCCTGTTATTGCAGTGGACAGAGTGAACAACAAGCTTCCAAAACCTGAGCCTCTATATCCTCCTCTGCAGCTGGATCCTTGACCTCCTATTGCAGAGGTGTCAAACTCAAATTCACAGAGGGCCAAAATTAAAAACATGGACTAAATCGTGGGCCAAACTAAATATTTATTGAAAATTTTCAACAACATCTGCATGTTTTCTCTTCTTTCAGCATATGTGATTTTAAACTTTTTCTTATTAAAATAAATGTTTAATAATAATTTTGGTTAAACTCTTTCCAGAAGAAGCATTAACAAACGAGAAATAAAATATTCAATAAATAATATTTCTCTATAGCCTTTAAGCTCCTTTTAAATGTATTTTTTTTCACAAGCCAACAAGTCAAAAAAATAACAGCTTGCTTCAATGACACAGGTTTGCCTTTTAAAACGATGAACATATAGTCTGCCTCCCACCTGTCTTGAAAGGTCCTGTTTTCTGTCTTTCGTTTGGCCATTTTTCGTAAGGGGTTTATTACATGTGAGTTGGGCGACAGGTCACCGATGGTAATGAAAGTAAACAGAGGAGGTGGGGGCGATTAGCGGGCTGACGGTCCGGTGCCAACGCATTGGCAAAGCATTCTGGGATTTGTAGTATTAGCTGTGCATGCTCTATACTGGCGCGGCGGCCAGCTCTAATACATATTTGATATGATCTTGCGGGCCAAATATAATTATATCACGGGCCAAATTTGGCCCGCGGGCCTGAGTTTGACTATTGGATGACCACAGTCAGTGAGGATCGGGTAACAATGTCTCCTCCTCTCTGACGTTTAGCACAGGTGCACCTCAAGGAGAAGTGCTTAGCCCACTGCTCAACTGACTCTACACCCATGACTATGGGCCAGGCACAATTCAAATACGTCTAACAATTTGCTGATGATGCCTCGTTCATCGGCAGAATCACGGAAAGTAATGAGATAGTGTATAGGAGGGAGATAGGTCAGCTGGTTGAGTTGTGTCACAGCAACATAACCTTGCACTCAACATTAGCAAAACCAAGGACTTCAGGAAGGGGAAAACAGAAGAACACAAACCAGTCCTTATCAATGGGTCCTTCAAATTACTGGGTGTCGATATGTCTGAGGATCTGTCCTGGGCCCCCATGTCGATGTAATCTCAAAGAAGGCTGGCAGGTGCCTATACGTTGAGGATATTTGGTAGGTCACCAAAGACTCTCGAACGTTTCTACAGGTGTACTGTGGGGAGCATTCTGTCTGGTTGCATCACTGCCTGGTATGGAGGTGCCAATGTATAGCTCAGGAAAACACTCCAGAGAATTTTTGATTCATCCAGCGACATCATGGGCATCAGACTCCACTCCATCGAAGACATCGACAAGAGGCGATGCCTTAAGAAAGTAGCCTCTATACTCAAGGATCCTCATGACCGAAGTCATGCCCTATTCACACTATTACCACCGGGAAGGAGGTACAGGAGCCTGAAGATGAGTACCTAGTGGCACAAGGCCAGCTTCTTCCCCTCTCCCATCAGATTTCTGAATGGACAATGAACCATAGGCTCTAGCTCACTTTGTCCTTCCATCTCGCACTATCTTTTTTATTTACCTTAAAATATTTGTTATTGAGTTTAATTGACTAGGTTCCCAAGGAACCAAATACAATATATATTTGTATTGATTATCATATTGTACATTAATGATAGTACAGGAATCACAATCAAATCCACAAGTATTTATTGCCCTGAAAAAAGAGAAAACACCTAACTTTATTTTGCAATGTAATTTATAGCAGGTATTTGCTACCTCTAAACAACAAATTTCATGACATGTTCAGGACAATAAATTGCGATTCTGATTCCGAAGGTACTCAACGAAACCATCTCGTCATCTCCGACAACCAGTCTCGCCAATGAGGAGGAGGCCTCAAAGAGTGCACCGAATGTTCATCACCTCTTTTGTCACCCAAAGTTCCCTTCCCTTGCCATGTCCACTGTGGTAAACCACTGTAATGTATAATTACCTGGTCAAACACACGACTGGCCCATTATACTTGTGGCCCCTCCCCACAGGCTCCTGCATAAAGGTGACTGTTCCACAGCCCTTTGCAACTCAGTGCAGGACAGCCGAACAGGAGGGAATTAAAGCCTATTAGTGCCCCTGAGTGATTGATGGAGCATTAATTTAATTCACTTGAGGTTTTCTACAATGAAGCAGATCCTAAAAACCAGAAAAGCTGGAAGTTGGCCTTCAATTGCCTGAAAAATCTACCAGCTTTGAACTCTAGCTGTGCTGTTTTGAAGAATTCCTGCTGTCAGCTTCTACTTGCAGCAAGGTGCAACAAAACCCAACTCTAGCCTCCATCGCCCTCAAGCAGGACATCCACACCAACTTGCCAGGTCAATGATGGACATCAAGGAAAGCAGCCATGTGACGAGTTGCTTGTTCGATAATGGGAGCACGGAGAGTTTTATACATCTGGACACAGTGCAGCACCTCTCCCTCACAGTACTGCCAGTGAACCAGAAGGTCTCCTTGGCAACCAAGTCGTATACAGTGGACATTCAAGGTTTCCGTATTGTAACTTTAACAGTGTGGGGTACTGTATATGACAACTTTAAATTGATGGTAAATGTTGCAGCTCTGCTCTGTTGTACTGTTGCAGCTTGATTTTCAATATGACCTTAAAAGTGTGATTACGGTGTTTGATGGGCCCCATCCACCCCTCACTATTCATAACCAACAATTCGATAGCCTATCCCCGCCGTGCACATCCACCAAACAAACCACTCATCATGCATGACTTGCTGGGTCTCCACACTTAAAATCCCTCCTCTGTCGCTGTTCACCAACCTCACCCTCGACTGCAAACCCATCACCACGAAATGCAGACAGTACAGCGTCGGTGTTATGTCTCTGTGTTACTTGGGAGTCCTCTTAAATAACATAGAGATGCAAGATTCAAATAAAAGAAGAGATTTTACTTACTGATGTCTTCCACCATCTCAGGAAACTGGTCACACACACTCATACAGAGTGGTGTACTACAGTTACTACAGTGAGAATGGTATATTCCTTTTTTATTAATGCTTTATTTAAAAAATTTTAGAACCACAATTACATCAAAGTCTAATAAAGTTAGAGAAGGGTGTATTCTTACACGATTACAAAATAATTCACATTATCCTGACTATATAACATCTCTCATTCTCAAGATAAAGAAAAATTTAGTGTTCTTTTTCACATTCTTTCCAGTGCAACTTAAGTAACTGAACTTGTACACTAGTTTATTTACACAACTACGTTTAAATAGTTCTTATCGATATTGCACTGGTGACAATATGTTCCTTTGCCATCTTGTGGATTTGGCTGTGACCGTTGGGCTCTGTGTTGCTGGTACACGTGTATGTGATGTAGCTTGTTGTGCTTCATCTGACAACTGCTGTGTTGATGTTTCAGTATTAGTGGTTGTCGTCTGTTCACTTGATACCACACTTGATATTGGTGTTGCAGGCTTTGCTGGTATTAAAGCTTTCGGCTTCATCACATCTTGTGTTGGCCGGATGTAAATTCTGTTCCTCCTCAGCTGATTGCCAAATTCTGTCTCAACAATGTATGATCTTGGTGTCTCAGCTTCTCTGATAACCTTTGCTGGGGTCCATGTTTTCAACATCTGCTCTTGAATATGCACATGCTGCCCTCTGAAGAATTCTGACAATGTTTCTTATAATGCTGGCGTCCTTCTTCTTGCGTGTCAGCCAGTCTTCTTCTGGTTTCCTCCTGGTCTTCTGGAGGGTGTATTTAGCTTGGCAGAGTTGTTTTATATCTCTTGCCTGTTAGAAATTCTGCCTGTGTCTTCATGCAGCCCTTAAAGATGTTGTTCGTAATGATAGAAGAGCTGGGTATGGATCCTTTCTTTCGCAACACTTAATAGTGTGTGTTTCACAGTTTGCATTTGTCTTTCAATGAACCCATGACCTTTGGGGCAGTATGGGGATGATGTCGTGATAACAAATCCATACACTGCAGCCAGTTTTCTGAATCCTTGTGGCATGAACTGTGTTCCATTGCTACATTTTACTTGCTCGGGTATTCCTTGTTCAGCAAGGAGCTCTCTCATTTCTGAGGTGATCGTTGACGGTCTCAGGTCTTTCACCCTTTTGACGAATGGAAACATCGAGTAGTAACAGGCTACTATTAAATACCACTCTTGATTCTCGGTGAACAAGTCTGCTCTCACTGTGTGTCATGGCCTGGCAGGTACTTCTGTGGAAATTATTTCCTCTTTTTGTTGTGTGTCTCTGTTGATCCTTTTGGATATCTTTTTCATCTGGATCTCATGGTTGAGAGAAGTCAATTGCAACTCCCAGCAGCTATCCAGACCTAGAATTGCTGGTCTGTCTGCGTCTACCACGTAGAATGTCCAGTGGATGTTCTTTCCCTTATGGCAGCCATTGATCTTAGCTATCGTAAGCTAGCGGATCTGTCGCATTTTTACCACACATCCTGCAGGGCCCTGAGATTTGACACTCCTCAGTCGAAAAAGAGTCCCAAGCCATTGTTAAGGCAGTGCAGCGCTGGCACCATTACCTGGCCAGTAAGAGATTCACTTTTCTGACCAATCAATGCACTGTTGAGTTCATGTTCAACAATCAGCAGCGGGAAAAAAATCAAAAACAATAAAATACTGCGGTGGAGAATAGAATTAACTATAACTATGACA
Source organism: Narcine bancroftii (assembly GCF_036971445.1). Taxonomy (NCBI): domain Eukaryota; kingdom Metazoa; phylum Chordata; class Chondrichthyes; order Torpediniformes; family Narcinidae; genus Narcine; species Narcine bancroftii. The sequence goes on from NC_091469.1 coordinate 132,967,641, forward strand.
TCCTGTTCCAGCCTGGGATACTAAACAAGCCACCAAACACCCTGTCCCATGGGACTTGAGCCAGCACCCAGATTGACCAACTGCAAAACCTCCATAATGATCTTTGTTACCCTGGAGTCACCAGGTTTTATTCACTTTATTAAAGAATGCAACCTGCTGTACTCCATTGACGAGATCAGGACCATGACAAAGGACTGTGCTGAGTGCAAGACAATCAGGGCACAACTTATTAAAGCCACTCTCCTCTTTGAGCGACCCCAGCCTCCACTGACCACAACATATACTTCTTTAACAACATTGACGAATACTCCCGTTTTTCTATTTGCCATCCCCTGCTCGGACATGACCACTGCCACAGTCATCAAGGCCCTGCGCAGCCTCTTCACTCTATTTGGCTTCTCCAGGTATATTCACAGTGACCAGGGGCCTTCCATTATGAGTGACAATCTGCACCAGTACCTGTTGGCCAGAGGCCTTGCCACGAGCAGGACCACTAGTTACAACCCCCGGGGTAACTGGCAAGTGGAGAGAGAGAATACTACGGTCTGGAAGGCAGTCCTCCTGGCCTTCCAGTCCAAAGGCCTCCCAGCCTCCTGCTGGCAGAAGGTTCTCCCGGAGGCACTTCCCTCTACCAGGGCCCTGCTGTGTACCACCACTCATGCTACATCTTATGAATGTATGTTTTCTTTTCCCAGGAAATCTGTGACAGGGACAACACTATCAGCATGGCTGATGTCCCCAGGGCCCGTCCTGCTCCGGAGTTATGTGAGGAGCCATAAGCCTGACCCATTGGTTGAAAGGGTCCACCTTCTCCATGCCAACCCCCAATATGCCTACATGGCATATCCTGATGGACATGAGGACACCGTTTCCATCAAGGAGTTGGCTCCCTCAGGGGCCCTGGAGACAGCTGCTAATCACCCTCCTCACCATCGAACGCACACGATGCACCCAACCTCTGGTATACTGCCTCCGCCCCAAGGGAGGATACATCAGGTTCGGCACTGTTAGGTCTGCTTTGTTCATGAATGAGTGAGACAAACACCAGACTGAGTCGAAATCAGGGTTCTTTGTTCTTTATTACCGGATTGTAACACTTGCGACTAACGATGTTAGTCGGAGAATGCATTCTGCCGTTATCAGCAAAATGGTGATTTTTTATACCCTTGGATACGTGCTTAGAACATCATCATATCATTACTTGTCCAATGACTAAAACTGTTGCTATCCTTTCCCTGCTAGCTTCCTGCCTCTCAATCCATCAATGTCTCTCTTATCTTGTAAGTACAAGGATGCATTCACATCTTGTTACAGCCCTGCACAGGGTAACTCCTTACACATTCCCATCTCATGATGTTTTACCTTACAGCACCCACCCACCAGCACAATACAGGCCCCCAAGACCATCCAGGACTCCGCTGCTGCATCGCAGCGCAACAGATTCTACCACGGTCCCAGTGAACAACTAGAGTGACTGACGGGCTGAACTTATGACTTTCAAATTGTAAACTTGTCATTTTGTAAGTTCCACTTCACCCCGCGGGACTCTTTTTAAAAACAAAGGGTGAATGTGGTAAACCATTGTAATGTATAATTATCTGGTCAAGCATATCTATTAGACGGTTGTACCTGTGGCCCCTCCCCACAGGCTCCTGTATAAAAGTGATTGTTCCACAGCCCCCTGCAACTCAGTGCAGGACAACCGAACAGTAGGGATATGCTACACTCTCAAGTGAATTAAAGCCTATGGGTTTCTCCACAATAGTCTCCTAAGTGATTGATGGTGCATCAATCACACTTACCTTGTATTGAAAAATGCTGGTCCTTTACTCTAATTAGTTGGTCCTTAAACAACTCCCACATGTCAGCGGGCTTACCCGATTACAGCTGTTCCCAATTAACTCCCCCTAGCTCCTGTCAAATCCTATCATAAGTGAATTACAAAATCCTGCAGACACCATGGATAAAGTAAAAACACACAATGCTGGAGCAGCTTAGCATGTCAAACAGTGTCCTTTATGTAGCAAAGTCTCAGGCCCGAAACGTTATGTATCTTTACCTTTGCTTACATAAGGGACACTGTTTGATCTGCTGAACTTCTCCAGCATTATGCATGTGTTTTTTGCTCCAATCATATCATAATTTGCCTTCCCCCCATTTAGTTATTTTCTACAGAGCCTAACCATATCCTTGTCCTAGTTTCCTGTCTTGAAACTGAAGAAAGAGTGATCACTTTTCCCAAAAATGTTCTGTCACTAAAACTGCAATCATCTGGCTGGGTTCATTTCCTAGTAACAAGGTCCAGTTGGGTATCTACAGGCTGCTTCACAAAAACTCTCCTGGACATACTTAACTGCTGGACTAAGGATAATGCTGGACTAAGTATAATGCAGGAATATACTGGGAAAATTAAAGTCTTCTATGAGGACAACCTTGTTACTTTTAAAACTTTCTATAATCTGTCTTCAAATCTGCTCCTCCACCTCTCGGTAGCTATTGGGATCCCTATGGTATAGCCCTATCAATGATTGCACCTTTCTTATACCCTGATGTTGAGCCCACCAGTTTGTGTTAATCTCTTCTCCCGAGTCTCTCTCTTTTCCTATCTCTCTGTCTCCTTTCCTCTAGCTCCCCACGCCCTTCCTTTCCTTCTCCTTTCAGGGAGGTATCCCCTCCTCTTTCATTTCTCAGCTTTTTTCTCTTCTACCCTCTGATCCATATCTACCTATGACCTTTTACCTGTTAGCCTGTAATTCCTCCCTCCTCACCCCAACTTTTGATCCAAGTGCCTGCTTGGTTTTCCTCATACCTTGTCGAAGGGCTCAGGCCTGTAACGTTGGTTACCCTTTACTTCCTATAGATGTTACCTGCTGAGTTGCTTCAGCACTTTGGTTTATGTATACGTAAGGTCCAGGAAGCTACAATTAGACAGGGCACTGGAGGAATATTAAGAATACAGGAAAAAGCTCAATTGAGGCATTGGAAGGCCAAAAGAGTCCATGAAAGTTTCTTGGCAAAGACACTGATAGGGAGACAATTGTTTTGGGGCATTTTGAGTTCAAGAAAGAGGTGGAGTTTCGTCTTTTGAGGAGCATTAAGGTGTTCATGTCCCCTGGACCTGATGGGATATACCCCATTTATTGAAAGATGCAAATGAAGAAATTTATGGGGCCTTGACAAGAATCTTTGCATCAGCACTCAGTTCAGGAGCAGTCCCGGGGTACTGGAGAGTCACTAATGTTGTACGTTTGTTCAAGAGGGAAAAGAGGATACTCCAGGAAATCATAGGACTGTAAGCCTCACATCAGTAGTATGGAAACTATTTGAGAGAACACTTAAGGAGAGAATATATTCAAATTTGTGAAGTCTTGTTTAGGTTAGCGAGAGTTATTGTGGTTTTATGAGGGGAAGGTCATGCCTTAACAATCCAATCAAGTGTTTTTGAGGAGGTGTCAAAAGATGGTTGTTTAAATGGACTTTAGTAAGGCATTTTATGAGATCCCTCTATGGTAAACTGATTCAGGTGCAGATCCATGGGATCTATAATGAGTTGATATTTTGGATATGAAATTGGCTGGCCCAGGGAAAACAGTGAATGTGGTTTTTCAGGCTAGAGGCCAGGGATCAATATTGGAGCCATGTTGTTTGCAATATGTAAATACCTTCAATTAAAAGTAGGTTTGCAGATGGTACAAAGCTTGGTGGAGGTATGGACAGTGTAGAGGATGACAAATGTATACAACAGGATATAGATCAGTGACAGGACAGGCAGAGAAATGGTAGATGACATTTAATCCGATGAGTGTGGGGTATTGCACTTTGGGGGGTTAAATGTAAGGGGAATTAATACAGTACATGGAAGGGTTCTTAAAAGCATTGATACACAGAGGGATCTGGGGATCCAGGACTATAGCTTATTGAAAGTGGCCATGCAAGAACATAGTGTAGTACAGAAGACATAATGGTGCACTTGGCTTCACTGGATGGAGTAATGAATATAAAAGTAGCTACACAAAATGTTGGTCAGGCCCCACTTGGCATTCTGGTCACCCCATTACAGGAAAGGTATGGAGGCTTTGGCTTAGAAATTATGAGTTTTTGGAGAGATTGGGCAGATTTGGGTTGTTTCTATGGAATGTAGGAGAGTGAGAGGAGCCCTGATAGAGGTTATAAAATTATGGGAGGCATTGATAGGGTGCATAGTTATAATTTTTTCCCCCAGGGTAAAAGCATCACACGCTAGAAAACATTTTTCACATCGCAACAAAAAAAAGACATTTTGGCATTCATTATAGAAGCTGAATTAATCCAATCCTCTCTTTTTTTAGAGAAAGCGCTATTTTACATTATTATTCAAGGACTCAAATTATACTCTCGTTTATGCTTTAATACCGATACATCTAATCCAGATTTTGTACTATTTCCTCTTGTGGGATATGGTGGGTGAATGCCATGCTTTTTGTAAATTATGTAAGGAAAGTGTTAGAGTACTGTGGGGGACATTTAAATATTGGCATATCTGTTAGAGCTGTCAGACTCTTGACAGACCAGTTGTAAGTTTGGTTGTTTTCTATCTCAAGCCAGCATCTGAATAATAGAGGTCATCCAATTCCCCATCAGTGAAATGGCAAGCCAACTCCTCGAGTGGAAACAGGAGGTTACATTTGCATCATTTGTTAATTAATTCTCAATCCCTAAGGTGTATCTCCTTTAATTTTTCCTCTGGGCAAAGGAATCAAGATCTGTATTGTGTACAATACATTTGGAAAAGATCAGGATAAAATGCAGAACAGAGTGAAATTAACTGCTGGAAGAATTCCGAAAGATGTTGTTCAACCAGCTGAGCTCCTCCAGCAGATTGTTTTTTGTTCCAGATTCCAGCATCTGCAGTCTCTTCTCATCAGATGGAAATTAACTATTGACTTACTGGGCTCAAATGAGGTATCCTCGTCAAAGCTATTCTTTTTCCTTTTCCTTTCTTCATTCACCTATTTGCATGTTATGGAAAAGGCCAGCAATCCTAAATTGTCCTTGAGAATGGGTAGTGAGTTGCCTTCAGACACTGCGGACTGTGAGAAGTATCTGACATAGTGCTGTTGGACAGAAAACACCGACACTCCGACAGCAACAATGAAGGAAGGCAGGATGGCATCAGACTTCGAGGGGAAAACAGGCAGTGACATTTCCCAATGCCTTCCCACCCTTGTTGTTCTCTATGATAGAGTCACATGTTTCATGATTTCAATGTTATGTTTATAAGAATATTTTAAAAATTTAGCAAGTTGTTTGTTGCTGTGGTGATTCTTTGATGATTCCCTGTTCTTTGATGAAGAGCTCAGGCCTGAAAACATCAGTAATATATCTTTACCTGCTGCGAGACTGGCTGGGTTCCTCCAGCATTTCTGTGTTTCTATTACAATCACAGTGTCTGTAGACTTCTGTTTCACTCTGCTGTGGTGATTCTTCTGGATGGCAATTACTGGAGTGTCTCTCCACCTATGAAACAAGTGAGTGTTCAGAGTGGCAGAAGGGATGCTAATCAAGAGGTTTGTCCTGAAAGTCATCAAAATTCTTGAGTGTTATTGGAGCTGCACTCATGCAGACAACTGAGGAATAATCCTGTGGTGGAAAGGCTTTTGACAGAGAAAAGACGAACCACTCACTGCAAGTTATCCATTTTTTTCTTTTGAAGTTACAATATTTCTAGAGCTGCTCTAGTTTAATTTCTGGTCCAAAAATTATTGCTGGATATAGACACTTGGGGAGCATGAATGCCTCATTATATGAATATTATAATTATATAATATCAACATAACATATTGACAATTCATCAATCTAAGTTTCTACATTCTCTGGGTCTTACTGTATGTGAGTGGACTGCTGCTTTGAGAGGTATGAATAGAATAGAATGCTGACGTTGGATAAATTGTGATCTCATTCTGGAGGGAAGGTAAAAGCAGCCAGAAATAGGTTACTCCTGAAATAATTTCGACTCCTGCAGTTATATCCTGGTATTAAAGAGTGCTGGAGAAAGAAACAGTTTGGAAACAGGCTCCTTGGCCCACTGAGTCTGCATCAATTATTGGCTATCCATAATGATCCTACATTAATGCTACCTCCTCCCCACCTTCCCATCAACTCCCCTCAGATTCTGCTATTCACCTCCATATCCAGGCAATTTACAGTGATCAACCAATCTGCACGTCTTTGGGATACGGGATGAAACACACATCCTCAGGGTGAAAGTGCCAGCTGCACACAGACTGCACCAGAACTCAGGATTGAAGCCAGGTTTCTGATACTATAAGGCAGCAACTCCATGAGCTGTGCCACTGCGCTGTCCAGTGTTTCAATCTGAAATTTATATTCTCTAACTATCAAAGACTAGTAAATAGCTCCCCCTCAATTTACATTGACATCTCAATGTAAACATTTACCATTTGATAGAACAATTAAGAAGGTCTATGGTATGCTGGGCTTCATTAATTGAAGGATTGAGTTCAGGAGTCATGAGGTAATATTGGAGCTCTATAAATTTCTGATGAGACCACACTTAGAATAATGTGTTCAGTTCTGGTCACCTCATTGCCTGGATTAGAAAATATTTCTTATGAGGCAAGATCAAAGTCAACGTCAGAAGAGATCTAATCGGAGGGGATTAAGGTAACTGCGGGGGCAAAAACTGCCATTCAAGAATTCATTCGGGGGGGAAGCAGGTGCCATACATGCCATGGATCTCCTCCATCCATCAGACTTCCCCCTCCCTTTGGTGTTTCAGACACCATAGCACCTGGAGATGAAATCACATGATTTATTTTGGTGAACCCCCCCACCGTAATGGTGTCACTCACCGTAGTCCGCAACCCCCTCGTGACACAAGTGCAGCAGTTAGGTGGGGGGCGGAACAATAACTTATTTGAGGAGTCATGGTCCGTGAATGCCCCTCCACGACGCCAACCCTGGGCAAGATTAGCAAAGCTACGGCTTTTCTCTTTGAAGTGAAGAAGGATGAGATGTGAATTAATAGAGATCTACAAGAATATGAGAGGCATAGATATGATAGGCAATCAGCACCTGTGTCTCAGGGCAGGAGTAGCAAACACCAGAGGACATCTGTGCAAAGTGAAGGGAGGAAAGTTTAGGGGTGACATGGTAAGTTGTGAGTGTCTGGATTGCATGGCCAGGGGTGGTGGTGGAGGTTGGAACAACAGGGGGATTTCAAAGACTCGGAATGACACAGGGTTGAAAGAAAAATAGAGAGTTATGAGGTAGGGATATATAGGCTGGCTCAACATCATGAGAGGAAGGGCCTGCACTGTGCTGTGATGTTCTGTCTAGAAGCCAAATTCTGTCTTGATAGAAAGGCCTGTAACTTTCACCTCAACTCCAGAATCAACCTTAGTTCACGTTTAGACCAAGGCATGGTAAGGTTTAGACCCAAGTGGCCCTTGCTGCACCTAAAATGGACACTGGTGAGTTGGGCTGTTTTTATTCATTGTGAATAACAATATTAATCACTTACAGAATTATTCTGCAGGAAAAAAAATGGTTAAACATTGTGGAAAAAAATATTCTTAAGGGAAAAATATAGAAAAAAAACAGCTGTGGAAACTTAACAAGCAAGATCCTTGATTTCTGTGAATCTGTACTCAGAAAAAAAAACTGCTTCCAGCTTGTAATGATCAGAGTGGACTGACAAAATGGGGCCTCGTGGATTTATTGAAGACAAAACTTTTCACAGGAGCTAACATTCCTAGCAACAAAGACACCAGGGACATCTTAATCAAAACACCAGGAGACCAAGGCATTGATGGCCAATCAGGTAACTACAGTACAGCAATGGTCAATTAGAATAAAGAGTAGAAAGTGTCAACAATTGGAGCTGTGGTCGTAATGACAGATGAAGGCTGGCAACGTGCAATAAACTTGTTCATAATAGCCATCAGCTAAGTCAGGGATCTGCGAGCTAATAGTAGCTTAGATGATTTATAAAAGGGGCTGCAGAAGATATATACACATAATATCAATAAAGCTATAAAATTAAAACTCTCAGTCATCCATTTTGTTATAAACTGCAAACTTACTCTAAGGGAAGAAAGGGGAAAAAAAAACATAGGTCCTACACCCTTTACTCAGGAGTAAACTGATGTAGAGATCAACCAGGTTGGATTTGATCTAGTTTTCTGGACATACATGGGCAATATTCCATTTTGTAGGATGGATATAATGGTCACAATAGCTGAAATACCTTAGGTAGAGTTTGCGTCATGTCTAGAGCACATCTACAACCAACATGTTGTTAGGTCTCAGAGCCACTGCTGTGTTTCAAACTTGAAGCTATTTCATGGAATGAGCTGGATTTGCGGAAGGCCGACTTGCATGATGGGTTTTCAGGTGGACTTTAACATTTCTGATTGAAGGTGCTGGTAAATGCCTCAGCTTCATTGTTTACACTAATATTTTCATGACTTGCTTACTGTCAACTGATGGAGGTAGAAGAATGAAAGCATTTTGATATGCTCGTCATCGTTGAGAATGATGGACATTTTTCCTTTTTCCACAGAGCGAAGATGCCTGTGCGTGTATTTGCTTAACGTGTACTTAATATTACACTCCAAGAAGCACTCGATACTTCACAAATCAATCAACTAGTTCCAAAGGCATAGAAATCACGACGATTGATCATGGGTAATAGGATTGCTTTCCTCTGCCTGTACCATCCTATTTCTGATGTTTAATGTGCATGTAGTAGTTGTTTAGTATGTGGTAGCTACACCAGGTAGAAACCTCAAATTACCAATTCCTAGTGCTGCTTCAGCCATGCTTTCCTACCCAGCATGGCTTCATGTAAATGGTAGAGTGAGCACCATGCTGGGTCACAAGGACACATTTCAGTCAGTAGGATATAATCACTAATTTAATTACCTAGATTTTCCTGAGAAATGCTTTACATTGCACATAGAAATACTATAATTTCCCAAATAACCATGCAAAATTGTGCAGAAATAGAAGTCCCCAAATTCCATATTGCTGAGCACTGGTGATTTCTTACAGTTTTGTTAGAAAATGGAAAAGGGTAGCTAGAGTCAACATAGGTCCCTTGGAAGGTGAGAAAGGAAAATTGATATTGAGTAATGAGGAAATGGCCGAGGCATTGTACAGGTATTTTGTGTCAGTCTTCACAGTGGAAGACACGTCCAGCATGTCAAAGAGTGGTGTTATGGATGTGAGGGGCTCGATAAAATAATTGTTACAAAATAGATAGTGATGAGTAAACTAATGGGACTGAAAGTGGACCAATCCCCTGATGAATCTCAGGGTACTGAGGGAAATGGCAGGAGTTATAGTCGATGTGTTGATAGTCATTTACCAAAATTCTCTGGATTCTGGGCAGGTCCCAGCAGATTTGAAAACAGCAAATGTCATGCCACTTTTTAAAAAAGGATGTAGGCAGAAGATAGGTAACTATCGGCCAGTTAGCTTAATGTCTGTAGACATGAAAATGCTTGAAGCTGTCATTAAGGATGAAATAATGAGACATTTAGAATGAAGGTGTTCCATCAGGCAGATGCAGCATGGATTCAGAAAGGGCAGGTCTTGTTTGACAAACTTGCTGGAGTTCTTTAAGGATATAACGGGTGCAGTAGATAGATGGGAACAAGTTGATGTTGTATATTTGTATTTCCAAAAGGTATTTGATAAGGTGCCACACAAGAGACTTATCAATAAGATACAGATGAATGGAGTTGGGGGAAGTATATTGGCAAAGATTGAGGATTGATTAACTGACAGAAGGCAGAGAGTTGGGATAAATGGGAGTTTTTCTGATTGACAGACAGTGGTAAGTGGGGGGCCACAGGGGTTGGTGCTGGACCCGCAGCCGTTCACCATGTATATTGATGATATGGAAGAGGGGACAGAGTGTCGTGTAGCCAAGTTTGCAGATGATATTAAATTGAGTAGAAAAGCAAATTGTACAGAGGATGTGGAGAGGCTTCAGAAGGATAGAGTTAAGTGAGTGGGCAAAGATCTGGCAGATGGAGTACAACGTTAGTACATGTGGGGTCATCCATTTTGGTAGGAAAAATAGAAGAGCAAATTATTCTTTAAACGGCAGGATGCTGTAGTGCAGAAGGACTTGGGAGTGCTTGTGTATGAATCAGAAAAAGTTGGGTTGCAGGTACCATAGGTTTTTAAGAAGGCGAACGGAACGTTGGCCTTCATTGCGAGAGGAAATGAATTCAAGAGCAGGGAGGTCATGCTGCAACTGTACAAGGTACTGGTGAGGCCGCACCTGGAGTACTGGGTGCAGTATTGGTCTCCATACTTGAGGAAGGATAGACTGGACTTGGAGGCAGTCCAGAGGAGGTTCACCAGGTTGATCTCAGAGATGAGGGGGTTGACCAACGAGGAGAGACTAAATAACCTGGGATTATACTCACTCGAATTCAGAAGAATGAGTGGAGATCTTATAGAGACATATAAAATTATGAAATGGATAGATAAGGTAGAGGCAGGAAAACTGTTTTCACTGGTAGGTGAGACCAGAACTAAGGGACACGGCCTCAAGATTCAGGGGAGCAGATTTAAGACAGAGATGAGGACAAACTGTTTTCCCCACAGAGTAGTGAATCTGTGGAATTCTCTGCCCAAGGAAGCGGTTGAGGCTACTTCATAAAACATATTTAAGGTTCAGTTAGATAGAATTTTACATTAAAAAAAGGAATTAAGGGATATGGGGAAAAGGCAGGGAGGTGAAGTTGAGTCAATGATCAGATCAGCCATGATCTTATTGAATGGGAGAGTAGGCTCGATGGGCCGGATGGCAGACTCCTGCTCCTATTTTTTATGCTCGAATGGAAAATCTGCTCATTGAACTTGCAAAGTTCAAAGTAGTGCGTGAAGTAGGGTCCATTTTTATCATAAGATGCAAATTTCAGGTAATTTATTTAATTAATTGACATTACTTAAATGTGTGTAACAGTATTCTTCTAATATTTATGCTTCTTTAAAATATTTTATTATTACAGGGAGTTTTAACATTTTAATAGCATGTTTTGGTTTATTTAAAATGACATTTGAACATTTGTAAGATAAGTTTAATATCAAGGCTAACTAGGTTTACCAATAAATGCTAGCATTGCAATGGCACCTACATCCTGTTAATGAACAAATATAAAATATACTGTGTTGTCCTGTTAAACGTGAAGTAATTCTTGTGAGCCCAGAGGTAAATTAGATGTTGCTCAGATCCAAATACAGCTTTGTTGCATTCAGCCCACCTACAATCCACCTTGACCCCCACCAACATGCATTCCAGATTAAAGGCAGGAGAGCTTGACCCTATGAGGTCTAGGGCTGAAACAAGGGGGTGCAGTATGTTGGTGCATGCATATGAGACCTGACACTTAAAATTCACCAGGCCAGCTGCCCAAACAGCAACATTCCAACTCCACCCCTTCCCTATTACGTAATTGGCAGAAAATTATCCAAAGCTCTATTATTATTAGACATTACTTTAAATGTTGGTAATTGTAAATTTCTCCCCAGGCTCTGTAGAAAAATATTTTAGGCATGTCTTTGCATATGGTTTTTGTGATTTAACGCATAGTATCTCTGCCTAAAAATCTGCTTTAACTCTTTAAGAAAACTCATTAATCTTGAATAATTCCAATCTGATTTTGTATTAGTGCCATCTGTGAGGAACATAGTCCTTAATCATAGTGGGTTAGACAGTGGTTGCAATGGCTACTGCTGGCATTACTAATCACCAGCTTCCTGGCACATTGTCGGTGATGGACCAGCCAGAGCCCAAGGATAAAGGTCTTGTGGAACTGAGTAGCAAGCACCAGTATTTTTGACAAAGTTCAAATAAGAACCACTAGAACCTGGTTGCACAACATATTGCTGCAAAAAGTCTGGGAAGATCACGGTGTAATGTCATGGACAATGATTCCTGCTCTCAGTGTTTTGGTAACTTGCCACAGTGAAGGAGGTGGACCAATTTGAGACAACAGTCATCAATGCAAAGAACCCTAGGCAGATTGGTGGGAGGCTGTGTTTACACTTATAGTGAGCCATGGAGATACACAGAATCATAGAGCAATAGAAATGGAAACGAGGCCTTTGGCCCACTGCACCCGCTCTAATTGAGCACCATGGTTAGTGTGGCTGTTATCACCATACTATTATAGAGCCAGTGACCCAGGTTAAATCTGGCATTGTTTGTAGTTTTCCCTGTGACCTGGGTTTTCTCCTACATTCCAAAACGTATGGGGTTGGGAGTTTAATTGAGTGTAGTTTCATGGGCTGGCTGGGCCTTCTACCGCGTTGCATCATTAAAATTAAATTTTTAAATCAACCAATTTTGCACTCATCCTACCCTTACCTATTTTATTCTCTCCATTACAAATTCTCTCCCTACAAATTCTACCAATTATCTATATCTCGGGATCATTTATGGTTGCCAATGTATCTTTGAGATGTGGGAGGAAATCAGAGCATGCAGAGGAAATCCACGTGGTCTCAAAGAGAACATGCAAACTCAACACGGGCAGCAAATCTGGATCACTGGAGCTGGAAGGCTGGAAGAGTGGAGACCAAGGAAAATGAGGAATTACAAAGAGAACCTGTCTTGAACAAACTGCAACACAATTCCAACTAAATAAATGTTGATTACAAATAGCTGGCCTTTTAATTAAAAAAAGACAAATCCCAATTCAAATCTTGCATTTTTGTTAGAGTGGACCAAAGTTTTCTCCAAAACAAACATAAATACCTGAGACTGTCATATCATGAAACAATATTTCTTTACTTATTTGTATAGTTGAAATACTTGTCCTGCATATGCATTTTTTGTCTGTATGTATGAAAGTTATGTCTGGTTGCATTCTCCAGTCCTTAGTGTGTTTTGCACTAAGGACTGGAGAATGCTGTTTCATCAGATTGTACTTGCACCACCTACGGCTCCTAGAACGCTTCCACCAGCGTTGTCTCCGCTCCATCCTCAACATCCATTGGAGCGCTTACACCCCTAACGTCGAAGTACTCGAGATGGCAGAGGTCGACAGCATCGAGTCCACGCTGCTGAAGATCCAGCTGCGCTGGGTGGGTCACGTCTCCAGAATGGAGGACCATCGCCTTCCCAAGATCGTGTTATATGGCGAGCTCTCCACTGGCCACCGTGACAGAGGTGCACCAAAGAAAAGGTACAAGGACTGCCTAAAGAAATCTCTTGGTGCCTGCCACATTGACCACCGCCAGTGGGCTGATAACGCCTCAAACCGTGCATCTTGGCGCCTCACAGTTTGGCGGGCAGCAACCTCCTTTGAAGAAGACCGCAGAGCCCACCTCACTGACAAAAGGCAAAGGAGGAAAAACCCAACACCCAACCCCAACCAACCAATTTTCCCTTGCAACCGCTGCAATCGTGTCTGCCTGTCCCGCATCGGACTTGTCAGCCACAAACGAGCCTGCAGCTGACGTGGACTTTTTACCCCCTCCATAAATCTTCGTCCGCGAAGCCAAGCCAAAGAAAAAAGACTTGTAAATCAGATGACAATAAACTTGATTTGCCAAAAACAAACCTTTAATCACTTTGCAAAGCATGAGAACACCATTACAGCAGGAAGGACTGCCACAAGCTGCGAACTTACTACAAAGGAGATTAATTTGTGGCTTACAATATCACCTAATTTATAGTTTCTAATCTCTAGTTCCTGGAAGATTCAAATGGACTGCTCCATTTAAGTACATATTCCTTAAAATTCTCTCAGGATATGTCAGTTAGTCCCAAACCACTCTACCAAATAAGGAGCTTCTTATCAGCACCCAAGCTGATAACAAGAAAGGAATGCAGCCCAAAAATGCAGCCTCCCTTTTCCTTTCCAATTAACATTTTAAAACTTACATTTCTATTATATTCTAAAATCTACTTTCTCACTTTAAATTGTCTTCAGCAGACACTACAACTAGCCCAATCTGAATCAGACTCAAAGCAAGGAAAATTCACCACAGAGCCTTCACGGTTTCTGCCGCATGCTTCCCACAGAAAATTCTGTCTGTGAACACACAATTAGGCTGTGCTACACAACCATCAATAACTTGCAGACACTTGCTACCTCCCACACCTAATGAGCGAGAAATCATTAGGAACCATGATGAGGAGCAAATAGATGGGAGAAAAATTGGCAAAAAAAAATGTGGAAAGGCATACACTTAATGATAATAACTGACATGAAATATACTTTTGATTTGCTGATCCTTCTCCCACCTAAACCACGTAGTTTAAACTGTCAGTGATGTGATCTGATTTCTATTCATAATTTTACATAAGTAAATGAGGCACCATAAATTACTGGTGCTGGAAGCTGATGAAAACATAATGAGGTAGAGGGTCTCAAGGGGCATTTTAAAATCTGCTATACAGGAAAATGACCAAAGCAATAATTAAATGGCTAGGTGCGTTGATTCTTTGGCTAGGTGCGTTATTTCTTTTGCTAGGCAATAATTAAAGTAAATATAAAACTTTTGTTAACAAGAACCACTAGTTGAAACTCCCTTCATACATTACATTTATTTCACCCTCTGGGTATTTCATAGTGAACACATGACTTCTGTCATTGAATAATTGCAACAGATGTTGGACTTTATAGTCATGTAGGTAAAGTCAAAAATTATTTAATTTAACATAAAATAAAGAAACAATATAGTTTTCTAGCCTTAACAGTAGTAGGAAGGGACTTTAGACTTTGATTCGCTCAAACTACCTTGAGGCCAAAACTAGACTATTAGAATCAGAATCAATCATCGTGAACATGCCATGAAATTCATTGTTTTGTGCCAACATCATAATGCAAACATTTATATAAACCACCTTATAAAATAAATAAAAATAGGAACGTAGGAAGTAGAAACAGGATTAGGCCAAAAATGGCCCACCGAGCCTGCTCCGCCATTCAATACGATCATGGCTGATCTAATTTATGACCTAACTCCACCTACCTACCTTCTCCCCATATCCCCTAATTCCTCAATCATGTAACAGAGCAAGAAAAAGAAAAAGAAAAAGTCAAGGTGAGGCAGTGTCTGTGGTTCATTGATCATTCAGGAATCTGATGGTAGATGAGAAGAAGCTGTCCTTGTGCTGCTGAGTGCTCGTCTTCAGGCTCCTGTACCTTCTTCCTGATGGAAGCAGAGTGAAGAGGGCATGGCCTGGGTGATATGGGTCCTTGAGGATAAAAATTGATTTTGTAAGACATTGCCTCTTGCAGATGTATGGAGTAAAGACTGGTGCCCATGATGTTGCAGGTCGAGTTAACGACTGTCTGGAGTATTTTCTTGTCATGAGCATTAGCACCTCCATACCAGACATTGATGCAACCAGACAGAATACTCCCCACAAAGTATAGCCGCTAGCGAGACTTCTTCATGATTGCATTGACATGGAGGCTCCAGGACAGATTCTCAGAGATGTTGACATCCAGGAATTTGAAGTTCTTGACCTTCTCCACTGCTCACTTTTCAATGATAACTGGTCCATGTTCTCCTGATTCCCTCTTGAAGTCCATAATCATCTCCTTGGATATGATTGTCAATTAATTCTGAGGAAGGGTGGATTCACAAAGTAAAACGCTTTCACCCAGTAGGAGTACAGGGTGACACAACAAACTGCAGATGCTGGAATCTGGAGCTAAAAATAAACTGATGGAAGGAATCAACAAACAGGTTCCTTTGGAAGAAAGGAATTGTAGGCATTTTGAATGAAGACCCTGGACCAGGACTGAGAATTAAAAGGGAAGATAGCCAGTTCAAAGAGGAGAAAGAAGGGGATAACTGGGGTCAGTAGATGAAAGGTGGAATTATGGAGGGGTGAAGGATGATGGACAGATAGAGACAGGAAGGGGGAGGAGAGGGTGAAGGTGGAGACAGCAGATGAAGGGTAATAAACAGTGGCACAAAAGGCTAAGTAGGGATGGTGAGAATGGGAGGGAATCATTTGGGGAGCGGAATTGGAAAGAAGACACAAAAAACTTTCATCCCTAGAGATATCCCTAGGATATGTTAACACAGAGATAGTAATTAAATCACTGGACCCAGTTTTCAGAAGGGCATGATAAAATGCCATTTCAGCCCATGAGCCCGTGCCACCCAATTACACCCAATTAACCTACAACTCTCGGTATGTATGGGAGGAAACCGGGGCCCCTAGAGAAAACCCATGTAGACAAGGGAGAAGCTACAAACTCCTTACAAATTGATGGGTGGAAAACAGAAAGGTGGAGAAATGGGATTACTCTTGAGTAAAGGAATTATGATGTCATGTTGAAGTTATATAAGGCCAAATTTGGAATATTGTGTGCAGTTTTGGTCAAAAAATTATAGGAAGGATATCAACAAAATAGAAGAGAAGACAGAGGAGATTTACAAGAATGTTGCCTGGGTTTCAGGGTTTGAGTTGCAGGGAAAGGTTGAGCAGGCTGGGACTTTATTCCCTGGGGCATAGAAGATTGAGGGGTGATTTGATAGAGGTATTTAAAATTACGAGGGGGACAGATAGAGTAAATATGGATAGGCTTTTTCCATTGAGAGTGAGGGAGATTCAAACAAGAGGACATGGATTGAGATTGAAGGGGGAAAAATAAAGGAGAAACATGAAGAGGAATTTCTTCACTCAGAGGGTGGTGGAAGTGTGGAATGAACTTCCAGCCGAAGTGGTAGATGCAGGCTCGATTTTAACATTTAAGAAAAAGTTGGATAGGTATATGGATGAGAAAGGTATAGAAGGTTATGGGCTGGGTGTGGATCAATGGAACTAAGTGGGAGAAGGTGTTCAGCATGGATTAGAAGGGCCAAACTAGCCTGTTTCTGTACCATAATTGTTATACATTTGCGTGGAAGCACAACTTCAAATCCTATGATACCAGTTGAGTGTCAGTAATGGTGAGCTTTGCATGACCAAATGCTGTAAAAACCCTCCCTGGTTCAGTTGTCTTTGGTGAAGAAAACTACCCTTGCTATTGGCCTGACTGATAAATGATGCTCAACTCTTAACAGGACCCATACAAATCCTCAGTTCCATCTTCAAATTTTCCATAAAGTACTTCCATGGCACTTAAAACCATGTCATCCTGAAATAATCACAATGGGCTTTTAAAGTGAAGCTACTGTTGTCATGTGGGAAAGGCAGCAATCAATTTGTATGTGTAAGAACCAAGCACCAATATGGAAAATGTCAATGACCAGATGACCATTATCCATCATGTTGTTTCAGGGACAAATGTTGACCAAGTCACTGGAAGGGTCCTTTCCCTTTTTCAGAATAATTTCAATCTTTCACAGCCACTCACAGTAGAACAGAGAGTGCTTGGTGTCTCAACTGGAAAGTGGGATCACCAACTCTGCTGAACTCATTCAGAACTGCAGCCTCCTAGATTAGTTGCTTAACCGTCTGGAACCTTCATTGTCAAATCTGTTCCCAATCTTCTGCCTGTCTGATATTTCTCCTCCTCTTTCGATTTTCCCTTTGGGGCACTGCCCCACACTGACCCCATGGGAATATTCCCAGTCGCTCCAATTCTCTCCACTTCTAAAAATTTATTTGAGACTAGTTAAACCTAATCACACTTAAATAGATGTTGTAATGCTCTTGCTCCAGGCATAATTCCCTAGATCTAATATTTAATATGAAATCAAGAGGACGGTTCCTTGTACTTATGCAGGTGCAATACATATTTTGTATGAAATTGAGGGCTTCCTGATTATGTCAGAGGTTTGAATCTGGAGGTTGGTTTGCACTAAGGGTCGTGTGGCTGCGAAGGCTACGGGAGCGCTGGAGGCGAATCCATGGACACTCAGTGACTTGGTGGTGGTGGGAGGGGGGTGGCGGTAGGAGGGCGACTCTCCTTTGCTTCTTTGTTTGACTGCAAGGGGCACTGGGCAATTCCTGCTGATGGTGAATATTTTTCTCCCTTATGGTAGACTAGAAGAAATTTCACATATCATCACATTTCTGTTTCATTCCCTTGCAATAAAAGGATCTTGAATCTTGAAATTCCCTGCATCCAATTATCTCAAAGCTTGCTATCTGCTTTAGAGAATGGATTTTAATATTCACCGTAAAGGGCCATAGGGTTTTTTTTAATGTAAATTCATGGTAATGTTTGGATTTCCCTCAAGATGTGTGGGGAAATAAATCCTGCTGTGAGCTGGATCCACCTAACATCAGAAATCTGATCAGAAATTTCAGATATCTGAAATTTGGCAGAGGAATCCAGGTAACACAGCCCAAAGTCTGAGAGTTTAAAAAAAAAACACTGGAGGAAGTCAGTGTGCCAGGCAACATGTATGGGAGAAAAAGAACGGTTAATTTTTGAGGTTGGAACCCTCCATCAAGACAAGCCTCTCAGCACAGTTCCTCCAGCAGGTTACTTTTTGCTCCATATTCCAGAATCTTCAATCTCCACGAGTGAATCCTGCTCAGAATTTCATTCTCTTTCGCCATCTGCTGATTCTGCTGTGATCTTGCACCAATCGTCGTCACTGTGAAAGGAATTCTTCTTACCAACACGAAGTCAAGAAAGAATTACAAAGGAATGATTTGAGAAGTAAACAGAGGCAAAAAAATGCCTTCAGATACTGGGGCCTAGTGTAACATGCAAAAGTGCTGGAGAAATTCAGGAGGTCAAGCAGAATCCATGGAGAGCAATAGAAGATGATTAGACGGGGTCTTTACTCATTGGAGCACAGAAGGTTGAGGGAGGGATTTGATAGAGGTATTTAAAATTATGAGGGGGATTGATAGAGTAAATGTGAATAGGCTCTTCCTCTTGAGGGTAGGTGAGATTGGAATGAGGGGTCATGAGATAAGGGTTGGGGGGAAAAGTTTAGAAGTAACATGAGAGGGAGCTTCTTCACTCAGAGAGTGGTGGCTGAGTGGAATGACCTTCTGGAAGAGGTGGTTGCAGCAGGGTCAATTTTATCATTTAAGAAAAAGTTGGATAGGTGCATGGATATGAGGGGATTGGAGAGTTATGGGTAGGGAGCAGTTAAGTGAGACTAGAGGAGATCACTTAAATCGGTGCGGACTAGAGGGGCTGAGATGGCCTGTTTCCATACTGTAATTATTATATGGTTATATATGACACCAAGACACAAGAGAAACTTGTCCGTGAACTACTCTTTGCAGATGATGCTGCTTTAGTTGCCCATTCAGAGCCAGCTCTTCAGCACTTGACGTCCTGTTTTGCGGAAACTGCCAAAATGTTTGGCCTGAAAGTCAGCCTGAAGAAAATGGAGGTCCTCCATCAGCCAGCTCCCCACCATGACTACCAGCCCCCCCACATCTCCATCGGGCACACAAAACTCAAAACGGTCAACCAGTTTACCTATCTCGGCTGCACCATTTTATCAGATGCAAGGATCGACAACGAGATAGACAACAGACTCGCCAAGGCAAATAGCGCCTTTGGAAGACTACACAAAAGAGTCTGGAAAAACAACCAACTGAAAAACCTCACAAAGATAAGCGTATACAGAGCCGTTGTCATACCCACACTCCTGTTCGGCTCCGAATCATGGGTCCTCTACCGGCATCACCTACGACTCCTAGAACGCTTCCACCAGCATTGTCTCCGCTCCATCCTCAACATTCATTGGAGCACCTTCATCCCTAACATCAAAGTACTCGAGATGGCAGAGGCCGACAGCATCGAGTCCACGCTGCTGAAGATCTAGCTGCGTTGGGTGGGTCACGTCTCCAGAATGGAGGACCATCGCCTTCCCAAGATCGTGTTATATGGCGAGCTCTCCACTGGCCACCGTGACAGAGGTGCACCAAAGAAGAGGTACAAGAACTGCCTAAAGAAATCTCTTGGTGCCTGCCACATTGACCACCGCTAGTGGGCTGATATCGCCTCAAACCGTGCATCTTGGCGCCTCACAGTTCGGCGGGCAGCAACCTCCTTTGAAGAAGACTGCAGAGCCCACCTCACTGACAAAAGACAAAGGAGGAAAAACCCAACACCCAACCCCAACCAACCAATTTTCCCCTGCAACCGCTGCAACCGTGTCTGCCTGTCCCGCATCGGACTTGTCAGCCACAAACGAGCCTGCAGCTGACATCGACATTTACCCCCTCTATAAATCTTCGTCCGCGAAGCCAAGCCAAAGAAAGAAGATATATGACCTGCTGAGTCTCTCCAGCACTTTTGTGTATTGCAGTGATTTGAAGAGGTCTGGCATTGGACGTCACATCTTAACCACTTAAATATCCAGAGGCATTCGTGAGAGCTTCTTGAAATAACTGGTGGAAATGGATTTTAAACATTTTTCTCAAACCAATTCAAACTTTATTCCTGTTTGAAAGTGTATCCTTGTTGGGTCACTTTGTGGCAGGAGTGTGAGAGTTTCATAAATTAAGGAAGAACTCTTTTGTGCACAATTTGCCAATCAAGTTGGGTGTGGCTATCTAATTGAATATAACACAGCAAGGTTGTTTTACATTAATTAATTCTGTGTTGCATTTTGAGGAGATACAAAAAGATGCTAAATGAACTAATGTATGTTTTTATTTGTAATGGTGCATTTTTTTTTCTCAAATACCTCCTCACACCCAGTTGATTATGCTCCATGCCTTTTCATTCACAAGCATCTGGCCCCAGGTAAAAAATGTAACCTCCATCCCTTAAACTTGTTTCCAGAATAAAATGAATTACAATGGAAGATTGCATATCTTCTCTTTCTTGTATATATTCCCTAACCCCAAGACACAAAAGATTTCCCTGGTCCTCAGCTACCAGCCCAGCAGCCTCAGCATCAAATGTATTGTCCTCCATAATTTCTGCCACTTACAACGTGATGTCACCATCAGACACATCTTCCCCTCTCCTCCCCTCTCCACTTTCCGCAGGAACCACTCTCTCCAAGATTCCCTCATCCACTCATTCCTTCCCACTAATTGCTCCCTCAGTATCCACCTCAGTGACCTCAAAAAATACTACACTTGTTCCCACACCTCCTCCCTCACTACCATCCGGAACCCCAAGCAGTCCTTCCAAGCGAAGCAATGCTTCACTTGTGAATTTACAGGGACCATCTTCAGGTGCTTCCATTGCAGCCTCCTTTACACTGGAGAGGCTGAACCCAGACTGGGAGATCATTTAGTTGAACACCTTCCCTCTGTTCACTGCTGTAACAGGGACCTACCAGTGGTCAACCATTTTAATTCTACACACCATTCACACATTGACTTGTCTATCCATGGCTTAATGCACCACCAAACTGAGGCTCCCTGCAAATTGGAAGAACAACACCTAATATTTTGTCTGGACACTCTCCAACCAGATAGCATTAACATCAGTTTTGCCAGCTTCCATTAAACTCCTCCCCTGAATCTCTCTCTTTCACACACCTTTCTCTCCATTCCTGCAGCTCCTCACCCCCTTTCCTTCCCTCTCCATCCCCACCACCTCACCATTCTTCCACCCTCCCAACCTTAGGCAGCCATGACCTCTCAACTGTTAGCCTGTGCTCCTCCCCCTGCCCTTTCCTCCCTCCTTTTCTCTCCTCTCCCCACCCCTTTTAGTCAGGCACCTGCCTGCTTTTTACTCACACCTTAACGAAGGGCTCAGGCCCGTAACATGGTCATCCTTTGCTTCCTTTAGATGCTATACAATCTGCTGAGTTTCTCCTGCACCATTGTGCATTGCACTACAATCACAGCATCTGCAGGCTTTCCTGTTTAACTTTACCCTGCGGCTGACTGGTTTCCCTGCACCAAAGGCACAAAACAGCCTTCAAAAGCATTGATCACAGCAAATCTTACCAAAGATAGAGGCAAAGATAGTAGGCCAGGTCTTCTACAGAACTATCAAGCAGCAACCCCTGTTCCTGCCAGTATCTATTGTCTTTTCAAACAGGAACTTGTTTGGAGCTGTCTTATTTTTGTAAGGAGAAGATGAATACCCTTTCTAATCATGCCACACTACTTGTTCAGGGATGTTGCTGAGCTGCTGACATCTCCACAGAGAAGCATTAGCTTTTACACTGTTCTGAGAGTGGCAGGCAACACTTAGTACATAGAACATAGAGCACTACAGCACAGTGTAGGCCCTTTGGCCCCCAAAATGATGCCAATGTATATATTCCTACCACAAAAAAAACTAAACCCTCCCTACCTCATAATCCTCTATTTTTCTTTCATGCATGTTGCTGTCTAAGAGTCTCTTAAACGCCCCTGTTGTTCAAGCCTCCACCACCACCCCTGGCAAAGCATTTCAGGCACCCACTACTCTCTTTGTAAAAAAAACCTTTACTCCTGACGTCTCCCCAAACTTTCCTCCCTTCACTTCGGACAGATGTCCTCTGGTGTTTGCCACTCCTACTCTGGGAAAAAGGTGTCAATTTTATTCCAATTGCAACATGGCACTTGCAAGCATTGCCAAGAAGACACAAATCTTGGACTGAATTACTTAGCCACGTGAGACATGCAGACCACTCACCACTTCTTGCAGCTCAGCGGATGCCAGAATATTAATGATTCAACACTGTTGAATTGGTGAGGCTGCCTAGATCTTAATCTTGTATGGCATAGTTTAAATTGATACTTTCAACGTGGAAACAGTCTTCACTGAAACTTCCCCAGAATGTTAAATATTGCAGAGAAAAAGGAGTGTGAATCAGAGGAGAAATTAATCGAATCCAGAACACCATCTTGTGGTTCAACAAAGAACTAACTATCATTTTCTCTTTTCCTTCTTCCCTTTTCCCTCTGTCTCTTATCCCCCAGCTCTGCATTCAAAGAGCCATCCACCTCCCCCAATCAATTCTCACCTTTCCTCTCTCCTGGCATCACATCCACGACTAATTAATACCTTTTGTCTGTTGGCCTGCACCCCTCCACCTGCCCTTTCTTTTAAAATTCAGGCACCTGCTTGCTTTTTACTTGTACCCTGAGGAAGGGCTCGGGCCCAAAACGTCAGTTATATATCTTGACCTCCTATGGATGCTGCTGGAAGACCCGCTGAGTTCTTCCAGCATTTTTAGTACAATCACAGCGTCTGCAGATTTTTGTGTTTCACTAAATTAACATTCGAACAACAACTATCCAGGATATGGAAGAACATTACAATTCATCGATTAATATTGAAATTGGGTATAAAAGCAGAAATAAAATTCATAAAAATTTATCCCATAAATTGCCTATATATGCTAATTAATTTGCTAGAGTTTTTAAAGAATTAAAATAAATTAATAATAGAGTTGAAAGACAGAGAAATCGTCTCTTCAGCCCATCCTGTCTCAACATTAAACACATTTTCCCTCATTAGGTCCATTTCCTCCTGTGTCTTGGTGACTCAAACAGATGCAACTTAAATATCATGAGAATCTCTGCCTCCATCATTTCTTCAGGGAGTGTTTTCCAGATTCCAACCACCATCCTTGTGTAAAAAAAAACCCTAATCATGGACATAGACATCCCCACCTCAGTAAAATGATATCTGTTATCTATCCCATTTAAACCCTTCTAAATCTTATATATTGTGGCGGACCACGCCACTACTTACCTCACCAGAGCTTTGGAGTCAGGGGTCTCCGCGGGCCCAGGAGTTCCTGGGAGCTTCCCAGGGACTAATGATGCTAAAGCTTCTGGGAGCCGCATCATTTCCGAAAGTCACACAATGCGGGGAATGCGCGAATCTCAGATATTTTAAAACAATTAGTAAGAACACCATTAAACTAATCAGCTTGTCTCTTGTGTTCTTTATTGTTTTACCACTCATTACAGTGGTGACCCCGACGGTCCAAACGACGTTTTGGACCTAACTATGGATGTACAGAACACCATTGCGCTCAAACATCCAGTACTTTGGACCTCACAGCCACAGGTCTGGTTCGAGCTAGCTGAGGTCCAGTTCCATCTACGTCAGATTACTATGTCATTGCATCGCTGTACCAAGACACCGTGGGGTGTATTGTCGATTTCTTATGCCAGCCTCCAGCCAACAACGGGTATGAAGCCATCAAAGTCCTGCTCATACATATTTTCAGTCTTTCCCGATGCAACAGGCAGCACAACTTCTTCATATGGATGGCCTGGGTGATTGCACTCCTTCTGAACTAATAAACGAGACGCTGGTGCTCATGGATGGACACAAGCCGTGTCTACTTTTCGAGCAGCTTTTTCTCAAGCAAATGCCAGAAGACATCCATTTGCTGCTGGCAGATGATGACTTTAGCAACCCCCCATTGTCTCGCAGCTTGTGCTGATACATTGTGACACACTACGCAGCATGGAGGACTTTTGGTTGGTCATGTAGCAGTGCCTCAGCAAAGGGCATAAACCCCGCCCATTCCAGATAGCAGTGCAGTATCAGACTCAGATGGGTACAGCACAGACAGAGAGCAATGGTGGTATTACCATTAGAGATGGGGAGCTGCAGTCTGCCACTGCTGTCCCCCCTGCACACATCCGGGAAATGCTGAGGCCGGCCGTCGGCAGTGGCCACGACAGCCAGCCACAAGGACAACCTCCTTTTCCTCGGGGATTGACACTCAGGCGACAGTTTTTGGTCGATAATGGGGTGGAAGTCGGTGAGCTTCCCCCTCCAGCCCAGAAACACGTTCAGGAAAGAAGGGCCCTCCTCTCACAGCCACCAACAACAGCAGCATCTGAGCGTACAGGTCATGGACAATTCCACTCAATTTTGGTTTGTTGCAGTTCAACTGGTCTTTTACCATTGCTAATATATCACAGCTACTCCTGAGAATTGATTTTTTGCCAGCACACTGCCTTCTAGTAGATCTCAAAGGTTGCTGCTGAGTTAATCTGAACACTTTCAAGTCCCTCACCCTGCACCCTGCGGCATTGCCCGTACCTCACCTCGACTTGGTGATGCTCTCAGACAATGAATAAGCCAGAATCCTAGTGGAATTTCCCAGTATTATTACTCAGCAGTTCATGACGTCTCAAATGAAACATGGAGTACAGCACCTCATTCCGACTCATGGACGTCTCCTGCATCTCCGGATAAACTGCAGCTGGCTAAAGATGAATTCCAGTGCATGGAGGAAATGGGAATTGTTCGCTGCTCCGACACCCCTTGGGCTTGACCATTGCATAGGCTACCTAAGGCTTCTGGAGGGTGGAGACCTTGTGGGGACTATTGTTGTTTGAATGGCATCGCTGCAGCAGATCGCTACCCGGTTCCCCATATACAGGATTTCTCTGCGATCCTTCATCGGGCTAAGATTTTCTCCAAAATTGACCTGGTGCACAGGTACCATCAGATCCCAATTCACCTGGACGACATTCCTAAGACTGCCTTCACTACCCCTTTTGGGCTATTTGAATTCCTCCGTATGCCCTCTGGTTAACACGTGGCCCAGACATTTCAATGCCCAATGGACACAGTGACCAGGGGTCTAGATTTCATATTTGTTTATTAAGATGTCATTCTTAATGTCAGCCACACACGGCAGCAGCACCGGACCCATCTCCGTCAACTATGTCAGTGTCTAGATGACCACAGGTTGGAGATCAGCTTGGCCATTAGCCTCACATCAATCAATTTCCTTGGCCATTGCATCAAGGCCAAGGCCATTTGCAAATTTCCAAGAACAAATAAAGATCTGGGTTAGGATGAACACTGAATGAACTGTCTGGAATCCAAGCTCCAACAATGCTAATAATGTGGAATGAAATTGGTTGAAAGAACTATAATGATGTAAATTAGATGAGCACATGAGAGAGAATGAGAAATGTGTTTAATGAGTCAGATGGCACAAAAGGAGAATCATATAAAATATAAATACAGGGGATTAGCATAATATAAAATAGAAATATTAATATTAGCCTAAATATTTATAAATATTAATGTTAGCATAAACGCTTCATCCATTTAATTATCTATATTTTTTTGTAATTCTATGCAGAAATCAAGTATCAATATATTTTCCAAATGGTCAGGAGATACAAGTCAAGCAATAGAGTATCTCATAACCATATAACCATATAACCATTTATGGTGCGGAAACAGGCCATGTCGACATTTCGAGTCCACACCGGTTCACTAGAACATCTTACCCCTAAATGGTTAAAGATCCAGTTTTAAGAGAAGAACTAATAACAATTACATACAACATTGTAGCACATTGCAGCTCCTTTGGCCCACAAAGTTGTGTCAACTTATCGAAACCTACTCAATAATCTAAAACTTCCCTATATCACACCCATATTGCTCTATTTTTCTTGCATCCATGTGCCTGTCTAAGGGTCTATTGTACCAGCTTTCACCACCACCCCCTAGTAACGCATTTCAGGCACCCACTGCTCACTAACATCTTCTCTGAACTTTTCTCGATTCACCTTATCTGTGCTGACCATCATCTCCAGGCCTCTCCCACCCATGTACCTATCCAATTTATTCTTAAAACACTCTATTGAGCCTGCATTCACATCAGATGGCAGCTCATTCCACACACCCACCACTCTTGACTGAAGACTTCCCCTTAATGTTTCCCCTAAAACTTTCCCCTTCACCTCTCTTATTTATATCCTCCAATCTAAGTGGAAAAAGCCTACTAGCACCCACTCTGTCTAGACCTCTTATCAAATCTCCCATCCACGCTCCAAGGAATAAAATCCTAACCAGTTTAATCTTTCCCTGTAACTTGATTCCTAAAGACCCGGCTTGAAGGAGGGAGGGGGCTTGAAGGAGGGAGGGGGGCTTGAAGGAGGGAGGGGGGCTTGAAGGAGGGAGGGGGGCTTGAAGGAGGGAGGGGGGCTTGAAGGAGTGAGGTGGGTCATAGGGGAAATGAAGGGGGGAGAATGGGCTAGGAGGGAATAAGGAGGGGAAGGATTAGTAGGAGGAGTGGGAGACTTCAATTAAAACTTCAGTCAAATGTTCCCTTGTCATCACTCTCATTTTACCTACACAATTGAGCTCTCTTGAACTCTGGGAGCAAGATCCGTTTTGGGAGCAAAGCGTGCCACTTTTCCGATGATATTGTGCACAGTTGTGGTTGTCTGGCCATAGGAAATGTCATGAAGCTGCAAAGTGAGCAGAAAAGATTCTGAAGGATATGACTGGGGCTGGCATAGATGTCCTTTGTATTTGTTACTGTCACCCCAGATAAGAGTTGCTGGCTGTCCACCCTCTCATCATCTTGTAGACCTCCAATAAGTCACCTCCCATCTATCTTCGCTCCAAAGAGAAAATCCCTAGCTTGTTAAGCTTTCCTCATAAGACACGTTCTCCAATCACGGCCACGTCCTGGTAAATCTCTACGCCTTCTATATAGCTTCCACGTCCTTCCTGTAATGAGCTGACTGGAACTGAACACAATATTCCCAGTGTGGTCTAACCAGAGTTTTATGGATCCACAACATTACCTCTTGAATTCACTCCCCCGACCTAGCCTACAATAAGCCTTCTTAACTATTCTATCAACCTGTGCAGCTACCTGAAGAGACCTGTAGACTTGGACTCCAAGATCTCTCTGTTCTTCCATACTGTTAAGAATATCCCATCAATCATGCCCTCCATCTTTAAGTTCGACCTTCCAAAATGCACCACTTCACACTTATGCAGATTGATCTCCATCTGCCACTTTTTCACCCAACTCTGCATCCTGTCTAAAAGTTTGCCTGTTTTTTTTTTCTTCTGGTAGATTTACAATAAATAAAACTCATATTAATCATCCTTGTAGCCTTGCCATTGTACCTTGTATCTCAGACATAAATTTTGTCTCCTCTTATTATTAAAAAAAAATCCAGGTCATCATTGGGTTTTGACCGAGGTGGAACATTTCAATTTAAAACCAGTAAGTTGATTTATAAATGTACTAAAATGCAGGAGAGACAGTCACAATTATGTTATAAGATTAGCAGAATCAACTAGAAATCTTGACGGCTACTTTTCTGATCATACGGATTAATAAAGGACCCAAAAATATATATTTTGTTTTCACTCAGCACCCAATATAATTGGAGTAACTCTGAATGAATTGCAAGTTGTTTGATTGAGCAGATATCTGAAAGTAATTGATATCTGAATGCACTCATCAACAGGCTTAAAGGCAGCTTGCAGCCATCAACCTCCTGCATGAACCCCATAACAGTGCTATCATTATGGCCTTACTTAGTGCTAATTACTCCTTCATTTCTCTGCAATCTTATTCTCTTTCTTTTTTAATCTTTTTATTAATTATATTATAGGTAAACAATTCATAAGGAGAATAGGAATACATAATCAAGAAGGAAAAAAAAATCACTATATGACATCATATTGTGACAGAATATAGATATGTTTTGGGAGATAAATTGGGCCAGGTTTTAGTTTAGGTCACATACAAACACTTTAAAACAGAGCTTATTTAAAATACTGGAGCTCTGGCCCATGCTAGACATGTCGGGGCCAACAGTCTTTGCAGAAGATTTGGAGAGTACCCAAGAGACTTCACTAATGGATTGCTGTTTACGAAAAGGCAACAGATAAAAGAGCTTGTCAGAGCCACAGATTGTCTGTAGTGGAACTTGCTGTTCTAAGAGGGTCATGTGGTTTTGCAAGCAGAGAGAGTCAAAGAGGTTTTCTCTCTGAGAGACAGAGAGAGAGAGAGAGAGAGAGAGAGGGAGAGAGAGATCCATTCTACTGTGTTACAGTCAGCAGCAGCAACTGGGACTGGAACAGGACAAGCTGGCAAGCTTGTGGAAAACCCCATTTGGAAGATGAGTTGTGAGTGCTTTGTTCCGCCTGGTCAAAGCCCTTGTGGTTAATGCAAGAGGAGAGGTCTGGCTGTCTAATGTTTCACTTGGAATAAGAGAAACAGAAAGGCATTCTGTGGTCACCTGAAAGAAAGAGGTTATCATCTGGAGAACCCTGAGGGGGAACGTTTGGTCACCAAGACACTGAACGGCTGATGGAAGTAAATCAGTTATGGGTGTCCATGAACAACAAATCTCACTCTGAAAACAGACAAGAACCTTCCTGAGCAGTAATCATTTACCTTTCAAGCACCAAAGCCTGGTGAGTTTTATACCCTGTACATGTTAAATTATGTGCACAGTATAAGAATTGCCTGCAACCTGTGAATTTTGAGGAATGAGAAGGGATATTGGACAGTGATCCAAAGAACTTTTCTGAACTTAATTACACATTACATACACGTGCACTTAGAATTAGAAGGGAGTTAAGATAGGTTAGTTAAGTCAATAGTGATTAGTTAAAGTGTGATTCTGTTTTCATGTTTAAAGATAATTAAAAGTGACTTTTGTTTAGGTAACCATTTGTCTTGGTGAACATCTATTGCTGCTGGGTTTTGGGGCCCTCTGGGCTCATAACAATATGATAGAACATATTGCATTACACCACAATTAACGAATATGTTCTCATCTGCTTAAACTGCAATCTTATTCTTTGTAATTGTGCTCTTTACATGGCTGTATGAATGTTAGAGATACTCTGTCAGTCTGTTCACAGAAGAATCCTTCATACTCTACCAGCTACTATGTGACAAATAAACTTGTGGGTAGTGCAAAGCTGTTACACTGCCAGCAGTTGAAGTCAACCTTCAAGATTTGAAGGTTCAAACCTTCCATGATCTGTAAAGAGTTTGTATGTTCTCCCCGTGACTGCGTGGGATTCCTCCAGGTGCTTGGTTTCTTCCCATGTTCCAAAGATATATGTGGTTAATAAGTTAGTTGGTCACATGGATGTAATTGGGCAGTGTGGCCTTGTTGGGCTGAAAGGGCTGTTGTCATGCTGTATCTGTGAAATTACAATGGCAGCGCTGCCATTGGTGTGGAATCAGGAAAGTGGAGAGCAGAGACACAGCGCTGCTCTGAGGGAGTCAACCACACGGTCCTAATGCCGGCGGCTCCATAAAGGCATGAAATGGCTTGTCAAAGGAGCCAGCAGTGTTTGTGAGTAAAATCCTGTAACTGAAAAGTCTGTGCCCACAATGGCAGCAGCTATGCTCGGCGGCATTCATGAGGAGTTGCAGACTCTGGCAGCAGTGGACCAGAGCATGGCACCAGAAATGGGGAGAACCCACCAACATCCCCCCCCCCCCACCCCGTTGAGTAAGAGAAGCATGGGAAATGAACCCAAGGATGGTGACCACGATGGTGGACCAGAGAGGGACTCAGCAGCTGAGGGCAACGGGCGACTTGCAGTTGGGGGACCTGCATGGACTGAATGAGCAAGTAAGCAAATCCACGGACACTCAGTGACTCTGAAGAGAGTCTCTTGCTTCGCTTTCTCTTGTACTGTAGGGGGTACTGAGCGGCACTAATAGCGAATCATTTACGGCAGGTAGAAGGCAATTTTGTGTAATATTACATCTTCTGTTCTATTTCTCTAAAGGAATCTTTGAATCTTGAACAAAATTACACATGCAATATCAAGATACTGCCACAGGGTGGCAGGGCTGTTCCTGGCCTAAATGGTTCAAAGCCACCAGGAGTATAGCCTACCTTTTAGCACCATCTACAACAGCTGCCAACGGGTCTGCAGTTCTAGGACTAGACTCCTCAGTCACCTAAGTCGCCATAAAAAATAAAAATATTGTTCAGCCTTTTGATAATTTTTTTACTTTCTTGATCCTCTGCATTTAATGATACATTCTCTTTGATATGCACCATCGTGAATGAATGACTGTACACATTTAAATCGTAAATATAAAAATGATAATCTCTATATATTAAATAGACAGCACATCATCTTTGTAAAATAGATGGACTTTTTACATGCCTTACATTTTATTTCATTTCTTGTTTCTTTTTGATCTACACACAAGGCTATGGATGTCAGCTGGATGTGAAGAACCGCCAAACTACTTTACCATCTTTCCTTCATTTTTCCGGAAATTTCCATATAGGAATGACGAGAGAAAATATAGATCCTGTCACTTGCCGAGCAGGCAATATATACCTGTTAACCATACAGGTCATATCTCACAGATAGATGATCAGTGCATATAATACATTGGCAATTGTAGAAGTTAATGTTAAAAGCCTCAATGAAATTGTGAACATGAAAATCAATTATTTTGCAATCTATAGTCTCTGGCTGAGCACTGTTAACCTGTGCTGACCAACTGGCCAATGTTTTCACAGGTATCTTCAACGTCTCATTTGGCAGAGCATAGTACCCATGCTTAATGTACTAGGCCTTAATCATATTGGTGCTCAGGAAGAGTATGGTCACAGTGGTCAGGGGCTGGACCCTTGGCTCAGAAGGGAAGGGGGGGAAAGAGAAGGGGTCTTGTAGCTAGGAACTCGCTGATTATAGGAGGTTTGCTGGATGAGATCGGGGCTCCCGGTTGGTATGTTACCTCCCCGGTGCCAGGGTTAGGGATGTGTCTGATAGAGTCCACAGCATTCTGGAGGGGAAGGGTGAGCAGCCAGAAGTCATGGTCTACGTGGGTACCAATGATATAGTTAGAAGTGGTGATGAGGTCCTGAAGAAGGATTATATAGAGTTAGGAAAAAAGTTGAAAAGCAGGACCTCAAGGGTGGCAATCTCAGGATCACTGCCTGTGCCACATGCTAGTGAGGGTAGAAATAGGAAGTTGTGGTGGATGAATGTGTGGCTCAGGAGCTGGTGTAGGGGGAAGGGGTTTAAGTTTCTGGATCATTGGGATCTCTTCTGGGGCAAGTCAGACCTGTACAAAAGGGACGGGCTGCGCTTGAACTGGAGGGGGACCAATATCCTGGTGGGCAGGTTTACTAGGGCTGTTGGGGAGGGTTTAAACTAGTTTGGCAGAGGGGTAGAAATCAGAATGAGAGTACGGAGATTAGGGAGGAAGTACACCTAGACTGGAAGGAAGGGAGAAAAAAATTAATAAAGGAGGGACAGTGTTAATAGTAGATGGTAACCAAAGGAGTATATGTGGAGAACATTCTCTTAAGTGCTTATATTTTAATGCAAGGAGCATTGTAAATAAGAAGGATGAGCTTAAGGCATGGATGGCCACGTGGAAATTCGATATTGTGGCCATCACTGAAACTTGGTTGCAGGAAGGGCATGTTTGGCAGTTAAATATTCCAGGATTCCATTGTTTTAGGCATGTCAGGACAGAGGGGTAAAAGGTGGAGGAGTTGCTTTGCTTATTGGAGAGAGCTTTACAGTAGTGATTGTTTGGTGGGATCATCTCGAGAGGCTATTTAGATAGAATTAAGGAATGGCAGAGGCATGAAAACATTAATGGGAGTGTATTATAGACCACCAAATGGGCTGAGGGAAGTCGAGGAGAAAATTTATGAGATTGTATATGTTTTATAAACACAAGGTGGTAGATGTGGGAGATTTCAACTTTCTGCGCATTAACTAGAACACCCATACAGTAAGAGGGCTGGAGGGGTTAGAGTCTGTTAAGTGTGTTCAGGGAAGTTTTCTTAATCAATACGTAGAAGAAGGGGGGAAGTACTGGGTCTCCTAATAGGAAATGAGATAGGTCAGGTGTCAGCGGTTTGTGTTGGGGAACACTTTGCGTCTAGTGATCACAATACTATTAGTTTAGGCTATTAATGGAAAAGAATAGAGATGAGCCAAAGGTTGAGATTCTTGATTAGAAGAAAGCAAATTTCGAAGGGATGTGAAAAAAATTTGGATTGGGATGATATTTTCAGGGAAGGATGTAGCAGATAAATGGAGGATATTCAAAGGAAAAACATTGAGAGCTCAGAGCTGGTGAGGCCAGAAACTATAAGGAACCTTGGTTTTTGAAAGATATTGGGAAAGATAAACAACAGATGGGAGCAGAAGACTAACTCCTATTGTTTGCTGGAGAAGGTCAGAGGGTTTGCAAGAGAGAGAGAGAGAGAGAAGGACATGCTGCTGGAGTTTTGATTCTCAGAGAGAGAGAGAGAGAGAGAGAGAGAGAAGGGAGTATTGGACTGTGTGTGTGAGACACAGAAAAATGTAATAAGCCAGGAGAAGCTTGTTGGAACTGAATCAGAAGCTCCAGAGCGGCAGATGGCTGGAAGTGCTATCTGTCTGATGTTTCTCTTGGAATAAGTGGAACAGAAAGGAACTCTGTGGTAGCCTGAAAGAAAGAGATTATCATCTGGAGAACCCTGATGGGGAAAGTTTTATCAGCAGGACATGGAGGTGATTAATGGTGGTACCTCAGTTGTGGAAATCCTGGAACAACACATCTCTCTCTGCAAACCTGCAAGAACCTTCCTGAATGGTAAACATGTTCCTTTCGAGCACCAAAGCCTGGTGAACTTGATACATGTTAAATTCTGTGCACAGTATAAGAATTGCCTGCAACCAGTGTACTTGGAAGAATGAAAGATGAGATTGAACTGTGAACCAAAGAACTTTTCTTAAATTTACACACACATGACATACATGTACACTTAGAATTAGAAGGGGGTTAAGTTGGGTTAGTTATGTAAATAGTGATAAGTTAAAGTTTGATTCTGTTTCCATGTTTAAAGATAATTAAAAGCAACTTTTGCTTAAGTAATTGCTTGTCATGGTGAATATCTATTGCTGCTAGGTTTGGGGGTCCTTTGGGCTCATAACAGTACATTAAAAGTAAAAGAATAGTGAGGGATAAAATGGGACCCCTTGAAGATGAGGGGGGTAGGTTCTGTGAGAAGCCAGAGGATGTGGGTGAAATTTTAAATGATTTTTTTCTTCAGTATTTACTAAGGAAAAGAACTTTGAGCCAGATGAAGTGAAGAAATATGGTAGGGAGCTCATGGATAATATAAGAATTAATGAGGAGGTAGTGGTTAGCTATATTAAAAAAGATCAAGGTGGATAAATCTCCAGCTCCTGACAAAAAATTCCCTGGGACTCTGAGGGAGATTAATGAACAATTAGTGGGGTTGTTGACAGAAATATTTAAAATGTCATTGGCCACAGGGGAGGTGCTGGAGGACTGGACGGTGGCTCATGTTGTTCCGCTGTTCAAAAAAGGATCCAAAAGTAAACCTGGTAATTATAGGCCTGTAAGTCAGACGTCGGTGGTGGGTAAATTAATGGAAAGTATTATTAAAGATGGTATATACAACTATTTGGAAAGACAGAGATTGATTCGGAGTAGTCAGCATGGTTTTGTATGTGGTAGATCATGTCTAACAAATCTTATAGAGTTTTTTGAGGAGGTTACTAAAAAGGTTGATGAGGGGAAGGTGATGTTTGTTGTCTATTTGGTGTTTAGTAAGGCTTTTGACAAAGTTCCCCATAGAGATTAGTAAGGAAAGTGAAAGCATTAGGTAATAATGATTAAGTAGTGAAATGGATTCAGCAATGGCTGGATGGCTGGATGGGATTAACTATCACCACGAGCCCAAAAGCATTTTATATCCTTCCTGTAATTCAGTTTTGGTGGCTGAATTACAGGAAGGATATAAACAGAACAGAGAGAGTGCAGAGGAGGTTTTTGAGAATGTTGCCAGGGTTTCAGGGTTTGAGTTAAAGGGAAAGGTTGAGCAGGCTGGGACTTTATTCCCTGGAATGTAGATGATTGAGGGGTGATTTCATAGAGGTATTTAAAATTATAAGGAGGATGGATAGTGTCAATGTGGATAGACTTTTTCCATTGAGAGTAGGGGAGATTCAAACAAGAGGACATGGATTGAGAATAAAAGGGGAAAAGTTTAGGGGAAACATGAGGGGGAATTTCTTCATGCAGAGGGTGGTGGGGGGATGGAATGAACTTCCGGAAGAGGTGGTAGAACCGAGATCAATGTTAATATTTAAACAAAAGTTGGATAATTATATGGACAGGAGACGTATGGATGGTTATGTGCCGAATGCGAGCCAGTGAGACTAGGTGTAGAAATTGTTCAGTATGGACTAGAAGGGCCGAACTGGCCTGTTTCTGTGCTGTAAATAGTTATATGGTTATATGGTAACCTACAAAAATAACTACTGAGAAGTTAGTGTTGAAGCATATCAGCTCCTGTTGGAGCCGCAACATGGATCCATTCAAATTTTCTTATAATAGTAACAGATCTATGGCGGATACCATCTCACGGGCTTGATACAAAGTCCTGGAACCGCTGGACAGCAGATGTATATGTAGGATGCTCTTTATTGACTACAGTTCGCCATTCAAGACCTGGGCCTTAATATCCCACTCTGTAATTAGATCCTGGATTTGCTCACCTCTAGACCACAATAAGTGAGGATTGGTAAGAACATCTCTTCGAAAATATCCATCAGTACCAGAGCACCATAGGGCTGCGTTCTCAGCCCCCTCCTCAACTCACCTTACACCTATGAATGTGTGGCTCGCGACGACAATAAAACCATCTTCAAATTTGCTGACATTAAAACAGTAGTGGGTTGTATAAAAAGCAGCAATGAGTCACCATAGAGGAGAGAGATTGAAAACTTGGCTGAATGGGCCGGCAACAACAACTTCACACTCAATGTCACCAAAACCAAGGAAATGATTGAGAACTTTAGGAGAGGAAAACCAAAGGGGTACATAGAACATAGAACATGACAGATCAGGCCTTTCGGGACACGGTGTAGTGCCAATCTATATATACCGACTAAAAAATTAAACCCTCCCTATCTCATAACCCTCTATTTTTCTTTCATTCATGAGCCTGTCAAAGAGTCTCTTAAATGCTCCTATTGTTCCAGCCTCAACCACTGGCAAGGCATTCCAGGACCCCACAACTCTCTGTTAAAACCTTATCCCTGATGTCTCCCCTAAACTCTCCTCCCTTCACTTTGTACAGATGTCTTTTAGTGTTTTCTACTCCTACCCTGGGAAAAAAACGATGACTTGTCTACCTTATATCAGCCAGTAATCATTGGGGGATCAGAAATGGAGAGGATGAGCAAATTTAAATTACTGGGCGTCACCAACTCGGAAGACCTTTCTTGGACCCAACACACAAATGTCATCATAAAGACAGCACATCAGCACCTCCACTTTCACAGGAGTTTGCGGAAGTTTGGTATGATATTGTAAACCTCTATGGATGTGTATGTGCTGACAGGCTACCCTGAGATGGGGACACCAATACCTTTGAGTGGAAAGCCCTGCAAAAGGTAGTGGACGCAGCCCAGGACATCACAGGCAAAAATCTCCCCACCACCGAGGAGATCTACATGGACAATGTCGTTGGAGAGGAGCAGCAATCATCAAGGATCCACTCCACCCAACTTCCACTCTGTTCTTGGTTTTCTGCCATCAGAAAAGAGGTCTAGGTGCCACAAGTCTCGTACCACCAGGTTCAGGACCAGTTGCTACCACTCCTCTATCAGACTCCTCAACAACAAACTCAATCAGGGACTCATTTAATGACTCTTTCTTTGTACATTATTTATTACTAAATATTATTTTTTCTGTATTTGCACAGTCAGTTTGTCTACATTTCTTTCCTTGTTTACATTTCTCTCTTTGTATCTGTACCTTTTCTTGAGCGCAGCTTGCACTTCCAATAAGTAGAAATTCTGCCCAGCCCATAAGAAAAGAAATCTCAGGGTTGTATGTGATGTTATGTTGTATGTCCTCTGATAATACATCTG
This sequence comes from Narcine bancroftii, assembly GCF_036971445.1. Classification (NCBI taxonomy): domain Eukaryota; kingdom Metazoa; phylum Chordata; class Chondrichthyes; order Torpediniformes; family Narcinidae; genus Narcine; species Narcine bancroftii. Next base: position 133,004,147 of record NC_091469.1, read on the forward strand.
AACTTAGAACTTTGAAATATGACTTATGTGGTAAAAGCAAAACTCTTTGCGACAATGTTCTTTGCACAATCTGTGAATGTTGTAGAAGTCAATCCCAACCTATGTGAAATCAACTTATTTTGACCTTTGGCTAATTACTCACTGAATGTAATGTCGTCTTCACTTTCTTTTGCTGTTACTTGCTTATTACATATCAGAGTCAAAAACGACAACAGAAAACCACAATATGAAGTCAGAATTGCGTTGAAACTTGTACTTAAATTCCATGAAACCTCAGCTCAGACATATCTCTAAGGAACAATTTAATGCACTTAAGCACTGTATTTGCCTTGCTGTAAGAAGTGATCATTGGAATTCATGCGATGATACGTTAAAAATCAAGAACTAAGCTTCTTAGATAATTCGGTTATTATAGACATAACCTCATCCATTAGCAAGGATAACTCTTTCATCTTCAGTGCCTACTAAGGCAGCCGATGTTTGTGAGATGATTGTAAGTGTTCTGTAAATGAAATGGGGGGGGGGGGGGGAAGAAATTCCTTTCAAATTTCTTCACAACAAAGTCTGCTCAGTGGCCATGTAATTCCAGGGATTAACTATCACCACGAGCCCAAAAGAGTCAGCTATGGCTCATGTCAAAGATATCTGTGAGTTCCTGCCTGAAGCAGTCATCATCAGGTTTTGCAAATGATATATTATTACTGCTGGAGGCATTTTTGGGAACAAGTGCCATATACAGCATTTTAATTTTGCACTGTTTAAAGGAGGGAACTAGACAATATTTTCTGTGGTAGAACTCTCACCTCTGAATCAGCAGGCTGTGAGTTTGACTCCAGACACCTGAACATATGTATCACAGAACAATAGCTTGCTGTTGGAGTTACAGTACTTAGCTCAAAATCCATTGCCAGTTGAGAATGCAAAGTGTCTTATACAGAGCTCCAGAGTGGAGCACTTTGAGTTCCAACTTATACCAATGAAATCAATTTCACAGGCAGTGTACTCCATGGTAATGTTACTCATATCAAGCTTAATATCACCCGATTGCACAAGTATAATCTGATGAAACAGTTTTCTCCAGTCCTCTGCATAACATGCAGACACACAATCAGATATAACACACATATACAGACAGACAATACATATGCAGTACAAGTAAATAAATAAACAAATAAATAGATAGATAGATAAATAGATATTGTTTCTGAAATATGAGTCCCAGATGGTTAGTGTGAGCAGTTCCTTTGATCGTTCAGCATTTTCACTGTCTGTGGGGAGAAGCAGTTTCTCAGCCTGGTCGTGCTGGCTCTGATGCGCTCTTTCCCGACGGGGGGCAGATGCGGGGTGGAAGGGGTCCTCACTGATGTTGCACACCCTCTTCAGACAACAATCCCAGTAGGCCACGTCAATGGGGGTGGGGCAGGGGAGACACCAGTGATCCTCCTCCCTACCACTCTTATGGTCCTGTGGATTAAGTTCCAATCCATTTCACTGCAGCAAACGTACCACATGGCCAGGACACTCTCGATAGAACTCCTGTAGAAGGTTGACATAATGGTGGCAGGTAGCCTTACCCACTTTAGTCTTCTCAGCTCAACAAAACTCGATAGCTTATTTTGTACCACCAAACAGCAATACATCTCCAAGCAGCTACTTTGTGCATGTTAAGTCCCATCTGCTTTATTGGGTAATTGTGAACAACTCCATGGCATAATTTCATGGTGTTGTGGTTATTGAATGGAATGGAAATGGTTATTGTCACATGTACCAGGTGCAAATCAACTCAAAGTCAAAGTACAGGAGGTTGTGAAATAATAGAAGTACAAGTGTGGTGTTTCAGTAAGTCAAAAAGTGCAGAGTAATGCCAGAACAAACTCCAGGATATAGAGAAACATTCAGATAAACAGTGGAGGGGTATGATCTTTTACCAAAGAAAGTTCATTCAAGAATCTGATCAAAGATCAGGTCCCCAAGTTACAGGAGCTGAGTTGACCTGTCGTTCAGAGTGAGAGATCAGAAATGGCAGATCCGTGGTACACCAAGTAAGAATTTTGATGCATTTTTGCGTAGTACTTACGTACATAACAATAAATTCTCATGTCTCATCTGGATCTGTTCTACCTCATGAACATGCTCCAGTGTCATTTTGTACCTGCACTTCTTGGCAAGCTCCAAAGATCCAGGAGGTAGTCATCGATAGTCTCTCCTGGCCACTGGTGATGTAGAGCGAGTTGGTGCCTTGCTAGGACCTTGTTCTGCAACTTCAGATACCTATCCCTCAAAGCCTCAATAGCAGCATCATATGTAGAGCAGTCCCTGGGACTGCATACACTTTCGTTCCTACCCTTGAAATGAGTGTAGACTTCCTGAGTTCGTTGATCTGGAAGATGTCTCTGGTCGCGTTAATGTAGGCCTGGAAGCAGTCTAGCCAGTATGTGAACTCCTCAGCCGCTTTGGGGGACAGAGTGTCTATCCATAGCATACTTGGCTTGAGTAGCACTTCCATCATTAAGGAATAAGCTAATAAAATTGTAGCGGGAATAAAAGTTCTTACGACTAGAGGGAGAACAAATGCTTTTATTAGCTTATAACTAAGGGTAAGTTTCAACAGTAGTCTTCAGAAGGGTTCTGGGTTTAGGCGGGAAACCACGGTTATATGTGAGCAGATGGGGGAGGAGCTGGAAGGCGGGGACAGTCATCTGCACAACACCCTACCAGTGAATCCCAGTTCACTGCAGGTAGGCATTGAGGATGAATAAGGAAGTCATGATACAGCTACATAGAACTTTGTTTAGGCTGCACTTGGAATAATGTACAAAATTCTAGTTGCCCCATTACAAGATAGACGTGGATGTTTTGGAAATGGTACTGAAGAGATTTACAAGGAGGGTATGAACTATAAGGGGAGAGGAATAAACTTCATTTCACTGGAGTCTAGGATGCTGATGGGTGACCTTATAGAGGTTTATAAAATCATAAAAGCCATTGATAGGGTAGACAATCAGAATCCTTTAACTCAGGGTAAAAATGTTGCGTACTAGAGGAAAGTTTACACGTGGGGAAAATATGTTACACAGAGAATGGTAGGTGGATGGAATAGCTGCCAGGAATAGTTGTGCAAGCAGCTACTTCAGCACAAAAATATTTAAGCGTCTTCTAGATACAGTAAAATCCCTGTTATCTGGAATTCAAGCAACCAGCAAAAACATCTTGGAAAATAAATACCATAATATAAGCATGTAATAGTCAAATTTTGTGGACCAAATTTTAGGCTAAAATTTAAGGGATCGACTATTATACACATACTACTTTTGATGTCAGTAAGTATCTGCATCATTCAAGGCGCCAGGAACATAGAAACATAGAAACATAGAAGATAGGAGCAGGAGTAGGTCATTCGGCCCTTCGAGCCTGCTCCGCCATTCAACGAGATCATGGCTGATCTTAAAGTTCAGTACCCCGTCCCCGCCTTCTCTCCGTAACCTTTAATACCCTTATACTGAAGAAATATATCTTATTCCCTCTTAAATATATTTAATGAACCTGCCTCTTCTGCCCTCTGTGGCAATGAATTCCACAGATTCACCACCCTCTGGGTAAAGAAATTCCTCCTCACGGGCGGTAAGTCCGTGTTTGGGGTGTAGGGAGCTCAGATGGACAGGTGGGTGGCCAGGACTGAGTGGTAAATCCGGATCAAAATTAAGGGGTTGACTTTTATATATCAATTATTATCTGCATATATACAGTAGGTAAAAAAAAGACGGAAGTCATCCAACTCGCCATTTCAAGCAACCAGGATATTCACATCCGGTATCTAGGAACATGAAGTTGAAGGGAATAAAGGGATTTATATCATGTGCAAGCTGCAGCATTTCACTTTAACTCATGTTATTCATGTTCAGCACAGACACATGGGCCAACAGGCCTGTTCCTGTGCTGTTCTATGTCATATACTTACCCTCTCACCTTCAGGATGCCCCTCACCTCACCTCATCCCCAACGGCTCCAGAGAGGGTCTTCGCAATGCAACAACACTTGATGCCATTCCAACTCATTCCCCAGCAAGCTCTCCCACTGGTGAACGAATAGGAAAGGGAATGAAATAGTGAGCAAGATCAAGAAATATACCTCCATGCATATGCAAGGAGAAATGCTTGACAAAAACAGTTGAGAATGACAAGAGGCAAACTGCCAAAGAGCAAGATAAAATGGACATTGCTGATCAGCAAATGCTACGATGTTATTCTCGGCTTGAAACAATGCGGCTACATGCATTGTTTTAAATCTATTATTTTTGTTCCTGTAGGTCCTGTTTCCAATTGTAGTAAGATCCAGCATCTTTGTATTGCTTTGGTGGCAGTCATTTTTCATGTTGTAACGATTTCTTTCATTGGAGATTGATTATATCATTTTAAATGCATTATCTGACAGGACATGGCGCATCCGAACATAAATATATCCTCGTTGTCTGCTCTCCATGGAAATTGAGAGTCATACAGGCTCTTTAACCCAACTCCTCCACGACCATCATGATGGCTATCTGCACTAATCCCGTTTGCTTGCATTTGGTTCATATTCCTTCTATACATTTACTATCCATGTACCCCAAACACACACAGAAATGCTGGAGGAACTGAGCCGGTCTCGCAGCGTCCACAGGAAGTAAAGAGATATTAATGACATTTTGGGCCTGAGACCGAACGATATAAGCAAAAAATATTCTCTCTCCTCTCCCACTTTGCCTCTTTCCTTTCTCCTTCTCATCCTCTCTCCCTCTCATCTTCACTCCCTCTCTCTCCCTCCCTCTCTCTCCCTCCCTCTCTCTCCCTCCCTCTCTCTCCCTCTCTCTCTCCCTCTTCCTCTCCCTCTCTTCTCCTCCCCTCCCCCTCTCCCTCCAGCTACTACCTCCACTGGCAACTCATTCCATAAATCCATCACATTCTGTCTAAAATATTTTCCTCTCAGATTTCATTTATATAATTCTCCTCTCACCTTAAGCTTTTGATTCCCTCACCCCCTAACCTGGAAATAGACTGCGACAACCTAGGATCCTCATAATTTTATAAAGCTCTTTAAGATCCCCCTTCAATCTCGTTCGCTCCATGTAAAAATCCCAGTCCTCCTTATAACTCAGGCCCACCAGTGCAGGCAACTTTCTTCTGAATGTCCACCCCCTCCACAGTTCTGGAGATTTTCTGGATGCTTACATCCTGAACATTTGCAAGACTGAGATATCAATTATGATATCAGATTTATATTTAAAGTAGCAAATGCTGAATTACTGAAGATTATTATAAAGATAAATTAACTTTATTAATCTGATCTTGTGATTGAAAGAGGCTTTTCAAAAGCTGCAGCAATAAGTCGGTTAATTTGATTCTCTAGAAATGTCCCAGAAATAGACTCTCATGGCCTTTTCAGATAAATACAATAGACTGAACAATTCCATCGAAGAACAAGAACACTTCCACAATATCTGGCTTAATAATGTCAAGGTAGATTAGTGGGTCATTTAAGCAGACTGCTACAATTAATTGATGATTTCGTTTCCCATTTCACAATGACTGCATTTCAAAAAAAAAATCACGGCCTTAACACACTTCCAGGTATCCTGAGTGTATGGAAAATATATTCATTTCTCTGGGATTACCTCTGCAGCATGACTAGTTCTGAGGAATTTAAAAGCCTGGTTAGGGTTTGGTGATCAGAAAACATTCTTTCCTGGTAAACCTGAGATTAATCCCATTGAAGCATCTCATTGTTCTTGTAATTTCTCACACGATAAGTGTTCTGGAACACTGCTGCTCATCATGTACTTCTTTCATTTTTTTGATATGGTACAATTACTACAATTACTATCACCAGACAAAGCAACCTGTAGTGATTTCATGGGTCAATAAATGAATTGAGATAGGGCTGAACTCATTTTGCTCTTTTGGCTCAATTGTTCACAGCGAATGGTAAGATCCTGGAGTGTGTTGTAGAGCAGAGAGATCTGGGCAAAAGATTCAAGGCTCCTTTATTGTCATGTAATAAAATAGGTGTAATATTATATGAAATTTACTTTAGTCTGCAGGAAGGCAGACAGATTTGCCATCAGCAAAAATTGCCAGGAACCTCTCGCAGTCAGAGAAAGAGAAACAAAAGAGAGCCTCTCCAGAATCACACAGTGTCCTTGGGTTCACCTCCAGTGCTCCCGCAGCCTCCACAGCCGCCCAGCTTTCGGTCCAAATCATCGGCAACCCCAGCATCAGATCTGAACCTCTGACACAATCAGGAGCCCTTCAGCCTCACCTCAGCATTCTCTCGCATCCCACTTCCAATACCTGGTACCCCTTCAAGCCAGTCTCAAGCCCACTCTCCAGCAGAATGAGGCCTATGAGGTTTCCTCGCCTTGAGTTGCCTTCAGCTGCAACGCCCCTCACTGGTCTGCCATCATGGTTACAGTCCTGTGTGTTGTCTCCTCTGCTTCTCCTTCTCAAACAGGGGTTGGTCTTTCCATTCTCTGGTACCATGCACATAGGCGCACAGTTTGATAAAAATTGCGACTGCAGTGCACAAAATGGTGATGAAAATGTTTGGCAAGCTTGTCTTCATTGGGTGGGATATTGAATACAGAAGTCTAAATCTCATGAAACAACTGCTCAAGGCACTGGAGTACTGTGTGCAGTTCTGATGATGAGGAGTTCCACCAGGATGTTGTCAGGTCTGCTGTAAGTGTATTATTTGCTCCAATTTTCTCTCTCCACAGACGCTGCCTCATCTGCTGTGCATTCCTCTCTCCCTCAGACAAAACAAGAACAGGGTTTCCCTCATCCTTACCCACCACGTGCCTCCACATCCAATACATCATTCTCCACAATTTCTGCCACCTACAATGTGATCCCACTGCCAGACACATCTTCCCCTTCTCTCTCCTATTTCTGCATGGATCACTCTCTCCATGGGTCCCTTTTCTACTCATCCCTCCCCAACATTTGTTTCCCCCATGCCCAGTTCTTACTCATGTGATGCAAGAAGTGCACCTGCACCTACACCTCCTCTCTCACCACCATTCAGGGCCCAAAACACTTCGTGAAAAATCCATCAGGGTCATTACTGCATCCGGTGCCCCCAATGTGGCATCGGGATAACTGGATGCAGACTGGTCGATCACTTCATTTAGCACCTTCACTTTGTTTGCTACAACAGCAATGGCCTCTCAGTGGCCAACCACTTCAATTTCGTGCCCCATTCCCACACTGACATAACTGTCCATGGCCTCATGTTCAGCCAGTGTGAGACCACTTAGAAATTGGAGGAACAAAACCTTGTATTCTATCTCTGGTTTCCAACACAATGGCATCAACATCAGCCTCCAATTTCCATTTACTCTCTCCCCCCATCCCCTCAGTCCTTCATGTTTCCTCATCCTTCTGACTCCCTGCCTACAGTTCCCCATCACCTTCCCTTCCTTCTCCAATCAGGGAGCTGTGTTTCTCAGCCCATTTCCCCCTCGTGCTATAACTACTCAGATCCTTTACCTCCCTTACTCCCCCCCACCTGTATCCACACTTCACCTGCCAGCCAGTGCTCCTTTCCCTTCCCCTCCCTTCCTCCCATCCTCCCACCTGTATCCACACTTCACCTGCCAGCCAGTGCTCCTTCCCCTTCCCCTCCCTTCCTCCCATCCTCCCACCTGTATCCACACTTCACCTGCCAGCCAGTGCTCCTTTCCCTTCCCCTCCCTTCCTCCCATCCTCCCACCTGTATCCACACTTCACCTGCCAGCCAGTGCTCCTTCCCCTTCCCCTCCCTTCCTCCCATCCTCCCACCTGTATCCACACTTCACCTGCCAGCCAGTGCTCCTTTCCCTTCCCCTCCCTTCCTCCCATCCTCCCACCTGTATCCACGCTTCACCTGCCAGCCAGTGCTCCTTCCCCCTTCCCTTCCCCCTCCCACCTGCATCCACGCTTCACCTGCCAGCCAGTGTTCCCCCTTCCCCTCCCCCTCCCACCTCTATCCACACTTCACCTGCCAGCCAGTGCTCCTTCCCGCTTCCCCTTCCTTTCTCCGCCTCCCACCTGTATCTACACTTCACCTGTCAGCCAGTGCTCCTTCCCCCTTCCCCTCCCTTTCTCCCCCCTCCCACCTGTATCCACACTTCACCTGCCAGCCAGTGCTCCTTCCCCCTTCCCCTCCCTTTCTCCCCCTCCCACGCTTCACCTGCCAGCCAGTGCTCCTTCCCCCTTCCCCTCCCTTTCTCCCTCCTCCAGCCAATGCTCCTTCCCCTCACTTTCTCCCCCCTCCCACCTGTATCCACGCTTCACTTGTCAGCCAGTGCTCCTTCCTACTTTCCCTCCCTTTCTCCCCCCTCCCACCTGTATCCACGCTTCACCTGCCAGCCAGTGCTCCTTCCCCCTTCCCCTCCCTTTCTCCCCCCTCCCACCTGTATCCACGCTTCACCTGCCAGCCAGTGCTCCTTCCCCCTTCCCCTCCCTTTCTCCCTCCTCCAGCCAATGCTCCTTCCCCTCACTTTCTCCCCCCTCCCACCTGTATCCACGCTTCACTTGTCAGCCAGTGCTCCTTCCCACTTTCCCTCCCTTTCTCCCCCCTCCCACCTGTATCCTCGCTTCACCTGCCAGCCAGTGCTCCTTCCCCCTTCCCCTCCCTTTCTCCCCCTCCCACCTGTATCCACGCTTCACCTGCCAGCCAGTGCTCCTTCCCCCTTCCCCTCCCTTTCTCCCCCTCCCATCTGTATCCACGCTTCACCTGCCAGCCAGTGCTCCTTCCCCCTTCCCCTCCCTTTCTCCCCCCTCCAGCCAATGCTCCTTCCCCTCCCTTTCTCCCCCTCCCACCTGTATCCACGCTTCACCTGCCAGCCAGTGCTCCTTCCCGCTTCCCCTTCCTTTCTCCGCCTCCCACCTGTATCTACACTTCACCTGTCAGCCAGTGCTCCTTCCCCCTTCCCCTCCCTTTCTCCCCCCTCCCACCTGTATCCACACTTCACCTGCCAGTCAGTGCTCCTTCCCCCTTCCCCTCCCTTTCTCCCCCCTCCCACCTGTATCCATGTTTCACCTGTCAGCCAGTGCTCCTTCCCCCTTCCCCTCCCTTTCTCCCCCATCCCATCTACTTATTGAGGCATCTGCCTGACTTTCAACATTCCTGAAGAAGGGCTCAGGTTGAAACATCGACTGCCTTCCCATGGATGCTGTGTGGCCTACTGATTTGCTTCACTCCAGACCCTGGCGTCTGTAGCTTTCCTGTTTACCATCATTTCCAACTTTCTCTTTTTGCTTGCAGGTTTCAGCAAGAGCTCCGAGCTGCTTTTTGCAACTTTTGCGCTGGTTATGTCTATCTTCTCCCTCACTAACTATCCTTACCTATCTATTCACCGGCTAACCTCATAAACAATCAGGTCACTTTAGCAACCTGGACTCACCTTAATGATGATATTTCTACACTCAACACTAAAACAGTTTCTCACTTCCCCAATTCTTAATGGTCTGATGAAAGAACCCCAAAAAAAGTTAACTGTCTCTCCACAGATGTTGCCTGACCTGCTGAGTATTTCCAACGTGTTTCTTTTTTCATCCATTCATCAGACCTCCTGTTGTGTGAGGAGGAGGCGTGGCCTCCCTGTCTGAAACTCATTCGGAACTCATGTCACCTGTCAGTCCGTGGTGTACTTCTTGTTTCACTCAAAGTTACGAAGTATTAGACAAAGTTCCGGTTTGCAGATGGAGTGTCAGTTAAGATTGGTCAGTGCACACCTTTCCATTGGCTGGTTCAAATCACCCAGCATCCTTCTTGCCATTTAGCACCAGCACAGAGGGCATTCGCTCTCCCTGCCTTGTGATGATAGTCCCCGATACTGTCCGTGCCAGGTCGCTACTGCAGACGTTGATTGCAAGGTTGCAGGTGAGGTACACACGGCACTGAAGGTGAGCCATAGCATTGCTATAGCTCAAATTGCTATTGATCAATACTGGCTGTAGAGCTGCCACTCTCAACCGATCAGGGGTCCGAGAGGGTCCATATACCCCTGTGGGTACAGTGGTACCAGATCCACTACCTCCTATTCAGGGGTCCAGGAGTATGTGTATAATCCCTGCTTATAGTGTGCGAATGTTTGCATCACTTGTGTGAATTTATAATTGTGTACTGTTTAATGTTCTCCCCTGTTTGTATCCCGTTATGTTTTTTTCCAGGCTCCCTTATAAATTGTGCACCTATGTTCCCTAAATTGTAGCAGCTGTGTAGTGGGCCGAGCAGGCGCACAGCATGGTATCATGAACCCGTCGCTGGTGTGGCTCACCAGCGAACGCGTGGAGCCACGGGCTGAACTGCTATGCATTTACCTGAGTAATGGCACGCCATTACGTGTAACGGCACGCCAGATTGATATGTCTCCATCTAGAGGGCCTGGGGCTCCCAACGTACGTACTTTAAACCCACTAGCCCCGTGGATTGGCAGCAAACACATAGTGACATCACCATACTCATCCCATGGAGTCCGGGACAGGAGGGATATAAAAGAAGCATGGCAAACTCATATAAACAGTCTTTGGTTGACTAACCCTGTTGATTTAGTAGTTCTACCGAAGTTGTTGCTACACTCTCTTATTAATTGTTGTGTTAATAAAGTTACGTTTGATTGCAAACCCTTATGCCCAGACTCATCTCTCTTTGAACCCACTGAACCTGACACTTCCTCAACAAAACGCATCCTCCTTTTAATTTAAAAAAAAATTAGGCATACAGCACAGTAACAGGGCATTTTTGGCCCACGAGTCCGTGCCACCCAATTTACATTCAATTAACCTACACCCTGCCGGTATGTTTTGAACGGCAGGAGGAAACCGGAGCCCCTGGGGAAAACCCATGCAGGTGTGGGGAGAACATAAAAACTTCTTACAATGTGGGATTCAAACCCAGGTCCCGATCACTGGCGCTGTTACAGCATTGCACCAAATGCTACACTAACCATTCCACCCTTACGCTAACTGTGCCGCCCCACAATGCATTCCATGCACCCACAACACTCTGTGTAAAAAACATACCCCTAAACTTGCCTTCCTTCACTGTGTACATATGTCCTCTGGTGTTTTCTGGGAAAAAGGTGTTGGCTGTCCACCTTATCTATGCCTCTCATAATCTTGTAGACCTCCATTAAGTCACCTTTCATCCTTCTTTGCTCCAAAGAGAAAAGCCTTGCCTTGCTTCACAAGGCCAAACCAGTTCAATATAGGCAGAGGGAGTGCAGAAACAAAGCAAACTGAGATGAGATTCTTGTCTGGACTCTTTCCTTATCTGTGAAATTGATGTCTATGTCAGTCATCCCCTGGCAGTATGAAACTTGCAACTCACTCCTCCAAATAACCACAGATACTAGTCAATATCTTCTGAGACTGAGATGAATAGTTATTTTCAGATAACTATGCAACTGAGGCGGACAAACGGATACGAAGTTCAAATAAATGAGCAGAACAACGGAACATGCTCAAAGAACTGAAAAGCCAATGCTTCAAAACGATCAAAGCTTGATATTTTCCTTCAAAGAGCATAATAATAGCTACACGTAAATTACATCTGAAAGGAGAAACATACATGCCACACATCATTAACATGTGGGGGAAAAAAATCCTGTAGTTACCATTCTGGAGCCTATATTTAATGTAAAAGCTGTTTCAAGTATCTGTTCAAGTTGACCCAAGGTAATCCAGCTGCTTGTCTCAGCCCTGACAACAGATAATTATGCCAGACACTTCAGACTTTGAACTTTGTGCATTCTGGAAGCCTAACTTGTTCCTGCAGGCAATCAGCCATATCAAATGCACAGTTCATTTGTCGGATGATGCAGAAAGCCTGGACTAGCAAACAACTCAATTCAAAATACTTCTATTTATTTTCACCGTGTAAAACCTATTTAGAAAACAGGATTAATAGATATCCTTTGTGCAATAAGATTAGAGCTGCATTAGTGTTCCAACCTGTTTAAAAAGAAGCTATTTTGGCACCAAAATACTGCATGGTATTCATCTGAGCACCATCTCAAACCCTCAGCTTAAATCATACAGGTCTACTGAAATATTTAACATGGTTGACATTTATCCTGATAGCATTCTTCTGTTGATGGCAAGTGATCAACTGTTTCTCACTGTTAAATGATTTATACTTAAAGGATTAACAACACGCTGAGCATTAACTAGGGAAGTTACAAAACCTTATTCCAGGTGACTTGGAAATTTGAAATGTTAACATTTGGCACTTAATTGCTGTCACTTGATCACTGTCAATTCACGGGAGTGTGTCTAATACACTGGCATGGACTGAGAATTGGTTCACAGACAGAATGCAAAGGATGAGAATAAGTAGGTCTGGTGGTGCGGTATCTCAGAGTGGTAAAGAGAACACATGGAGCATGGACAGGCCCTTCGGCCCATGATATTTACATTAAGCATGGTGCTGAAGACACCTTAGATAAAAGCTTTAGTGAAATGGTTTCACCGAAGATGGAGACTGGGAGTAGGTGCGGGAATGGTAAATGGTGTTGCTTGAGAGGGCAGGAACCTCCAGCGGTCATACTCTCAATAACGTATAATGTGGTGGTGGCAGGGGGGGGGGGGTTTGGGGGGGAGTTGGGGGTGAAGATGGGCTCAGGCATGAAGCATTAGTTATATACTTTTACCGCCTATGGATGCTGCGAGACCTGCTGAGTTCCTCCAACATTTCTGTGTGTGGTGGTACACCATCAGCCTACTGCAGGGGGAAACCTCTGTACCTGCAGGAGTGTAAGATGACAGGACAACACCTAGCCGGCTGCCAATCAGTTGGTCTGAATGGATCAAGCCCCACCCGGTCGGGTGTCAATCACCCTCTGGGATATAAGCCTGCGCCGGCCTCCCGAGGCCTCACACTGAGTTGCTGCAGCCACAGCCAGACGGGCTCTGTGGAGGGTTTTGTGGATTAAAGCCTGTTGTTCAGTCTTTACCTTGTGTGTGTCTAATTCTGTCTAACAGCTCACCACACTGTGTATTAACCAGACAGTGCAACAGATTCAAGGGTAGCCATAGAGTCAGAGTAAATGACATAAAATTGGTGAAAAACAAGTATCCATCTCTATTAATTCACTTACCTGCATTGCTCCAAAGACTACTGTCTCTTGGCTATCCAAGTACTCATCCGTCTACTTTTTAAATGCTGTGAGAGGAGATGCCGCCACCACTTTCTCAGGCAGCAACAGACTCGAGTCCATGCATGAGAAGTACACTAAAACACAGCTTAAATGTTGGAAGGAACACACTGCTTCGCAAATTACCCAGCCTCCATGCCGCTTGTTGGAGAGTTGCCTCTCCTACATTGGCCTCATCAACCATCTCTGAAACCCACATAATTGGTGTGAAAGCACCATTCTCAGTCCCAAGGGGCTGCTTAAGAAGAAGTGAATAAAAATGTCACAGATGCAACATCCAAGGAACTATACCTTCATTGGAAACTTAACTTCTGTACGCATCCATGTGTTAAAAGCAGACCTCAAACCTGATCGCAACCAGTGGCATTTATGAACATCATCAAATGTTCTTTCTTTGGCTTGGCTTTGCGGACGAAGATTTATGGAGGGGTATGTCCACGTCTGCTACAGGCTCGTTGGTGACTGACAAGTCCGATGCGGGACAGGCAGGCACGGTTGCAGCGGTTGCAGGGGAAAATTGGTTGGTTGGGGTTGGGTGTTGGGTTTTTCCTCCTTTGTCTTTTGTCAGTGAGGTGGGCTCTGCGGTCTTCTTCAAAGGAGGTTGCTGCCCGCCAAACTGTGAGGCGCCAAGATGCACGGTTGGAGGCGATATCAGCCCACTGGCAGTGGTCAATGTGGCAGGCACCAAGAGATTTCTTTAAGCAGTTCGTGTACCTCTTCTTTGGTGCACCTCTGACTCAGTGGCCAGTGGAGAGCTCGCCATATAACACGATCTTGGGAAGGCGATGGTCCTCCATTCTGGAGACGTGACCCACCCAGCGCAGTTGGGTCTTCAGCAGCATGGATTTGATGCTTGCGGACTCTGCCAGCTCGAGTACTTTGATGTTGATGATGAAGTCACTCGAATGAAGGTTGAGGATGGAGCGGAGACAGCGCTGATGGAAGCGTTCTAGGAGCCGTAGGTGATGCCGGTAGAGGACCCATGATTCAGAGCCGAACAGAAGCGTGGGTATGGATATGTTATTAGCGTGTAAAAGGGGCACAGAGATATACAGGTGCACTGCATTTCTCAATGACAAACAATTCCAATATGATTATTCTATTCTAAACATATTATATTCACCATGACAATAATTCAGTCAGCTGGCAGGTGAAAAAGTGAAAGGAAAACATGCTGGTGTTGCAGCTCCCACACCAAACAGAGAAACTGGGTTCACATTAATGCCACAGATTGATATCAATGGGATGAGTTTCTGCGCAGAGCACTTGCACTCTTGCAACTTTATTGCCCCTTTAACGTGAATAACAGGGACTTGATGCTCAGTGAAAGGGCCTATCAATCAGTATCACTTCCCTGTTCTTTGCCCATAACCCTTCCCTGCATTCTTCTTTTCATCTATGCAGTTTGTTTTTTTTTCCCCCCAGAAGTTCCTACTGAACCAGTTGTTACTACTACACTTTCACTCTAGATTAAAGCTTGGTGCATGAAAAGAAAATTCTTCTCATCTCCACCTGGTTTATTTGGCAGATATCTTAAATCAAATCTCAAGGTAAAACTTCAAATACTAAACTTTAAATTTAGCTTTATTTCACATTCCAGCTGCATTCCAAGTGACTGGAGGCTTTCTTATAACCATAACGTTACACTTCCCACTTCAAAAATGGTTCAGGTAATTTCACCTGAACGATTTTATAGTCGACAGCAGTCATTCTGAACCGAGCACACTGCACACTTAAATAAAAGCTTTGTTTTCTTTCCCCTCAAGTAAACAATATTTTTTTAAATGTCGTCGGTAGAAAAGAAGTATAGAAGTAACCAAAAATGCACTGCTTCTCAGGGAAGGGGGCCCATAACCTTTAAACAGAGTCCTGGGAAGGCCATAGCCAAAAAAAAGAGAGGTTGAGAATGGTTGGTCTATCGCAATCTAGTGGTAACAATCCAAGTGAACACAAATTAGATATCATGTCTGGGGCTACTCAAAATAAATATCCTTATCGAAATGCATGATTTTATGACAAATAGCATTTTGCTCTCTTCTACCTACTTTCAAGATTGTTTTGGAACATAAATATTAAAAATTTGTAAAATGCCATGCATTGGTTTAAATTTTAACTAGCAGAGCTCAATTAGATGTTCTACATGGCCACACTGTACAGGAACCGATCCCACATCATTTGCTTTGGTGAGTACAATCCTTCTCAATTGTTTAACACTGATAAAATATGTCAGTCACTTCCTCCAATTATATTAAAATCTCACATAACTTCCTGTAGATTATGTGAAATGTTGAATTTTACTTTCCCCTACTAACAGAACCTTCCGACAATTTATGCAGTGTTCCTTCCTGAATGGAAATTTCAGCTCGCTGACGTGCTTTGTCTGACATTGTACTTTTTAGTCTCAGTGGCATCTATGAATGCCTTGGCTTTGAAATGGTTGGCTGAGTTTATAGAAATTAAATATCAGTTGAAATGTACAAAAAATTATGAAAAAAGGTCACATTAAAATAAATCAAAGCACAACTCAAAAGATTTGTTAAGGAATTTGTCAGGATGATATTGGGGAAAATGCCTATTCTTCAAAATAAGTCATTTATAGTATCATACCAGGATTTCAGAAACCAAGACCATTCAGCACATTGAGTTTTTCACAGCTCGATGCAAGAGTATTCTGTCTCCTGATAAATCTGTAAATCAATCCTTTCAAGTGCAGTAAAACTAGGGGGGGGGAGGGCCACAGGTCTTACAGCACATGATGTGATAATCGGAGCACAGAATCAGGCAGCATTCAACCAAATCAAAGGAGACATGACTAAAGCCATGATGCATGTTGTGGACAAATTCATACCATTTCAGGATGAAAGCGATGTCTCCGACTTCGCACGGGTCACCACTCTCAACCAGGCGGGCGGGCCAGTAGCATTTTTTTCCCGCACCCTCCACAGCCCCAAAACACGGCACTCCTCAGCAATCGTTGAGGCCATGTGCCACTGGCGTCACTACCTGGCCAGGAAAAAGATTTACCCTGCTGACGGACCAACGGGCCGTCGCCTTCATGTTTAACACGAAACTGCGGGGTAAAATCAAAAATGATAAAAATCCTGAGGTGGAGAATCGAACTCTCCACCTATAACTATAATATCCTGTACTGGCCAGGCAAACTCAATGATCCACCAGATGTCCTATCCCAGGGGACATGCGTCAACACGCATCTCGACTGCCTCCAGTCCATCCACGATGACCCTGAAGTCACGAGGTTGTTCCACTTCATAAAAGCCCAGAAACCTCCCGAACTCCATTGAGGATGTCAGGTCCCTGACCAAACACTGTCGGGTCTGCGCAGAATGTAAACCACAGTTCTTCAGGCCTGACAAGGCAAACCTCATCAAGCTCAAGCGCCCCTTCGAAAAGCTGAGCATCAATTTCAAGGGTCCCCTGCCCTCAACCAATAGGAACATCTATTTCTTCAATGTCATAGACGAGTTATCCAGATTCCTGTTTGCCATCCCTTGTCCCAACATGACCTCTGTCACAGTTATCAGAGCACTCCTCAGCATATTTACCCTCTTTGGGAACCCAGAATATATTTATAGAGATCAGGGGTCCTTGTGCATGAGCGAAAAGCTGTAGCAGTACCTGTTGGCTAGAGGCATAGACACTAGTAGGAATACGAGCTATAACCCCAGGAGAAATGGCCAAGTGGAGTGAGAGAAAGCCACCATTTGGAAGGCGATCCTTCTGGCCCTTAAGTCAAAAGGCCTGGCAGTGTCTCACTGGCAAGATGTCCTGCCAGAGGCACTCCATGCCATCCGATCCCTCCTATACACTGCTACAAATATGATCCCACATGAATGCATCTTTTCTTTCCCCATGAGGTCGGCGACCAGAACCACTCTGCCACCCTGGCTCTCATCTCCAGGACCCGTCCTGCTGAAGAAGCACATGAGGGGCCGTAAGACCAACCCATTGGTGGAAGAGGTACAGCTCCTGCACATAATCCACAATATGCATATGTCCAGTACCCCGATGGCCATGAAGACACAGTCCCTGTCCAGGACCTGGTGCATGCCTGAGACACCCACCTACACACCACATCAGCCCCTACAGGTACTTGGTACAGACTATCGATGCCTCCCTGAGACCCTCACCCTCGCAATACCGAGCCAACTCCCACAGACAACCAGACTCCATCCCCTATGGCAACAGCCTTTCCCCCTCTGCCTCAAGACACCCAACCAGCAACAGAGCCGACTAGTACATCATCGGTGGAGCTGCGCAGGTCACAGAGGCAGAGGAAGTCACCTGACCGGCTGAACCTCCAGTACTGGGCCTTGTTTTTTTTTAAAAGAGGTGGTGAATGTAGTGATATGTATATATGTATATACTGCTGCTGTTCTGTAAATAAGTGGCTGGCCCGCCCACTAATGACTCGACCCCATGAAACCCTTCCCCCTGTGACCTGGCCATAAAAGTCGACCTCCCGGCCCCCTTCCATTAATTTGAGCTCATGGAGTTGGACCAGCTGAAATCTAATGTGTATTAAAGCCTAATGTTCCTCACTCAGTCTTTAGAGTCATCGATAATGCATATCACCCCTTTATTCCTAAGTGGCCCTTACCTCGCTCTGTCAATCCTTCTGTTTTTTCATACATGTGTGGAATCCCTTAGTGTTTTATTAATCCTACTTGCCGAGGCCTTCTTGTATGCCCTTGTAATTCACCTAAGTTCCTTCCTGGATACCATAAAATTCTCATGGCTCATTCTCAATTGTTGTGCTTTGGATTTGAGATTAGATAAAATAAGATGAGACTTCATTGTTATTACAGAAGTGAAATGTACAGATACACCAAAATTCTTACTTGCTGCAGCCAAAACAGGTACGTAAGATACCCCATTTGCAATAGTAGACGTTAAAGTATCTTAATATGTCAAGACAGAAAGAAAGATAATAAATATGAAAGAATAGATAGATGAATGTTCACCATTTTGCAGTTAGTACGAGTGAAGACACATCATTCGGTAGTCCCAGAAGAGTTTATGGTTATGGCCACGGGAGTGCGAGGTGGTTCAAGAGCATGATTGCTGCTAGGGGAAAAAACAGTTCTCGAATCCAAGAGGTGCAGTTTATCAGTTCTGTATCTTCTGCCATAAGGGAGCAGCAAGAAGAGGTTATGATCAGGGTCATGTTGGCTGCCTTCTTGAGACAGTCTCATTTGGATGTCTTCAGTAGATGGGAGCTTGATGCCTGTGATGGATTTGGCCAGATTTGCCACTTTTTGCAGCCCTCTACATTCTTGGCACCCGAGATACCAAACCCAGGCTCTGATGCAACCAGTCAGAATAATTTACACTGTGTGAAATGATAATGTCACATGCATATAACGTACAAATGCACTGATATTCCTACCTGCTGCAGCTGAACAGGTTCTTGGTGAAAAAAAATCAACAAAAGATAAATAATAAATATTGAGTTATCCTAATGCAAAGAAAAGTGTAGACAGTCGTTTTATCCTCCTGAACCTAGCAGTGCTTGGCTTTAGGCTTCTGTAACTTCTGCCTTAAGATAACAATGAGGAGAGGTTGTGACCAAGGTGATGGGGATCTGTTATGATGTTGGCTGCCTTCTTGAGGTAGCATCTCACAGAGATGCGTTCGATGGATGGAGACCGGAGGCTGTGAAAGACGTGGCTATGCTTGTTACCTTCTGGAGCCTTCTTCATTCTGAATTACCAAACCAGGCTATGATGTAACCAGTCTGCATCCTTTCCACAATGGACCTGCAGAAGTTTGATGACTTACCAAATCTCCTCAGATTCCTGAGGAATAGAGGCATTGGAGTGCCTTCTTCACAGCTGGCTTCAATGTGCTGGCTTCAGAAAAGGTCTTCTGAAATACGGGCTCCCAGGAACTTGAAGGTTCCAATCCACTCTACCTCCATCATATCAAAGCAGACAGAAGTGTGGTCCTTTTGGCCTCTTTATCCTAAAATCAACAACAAGCTCTTTGGAGTGAAAAAAAAAGAAAATGTGCTGTGATTGTAGTTAATACACAAGAGTGTTGGAGAAATTCAGCAGGTCCCACTGAGCTCCTTGGTCTTGATGACGCTGGCAGCAAGACTGTTATTCTGGCACCACTAAACCAGATTCTCAAACTCCAATCTGTGTTCTGACTCTTCATTCCCATTAATTCAGTCACCAAATTTGTAGTTGGAGCCCAACATGGCTCTACTATATACAGGGAGCAGAGGACTATGCATGCAGCCTTAAGGTGCCCCAGTGTGGAGGAGTGATGTCGCTGATTCACTCTGATTGAGGTCGGGGGATGAAGAAGAGGAGGATACCATTGCAGAGGGATGGGCAGAGTTCCAGGTCTTTAGCTTGGTCATGAATTTTGCTGGTATGATGGTCTTGAATGCTGAGCTGTTGTCAATGAAGATGTAGATGTCCCTGTGGTCCAGAGTGGAGGGTCAGAGAGATGACATTGGCTGTCAAACTGTTGTGTTGATAAGTTGAAACCTGTAAAGTTCAATGGAGTATCTGGCAACATGCCAAATCTCCTCAGACTTCTTAGAAAGTAAAGGTGTTGGTGTGACTTTTTCACAGTTGCCGTGATTTCACAGGGTTTTCTCCATCCTCCCTTAATTTACTCTTCCTCCAGATGCATCAGCTGTCACCAACAAGCCTTCTTCATGCTTGATCAATCATCCGTCTTCTCTTCAATTAGCAGTCTTTCACAGACATTCCCTTTGTTCTTTGCATTCCTTTCCCTTCTTTGTGAATTCAAATTTCTAAATGCTCGCAGTTCAAAGAATGACTCAACCTGCAGCTGTGCCCTCCCTCTCTTCCCCACCTATTACCTCCTGCCTTTGTAACCACACCTACCCCCCTTACCCTTTCATTCAGACGCCTGCTGACATTTTTCCATACCTTGACGAAGGGCTCAAGCCCAAAATGTTGGTTATGTACCTTCGTCTTTGCTATATAAAGGACACTATTTTGACCTGCTGAGTCTCTCCAGCTTTGTGTTTTGACTTGAAGCATTAACTCTTGTTTCTTTCCTTCAGATGCTGACAGAGCTGGTGAGTATTTCTGCATTTTCTTTTTCTTAATTCAAATTTTCATGCAGCTGCAGTTTTGTTTTTGCTCTTTGATGGAATAGAGGACTTCATCAGGATGTAAAATAGAGCAAGATATATGGCAAATGAAATTCAATGTAGAAATATCTGAATGTTGCCTTTTGGTGGGAAGAATGAGGAGAGGCGATATAAACCAGAGAGCATAATTCTAAATGAGGAAAAAGATCTTAGGGTGGATGTGTGAAAGTGGCACAGCCAGTTAAGAAAGTAGTTTAAAGTGTACAATATGCTGGGGTTCATGGGAACCATGGGAATCTTTTCAAAATACTGGTTCAGCCACCACTGGAGTATTTTGTCTAACTCTAATTGCCACACTTTAGGAAATATATGGAAGTCTTGGAGAAGGCGTAGAATATATTTACTGGAATAGTTAGATGGAATGTAATTACATACACAGTGGAGAAGACAGGACTGTTCTGGAAGAGGTGGAGGAAGAAACTGATACAGGTGCCTAACCTTTTAACCAGGATTCTGAACACCAGTAATGTCCAAAAACCGACACTTTTTTCAGTGATTAAAACGCCCAACTACCTCACTCCTAGCCCCCACTGTCCATCACCCCCCCCAGCCATCCGTCAGTCAGTTGCTCCCCCCACCGCCCCCAGCCATCCATCACCTGCCCCATCTAACTCCTGACGCCCCCTTCAACTCCCAACGCGGCACCAGGGCTGAAGTGCTGCTGAGCCTGGAGTTTACTCACAGCAGCTCAATGTGGGAGCGATGGCCATTTTCCTTACCCATAAATCCTCATGAAGCTGGAACTGCTCTGGCACTGGCAGTGCAGTTCCAGTTGCGTGAGGGATTATGGGTAAGGAAGACGACATTTCCCCCGCATTGAGGAAGCCGCCACCTGCTTCTCACCCACCAGGTGCTCGGGGCTGGGAATCACCTTTCCACCAAAGGTAAGATATGGCAGAGACAGGAGAAACAGCAGGGACGATGGTCTGAGCCAGTTTTGTTTTGAAGTTTTACTTTAAGATAAAAAAATGCTAGTGATATTATGCGCTTTTATGGTTGTTATTTATTTAAATTCATTTAACACCCCATGCCCCCTGTTTTGTGCGATATTGCGCAATTTTGAAACATCACATTTGCTTAAAGGGACCGCCATTTTAAAATGATTCTCAAATCCGGAAGATTCTGAACAACGGCAGGTTTCCGGTCCCGACGATCCCAGATAAATTTAAGATAGAACAATTTAAGGGTAGAGATAGAGAAAGTATAGATAAACTATTCCCATTGGTGGAAAAGGGGCAAGGCCCAAATGATATGCAATCAAAATGATTGGCAAAACAAAAGTGACATCTTTGTTGAAAATAATTATATTGCTGTTTCCGGCAAAAATACACATAGTATCACCCAAATATAATGCAAAGATGAAACTTAAGTTGGAAGTAGTGATTGGATTTTGTCTGATATTCTATTCATTCTATTTGTTGGCCGAAAACGCAATTTTACTTCGCGACACAAACGAATGTGTGGAGGAAGACAAATTGGCTAACCGAAGCCGATCTGCTTACCATAACGGCTGGTCCATTAAGATTAAGCTCTCCTGGGAGAGAAACAAAAGCAAGGAAAGAAAAAAATCAAACAACTGATCAGCTCAAGAAAACTTAAGAAAATTACACATATTAATTTATACATACTCCTATTTGCCTGTGACACAGACAGAAAGCCTTTCAGCCCTTCAAGTCTGTGCTACCTCTCAGAGCAATCCCAGTCTTATTCCTATACTCTGCTCGAGCTTGAGCTTCTTGTGGCCAATCATTTCAATTCCTCCAACCATTGAATAATCAAAGTTTTTTTTAAACTTTATTCATTCATTCAAAATACAGATAATAAGTAACATATATAACAATAAACAAAGCATGAACGTTATATTTTATATATATTAAAAAAAAGAAAGAACAAAAAGGAAAGAAACCCCCCCCCCCCTCTTTCAGCCAACTCTCCTAAGGAGAGCCATAAAGAAAAAAGAAAAAAATAAAGAAAAGCAAAGCATACATATTAAAATCTAGTCAATATAAATCAAAATGTAAATATTCTGAATATAACAACTACCTATTAATAAAAAAAACTATAGTTTTCCACGAAACATATGTAATTTTTTCCATTATTAAACAATATTTCATCTCATTATGCCAAAAGTCTCAAATTTAATCATTTCAGGTAAAATCATATCTCTACCGAACACATGTTTTACCAAAGATTGAACTTGATAAAAATACGCTTATGCTTAATCGGACTGTTTAAACCCCGAACATTAAAAGTAGGAAACTTCAACTTTGACATATCCACTAATATTACTAAAAACTAATAATATCAATATATAAAGATTCAGATCAACGTAAATAGGCCCTCCAATAGGAGAAAAAGAAACCACAAGTTAAAGTCTAAATAAAATGAAAATTAAAAAAAAGATAAAAAGAAAACCCCCCCCAAAAAAAACTACCAAAAGGTAGTAATCCCTAAACAAAAGTTGGATGTGGATCACCCACCAGTGGCTGATGACTAGTAGAACATAGAGCAAATTTCTCCCTCCCCAACCAAACAAAGAATAACAAAAGATATCATAATGACATAAAAAGAAAATAAAAATAAGGAAGGTCTTCTATTCATCCAAAAAATTCCAGACTCAGTGACCCCATTTCAAGGAAATGGACTCTTTCCATTCCTATTTCTCCCATTTCTCCCGTTTCTCCCATTTCCAGAACAACCAGATTTTTCTTTAGGAGACAATGGTGGGCTACGTCTTTTTCCTCTTGCATCTTGCAACGACTCAGCAAAACTCATTGCTTCACGCTCATTCTCAAAAAACCGAGATTGAAAGTCTCCACAAAACACCTTCAACACTGCTGGATAGCGAAAAGTAGACTTATAACCTTTACGCCACAAAACTTCTTTAACTGGATTAAATCGACGCCGACGCTGAATAACCTCGACTCAAATCAGGATAGAAAAAAACTCTACTATTCTGAATCATTAACGGAGCTTGTCGTTGTCTCGCCTTTTGCACTGCTAAACGAAGTATCCTTTCTCTGTCCAAATAATTCAAACATCGAATTATCACGGGTCTCAGTGGTTGACCAGGCAGAGGTCTTCTTCTTAAGGCTCTATGAGCTCTTTCCAATACCAGACCTCCAGAGAAAAATTCCTGCCCTAGTATTTGTGGAATCCATTCGGTAAAAAAACGAAGAGGATCTTGTTCTTCCATACCTTCTGGCAAACCAACAATCTTCACATTATTCCTTCTACTTTGATTCTCCAAATAATCTACTTTCCTCTCTAACTCCCTCTCACGTTCTCGCAATTCCTTAACGGATTTTTCCACCTCCAACACTTTTTCTGTATTAGAAGCCACTTGTTGTTGACATTTCAAAAAATCAGCCTGAAATTGTTTAAAATCTTCACAAGATGCTTCCACACGTATTTTAACTGTATCCAGTTCCAAACTGAGTCTGAAATGTTTCATTCAGCATAGGCTGAATGATAAGGCTTAGCTGTTTACACTGTAATTCAGAAAAGCTCAGCCCTCCTTTCTCTTGCGTAGTGGCAGAACCAGGTAACTGCAGATCCTGCTGCATCTCAACAACAGGCAGTTTAACAGTTTTACTGCGAGTCTGGACTCCCAGCGACGGCACCCCGACTTCCTCAGGGGCCCGACGCTGTTCTCCCCCCGCAACCCGTTGTTGCTTCAAAAACTCATGGAAAAGATCAAGATATTCAGGTTGGAACACTTCCTGGGGAATTTAAAGTCGGCAGGCTTCCAGAATCAGGATCCACATCGGGGGCACACACACCTTCCTTCTGAGAACGGGTAATTCCAGCGATGTCCTTCTCCTGGTGAGTAGTAGTCATTTTTTTTATCAGCTCCCACAGGCAATCTCTGTGGTTTAGGCTTGAAAGAAAGCAAACCTGAAATTGTAGCAGACTGTTTAGGCTCTAAATCTTCAACACTCCAAAAATGTAGTTTCTTCTGTACTTGAGGTTTAATCTTTTTACCATTAATAGCCATAACAATTCCTTGATACTTTAAACTAAGTTTTAAAAAATTTAAACCTGAAAACAAAGAGTTAAAAACAGGTTCTTAAAAGTCTGGCCAGAGAGGTCGAGATTACACGTCTAGACTCTACGCTATCTTGCCACGGCCCCCAATTATCCAAGCTTAGGCAACACCCACCCCCACCTGATTACACTCTTCTTTACCTATTCTTGGACTCAGTTAGGAGATCGTATGGAGAGACGTGATCCTTCTCACTAGATTTCTTCTACAGATTGCACACAGGTGATGCCTTACAGCTAAGTTCAAAAAGGAAAAACTATCTTTATGACATAAAAGTTTATATGAAATTATGTTTCTTTTCTCAATTAGAAGTGTGCACATTTTACATTTGCAAGGAGTCGGTCAAGCTCAGATGAAACTATTATTATTTTGAAGCTTTGACAACACTTATGTCAAAGCTTATAAATAATGGCCACTTGCATGAAATGCAATAGTTTTCTCAACCCAACAATTAACATGATTGCAAGAGTAAGGGCGAAGTGCAATTGGTAACAACAAACCTTGACAAAAGTATGCCCAATGCAATCAGATGTTTCTTACAATTTGGCAACAAATAACACTGAAATGGGAAACCCTCCCCCCCCCCCCACCCCTGCCAAAAGCTGAAACTTCCTCCAGCAAATCATCAAGCAGAGACGGAGCTCGATGAAGGAGAACACCAGGCCTTGTGTTCATCCTCTTACAATTGTTGGATTAGTATTAATTCCAGAGAAACTAAAGAAGCTCTTACTTTAACCTACTGTATTACCTCAAGAACTTAGCTTGTTTTTATTAAGTTTATTAAGTTTATCGGTACTATTCATCAAACAGTTCAGGAGGTGCAACCTGAGACTTAAGATAAGATTGTTATCGTTGGAAGAGTGGAACAGAGATGCAGTGAACTTTTTAATATGGAGACTTTCAGGCTAAACTATTGCAACATCTTGCATTCAGAAAGAATAATTACTTTAATACATTAGGTCCAAAAATCCACTTGCCAGAAATCATGACCACCCGAGAAGTTAGACTTTCCGAAAACTCTCAATCTGTTTACATTTACCTGGATTTTGTGGGTGTGCGTAAGTACCACAGACACTAAGCTGCATTTTTCTTTTTCTTTAAAACTGCTCATTTTGAGAAATGAAGCATGCTGCATTTGCTTAAACGATCAAAAGTTACCGGTTCATCTCTTTGTTATTCCTCCTTAAATTTGAATTTTAAAATTTAAAATTTTTAAATTTGAATCTGCAAAATCCAAAAATCCAAACCGACCTAATCCCAGAGGAGTCTGGATTTTAGGATTTCTGCTGTAATCAGATTCATCATATTGGGGTCTTGATTTCAGAACATCTCCCTCAATTATGTAAAACTGCATCCTGATGTACTTCATTACATGTCTGTTCAAATAGCCACCTGACAATTTAAATGACACTGATGGTGTTTTGAATGAATTTTAATTGCATGGTATGTCTTAAGATTATCACTTCTCTCTCCTCGAAATGCTTCCATGCACTTGATGAAGTAACACAATAATGGCTATTTACATTACTTTCAATTCCAAATGGAGGTGAGAGATAACAGACCACCACAGAACATGCTTTTAGGTTTATGGCATGTTTGCCTTCATTGGTTGGGGATAAAGCTGGGGAAGTTATGCTGCAGCTGTTTGAAACTGCACAGAAATGCAGGAAGGAATGGAAATAGAAAGGGCTCAGAGAACATTAGCCCCGAAACTACAGTCACAACAAAAACCAAGATCCGTTTTAGTAAAATTCCTGAGATACACGACAAGAGAAAATATATTGGAGAAGGCAATTAATAAAATGAGAGAAGACAAAAAAAACCAATGGAATACAAAGGTTAAACTCCACAGCACGAACAGCTAAGAGAGACCCAACAGCAGGGCTCTCAGATGGAAGATAAAGAAAACAATGGGAACAGGAGGGGTGAGAATGAAAAAAGGAAACCAGAGACACAACAGATAACCAGCCCAGAAGAAAAGGACCAACATCAAGACACCATGGAAAAAAATACCCAACAAACTGAGACAAGCAGCTCAACAAGAAAGTCAGAAGAGACACAGATACAAGGAAGAGAAATAGAAGACACAAACCCAAGAGCAGACACAGGAGAAGGAGAACACCAAGCTCTGCACAGAGGAATAGGAGGTAAAATGAATGGACAGTACATAGATTTTAAAAAATTCAAGAACAAATGAAAACATTAAAAGAATGACTGACACTAGAATTTAGTGAAATGAAAAGAAAAATGAAAAGTACAGAAGAAAAAGTGAGTAGAATAGAGCTGGTCATAACAGATGTAGGGAAAAGATTAGAAAATGTGGAAGAATGTGTAATGGCGGTAGAAATGGAAGTGAACGACTTTAAAAGAAAATTGGAAGAAAGTGACAATAAAGTTAAAGAAACACTGGAGTTGTTAGCTCAGAAGATGGATATAATGGAAAACTATAGTAGGCGAAACAATATAAAGATAGTGGGCCTTAAGGAAGATGAAGAAGGCAAAAATATGAAAGAATTTATAAAAGAATGGCTCCCAAAAGTCCTGGGAATGCCAGAAATGCAGGAAGGAATGAAAATAGAAAGGGCACACAGAACATTAGCACCGAAACCACAGTCACAACAAAAACCAAGATCCGTTTTATTAAAATTCCTGAGATACACGACAAGAGAAAATATATTGGAGAAGGCAATGAAAAAAATGAGAGAAGACAAAAAAACCACTGGAATACAAAAGTTTAAAAAAAATTTCTACCCAGACATAAGTTTTGAGCTCCTGAAGAAGAGGAAGGAGTTTAACACAGCAAAATCGATCCTATGGAAGAAAGGCTATAGATTTATGTTAAGATATCCAAAATAGTTATCCCGGGCCAGCAAAACAGACTGTTCTTGGATCAAGAGAAAGCTCGAGAATTTGCAGAATGCCTGCAAGACAGAAAGAGAGATGAAGAGATGTAACAAGAACAAAGAACGACGACAAACTACATATAAAGAAGTAAAAATAATGTATAAGTAAGAACTAAAGGAGGGAAGAAAAGGGAAGAAAGGGAGAAGGGGGAAAAAAGAGGAAGGGGAGGGAAATAAATAAATAAATAAACAGATAGATAGATAGATAGATAGATAGATAAATAAATAAATAAATAGATAGATAGATAGATAGATAGATAGATAGATAGATAGATAGATAGATAGATGAATAAATAAATAGAAAAGAAAAAGAAAAAGAGAAGAAAAGAGGGGGAACTTGGTTGTAATGTGAAGATAAAAGTCTTTTCTGGAGGGGGTTGGGTGGGAGAGAATAACAGTCACTGCAAAATCAGTTGACACTTGCGAACAGTTCGCAGTCCGAATGCAGACGGGAGTTGTGGTTGCCTGGCAAGGGACAAGGGGTGACTCAGAGAGGGGGGGGGACACTTGTGGTTAAGGGAATTTTAGATGTGGGAATGGTTGAAATATTTTATGTTTTAGAAGTGTTGTCATACAGTGCATTCAAAAAAAAACAGAAATGGAAATGGGGAAAAGGGGAAAGGTGGTGGTGAGGAAGCGGAAATGAGATGTAAACAAAGTATGAAATGGCCATGTTGAACTATATGACTATAAATATTAATTGAATATATAACCAAATCAAAAGAAAGAGCCTATTAAATTTACTGAAAAAAAATAGATATAGCATTCGTGCAGGAAACGCATCTAATTGAAGTGGAACATAATAAATTAAGGAGAGACTGGGTCGGGCACGTAATGGCAGCATCATATAATTCAAAAGCCAGAGGAGTAGCTATATTAATCAATAAAATTGCACTAATCAAAATAGAGGAGGAAATAAGATCCAGCAGGGAGATACGTAATATATTCAGAACTCTGGAACTCTGGAATTTGGTCAATATATATGCACCTAATGAAGACGATCAAAAGTTTATGCAAGATATTTTTTGAAGATTGTAGATATGCAGGGGAATATATTGATAGGAGGGGACTTTAACCTTAATTTGGATTCAAAGTTGGATAAAAACTGGACAAAAGACTAGCAGAAAGAACAAAGTAGCCAAATTTATGGTTAAATCAATTCAGGAAATGCAACTTTTGGATATATGGAGGAGACAACACCCAAAGGAGAAGGAATGCTCATATTATTCAAGTGGACATAAAACATACTCAAGGATTGACCCGTTCCTGTTGTCAGCCAATATCCAGGGGAGAGTAAAGAATATAAAGCTCGGATCACTCACTCCTGTTATTAGAAATAGAGCTTGAGGATATCCCACCAAGAACGTAAAGATGGAGATTAAACTCCATGCTACTTAAAAGACAGTATTTTAGAGAATTTATTGAGCGCCAAATTAAAATGTACTTTGAAATAAATACAGAATCAGTGAAAGATAAATTTATATTATGGGATGCAATGAAAACCTTCATCAGAGGGCAGATAATAAGTTATGTAACTAAGATGAAGAACGACTACAATTGGGAAATAGAAGCTGGAAAGGGAAATAGTAAGTACAGAAAAATAACTAACAACAAGGGAAGATACAACAAAAAGAAGATAATTGGCAGACAAAAAAATAAAATATGAAACACTACAAACATATAAGGAGGAGAAGAACATAATGAAGGTAAAGCAGAAGTATTATGAGCTAGGAGAAAAAACGCACAAAATACTAGCTTGGCAGCTTAAAACAACAAGCTAAAAGAATGGAAAAGAGCTAAAGGAAAAAGGACAAACAAATTATATATAACACAACAGAGATCAATGAAAACTTCAAGGAATTCTACAAGCAATTATACCGAACTGAGAATGAAGGGAAAGAAGACAAAATAGATGAGTTTTTAGCTATAACTGAACGACTGAAATTACAAGAAGAGGAGCAAAACAAATTGATAAAACCATTTGAAATAGAGGAAATACAGGATATATTAAAAAAGCTACCGAACAATAAAATGCCGGGAGAGGACGGATTCCCAATAGAATTCTATAAAACATTTAAAGAGTTATTAATTCCTCCTCTCCTGGAAGTAATGAACCAGACAGAAAAATCACAAAACATGCCAGATTCATGTAAAACAGCAATAATTACAGTAATACCAAAGATGGGGAAAGATCCACTAACACCAGCATCGTATAGACCAATATCTCTACTTAACTCAGATTAAAAGATAATAGTAAAACTATTAGCAAACAGATTGGCCGACTGTGTACCAATAAATAGTAAAACTAGATCAAACTGGATTTAGTAAGAAAAGACGAACAACGGACAATATCTGTAAGTTCATTAACTTAATCCTTGCAGTACGAGGAAATAAGACGTCAACAGTGGTGGTTGCTTTAGACGCAGAGAAAGCCTTTGACAGGGTGGAATGAAATTATTTATTCAAAGTACTACAGAGGTTCAACCAGCTAGAGAAATATATTAATTGGATTAAAGTATTATATAAGGGACCATTGGCGAAGGTTACAGTAAATGGATATATATTGAACCAATTTAAATTAAGCAGATCAACTAGGCAGGGATGTCCACTATCTCCCTCACTGTTCGCTTTAGCTATAGAAATCTTGGCAGAACTGATAAGAACAGAAAATCAAATAAAAGGGATAAAAATAAAAGAGAAGGAATATAAAATCAGTCTATTTGCAGAAGACATCATAGTATACTTAACAGAACCAGAATTATCAATAAAAGAATTACATAAGAAATTAAAAGAACATGGAGAAATATTGGTGTACAAGATCAACGCAAATAAAAGTGAAGCAATGCCAATGAATAATGCGGATTTCACAAAGTTTAAGAAAGAATCACCATTTAAATGGCAAACACAAGCAATCCAATAACCTAGGTATTCAACTAGATAATAATCTAGGCCATCTATACAAATTAAATTATCAGCCATTAATGAAGAAATTACAAGTTGACTTAGAACATTGGGAAGATTTACCACTAACACTGATAGGAAGGGTAAATTGCATTAAAATGAATATCTTCCTAAGGATACAATACCTATTTCAATCGTTACCAATTCCCTTAACAGAGAAATTCTTCAATGAGCTAAAGAAAATAATAAGGAAATTCTTATGGAAAGGGGGGAAATTGAGGATAGCACTAGATAAATTAACAGAATGGTACAAACAAGGGGGCTTACAGCTACCAAACTTTAAGAATTATTATAGAGCAGCACAATTAAGATATCTATCAGATTTTTATCAAACAAGGGAAAAACCAGATTGGACCAGGTTAGAGCTAGATAAAATAAGGGAGAAGGTACCAGAACATATACATTATAAGTGGGATGAAAAGCTGGTGCAACATAGAAGTTCACTAGTATTGCACCATCTGCTCAACATTTGGAAGAAGATTCACGTAGAAAGGGAAAAAACAAATTGCCAACTACCAAAATTATTATTGACGCAAAATCAACTAATCCCTTTCACAATAGATAACCTTTCCTTTAAAGAATGGGAGAGAAAAGGGATCAAAAGAATAGAAAATTGTTTTTTGGGAAATAATTTATTATCTTTTGAACAAATGAAGTACAAATATGGTATAACTCATGGTACAATGTTTGCATACCACCAACTGAAAACCTACTGAAAGGACAAATTGGGAACCAGGCTGAGGTTACCAGAGGGAAGCAGCTTTGAATATGTGATTACAGACACAATGATAATTAAAAGATTTATAACAAACATGTACATCAAGCTGCAAGAGAAAGAGAACAATGAAATAAGATGCAAACCCAAACAAAAGAGGGAAAATGATCTAAACATGAAGATAAAAAATGAAATATGGGAAAAGCTATGCTCTGGAACTATGAGAAATACAATAAACACGAGGTTACGCATGATACAATATAATTGGTTACACAGGCTATATACCACGCCCCAAAAGTTAAATAAATGGGACCCAACAGTATTAGATAGATGTTTTCGCTGTAAGAAGGAAACGGGAACAACAGTACATGCAATTTGGGCATGTGAGAAAGTGGAAAAGTTTTGGGAAGATCTAAATCAGGTATTAAATAAAATCACAAAAAGCAACATACCAAAAAATCCAGAGATCTTTCTTCTAAGTAATATAAGAAGTAAAGAATTAGGCCTCAAATTGGATGAAGTGCAAAAAAGATGTATTGACAGCCTTAGCTGTCGCAAAAAATGTATAATGTCAACCTGGAAATCAGAAGAGAGACTGAGAGTACAGCAATGGTACATAGAAATGAATAAATGTATTCCATTGAAAAAATAACATATAATTTAAAAAATAAAGTCACAGTACTCGAACAAATTTGGGAACCGTACATGGAACACAACAGAGAGGGCCTACCGCGGACCTCCACCCCCTAAAATGATAGAATGAGAAGAAGACGAAATGAACTGACCCAGTGTGTAAAAGTAGATGACACAATTTTCTTGTTTATTTTCATTGTGTGATGACATTGTTTAGTGGGTTTATTGTCTTGTATATGTTGAACCTTTAGTGGGTTTGGAGGGGGGTGGGAAGGAGGGAGGGGAAGGGGGAAAAAGGGGAGAAAATGCCACTGTGTATATTTAAGAGGGAAATGTTTGTGTGTATTTTGGTTAATATGGTTCATAGTGTGAAAAATAAAAAACATTTTTAAAAAAAGGAACAGTAGCCATGGAGAAATCTATGAACAAAAAAATGTATGCATAAAGCATAGGAATTTCAAACACATGCAAGTAACAAGTCAAAAATATTCATGTCATTATGTGCTGCATATTCGTGGGCACCATGGTGTAGAGAAATATTGTTTCATCTTGTTGTATATGTACAGTCAAATGATAATAAATTTGAGCTTGGAAAAAAAAAGAAAAATATACATCCATGGAATAGTCAGAGACTTTTCCGCAGGATGGGAATGCAAGTACTAAAGACCATAGTTTTAAGGTGCTAAGGGGAAAGTTTATAGAAGTCCGAGGATGGTGAGTGTCTGGAATGAGCTGACTGTGAAGAAGGGGGTGTGTGTGTATGGGGAGATTGATGGAAGCAGGGTTCGAATCCTGCGCTGTCTGTAAGGAGTTTGTACTTTCTCCCTGTATCTGCATGGGTTCTGGTTTCCTCCCACCACTCAATACATTCCAGGGGTTGTGGGTTAATCAGGTGTAATTGGGCGGCATGGGCTCATGGGCTAAAATGGCCTGTTAACATGTGTGGTGCGCTGTTAGACAGAACCAGACACACACAAGGTAAAGACTGTACAACAGGCTTTAATCAACAACGACTTCCACAGAGCCAGGCTGGCTATTGCTGCAGTCACTTTGAATGAGACTTTGGAGGCCGGCGCAGGCTTATATCCGGAGGGTGATTGACACCTGACCGGGTGGGGCTTGATCCATTCAGGTCGACTGATTGACAGCCTGCCAGGTGTTGTCCTGTCCCCCTTACACTCCTGCAGGTACAGAGGTTGCCCCTGGTAGTGTACCACCACACCATGCTGTATATCTAAATTTTTTTTAATTTAAAAAGACATCTGGATTATGTAAATATGTGGGAACTCACATTAAGTGCTGGAGAACATCATGCAGCATCTATGGGGAGGTAAAAGCCAGTCAACGTTTCTGGCCTGAGCCCTTCCACATACATAAAACAGTAAGTTCACATAACAACAGACAATTTTTCAATGCTGTTTCACTTACCCGCATCCCCACATTATAAGTATCTGTGTCACTGATCTTTTGGATGCTAAAACTGAATCTAATAGAAATTGTGTTTCTGTAGCAAGTGCACTCAGTAGTCAGCCATTAGAGGAATGGGGGCTTGGTGGGTGAGATAGGAATGTGAGTTCTGATCCAAGTAGGAGGGGTATGGGAGCACAGGGATAATGTGTAGAAGATAAACATATCAGTTACCTGAGGAGGGATCCAAATTTGGGTCAGTAAAAGTTAATTAGGTTTGTGGCAGTAAGAGGTAAAGAATGTTGTTTTCCCAGCTATACTTCAAATGCACAAGAAATAAGTCAAGAAACTCAGATGTAGAAACATGATTCAGAGTAGAAAGTTCCCTGTGAATATTTGAAGCTGTGTGAACTGACTCGACATGGCCTCCACTGCAATTCACTCCATAAAAGGAGCATTTTCAACCATAAGACACTAAACTACCACAAAGTTAACCACATCTCCAGTTCTTAAACTATATTTGTTTTAAATAAAAAGTCAAAGAAACTCCTAATATAGTAAAGTCCAGTGACCTAATTTGGGGTGTGAGGGGAGGGGTTTAAAGACATTTTTCATATGTGAAGCAAACAAATTTATGTTTTATCTCAGGCATTCTTGAACACTCCTTCCACTGTTGCCCTCCCTCATGTAACATTGCAGCAGTGATCCTTTTTAATTAGTAGCAAATTGTGAAATTCAGCTCATTGATGAAGAATATTATCCTAAATTTTACTATCAGGGAGAGCCCATAATCCTGTCAGCAGGTGCATTCCAGAGCAGGAATGCTTCAAACAGCTGAGAGGTAGCGATGGGAGGAGGTACCAGCAGCCCATGGGATGTTTTGAGAATAAGCTATGTTGACGCATTGGAAATCTGTGTTCAAGAGCCTTGGAGCAATGCCACAGATGGTGGTTAATATTCACAGCCAGCTGGAGCCAGAACTGATGTCCAGACTTTAGAAGTGGCGATCAAAGTTAATATCAACACTATCTTGCCATCATTGTCATCGATGGAGATATTTATCAGATTTCAGTCAGGAATATGTAACTCCACAGGCTTACTTGGCAAGGCAGCCAAATACATCAACTCTGTTGTACATGAAGCCAGTCTACAAGAACAGGCAGCCCTACTGCTGTTGCTGGCCTCCCATGTGTAGAGTGACCACCAGATGATAGTTCGGTCAGTGTGTGCAAGATTCCCTGGCAAATGCCATGATGCCCACATCCTCCATCAACTCCTGCTTTTTCCTCATCTAATTGTATGTTGATACATAGAATCGAAAGAGGCCACTCAGCTCATCGAATTTGTGCTGATCATCATGTAACCATTGGTACCAATCCTCCTTTTCTCCCCATATTCCTGGATTGAATGAATCTACTGACTCTGTACAGTGGCTAATTAACCTATTAAACAGCATGCTTTTGCATGAGAATTATGGGAGGAAACTGGAGTCCATGCAGCCATGGAAAGAATGTGCAATATCCATACAGAGAGTGCTCGAGGTGCTGTTCAAATTCAGGTGGCTAGAGATGTGTGGCAGCTGATCTGCTATGACCATTGCCCAATTCTTGGAGATGAAGGGTGCAGGCTTAAAGAGTGGTTGTTGACACTTATGCATAGCACAAAGGTCATTGGGTGATGAGGTGGAAATGAGATGCAGGAGGAGGAGGAAGGGAGTTGATAAAGACAATATAGTGCTGGAAGATGGTATTAATAGAGGTGCATGCCTCTGGTTGGTATAGATGCTGTGGGCTGAGTGCCCTGTTTTCCATGCTAAAGCAAAAACCAAACCACTTGAGGATGTTGCAAAGCATCTGTGGGGGATTTGGGTGGGGGGGGGGGGTGTTGCAGGGAGAAGGAATTGTGGACGGTTCAGGTCAAGACCCTGCATGAGCACTGATAGTAGAGAGAGAAGATGGGCAGAATAAAGGGGAAAGAGGGAAGGGTAATATCTACTAGTTCCTGTCTTACTCCTCCCCCATTCCCGTTACACTGGTTACCTTCCACCTCCGTCAGTCCCAAAACATCCTTTCCTTCCCCACAGATACTGCTCATCCTACTCAGTTTCTACAGCAGTTTAATCTCTTGTCTCTCCCCTGTTTCCCCCTTTAAGATTGCTGGACAGAGGATGCTCACAAATTTACTCTGGCTAAATAAACCAACTGCTGGAGGAACTCAGCGGGTCAAGCAATAACTGCACCAGGGAGGGGGATGATGAGGGAATTGTATACATTTCAGGTAGAGATAGATGCTGCCTGACCCATTGTGTCCTTCCAACAAGTGGCTTTTTCATTCCAGATTCCAGCATCTGCAGTTTACTATGTCTCCCATCTCTCCTTGCACACCAGTCTCCCAAAGAAACCACACAGGTGTGGCAAATAGTGATGAAGGCAACAGGTTTATTCACCCTAACTGCAAGAGCCTGAGAACATGAAGGCAAGAGTCATTGATGGTCCAACTACATTTAAACAGCGTGCCTTGGTGAGACCGCACACGGAGCATTGTGTGCAGATTTGGGTTTCTTACATAGGAAACTATTTATTTGTCATAAATAGACTGTAATGAAGACAAATTCCTAAGATGGCAGATCTGTCATTCTGGATTTTATTGAAATGCACAAAACGTTGATGGGACTAGATATTTTTTCCCAAAATAAACTGTATTCACAATAAATTATTTACAAAAAAGGAAAGCATTCAAAGCCCTTTCACGTCATTAGTCTCATATCCATACATTTCCATCAATGTACAATGTTACATTTGTTCCCTACGCCATTGTCACCACTGTAAAAGCTTGTTGTTGCTCCCCCCTGTTTTTTGAGGGGCTTCCCCTCTGACTCAGTCCCTCAATGCCCAGTAACCAAACAACTATAGACTGTGGCCCTTTCCTACAACGCCCTCGCCTTGACTGCACCAAGCCTCAGTGAGTCTTTCAGCAAGTACTCCTGCAGCCTGGAATGTGTCATTTGGGAGCAAACCCTCAGCGATATCTCAGCCAACAGGTTTTGAGCAGACCAAAAGGCATCTTTCACCAAATTGATGATCTTCCCGCAGCTCTGGATATCTGTCTCTGCACTCGTCCTGGTGAGCTGCCCATAAATCAGAGATAAATCTTTTGTCATGTTGCACTGGGGAAGAACCGTGACAAAGACCCTAGCATCCTTCTCCATACACTTTTAGTGAATCTGCATTCGGTAAAGAGGTGTGAGACTGTGTCCTCTCCACTGCAGTCACCTCAGAGAAAAGTGCATTGTGGGTGATATTTCTGTTGTGCAGGAAGGATCTGACTGGGAGGGCTCATTTCATCGCTAGCCAGGTGCTTATTAATGAGCACTGACAATGAGACATTCCGCCAGATGACCTAAACAGGCTGCTCAAGGAACCATCCCACACTATTCATCAAGTACTTGTTTCTCAGTGTCTGAAGGACATTCTGTATTGATTACTGCCTAATGAACTTGTAGTCAAAGGTGTTTGTCAGGAAAAAATCTGTTCCGCAAAGGAGAAGTAATATGGCAAAGTCCAGATGACTGGGGCATTACATGACAATGGATCCAGGTCCAACCTTTGTGACGCCTAGGGAAGGTAGATCCTCAGAACATAATGGCACTTATATTGGATAGAGGGTCTGTGTTCCTCCTCACTGGAAGTCCAGAAGAGATGCTACAGGCTCATGATACAATTCAGCCAGCACATTTGTCTCAGGGTGACAATAGCAAATACCAGAGGATATCTATTCAAGGTGAGTGAAGGCAAGTTTAGTGGAGAAGTCAAAGAAAAGTATTTTACTTTTCTTCCACTATGGTGGATGCCTGGAGTGCAGTGCTTGGGGTAATAGTGGAGGATGGTACAAAAAGGGCATTCAAAATACTTTTAGATAGGCACATGGATGTAAAAAAAGATAGAGGGTTATGGGTGTGAGGTAGGGACGCATAAGATTGTTGTGGAGTAACTTTCCATAGATTGGCACAACATTTTGGACTGAAGAGCTTGTACTGTGCTGTAATGTTCTACATTCTACTTAGATCTGAGATGAAGAGAAATATCTGCATTCAGAGGGTGGTGAATCTATAGAATTTTCTACCAAGTGGCTAAATGTATTTAAGGAGACACAGTTTTCAAGACATAAAAGACATTGAGGTATACACGGAGAGAGTGGTGTTGAGATCAGCCAGGATTGAATTAAATGACACAACCGCCTCACAGAGTCAAACAGCCTACATCTCTCCTATTTTCTTTCTGCTTCTCCTATTTATTATTTCACCGCCAGACTGAAATGTTCCTGGCCAGCTTCTCATTCTCCATCTGACTTTGTGGATTTGGGGATTGGGGGGTGATGATGGTGTGGAGGTCAATCACCATCACCAAAAGAAACGAACTAGGCCCACGTACAATACTAAGGATACCTAGTCAGGATCCTCTGAAAGCAGGCACATTTAAATCACCTCACATTGATTCATCCAAAACATTATTTCCTGTAAAGTATTTTAGAAGAAGCACGTCTGGTCTCTGATTATTTAGATTGGTTTGTAGACCCTTAACAAGCCAACTTAAAATCCCTATACTTTGTTTAAATCATTTCACACCCTTGTCTTTATAAGCTATTGGGCCTCCCCACTCGGGAATTTTCCCCTTCTCCAATATTAACTTTGTGCTATTTTACCATCCTTTTTCATCCTCAATTGGCAACCATGCCTTCAACTTTCCTCCAGCTCTCCACCTCCCTCTCTTCTTTCGCAATCCTATTTGATCAATCCTCCACTTCATCCCATAATTACATCTGAATAATCTGGTGAAACCCCTGTGGTACTCTTTGCTGAATTCAAGGCACAATGTTATCCTTTTTTGTCAGTTATGACAAAATGGGATTATAAAGTATTATTATCTTTACACCTGGTTCCTTTGGGTGCAAAACGATACTTTTTCGGAGTGCTTATATGCTGCCTTCATAAGAATTTTAATCCCCCACTGGTATCAAAAATGCAACAGGTTCATATTACACTTTATTATCATGGAGCATTTTGCCCACGTCCCTGTCAACTTTAGATGGTTTTCCCCTTGCCAAGCAGATAACATGAACGAAAGAAGATTTTTTATTCATTGGGGTCAAGGAGCGCAATAAATGATAAAAACCAAACTTCAGAAGAGTGAAATAAATGTCTAAGTAGAATGAGGAGGCAATTCTAAACTTTAACCTCACAGCTTGTGGTATGTGAAAGGTTGGAGTAACTGAATGCAGGCAAAGAGTTTGATGGTTGGGGAAAGAAAAATTTCATTAAAAATTCTCCATAAATTTCAGTGTGTAGGGATTCCAGTGACATCATTTATCACTGGACATCTGACCTCTACCTTCGACCTGCAACGTTACCCCACCTAGCACCAACCTTACTACTTGTCTCCACTACATTAATCAGCAAATATTTCTTATAGATCCTCTGCTCAATCTAAGCTACAGACTGTTAGAAAGAGAAATAGTTAGATTTTACTTAGATGAGTAATTTTACTTTGCACACATTTAACCTAAAAAAATTATAAATTTTTAAGTGAAAATTTCAAACGGAATGCTCCCTTTAATTGGATTACATAATTTATGAATTCCAGTGCATATCTACCTTGTTTTTACATATATAACAATAAAATAATAATTATTATTATTACCACTTAACCACAATTATATTATCCTTGCTCCATAAACAGGCTCAAATGTAAGAACTTAAATCTGCATTCTTACACTTGAAAGGAACATGATCAATTGGGGAAGAGGTGGGGTAGAGGGAGTCAGAGCACCTGACATAACTTTAAGGACTTCAACCACTTCCAGACAAGTTTACTATCATCTGATTGCACAAGTACAACCCGACAAAACAGAGTTCTCCAGTCCTCAGTGCAAAACACAGACACACAACCAGACATACGCACGTTCAAACAATACATTCAGGACAAGTATTCAAATAAATAAATAGATATTGTTTTGTGATTATGAGAGTCTCGGAAACCCACACAATCGCAGGAAGCACGTGCAAACTCCACACAGGTGTGACCAGAGATCAAGATTAAACTCAAGCCCTTGGTGCTGTGAACAAACGACTCTGACTGTGCACCTAACTCAAACGATCATGGAGATGGAGGAATTAGGGACGAAGAGGATTGCAAGGCAAGGAGCAGACGGATCTGAAAACAACATAAGAATTTTTAAGTTAAGCCATTTGGGGAGTGATGTAGGCCTGAGCCTTGGGGTGAACTGTGATATTTGTTTACAATTTATCTCTCTCTTTTCTCAACATTGTTTGCTTTCTTCTGCTACCACCCAATACCATGAGGTATACTGGAACAAATTTATAGGTTCAGGTTATAGCTGTACACTACTGGTGGTATTGAGCAGGGGAGTCAGGAAATACAATCTACATTCACAATTTGAGCATCTAAGACAAAAACATTTTGATAAAAATATATTCAATAAATGAAGACCACCTGAACGCTTTAAGGACTACGTGCCCTAATTATTATTAAATACTTTCCCTTTTATAATTATAATTACTCATGAGATGTATTCTAATTCTCACTTGTAGCCCTGGGCCTGATGTAATCTTATTAGTTTAAAGGGGCCCAGCCAGCATTTATTGCACGGGTGGGGGGAAGAGTGTTGGGTGTAAGGCCACCCTCTGCTGGAAATCATGACACCCACATCATGACGTCACCCTTCCATATATAACCCTGTGTGTCAGTAGCTATGTTAGTCTAATAGAAGTAAAGGATGAGAAAGCATCAGGTCTTTGAGACTTAATTGAGTGAGTGCAGACACAACAGGTGTGTACTGAGATTTACACACATGACAGAATGTGTTGATATTAAATATGTGTTTCCTATGCAGAAATTAAGAACCAGATAAAAACAAACTGGCTATAAGCTATGAATATGTAACTGCTCCACATCTGGTGAACTGATTTCACAACACACTACAGCACACTGGAATTAAACAAGAACATTTACAATTGTTGGGGTTGAGTGTAATACACAAAAATGATGGAGAAACCCAGCAGGTAATGTAGCATCCACAAGAAATTAAAAACCTTCAACTTTAGGGTTCCAGCTTCAAATATTAGTTGCCCTTTACTTCTTAAGAATGCTGCGTGACCTGCAAAGTTTCTCCAGGACTTTTGTGTATTACACAATCTACAGCTCAAAGGCTTCTGAAATATTATTCCAGTCCATTCATGTGAAACTCAGAGATTCCAACACTTGGGACAAGAAGACGATGTTTTGGAGGAAGTAAATCCCAGATCCTACATGGTCAGAACAGAGGATGGTCAAATACTGAGGAGGAATCGAAAGAGCCTGCTGAAAATGCAAGAGACATTGCAGGAACAGACAAATGCAGATGATCTAGCCTGCAGAGCAACAGAGGAAACACCACCAGTGCTGGACAGTAATGGAACAGCAGAGCCGACAGAAGTACCTGTGTTGAGAAGATCCACTCGCATTATCAAAGCACCTGATAGGCTGAATCTCTAAAGAAAATGAACTGCACACTTAAAAAGTTTGTACTGTTGATGTTTTTGTTCATGTTTAACTTTAAATTGAAATGAATACTTTATTACCATGTAATGTTGCCAGATTGAACATCTTAAGGAAAGGGGATGTGGTAATTAGGAGTTGGTGGTCCTTGTGTCCACTAGAGGGTATCGGAGACAGAATGTCCCACCTCGGGCTAGATGCAAAATGGATGTGTCCCACAAAGTCGAGAGTTGATAATGAAATATAAATAATAGAAAATAACCCAGGTTTCTTTATCACAATAGAAGAAGCATCACACATTCAGTCCTTAGAAATTTCTAATATCCAGAATTCATTTGCCTTGCAACACCTTCCTGTGGAGTGTCTGCACTGAACATTTAAAATCTGCAATTAATGATCATTTTAGCCTAAAATTCACCTGGATTCTCACTTGCCTATTGATAAATCTATTGGGTACCTGTTACTACACCTCTAAAATAAATGCCCTGGAGAAACTCAGCAAGTCAAACAGTGCACTTTTAGTAGCAAAGATACATAACCAATGTTTCAGGCTTGAGTCCTTCATCAAGGTATGTGCCCAAACAAAATGGTGGGAAAGGAGAGACAGGGGAGAAGCACAATCTCACATGCAGGAGGTAATAGGTGGATGTAATAATGGTTTCCACCTTTGTCTTCAGCGCTCCTGCAGTATCCACATCCATAAACTCCAGTCCAACCGAGCTCCAAATGCACATCTCTGACATGATCAGGAAGCCTCCAGAACCCTCTCACATCTCAGATCCAATACCTAGTTCCCCTTCAGCCAGTTTTGAGCCAGACTTCAGCAGCCCACAGCCTGTGTGGGTTCCTCACCTTGTGTCACCCACAGCCCTCTACCTGTGTGTTCTTCAGCCTCAGAGCCCTTCACTGGTCTGCCACCAAGGCCAGCATCCCTTAGGTCATCTCCTCTGTTTCTCTTTCTCAAACTGGAAGTGGTCTCTCTGTTTTCTGGTGCCCTTCACCAGTCCTCAGCTTCCCTGGAGTCTGCAACTCCTCGTGGTCACTGCAGACCATAGGTGCTGTTATCTTAGGCCTAGACACTGTGGTCACAGGTTTTTAAAATTAACCTCCTTTAACTGGCCATTTAAAGCCTCCACAGGGCCATCAACAGTTGCACTGGGCAGTTGGACCCCACAAGGAGTGCTGAATCTTCTGTCCTCACTCTCCATAAGACTGCACCAACAGCAGTGTTGCTATTAGAGTAGCTCTGGCATATACAGCACAAGGTATTCCATTCAATATTCCTTAGAACATAGAGCATGAATCAGGATAAACAGGAAGAGCCCCTTCATCTCACCATGTCTGCACAGAACGTGAAGAAAATCTAACTAACCCCATTTGCTTCCATTCGCTCCCTGTGCATGTGTTCATCTAAAAGCTTCTCAAAAGTTGCTATTGTGTCTGGTTCTACTCCCTTCCCAGCCAGTGCATTTCTAGATACCTCCCACTTGATGTGTCAAATGTGCTTTGCTCTCTCTCTCTCTCTCTCTCTCTCTCTCTCTCTCACCTTAAATGTATATTCTCTCATATTTGACATTTCCACCCAGAAATAAAAAGACCCTGATTCTCTATCTGACCTATTCCTCTCATATATTTCTCTCTGTTGCCTTCTGACATTCCTGAGAAAACAATGCGAGATTCTCTAACGTTGCCTTGTAGCCAATACATTCCAACCCAGATAACATCCTGGTGAACCTTTTGTGCCCCCTCTCCAATGTGGCCGAACAAAAGATGATAAAGCAACATGACCTCGCAACTTGTATACTCTGCCCTGACGGATGAAGGCAAACATGCTGCGAGGCTTCCTCACCACCCTCTCCATTTGTGTCATCACTTTCAGGAATCCACGGATTCGCACCTCAAGGCATCAGTACTCTGGGATGAGAGCCAGCAAGATCCGATATATAATAAAATCTCTATTATCTGGAATTCAAGCAACCAGCAGCCTCAAGCAACATGTGAAAAAAAAAATCAAGGATAATAAATAGGTAAAAAAGACAAAAGTTTAAAATTGTTGCACCCAGCGATTAATTTGTTAATCACACAAAACATAATCTCAGGCACCCAGCAAATTCACTTTTCTGGCATCGACCAATCCCCATAGGTGCCAGATACAGGGTTTTTTTTTACTATATTCCTAATTTATGGCACCATGCATTGGTCTTCCACAGACAAAATGAATTATGTCAGCTTATAATAAAACTGGTGACAGCCTTTATAAAGCTTGTTAGTAGTTTCATGCATTTATTTCACAAAAGGTGAACATAAGTGGCCCACCAAAAATGCATTGGTTTGAACTAAAAGCAAAACACTTCTTGGTGGGGTAATATTAGAAGGAAGAAGAGTCTCTGCAAGAAACAATGTGTCATATGTCTATAAAAAGCTTCAGTTGGAGGAATTAATGGTTAAGTTAACAAGAACGACTGCAGATGCTGGAACCTGGAGGAACTCAACGGGTCAGGCAGCATCCATGGAAGGCAATGGACAGTCATTGTTTTGGGCCAAAACACTTGATCAGGAATGACGAAGGGTTCCCAATGAAAGATTCTGTCCCAAGACACTAACTGTCTATCGCATTCCCTGGGTACTCCGAGCTCCCCCTGCATTTTGTATGATGCTTGAGTTAGTGTTGATACTGGCTCACTGCTTTCACTGATGTGGGCAATAATGTGTTGCAGGTTGCAGGCGTTGCTACACCCAGGTGTCTGAAGGGTTGGAATCTGTGCAGCCAGTTGTGCATGGGAATTAACTGGTGAGAGGTATGAGTGCAAGTGAGACCTGTATCAGCTAGGTATTCTAACTTTAATCTCTTCATCGTTGCTCCTCCTTTTCCTGTAAGAAGTTGTGACAAATCAAAAAAAGTGGCAGGTCCAAGAGTTTTTATCCTCAAACTAAGTAACAGACAGGAACAAACATAATGGGAATGAAATATGGAAAAGCAAACACATTTGAGTGGTTTTTTTCCACTTAACCACAGTGTCAACAGAATCCTGTGTTTTACCTGGGAATTAAATATTCAGAACCAGCTCTTCAGCGCATGACGTCCTGCTTTGTGGAAACTGCCAAAATGTTTGGCCTGGAAGTCAGCCTGAAGAAAACTGAGGTCCTCCATCAGCCAGCTCCCCACCATGACTACCAGCCCCCCCACATCTCCATCGGGCATACAAAACTCAAAACAGTCAACCAGTTTACCTATCTCGGCTGCACCATTTCATCAGATGCAAGGATCGACAATGAGATAGACAACAGACTCGCCAAGGCAAATAGCGCCTTTGGAAGA
The DNA here is from genome assembly GCF_036971445.1 of Narcine bancroftii. Classification (NCBI taxonomy): domain Eukaryota; kingdom Metazoa; phylum Chordata; class Chondrichthyes; order Torpediniformes; family Narcinidae; genus Narcine; species Narcine bancroftii. Next base: position 133,048,010 of record NC_091469.1, read on the forward strand.
CTACACAAAAGAGTCTGGAAAAACAACCAACTGAAAAACCTCACAAAGATAAGCGTATACAGAGCCGTTGTCATACCCACACTCCTGTTCGGCTCCGAATCATGGGTCCTCTACCGGCATCACCTACGGCTCTAGAACGCTTCCACCAGCGTTGTCTCCACTCCATCCTCAACATTCATTGGAGCGCTTTCATCCCTAACGTCGAAGTACTCGAGATGGCAGGGGTCGACAGCATCGAGTCCACGCTGCTGAAGATCCAGCTGCGCTGGGTGAGTCACGTCTCCAGAATGGAGGACCATCGCCTTCCCAAGATCATGTTATATGGCGAGCTCTCCACTGGCCACCATGACAGAGGTGCACCAAAGAAAAGGTACAAGGACTGCCTAAAGAAATCTCTTGGTGCCTGCCACATTGACCACCGCCAGTGGGCTGATATCGCCTCAAACCGTGCATCTTGGCGCCTCACAGTTTGGCGGGCATCAACCTCCTTTGAAGAAGACCGCAGAGCCCACCTCACTGACAAAAGACAAAGGAGGAAAAACCCAACACCCAACCCCAACCAACCAATTTTCCCCTGCAACCACTGCAATCGTGTCTGCCTGTCCCGCATCGGACTTGTCAGCCACAAACGAGCCTGCAGGTGACGTGGACATTTACCCCCTCCATAAATCTTCATCCGCGAAGCCAAGCCAAAGAAAGAAATATGCTACTGCTTTCAACAGCCAAGTTCAATGAGTTTTCTAAAGATTGAATGAATTTTCAGCAAATGTCATGAAAGATTAAGGAACTGGTGAATTTAAGCAATGTCTAATGACACCTGATATAAACTGGTAGCCACTTTTGCCATTAGCACAAAATCTATCCAAAAGAAAAAAATGGTGCACAGCATCAATAGGATAAAATCAGGTCTAATGCTTTGGCACCTATTATGGTCATCATTTAAATGTAAATGTCCCTTCCTGCTGCTGGTAAAAATATAGTCACATGAGTGACCTTAATATAAATGTCCATTACTAGTATGCATCAATCCTGTCAACATCCATTGTTCTTATCCAAGGTGTGGTGGGAACACAAGTGGAGTGTGTCAAGGGATAGTGACCGTGAACTCTAGATGACTTTCTCTCTGTAACCTAGGGGTCTTTATGGTAATTATTGCCCAACTACTGCTAGCTCTGCTGGGATCAAAAGCCCCACACACTTTTTCTAGTCAAACTATTTAACATGGTGAGGAAAGGTGAAGGTTATTAGGGGAAACGTAACTAAATATACGCATAATTGTTTGCTTCTTCCAAACCCTTTCCCTCAGATGTCTAACCTGCCAGTTTTGAAGTGAATACAGTGGGTCATAGCTCGAGGAAATGCATTTTGAAACTGGTTTTAATCAGGAGCACAGGAAAGGAAACCAAAACTTAGAAGTAGCCCTTCAAGTTACAGCCTTATATAAAAACAAAGTATTTTAAGTACAATCTAGACACGTACAGTCAATTAAAACAGAACCATGGAAAAATAGTAAAAAAGATTTAATTTTAAAAACAAGAGTAATGCCCTCAATTACCAGAGGGACGGCGTGGTTGGTGTAGTGGTTAGCGCAATGCCTTTACAGCGCCAGCAATCAGGACCGGGGTACAAATCCCGTGCTGTCTCTAAGGTGTTTGTACCTGCATGGGTTTTTTCCCAGGGGCTCTGGTTTTCTCCCACTGTTCAAAATGTGGGGGGGGGGAGGGGGGGGGTGGAGGGTGTAAATTAGGCGGCACGGACTCAAGTGCCGGAAGGGCCTGTTTCTGTGCTATCTGTCTAAATTTAAATTTTAAATTAAAAAAAAAACCCTAGCTTAATATATCATTTGCTGCTGAGAAGGTAGCAATGACAATAAATTCATGCAAAGGTGTAGAGAAGGGTGGCAAATTCTTATTGTAACAATTTGCTACTGTGGAATATATCTACACATTGAAAATATTAACTAAAACAGGCATTAGTGTAAAAAAGGAATTGCTGATTAATATGTATGTATAAAGCTAAATATCTTCTCATATTGACTAAGATTATAAAGGTTTAGGATGGTAATGATTCAGGGAAATAAAACTCAAATAGCCTGCTTTCACACCACATCTATCTTTTTGGAACAAGGAACAGAAAATGGAATATTGTGATATGGTTAACACAGGAGTTAGCAAAATGCTTTTACAGGTTTGAATCCACCGCTGCCTGTAAGAGTTTATAAGTTTGCCCCATGTCCTGCGTGGGTTTTCTCCGGATGCTCCAGTTTCCTCCTACCCTCCAAAACATACAGGTTTGCTTGATTTATCAATTATAATTGAGCTGCTTGGGTTTCATTGGGTCGGAAGGACCTTCCACTCTATTGCTGCTTGGAATTTGCAGAACTTTATAAAAATCTTTGAGATTTGGCATTGTATCATTATTTTTTTTTAATTCTGCTTTCATTGGGTCTTCGTAGACCAAAAAAAATCTCTTTTGAAATACTTTTATAAAATTCTGTAGATCCAAAACACCAATAGTTACAGGATATGATGTGAATCCACTTTTACACATTTACAACCACGAGTTCCCTCTCAAGATTAAAACAAGAGGACATGAGTTAAGAATTAAGGGGCAGAGGTTTAGAGGTAACATGAGGGGAAACTTCTTTACTCAGAGAGTGGTAGCTGTGTGGAATGATCTTTCGGGAGAAATAGTGGCGGCGGAGTCAATTGTATTATTTAAGAAAAGGTTGGACAGGTATATGGATGAGAAGAAGATGGAGGGTTATGGGCATTGTCCAGGGAGGTGGGGCTAGAAAGGGGTGTTTGGTTCGGTGCAGACTAGAAGGGCCTAATGGCCTGTTTCCGTGCTGTAATTGTTATGTTATGTTATGTTAAAGATAAATAGGCATTTCGTTGCAAGATCAAATGGAACTATCAGGAAAAAAATAAAACTTCATTAACAATGGAAAATTTTTAAATAAGTTGAGTCCTTGTCATATATGGAAGAAATATTACTTTTGAAATAGATTATATTAATTGTTTTTAACATCTTTGTTAATTCCTTGCTTAAAAGATAAGTTGTACATTTAAACCTGAATGATAGGTGGAGTATTCACTTACTAAAAAAAGTTTGATACTAATAAAAAAAATACAAACAAAACACATCTAATAGACCTGATGAGTAATCTGTTTCACATGCCAATTATCAAACATTCATCACAAAACTCTAAGATTGTTGTTAAACCCATCAAGGGCATCATTGTCTAACTGGGGATAAAGTGTACCACCATTATGCCTGCGTGCATGTCCAGCATCTGAACATCCAGTAGTACTTCCAGTGTGATGCTTCATTTTGGGGCTGAGATTCCCCCTTAAATCACTGCATTGGTGATTTAATGTGTAGATAACCCTGCAATTTGAAAGGTGCTACCCAGGTGCTGGAATTTGAAAGGGGCTATTGACTCCAGATAACTTTCAGAAATGGCCTCAGCTTTAAAAGCATAAAGCAGGATGACCATCCAGCATTGAGGTGGGCAACAAAAGTGGAAAAGTCAAAGTCCTAGGCCAACAAACCTCACAAATATTTCATCATGAATATCTGGGTACTGTCACCTAAATTGGGAGAACTCCCCCAAGTCTTATCCCATCTGCCAAGTCCCATTGATCTTCACCCAGTCTTCCATGACCGTCCCACCCATGAACCTATCAAAATTCTTAAATGTTAAAATTGAGGTCTCCTTTCCCACTTCAGCTGGCAACTCATTCCACACTTCCACCAATCTCTATGTGAAGAAGTTCCCCCTAATATTTCCCTTAAACTTCTCCCTTTCACTCTTAACCCAGGTCCTCTTGTTTGTATCTCACCTACCCTCAGTGGAAAAAGCCGACCCGCATTTACTGTCTCTATCCCTCACAATGTTAAATACCTCTATCAAATCTCCCCTCATTCTTCTACACTCCAGGCAATAAAGTCCTAACCTGTTTAACCTTTGCCTGTAACTCAGTTCCTGAAGTCCTGGCAACATCCTAGTAAATCTTCTCTCCACTCTTTCAACCTATTGATATCTTTCCTGCAGTTAGGTGACCAAAACTGCTCACAATACACCAAATTTGACCTCATCAATATCTTATGCAACTTTACCATAACATCCCACCTCCTATACTCAATACTTTGATTTATGAAGGCCAAAAAGGCCAAAATGCCAACCCTATCTACCTGTGATACTACTTTAAAGAACTAGGTATCTGTACTTCCAGATCCCTCTGTTTTACCGCTCTCCTCAGTTCCTTACCATTTACTGTGCATATCCTTTCTTGGTTTGTCTTTCCAAAAATGCAACACCTCACACTTGTCTGCATTAAATTCCATCTGCCATTTTTCAGTCCATTTTTCCAACTGGTCCAGATTCCTCTGCAAGCTTTGAAAACCTTCCTCGCTGTCCACAAGGCCTCCAATCTTATTGTTACCTGCAAACTTGCTGATCCAATTGACCACATTATCATCCAGATCATTGATATCAATGACAAACAACAACCATGGCATAGTGGTATGTATGACTGAGGTAGGTTGCTGTGTGAGTTGGAGGGAAGCTGTGAGTGTTATTGTTCCTATGGAGCATTTGGTGAAGAACCAATGCCATCTCATCTCAGTATTTGATAAGAAAAAAAAACTTGTTCTTGGTGGTAGGAGTCATGGGTTTGGAAGGTCCTGTTGATGTAGCTTGGCACTTTGAAGCTAGATGGTCACTTGTAAAGGAACAGAGATATCTTGCTGGAAACCAAGAGGTTGAAGTGATTGCACTTTGTGTGCACAGTTTTGGGCTCCTGATCTGAAGAAGGCTGTTCCCTTCATAGAGATATTTCAGAGAAGATTGACAAGATGGTAGAGAGATTGGGTCAATTAGGTTAATACTTACTCATATTTGAGAAGAATAGGAGGATCTCATAGAAACCCTCAGAAGGCGAACAAAAGTGGACAGGATAAGTGAAGGAAGGACTATGACCCTGGGGTCATAGTCTAAGGGTAAAAGGTAAACCATATAAGACTGAGATAAGGAGAAATTTATTTTTGTAGCATAGACATCAATTGAAGTTGAATCATTAAATATATTTACTGTATATAAGGAGTTAGATATTGTTTTTAGGGCTCTGGAATCAAAAGGTTGCAGAGAAAGATGGATTAGGGCTCTGAAATGAATCATTAGTTATTGCAGGGCAGGCTGATCAAATGGAGAGGAAGAGAAGGCATCTGGGCCTTGTTATCCATGTTTCTAATTTATTTCTAAATTAGCCTGTCAGTGATCTGTTCTTGTCACCTTGGCATTTATGTGGCTGGTCCAGTTAATGACAACCAGAGGTTGATGATGGAGGACCTGCCCACGGTAATGGTAGTGAATACCAGGGATAGGTGGTAGAACATTGTCATTGGAGATGGTTATTATCTGTAACGCGGAGGTTATTTGCCACTAACCAGCCAACTCTTGAGTGCTGCCCGGGTCTTGCTGCATACTGACCACGAGGGCTTCATTTGCTGAGGAGTTCCTGATGGAACTAAACATTGCACAATCATCGGTGAAAATCCCCTCTTCCTTAAGATGGAAAAGAGGTTCTTGGTGAAGTAACTGCTGATGGGTGGACTCAGGAGTCAGGACATTGCCCTGAAAATGCCACCAGACTGCAGTGGTATATTCTGCTCAGTGGATTGTGGGATTTCTTAGTTGTGCCTTGTTCATGTTGCTTTGATGTTTCGTATGCCTGCATAACTCTATGACAGCTTTGCATCTCATATTTTAGATTTACCTGGTGCTTATCCTGTCTTGCCCCTGTGTGCTGGTTATTGAACTCGTGTTGATGGTTTGGTTCACTTGTGGTGTTGAAGAGAGAGAGAGAGAGGAATGGCATTTATGATGTTACTGCTTTTTGAAGATGTACTGCTACTGATTATTGATAGCATTTCACGTCTGCCTGATTTTTGTTCTGAATCTATCCTATTTTGATCAATGGTAGACCTGCGCAACATGATGAAGAGTGTGTATGATGTGAAAACGGGACTTTGACTCCAAAAGGACTATGCAGCATAATAATGCCATCAAAAACCATCTCTTCCCCTCCACTTGCTCCCCACCCACATCACCTGAGGCTGAGTCTTCTGGCACCTGTGTAAAAGTGGATTCATATCATATCCTGTGAATCATTTGCGACCTGCCGTAGGCCCCAATCTGACAGGTAGCTCAGTCAATAATGATCCTACTAAGTCAGTGCTGGTGATGGACACTGAATTTCTCCACCCAGAGTACTTCGCTTCACCCTACGGTCACCAGCACAGATTCCTCATGCTAAGGAAAGTGATGGTTGGTAAGAGCTCCTTGCCTTGGTAATGGTAGTGAATACCAGGGATAGGTGGCCTTGCCTTTATTTTGTCATAGAGAGAGAAAACACAGAAACAAGTCCTTTAGCCCCATGCCACTCAAGCACATTAAACTTTAATTAATACCATTTTTTGCTCTCCACATTTATGGGGACTGCAGTCAGTGCAGAGGAATCCAAGGTCTACATCCTTGCGCTGTGGCCACTGAGGTCTAAATGCTGGAACTCCCTGCCCAACTTTACTGCTGGACAATCTTCACTAGAAGGAATGCAGCAGCTCAAAAAGATCTTCGCCATCTTCTCAATTTGCAAAGAACATATGCTCTCTGTTAGCATGAGGGCGGTTTAGCAAAAAAAAACTCAAGGAATTACTTGAACACAATGGAGATAAAGCATAATTCATGGAAATAAATGAAGACTGCATGGGAAGACTGCATGGGAAGAGCATGGGAAGACTGCATGGGAAGACTGCATGGAAAGACTGCATGGGAAGACTGCATGGGAAGAGCATGAGAAGACTGCATGGGAAGACTGCATGGGAAGACTGCATGGGAAGAGCATGGGAAGACTGCATGGGAAGACTGCATGGGAAGAGCATGGGAAGACTGCATGGGAAGAGCATGGGAAGACTGCATGGGAAGACTGCATGGGAAGACTGCATGGGAAGACTGCATGGGAAGACTGCATGGGAAGACTGCATGGGAAGACTGCATGGGAAGACTGCATGGGAATTCTGCATGGGAAGACTGCATGGGAAGACTGCATGGGAAGAGCATGGGACGAGCAGGCCAATGCCTTCAGAGTAGTTCTTCTTTGGCTTGGCTTCGCGGACGAAGATTTATGGAGGGGGTAATAGCATGGGAATAATAGGTGGTGACATTCCCTTCTGCCTGATGTTTCAATGATTTGCTTGTAAAACTCCTTCCATCCAACCTCCTCTCCTTTAAGGAAAAAAACTGTTTAACAGTGCTTTTGGGTCAAGTCAGTGTCAAGGTCAAATTGGCTTTCGTTAATGTTTCTGTTTAGGTAGTAAATATGTGTGAGAGATCAGTATCACTGATCTAGAAGAGAAGTGAGGATTGTGAGAGATGAGTAAACTTGACTTAAAAATATGAAAGATGGGGAAACTAGTGCAGACACGTGGAGTGATGGATTAAACCAGTATGAACAGGCTAAGCATGGAAATTAGGATGCAGGAAGCAGAGTCAGCCTCTGTAAGATAAGAACCTTCTTGTCCTTTCCACAGGATCAGTGAGCCCACCGTATGAATAAGATAAGGAGAGGTAAGGAATAATAGAATGTAAGGAAGTTGAGATAGTCTGGATGAGATAAGGGTCTCCTAGCCCTAGACAGAAGTACCAAGTTCTACATATATAATTAGTAAGCCATACACAGATTTATCAAGTTAGGCATATTTAATTAGTAAACCCTGGACAGGATTAGCGAGCTCTGCATATGAAGGGACTGTAGCTCTGAGAGTTGGAAAGGTGTGAATGGGGACAAGGGCAAGGTTGTGAATAAGGACAATGGGGATAATGACATGAGAAGATACCCCCTGGTCCTCCAAGTCCACTAAAACTGCACGTAGGCAGGAAGGATTGCCTATGCCAAACCCATCCAGGGGGCAGAAGAATGTAAGGGGGAGGGTATTCTGATACTGAAATTCACTGTATAAAAGTTGGGTGAGCCCCAGTGTATGTGTGTATTCCCAGGGTAAGGGGAAGCACCCAACTTTGCATTGTTGTTATAATAAATGTTCTTTGTTCTCAATTTTTGTCTCGAGCAATTTCTGTTAAGGTACTTCTATTTCTAACATATGTAAAAGCATGTGTTTTTTTAACTTTGCTGGGGATTCAGTGAAATGAGGCAGTCAATTCTCCTACAGGAGATCACAATTTTATGGTTTATTGCACATTGATTATAATGCACTCAAAAATGAGCTTAACCAAAGCCATCTGATGGAAATTGTCAACAGCAACTACATTAGTAAAGAACCTTTACCTTCAGTATAGGCTTTCTCATGGTGTCCCACAAAAATGTTGCCAGACAAAACTTGAAAGTGAGCCACAAGGAGTCTTCAGGGAAGCTGATCTAAATCTTCCTCCAAGAGGTGAGTTTTCAGCAACACTTTTAACAGAAAGAAAATGTGGTCGCCAAGTAGAGAGGCTTTAAGAGCTCAAGGTATTACCAGCTGAAGGCACAATGAACATGGTGACATAATTAAATTCAGTGATTCCTTAGAAACCAAAAATAGAAAACTGCATACCCTCTAGATCAGCCATTCTCAACCTTTTGGCCCACTTAGGACTCTGCTCAAAGTTTATGAGCCCCTTTCCCTATGAAGCAGTCAAGTTTTGGTTTCTTCCATCATTATCTCCTACTAACTACATAAAAATATTTATGACGCATGAGGTGAAAAGAAAACAAGGCTTTTATTTAAATATGCTCAGGTCCCCAGGGGGCTACTGGGTCCCTATTGAGAATAGGCTGCTCTAGACAAATCTCCTGGGCTTGATCAGATATATTCAAGGACATGTGGGAAGCTACAGGGGAAATTGAGGTGACCTGGTTGTGATTTATGACATCATGAAGTGCAGGGGAGGTGCCAGGAGACAGGTGGGTGGCAGATGCTGTGCCTTTAGTCAAGAAAGGCTGCTGAGAAAAGCCAGGGAACTACAGGTCAGAGACCCTAACATCTGTAGCTGATAAATTACTACTGCACATTCTGAGGCAGAAGATATACATGGAATTGGATGGACAAGGACTGATCAGGGACAGTCAGCACGGTTTTCCCAAGTGAGAGGTCATGTCTCATAAATAGGATGTTTTTCGCAGATGTGATCTGAAAGATAAATGAGGGCAGAACTGTTAATGTATGGGTCAGCACAACATCGAGGGCCAAAGGGCCTGAACTGTGCTGCTGTGTTCCATGTTCTATATTAAAACTCCTGGTGTGTGGAATTCAAGTAACCAACAAAAAAATTGAGGAAAATAAATTTTAAAATTTAAAATAAACATAAAATAGGTTAAAAAAAAACGCAAGATTAAAATTGTAAAAGTATATGTTCTCCAAAGTAACACATACATCTTCGGTGAAGATGGGAGCAAATCTTCAGCCAGTGGAATGCTTAGGTCATGCTTTACTCAGAGCAGATTTTTGAATAAAGTTGTGTGAAAAGGCAATGGTGTCGCCCAGGTAGAAGTACTGGTTGATGCCACTCGCCATTGGAGTGACTCTTTTAGTGTGTCCTCATCTCTGCTTAGTAAGAGTTGCCTCTGTCAGAGGCTTCATAATGTAAACTTGGGGAAGGGGGAAGAACCTGCCGACGCAGCGATGGTTGAATAGTTTCAAAGAATGTGAGTGTAAATAAAGTAAAATGCTTTAGGGTTTAACTATTCATGCAAGTGAAGTTTGTTTCGTGTCAGTAACATATTTTTGTCTTTTAAGCTATTTATTCTGAATGCAGGTGCATGGGTTAGGCCTTATAAGAGTGAGTCTCAAACAACCAGAAAAGTTGCATATCCGGCATCTACCAATCCCTGTAGGTGCCAGCTAAAAGGGGTTTTGCTGTCTATGGATTTCAGCAAAGCATTTGATAGGGTTCTGCATGGTAGGCTGAGTCAGACAGTTGGTGTTTTTCATCAATGATTTAGATAAAAATGTACATGGCTTGATTAGCAAGTTTGCAGATCAAACGGATGATCCTATCGTTCAGACTTTTGACTGATGTCTTTTATTAAAATGACCTACGTTTCAGATATTGGAAGATGATGGTGATGGTGACGATGACTCTTTACCGATCAGAATGATGGGTCAGGTGCTCAATCCAACTCCTCTTCCATGCTTTCCTTTCATTGGCCCTACAGGACCTTGAGTTCCGAACACGTCGGTCTGGGAGTGTGAGGTGGAATTAGAGTGGCTGGCCACACCAGACGGAGCAAAGGTGGTCAACAAAGCGATTCCCCAACCTGCACTCAGTGTTCCTGATATACAGAAGGAGCAATAAACTTTAATTCCACTTCCTATTCCTATCCTGACAAGTGTGTCCATTTCATATTGTACTGCCAGGATGACGCTATATGCAACTTGGAGGAACAGCACCTTATGCAGTACAACTCTGAAATGGTCGGGACTGGGCCTTTTTCAGATCAACGATATTTTCGGATAACTTGTCAATTTTTAAAAACAGTCCAGTAGCAACAACAAATCATTTGTAACAGTGTTTAAACAACAACAAACAACAAGGGAAGGCTTTTAAAGCATGAACTATTGTTTAATTCTCACCAAAAGACCATCTGAACAAAATAAGATCAATCAACTCCAAAAATTCAAAATTCTACTCAGAGGTTTTTTCAAACTTCCAAAATTCTTTCAACCTGTAACGTCAATTTAGCTCCGGAAAAATATTCAGTTAACTGAGGACTTCTGATATGTTTCAGATATCCTCACTTATCCAAAACTTTTCAGAGGTGAAATGACATCATTTTGCCTTCAAATTTTTCGGATAAATGAGGATTTCTAATTTTTCTGAATTCCTCACGTAGAGCTTGTCGAAAGAATCAAAGACTTGTTGATCCAAACCAAGGCTTTTATTAGCAAAAGACAGGAGCTCTTCACAGGTGGCCGACCAGTCCGGAATGATCCGACCTGGCTAGGGACACAACCCTTTAAGGCCCAGACAGTAGGCGTGGCTTAGCTCTCAGCCAATCGCTGTAAGCACAGTCTAGATACTGTAACTATATACACTATATACATTGGTGATAGATCTGTACTATCACACCTCAATTATCCGAAAAAAATTTCTGAGCTGAACAGTAGTCAATTCCAAGTCCAAAAAATTTTGGATGACTGAGGATTTTGAATAATCCAATTTTAGATAATAAGAGCTGTACTGGATTGAGTCTTAGTTGTCTCCAACTAGACAGCATCAACATGGACCTCCAATTTCTGCTGACCTCCACCCTTATTTTCTCAAACAACCCACCTACCCTTGTTTTCTCCTATCTCTATTCCTTCTTCTTTCCATTCCAAACCCCCACCTTCTCTACCCATCTGCCCCCACACCTTCCCTCCTCCATCTTCCCTTCTCTTCCCTTCCTATTAATGTGCACTTTCCTCTGCCTCTTCCTCCTTTCACCTCCTAGTTTCTTATTTTCTTTTCCATTTTCTCTCCCTCACACCTGTATTTACCTGTCACATGCCAACCTATGCTCCCCCCACCACCACCATTTAATGTGGGTGTCTGCTCGTTTCTTGCTATTCCATGGATGCTGCCTGACTTGTTGAGGTCCTCCAGCATTTTGTGTGTTTCTTGAGCTCAATGCGATATCTATATTTTGACTCGACTTCAGACAAATTTCAGCCTGACAGAGCCAATTCTTTGCAGGATGCTGCCAAAAAACAATGTTAATATTTGAAAAAGTTGCCTTCATGTGTGACAAGAATAAAGCCTGCAGGCAACCACTGCATTTCTTTAAATAACACTTTGTCTTCATGCGTACTCAACCAAAATGACAAGGATTCTTTCAACAACAAAGTCACTAAGATCACATTGAGCCTTGAAGGAATTTTGATTCATTTATACACTTTCCCATTAATTTCTATGACACTGAAGGCAGATGCAAAAAAAATGCAATACATCACTGCCTTTTATAGTTAGGTGCAACCTAATGATCAAAAGTGACCTTGTAGCCTCTTTCTCTGCTGCCTCCCTTAGTAATTATTCACACATTGACATATGAATTACAAAGCCTTCAGATTTTAAACAGGTTAACAAAAGGGTGAGATGTCAGTGAGCCTTCACTTGGCTTCACCTCTCAGTAGAGTCGGCATCAGAACAAATCTAATCGGGGGCCACTAGGGTAACCAACTGCTGTTCGAGTGGCAGTTTCATGTGCTGTTCCTGTCGACATGTTTGGGAGGGGGACACAATAACTCATTTGGGGGGGCATGGCCCACGAATGCTCCCCCCCCCCCATGATGACGACCCTGCTTATCAGTTAACCAGGACAATGGACATTTGTTTTTTTGTTAAAAACACAGAAATACCGGAGTAACTCAGTACACGTTGCAGCATCGTAATTGAAGTTTCTGGCCTGAGCCCTTCATCAAGATGTGAGTAAAAAACAGTCAGGCACCTGAATTAAAAGGCTGCAGAGGGAAGATTGGGAAGGGGGTGGAGTACAGACCAACAGACAAAAGGTGTTAATTGAATATGGATGGAAAGCAGGAGAGAGGAAAGGTGAGAATTGACTGGGGGAGGAAGTAGAGCTAGGGGAAAGGAGTCAGATGGAAAATGGAAGAGAGCGAGAGAGAGAGCGAGAGAGAGAGAGAGAGAGAGAGAGAGATAGGGAAATATTGGTGGGGGAAGTCAATGTTAATGTCACCCATTTAGAGGGTGCCCAGATGAATTAAGAGGTTTTGTTCCTCCAATTTGCTGGTGGTCTCAGTCTGGCAGTGCATGAAACTATTGGTAGACATGTTGTCAAGGAAAAGGGGCGGGGAATTGAAATGGATGGCCACTGGGAGATCCCTGCTATTAGGGCGGACAGAGCTGAAGTGCTCAATGAAGCAATCTCTCAGTCTACGTCCAGTCTCTCCAACGTAGAGGCAGCCATGTCGGGATCACTGGATGCAGTAGATGAACCCTGCAGATTCACAAGTAAAGCATTGCTTCACTTGGAGGGACTGTTTGGGGCCCCAAATGGTGGTGAGGAGGTGTGGAAGCAAGTGGACCATCTCTTGCAGCCACGGGGATAGATGTCAAGGGGGTGATTGGTGGAAAGGAAGGAGTGGAGAAAGGAGTCATGTAGGGAGTGGTCCCTACAGAAGTCAAAGGGGGAGAAGGGACGATAGTGGGATCACGTAGTAGGTGGCATAAATGGTGGAGAATGATATGTTGGATGTGGAGGCTGGTAGGGGGATGGGGGAATCCTGTCGTTGTGGCATCTGGGGGTAGAGGGGGCTTGGACAGATGAGCGGGTAATGAAGGATATGCCGATGAGTGCGAGTTGATGGCAGAGGGGAAGCCACATTGTAACAAAGAAAGGATTAAGTCTATAGAAAAACATAAATGCTGTCATCTTGGGCAGACAAAAAATTACTTGAGAAACACAGTATCTGTGGATAGAGAAGTTCAGTCAATGTTTCGGGTCTGAACCCTTTATCAAGACTAAGAGAGAATAGGTGAAATTACTAATATAAGAGGGGAAAGAAGCTGGAGGAGGGAAATCCATTAAGCAAATCCTGTTCACTGCAATGGTTAAAAACAAAGTTGGGGGGTGGGGGAGAGGGATAATATATTTGAAAATGTAAGGACGTTTTCATTATCACAGTATGATTTTATGTAGTAAAATCCCCCATTTCTGATTTCCTAATACCTTGAGAATGTTATTAAATAGGAATTAAAACAATGAAAAATGGTAGTTATCAAAATCTGAACATTAAGAGATGTCAATAAGGTCACAGAATCATCCAGCACAGACTGGCCTTTTGGTCCAACTCATCCATGCTGACCAAGCAGCCATTCTGTTCCATATTCTTCTAAAGCAGGGGTCACCAAATGTTTTAGGCCCCTCATGGAACACTTCATCCCTCATGGACCCCAGGCATTAAATCCCAGGGGGGAGGGTTTATGGTAGTGAGTGGTGGCAACGCTGGACAGAAGAGGGGGTAGCAGTGCTGGACGGGGTGGGGGGGAGGGTGCTAGCAAAGGCACATGTATATCTTTCTTCTACACTCAGTCCATTCTCCCATTCGCTCTCAATTTATTCAAAGGTCCACTCTCACGAGAGGTTGGCCATCACTGCCGTAGGCACTATTTTCCATTGACACACCGCTGCTTTCCACCGCAAAATTCTGTTGACCCCCCCCCCCCCCCCCAGGTCTTTATTGACCCCCTTTCGATTCTCTGGCATTTATCGACCAATAATTCATTTGACCTACGAATGCCACCCCCCATGATGCAGAGCCTGCCTAAACATCCTTCTTCACTTTGTACTCAGGTCCTCTGGTGTTTGCTATCCGTGCCCAGGGGAAAGTTGTAGGTTGCCCACACTCTCTATGCTTCTCAGAATCTTGTAGACCTCTATTGTCTCCTCTCATTCTTCTCCTCTCCAAACAGAAGAGTTCCAGCTCAGCTAACCATGCCTCATAAGACTTATTTTCCAACCCAAATGACATCCTGGTGATTCTCCTCTGCACCTTCTCCATAGCTTCCACATCCTTCCTATAATGAAGTGACCCGAACTAAACATGCAAGTGTGGTCTCACCAGAAATTTTTAGAGTTGCAACATGATCTTTTGACTTTTGACCTCAATCCCCCTATTAATGAAGCCCAAGATCCCATAGACCACACATGCCAAACTCTGGCCCGCGGGCCAAATTTGGCCCGCGATATAATTATATTTGGCCCGCAAGATCATTTCAAAAATGTATTAGAGGTGGCCCGCCCTGCAGCGAGAGCCGATGCTGTTTTTTGATAATGTCACCCCCACCATCCTCCCCCTTCATTGCACATCCTTCCCCATTGTAACATGAGAAATTGTAACACGAGAAGTCTGTCGATGTCATCAGCCGGCAAGCCAGTTGGAAGGCTCCCTGCACAACCAGTCACTTCTCCCACCTGTCGAGCGGTGCGGCGGATGGGCGAGCGCCTGTGATTTCCTGTCGGCGCGATGGGCATGGCAGGCTGCGCATGGCCCCTGGGCAGCGCGATCCCCGCGCGACTGGCACCGGACAGACCTTCCACAGCGCGAGCGTACTTCTCCCGGTCGCCACGGCCTTCAGCGCTTGCACCCGCGCGGACCCCAGGGACGGCTGGTTCGGCCCTGCACGTGAAGAGAGAGCTGTCTCTCTCGTGAAGGTGGCTGTCCGCAAAGGCTGATCAGCAGCGCGCTGGGCCTGAGTGGGTGGGTAAGCAGGGGTGGGCAGAGGGTGTAGGTGAGGAGTAATGGACAGGGGAAGTTATGGTGGTGCGAGGGGCAGTTAGAGGGAGGGATGAGTAGAAGGAGGGGTGGATAGGGAAGAGGTAAAAGGGGAGGGGCAGGGCGAGTAGGGGAGGGGTGATTAGAGGGTGAGAGACGGGTAGAGGGAGGAACAGGTTGAGGGGAGAGGCAGTAGAGGGGCATGTATAGGATGGGGTGGGTAGAGGCAGAGCGAGTGGAGTGAGTGGTGAGTAGAGGTTGGGTAAAGGACTGGTCAGGTAGAGGGATGGTGGGTCGAGGATGAATAGAGGCCTAGAGCCTGAGGAGTGAGCAGGAAATGCTGAGTCCTGATGCAGGCCAAAATGGACACAGCCTGTGAATGCTGACTACATCTCCACAGGGACCAAATATGTTTCCCTTAGGTCAAGCAAATGGTGAACTTGAGCTACCTACTCCTGACCTGTAACATTATCCTCCTACAGTTATATCCTAAAGTTTAACATTACATATGTTGAAAGAAGAGAAAACATGCAGATGTTCTTGAAAATTTTCAATAAATATTTAGTTCGGCCCTCGACTTAGTCCAAGTTTTTAATTTTGGCCCTCCGTGAATTTGAGTTTGACACCCCTGCCATAGACCTTCTTAACCATCTTATCAACCTGTGGGGTGAAATGCACAGCAGCAACTCACTGAAGCTTCTTTAAAGCACTTCCCAAAGCTACTACTGTTGCCTTGGAGGCAGACACAGTGGCAGTGAAATGAGAAGGCCATCACCTGCACACTTCCTTCAAAGTTATATTGAATCTTGACAATCATTGGGCTCGTTGTAGGGATTTTGTTCAAGAAACCTCATCAACTTTCTCAATGTCAATTAGAAATGTGAAATAAGTGCTGACTGGCATGTACGTACATAAAAGTACACAGAGAAACTGTTGTGTTGGTGGTTCGGTTCCAATGTTACATGACAGAAGGGGAGAACTTTAATTGTCCATGCATTTTCAAGAGTGAGGGTTTAACAAAAACATATTAGACATTTAAATAAATCTACTTCCTCAAAACTTCAAATAAATGAAAATGCAAAGGAACAATCGCAGATGAAACACAATGGTTTATGTTTTTCCTTGCTGTTGCACACATTTCAAAGGCAATTGGGTGGCACGAAAGAAGAATCCAGGCCAACTGCACACGCAAGGAGATCCACCCCATGCTTGGTCTGGGACAGACACAATACATCCAATCTGCAGAGATAAAGAAGTCCTTCTTGAATCTGGCTGTAACCTCACAGAATGTAAAAATTAGAAACAGAAATAGGCCACATGGCTCTTCATGCCTCTCCGCCATTCAATAAGATTTTGACAAACATTGTACCCCAGGACCACTTTCATACACTAACTTCATTATATCATTCCATTAACATTCTGGAATCTTATCAGTCTCCGCCTTGGTTATACTGAGCCAACGAGCCACCCCAGCCTTCCTGAACAAAGAATTCCAAGATACACCACCTCATGGACGACAAAATTTCATCTCACTGCAATACCTGTCATCGATCACCTGTCCTGAGCCCTGGTTTAAGAAACATTATCTTTGTTATATCCTTCATTATATCCTTAATTGAGCCAATTTTCAAACCTGGTTGGTCAAAATAAAAAAGGGCAGTGAGGGAGAGGGAATGGGAAATAATTCACAGGACCTAAGATACTGCAAATAAGGCCACCAAAGGAGAAGCAATAAAAATCTAGAACATCCAAGAGGGCAGATGTGGAGCAGCCCAGAGATTTCACAAATTTGAAAGGCACGGGGAGGTCACAGATCTAACAACAAATGCAAGCCCTTTGAAATCATCCAACTGGTAAAAATGAATAAATCCAACTGCAAAATTATTTCCAATTCAAGAATAAGAGCATCCCTGTAATTATTGCATAAAACGGCACCATGCAATTTGAAATTGGTGAGGGTCAAACCTGCCACTCTTCGACAGGTGGACTGATTGCCTGGTGCAATTCTGCCCAGCTTATGTGGCGTCCTAGCACCACATTCCCCACATATATACTGCACACCTAACACATCAAATACCTTTGTATTTATAATACGATTGTGCCCTTGCTTCTTTAGAAAGTGTCGATGATAACCCATGGACGACAAGGATGAAATTATAGAGCTAATTTATTATCTCAGTCTTGATTTGAGTCCTGGTCAGAAACATTACTGACTGTCTTTAACCATAGATGCTGTTATGACTCGCTGAGTTCTTCCAGAAATTGCTCTGTATACTGCAAAGCAGTTTCACATCAGTGGAAGTGTTCATGTAACTTGGGATTCAAATCAGCATATAATGCACAGTAACTTCACATCCCCTGGAGACACACAACATCCCTTCACACCAACCTAGACCAGTAATAACTGTAAGAAACATAGCAGGGACAATCAAGCAGTATTCCCTGAATAATGGTCATTTGCTTATGTGAATAAGAGTTTGCCCCATAATCGGCGAGCAGCGCGATGATATGCGCTACAATATGAGTCATGAGGCATCTATATAATTGCACCTACATTGCTGCAGTACATTAAACTTCAGATTTTCACAGCATGATAGCAGGCCATTTCAGCCCACAAGTCTGTGTTGCCCAATTTACCTACGCTCCCGGTTCATTTCAAACAGTGGGAAGAAACTGGTGCCCTCGTGAAAAAACCCATGCAGACACAGGGAGAACATACAAATTCCTTACAGACGGTGCGGGATTCGAACCATCGCTGATACTGTTACAGACGTTGCACTAACCACGATGCCAAATGTGCCTTATATCTATGGATATAAGTATTAGGATACTTCTTGGGTGAGGCTGGTAGGTGGTGGTGTGTGGGTGAGGCTGAAGCCACAATTCTGGCGCAGACCAATAAGCTTGCACCGTTCTGTTAAATTTCCCTCTGTCTCCTTCATACAGGCAGCCTCATTATGAAGTGAATTTGGAGCACTAATTGGGCTGAAAGAAAATCACTATCACAACCCTCAAAGAAAATACTTGCAGTGGGAAAAAGGAATATGAGACTAATTGGTCAGCTTTGACAAACAAGTAGCATGGGAATAATGGATCAAATGGCTTTCTCCTCTGCAATACGATACCAAGGGTCTACCTGCCCAGAATAAAAAACAGAAATTCTTTGAGTTACATTCAAATGGGGTATAAAATGGACAGAAAATTCTTAATTGTTAATTCTGTCCCACCATCTAAGATGAATTTCTACCCAATAATTGTCTAAGGTTCAAAAATACATTCCCACTTCTTTTCTAGCAATTATTCAATACAGAACTCAGCAGAAGCTTTGAGAAAATTGAATTAAAAATGGAAACTTAACGTCATCCATTTAAAATGTCAGAAATGTCTTTAGAAAGCATAAGAATGACCATTTTACCTAATTCTTTGCTAAAGTCCTTTCCCAAGTGTTCAGCCATTAACAGAAAAATAATTTTTCATTAAAATTTTGTAAGTGATCTGAACTTAACTATAAACATGACAAAGTCATGGAAAAAATAGTAATTTAAATAATTAATTCAAGAAACCCAATTTTGACTCAGTCTAATTCAGATCTTAGCAGCCATTCTTAACCTTTTATTGGCAGTGGCACTCTTAGGACTCCCTTCCTCATAAAGCAGTCTAGTTTAGTTGGTTTCTTCCAGATTTCTCCACTATTGACTGCAGGTCTATCCCCACTTTACGAAAGTAAAGTGTTCCGAAGAAACCTTTTGTAAGCCAAAATGGCATAAAGCGAAGACCCATTCACAACCATTGGAGGCTATTTTCATAAAAGTGAAAACCCATTTAAAGCCCATTCAAATTTCTTTCAGATATTAAGCACGAGTTTCTTCATGAAAGAATATTTTTGTAAAGCGAGTACAGTATTCGTTAAGTGGGGTATACCTGTATACAAAATGTTGCATGATATCAGTCCATGGCCCTCCCTTAAATGAACTGTTATCCCTGTTGAGAAGGACTGATCTGCAGGATTTCTCATTCTTACATTACATTAAGCACATTACAGGATAGATCTTCTTTATTTTACAATATATATTGCATCCATTTTTGATCACACTTCCTATAAATATTACAATTCCTTGGATTAATGAAAAATACTGGCTATCCAGTTATGTTCATGGCAATTTGCCCATTCATGTATGAATCATGGCTGCCAGAGGGGAGGATAGGTTAGTGCAGATATTAAGGGTAAATTCTTTTTACACAGAGAGTTGGGGTATCTGGTATGCATTCCCAGGGATGGTGGTGGAGACTGGTACAATTGGAACATTTAAAAGACCCTTAAGCAGGCATATGGATGCAAGGAAAGTTATGGGGGTGAGGTAGAGAACATTTAGATTGTTGAATTGGTTTATATAGGTCAGTACAACATTGTGGGGGAGGGGTCTGTACTGTGCTGTAATGTTCTATGTTCTACTGTATATACATTAAAATATACTCAAAGGCAGAGAGTTTGAACATAAATATAATCATTTTCATTACAATAAATGTTCTTAATTCATCTCTTTTAGAAAAGAATAACAGAACATTAACAAAAGCAAATTATTCACTCAAATGCCATAATGTAAGTTTAAATTCTTATTAACAATAGGTTCACAGACTGTGCAAGGAAACTGCTAGGGGTTCAAATTTTTATCTTTGCTTTGGAAGGTTTTAAATGAACATAATCTTCACAACAGATCAAATCGAGGAGCTTCATATGCATGTCATGTTATCACAAGACATAACACTGATGACAAGCAAGTTCTTAAGTAAAAGAATTAAATCATTTCAGTTTGTTGTTGGCAAGTTTATACAAGTTATTTATCAGTATCTTTGATAGGCTAAGAAGTAATTCATCTCTTACACCAAGTGCTTCATAAAACACCTTTCTCAATTGTTTGGTTTTATTAAGATATCCAAATATCAATAGTCCACTGAAAAATTATGCAATAATAAACATGGCTCTCTGTTGCCAAAATCAACCATTTAAATGCTATTGTACAAAAAGATGCTTTTGTCCGAAGTGCTTGTCCAAATTCCAGCTGTGCAGTACTCTATAGTTTAATGGCTATGACTTGACAAGTAATTAAAATGCAGAGTTTAGTGCAGATTATTTGAAATTGTTTAAATAGATATTTTTAAATTATTCTATGCAGTTACTCCTAAACATAATCTTGTTATTAAAACAGGAAGAACTCTATAATGAAAGAAAACATTAATTCATCTACAGGTACTCCCTAACTTGCAACCTATATGACTTATTTCTGAAAAAGAAAAAATATAAAATTTGTGTGGTTTATGTTGAATTTGACAAACTATATCAGGGTTACCTGGCATGTGAGTGCTAAAATGCGAATACTTACCTTGTTAGTAGACTGAATGCAGCCGCCTTCATTCCTGTGCGCATGCGCACATCTTTGGTTGGCCAATGCAGGGTCTACATATTGGAATTCGGTGGTGCATGCGCGAAAGTTAAGAGTCTGAATTCAACATCATTAGGGTTCTGTATCCCTGTTATAGTTTGTCAAATACAACATAAATCGTGTAAATTTTATATTTTTTCTTTATTTTTTTCAAAAAAACGCACAATTCCAACATCCGTCCATTCTGAGATATGACTGATCCTTCATAGAAACATAGAAGATAGGAGCAGGAGTAGGTCATTCGACCCTTCGAGCCTGCTCCGCCATTCAACGAGATCATGGCTGATCTTAAAGTTCAGTACCCCGTCCCCGCCTTCTCTCCGTAACCTTAAATACCCTTATACTGAAGAAATAGATCTAATTCCCTCTTAAATATATTTAATGAACCTGCCTCTACTGCCCTCTGTGGCAATGAATTCTACAGATTCACCACCCTCTGGGTCAAGAAATTCCTCCTCATCTCGGTCCTAAATGGTTTGCCTGTTATCCTCAAACCATGGCCCCGGGTTCTGGATTTTCCCATCCTTGGAAACATCCCATCTGCATCCATTCTGTCCAGTCCTGCCAGAATTTTATAGGTCTCTATGAGATCCCCTCTCAATCTTCTAAACTCCAGCGAGTACAATCCCAATTTGCGCAAGCTTTCCTCATAAGTCATTCCTGCCATTCCAGGTATCAGCCTGGTGAATCGCCTCTGCACTCCCTCCATTGCAAGAACATCCTTCCTTAGATAAGGTGACCAAAACTGCACACAATACTCCAGGTCTCACCAAGGCCCTGTACAGCTGCAGTAAGGTATCCTTGTTCCTATACTCAAACCCTCTTAATATGAAGGCCAACATACCATTTGCCTTTTTAACCGCCTGCTGTACCTGCATGCTCGCCTTCAGAGACTGGTGTACAAGTACCCCTAGGTCTCTCTGCACTTCCCCATCTCCTAATCTATTGCCATTCAAATAGTAATCTGCCCTCCGGTTTGTATTATCAAAGTGGATAACCTCACATTTATCCACATTGTAGTGCATTTGCCATGTATCTGCCCAGTCCCTCAATTTATCCAAATCACACTGGAGCTTCCTGACCCCCTCTTCCGTGCACACAACCCCTCCTAGCTTAGTGTCATCTGCAAATTTGGAGATATTACATCCAATCCCCTCATCCAGATCATTAATGTAAATTGCGAACAGCTGGGGTCCCAGTACAGATCCCTGTGGCACCCCACTGGTCACTGCCTGCCACTCAAAAAACGAGCCATTTATCCCAACTCTCTGTCTTCTATCTGCCAGCCAGTTCTCAATCCACATCAATACTTTGCCCCCAATCCCATGAGCCTTGATTTTGGAAGCCAGTCGTTTATGTGGGACCTTATCGAAGGTCTTTTGGAAGTCCAGGTACACCACATCCACTGGCTCTCCCCCATCTATTTTACCTGTCACCATCTCAAAGAATTCCAATAGATTTGTCAAGCACGATTTACCTTTTGTAAATCCATGTTGACTCTGTCCGATCCCTTCTCTGCTAGTCATATGCTCCGCTATTACATCCTTAATAATGGATTCCATCATTTTGCCCACTACTGATGTAAGGCTCACCGGCCTATAATTCCCCGCTTTTTCTCTACTCCCCCTTTTTAAATTCAGTCTGAATTACGGTCATAAGTCAGGGAGTACCTGTCAACATAATTACATGAAAGGCCAGTAGTGAAATTAGTTAAGTAAAGATAACTAATGACCTTGGATCCTGCAACTGGGGAACCCCGATTAAAAATTATTACATGACCTTCTGGAGATGTACCTTTATAGATGAAATAAAATGACTCCAGTTGGTTGTTTTTCCAGACTCTTTTGTGTAGTCTTACAAAGGCGCTATTTGTCTTGGCGAGTCTGTTGTCTATCTCGTTGTCGATCCTTGCATCTGATGAAATGGTGCAGCCGAGATAGGTAAACTGGTTGACCGTTTTGAGTTTTGTGTGCCCGATGGAGATGTGGGGGGGCTGGTAGTCATGGTGGGGAGCTGGCTGATGGAACGCTTCCACCAGCGTTGTCTCCGCTCCATCCTCAACATTCATTGGAGCGCTTTCATTCCTAACGTCGAAGTACTCGAGATGGCAGAGGTCGACAGCATCGAGTCCACGCTGCTGAAGATCCAGCTGCGCTGGGTGGGTCACGTCTCCAGAATGGAGGACCATCGCCTTCCCAAGATCGTGTTATATGGCGAGCTCTCCACTGGCCACCGTGACAGAGGTGCACCAAAGAAAAGCTACAAGGACTACCTAAAGAAATCTCTTGGTGCCTGCCACATTGACCACCGCCAGTGGGCTGATATCGCCTCAAACCATGCATCTTGGCGCCTCACAGTTTGGCGGGCAGCAACCTCCTTTGAAGAAGACCGCAGAGCCCACCTCACTGACAAAAGGCAAAGGAGGAAAAACCCAACACCCAACCCCAACCAACTAATTTTCCCCTGCAGCCGCTGCAACCGTGTCTGCCTGTCCCGCATCGGACTTGTCAGCCACAAACGAGCCTGCAGCTGACGTGGACATTTACCCCCTCCATAAATCTTCGTCCGCGAAGCCAAGCCAAAGAAAGAAAGAAGAAAATGACTCCACATATACAAATCAAAGAATCTATTGCAAATTAATGGTCTAAATTTCTGTTCAGTTAATATTTTGATATCAGAAGTTTACAACAATTTGTTTTCAATGAGCAATTGTAATAAATGCAGTTTAGCTGGTACAATAATCATTACTCAAAGTAAGGGCACGTTTGTAACTTTTGCAGATGTTCCCAATTTCACTCCAAACCTTTAAAACTTTGTGACATGATTTTAAATTCTAATATAAACTGTGACTACCCCAAATAAAATTCAGGATCCACTTGTATCTTGGATCAGTATGATCATATGGCTGTACTTTTATTCCCGGTGTACATGCATAGACTTAAAACCACATCAGTGGTGAAAACGGAGAAACTATGTTCAAGGGAGGCCGAGAAGCGTCTGCAGGACTGCTTTCAATCGATGGACTGGAAGATGATTCATCCATAGACTTGAATGAATGTGCAACAGGTGTCACCGACTTCATCAAGACCAAGACCTGCGTGGATGAGTGTGTGCCCAAGTGCAAATACCAGGTGTTCCCCAACCAGAACCCTGGATGAATCAGAGAATTTGCAACCTGCTGAGGGTGAGAACACGGATGTTTAAGGCTGGGGATCAGGATCTTTACAAGAAGTCCAGGTATGACCTGTGGAAAGCCATCTCTGAAGCAAAGTGGCAATACCGGAGGAAGCTAGTGACAGAGACAGATACACACAACTATGGCAGAGAGTGCAGCCCATGACAGCCTACAAAGTGAGGGTGAATACTATAGATGACTGTGATGCTTCACTGCCTGATGAGCTGAACACCTTCTATGCAGGGTACTGAAAATCTGTGCCAACCAACTAGCTGGAGTGTTCATGGACATTTTCAACATCTCATTGCGGCAGTCAGAGGTTCCCACCTGCTTCAAATCAAGAAGAGTAGTGTGGGTTGCCTCAATGACTATCGCCCAGTAGCACTAACTTCTACTGTGATGAAATGCTTTGCGAGGCTGGTCATGGTTGGAATTAACACATACCTAAGCAAAGATCTGGATCCACTGCAATTTTCCTATCGTCACAATTGCTCCACAGCAGATGCAATATCGCTGGCTCTCCACTGAGCTCTGGATCACTTTGAAACCAGCAATTCATATATACAGCTGCTCTTCATCAACTACAGCTCGGCCTTCAATACCATTAGTGTTGCTCAAGAAGCTACAAACTCAAGTACCCCCCTCTGCAACTGGATCTTTGATTTCTCATCAGAAGACCACAGTCAATATGAATTGAAAACAACGCCTCCTACTCACTGATTATCAACACAGGTCCACCCCAAGGACATGTGCTTAGCCCACTGCTCTATTTGTTATACATCCATGACTGTGTAGTCACACACAATTCCAATGCCATTTAAAATCTTGCTGATGACACCACAGTTGTCGGCAGAATCACAAACAACAACAAGGAAGCATACAGGAGGGAGATAGATCAACTCATTGAATAGTGTAATGACAACAACCTTGCGCTCAACATCAGCAAAACCAAGAAAATGATTGTGGACTTCAGGAGGAAGTCAAGGGAACACAACCCAGTCTTCGTCGAGGGCTCAGTCGTGGAGAGGGTCAAGAACTTCAAATTCTTGGGTGTCAACAGTTCGAGGATCTGTCCTGGAGCCTCCACGTTGATACAAATCACAAAAAAAGGCTCACCAACGGCCATACTTTGTGAGGTGTCAAGAGATTTGGTATGTCACTGAAGACTCTTGTAAACTTCTTTAGGTGTATCATGAATAGAATTCTGGCTGGTTGCATCACTGCCTGATAAGAATCAACTCTGGAGGGTTGTTAACTCGTCCTGCGACATCACAGACTCCAGACTTGACTCTATCAAGGAAATCTACATGACGCAGTATCTTAAATAAGCAGCCTCTGTCCTCAAAGACCCCCAACCCCCACCCCGCCCCCAGACCATGCCCTCTTTGCTCTGCTGCCATCGGGAGAAAGGTATGGGAGCATAAAGACAAGCACTCAGTGGCACAAGGATGGTTTTGTCCCCACTGCCATCAGATTCCTGAATAATCAATGAACCAAAGACACTGCACTATTTGGTTTTTTTTAAATAATGTTGTAAGATGGTTATAATATAAACGTTGGCAATATGATGCACCTGCAAAACACCACATTTCATGATTCTAAATTCTGATTCTAATTTTACAGATGTAATTTGGATGCACATTCAGTACAACCTGCATATGCGGATTATTGAAGTATATTTAGCCATTCATTACAGCCTGTACGTATTAATGTTTCAATGCACCCAAGGCCAGCGGCACAGCAAACAAGTGTGTGTGATGTGTGTCACCTTGCTGAACTCTGGGCAGTACTGCAATTATGGCTGTGGGAGCAGGAGAATGGCATCCATTCAGCAGTCACCTCGCTACCGAGTGTGGCAGCACTCAATGGATGGCAACTTGTACACAATGGTAAACATGGCTGTTAAATTTAATACCAGCAGCTATTGATTTGGCTAAATCTACTATTCTCACGATTCGTAAAAGGTACAACTTCTATTGGAACCTTTTGGATCATAAACACTTGATCAAACAATGTACATGTTTTTTAATCAACTCACACCAAACATCAAGCTATTCAATCAATCCTTCTTTGAGCGTGTTAACCGCAGTGCCTGTTTGCATGCCCCCCACCCCGTCACACAACATAGTTACATCGACGCCGGGTCACCTTCAACAGGTAAACACGCTACACAAATTTCTTTTGGTTCAGGCGCTGCTTTGAAAAAAGGAGGAATGCATTTGCAACACCGGTGCTCGACCAGAGAAATAGGTAAATGCAATGAAACCATCAGCAAATATTTGAATACAGCTAGTGCAAACAGGCGGCTGATATTCTGAGAAGTGAAAGTTTGATGTCAGCTTTCGGAAAAGAAACCCAAATTACTTTTTGTTGTTGTTGCCCGAACCAGGAAATTGAGAAGTCACTGAAACTTCTCCATTGGAAAACATTTTAACATTTTTAAATTACGATGTCCAACTATTATATATAGTTCGTGGCCTCGGGGACTTCCTGTGGCCATGAATAGTTGGTGGGAGTCAGCAATTCGTAATGCGAGAGGTAAGGTTACCTGGGCAGTAAACTGGCGATGGAAGTAAGGGGGAACTGAATCTCAGGGTGGGTCAGAGGTCCAGTTATTGATCCAAGGGGGTAGTGACCAAGAGGTAGTCATCTCCAGACTCACTCAGTTACTTACTGCATGTCAAATCCCCTGGGTGGGTCAGGGGTCCCAAGGGGGTAGTGACCGAGAGGTAGACATCTCCAGGCTCACTCAGTTAGTTACTGCATGTCAAATCCCCTGGGTGGGTCAGGGGTCCCAAGGGGGTAGAGACCAAGAGGTAGTCATCTCCAGACTCACTCAGTTACTTACTGCATGTCAAATCCCCTGGGTGGGTCAGGGGTCCCAAGGGGGTAGTGACCGAGAGGTAGGCATCTCCAGACACACTCAGTTACTTACGGCATGTCAAATCCCCTGGGTGGGTCAGGGGTCCCAAGAGGGTAGTGACCGAGAGGTAGACATCTCCAGACTCACTCAGTTACTTACTGCATGTCAAATCCCCTGGGTGGGTCAGGGGTCCCAAGGGGGTAGTGACCGAGAGGTAGACATCTCCAGACTCACTCAGTTACTGACTGCAT
This sequence comes from Narcine bancroftii, assembly GCF_036971445.1. NCBI lineage: Eukaryota > Metazoa > Chordata > Chondrichthyes > Torpediniformes > Narcinidae > Narcine > Narcine bancroftii. The sequence continues at coordinate 133,075,013 of NC_091469.1, forward strand.
GTCAAATCCCCTGGGTGGGTCAGGGGTCCCAAGGGGGTAGTGACCGAGAGGTAGACATCTCCAGACTCACTCAGTTACTGACTGCATGTCAAATCCCCTGGGTGGGTCAGGGGACACAAGGAGGAAGGGGGGCAGTGACTGATGGGGTAGCCATCCCCAGACTCACCCAGTTACTGCACGGCAAATCCCCTGAGTGGGTCAGGGGTCCCAAGGAGGGGGGGGGGGGCAGTGACCGAGGGGGTAGCCATCCCCAGACTCACCCAGGTACTGGATATCGAACCCCCTGGGTGGTTTCAGCGATCTCCTCATCCAGGCTTCCCGCAACACTTCCAAATGCGACTCCTTGCCCTGGATCAACAGCACATGCTTGTCGATCCAACCCAGGAAGAAAGCTTCCGAGATGGCGTCTGTCACACGCTTGTTCCAAAAATGCTGCATGTTCTCCGCTTTAAAATCGGCGAAGATTTCGTAGCCGGGATGTTGCTGCTTCTTGTCGCTCGGTGCTGGAGCCCAGGACAACACCACGGCCAGAGAGTGAGGGGCGATCTGCAAAAACTTGGCCATCCTCTCTGGCATTGCACAGGTCCCTTCCAATTCCCAACGACTCGCTTGAAGGTGCGGGGAGAAATTAATGCCCCCAGCTCTCGGCGCTCTGCATTGCTTCGGCACCGAGGCACCGAGCGGCTCCGGCGCTACACCCCCGGCTCAGTGGCGGCAGGTGAGCCGCGGCTGTGCCACCTCCCACACTGTGCCCGCCCGCCTCCGTCTGCAGTCAACAGGCTGTCAGCCTGCGAACACCCCTCCCGGTTCCTTCCTCCTTTGTCTTGAGTTCGTTCAGCCCCTCTTCTCTCCCTGCTGGTCCTTGCTACCAGGAACGCTCTCTCTCTCCTCTTCTCTTCTCTCCTCTCTCTCTCTCTCTCTTCAGTATTGAATCCATACCCCCTCCACCCGATTCCCCTAAATCCGCTTTCACTTTACCTCTAGCCCACCCCCTTTTCAGATCTAATTTCAGATTTATCAGAGTAGAGACATAACATCCCATTCAACCCCGAGATTCTGCCCAATTTTCCCTGATTTCCATTCATACCTTTCCCCCATCAGCCTTCCCTTACCTTTTACTTTTCTTCTGCCATTCCTCTTCTCTCTTTTTTTTAACCTCTCCCTATCTCCACCCCTCCATTATTCTATAAGACAAAGAAGCAGTATTTGACCATTCAGCCCATCGAATCTCCTCTGCTATTTGAATCATGGCTGATGCATTTTTCCTCTCAACCCCATTCTCCTGCCTTCTCCCCATAACCTTTGAAACTTGACTAACCCAGAACCTATCAGCCTCTGCTTTAGATATACCCAATCGCTTGTCCTTCAGCTGTTTATGGCAACGAATTCCACAGATTCATTTTCTTTATTCCTCCTACTAAAATGCATGACCATACCCTTCCCTACAGTTCTCCAAACCTGTTCAAGTCCCTCTGCAGAAACCCCGCTCCTCCAGACCTCCACGTATTTTTGGACTGGATCATCCACAAAATTGGCCACAAAGCCATCCATTCTGTCATGTAAAATCCTTTTCATACAAAGTAGTGGACCCAACATCAACCCCTGCAGAACTTCACGAGTCACTGACAGCCAGACAGAAAGGCCCATTCATTCCCACTCTTTGCCTCGTGCCAGTCAGCATATCTTCTATCCATGCCTGTACCTTTCCCATAATAATACTATGGGTTTCCATCTTGTTTAGCGGCACCTTGTCAAAGACCTTCTGAAAATCCAAGTGAACAGTATTCACTGACTCCTTTTAGTTCCTCAAAGACTTCCAACACATTTGTCAGCAAGATCTCTCCTGAAGGAAAACCATATTGAATTTGGCCTATTTTATCCTGTAAAAACCTCACTCTTAATAGTAGAATCTAGAATCTTGCCTACCAATGAAATCAGGCGAACTGGCCCAAATTTCCTGCCCTTTGCCTCCCTCCCTTCTTAAAGATTATAATGACATTTGTTATTTATCAGTCTTCTGGAATCATTCCCAACTCAAATGATTAATGATGTATTCACAATCTTGTTAGCATTCCTCTCTCCCCTGCATTCCCTCTCCCCTTCATGCCTCTAACCTTCTCCCTCTCACCATTCTCCTCACACTCTATCATCTCTCACCTTCCTTAAAGCCTCTTTATCCCTTCGCCTTCTCCCTCTCCCCTCCCTTGCACCTCTCCCCTCCCTGGGTAATCTGCCCCCTCCCTCTCTGTTAGCGCTTCCTTTCATCTCCTCCTCTCTTCCCTCTTCCATCCTCTTTCCTTCTTCCTCCTCTCTCCTTTCCTCCTCTCTTCCATCCTCTTCCCTTCTTCCTCCTCTCTCCTTTCCTCCTCTCTTGTTCAACCTCTCTTCTATCTCTTCCTGCCTTGCTCCTTTTCTCCCCTCCCCTTTCTCCTCTCATCTATTTTCTCCCTCTCTCTTCTCCCTTTGCCCATCTTGCCCACTGCCTCTCCATTCCCTTGCCCCCTCCCTTCCACTTTCATCCACTCTCCACTCTCCACTCTCCCCTTCCTCTACCCTTTTCCCCTTCTTTCCCCCTTCCTGCCTCATTTCCCCTCTCTCCCTTCCCTTCCCTCCCATTTTCTTCCTCACCTCTGCTTCTCCTCCCTTCATTGTTACCTGCTCCCTCTTTCTCCTTCCACTCCCATCTACCCTGTCCCCTCCTGTTTCCTTGTCCTCTCTCTCCCTCTTTTCTTTTCCCTCTCTCTTGCACTCTCCTTTTTCTCCTCTCATCAACCTCCCTCAGATTGCCCCTTCCCCTCATCTACCCTCTCTTTTCTTTGGCCCTCACCTTCCTTTCATCTAACCTCCCCTTCTCCATTTGCTCACACCTGTTCACACCCTACCCTCCACCCTACCAACCCTCCCTGACTCCTCTCTCCCTCCCTGTTCCCTCTTGCATACTGTCTCCACCATCTCCTCTCTGCCCCATCTTGCCCCTCATTTCCCCTCACACTACCCTGCCTGTCACATTTGTGGCCCGAAATGTGAAGTTAATAAAACATTCCAAGGAGTAGGAAAGCTGAAAGGTCAACAATTGAAGCTAGCGGTAGACGAAACGGTCAAACCCAAGGCACAACCAATGCGCCGAACTCCGTTTGGACTTCGTGGGAAAGTCGAAGCCAAAATTAAAGAATTGATCGAACAAGACATTATTGAACCGGTGGAACATTCGACACAATGGGTCAGTCCCGTAGTGATTGTGCCCAAACCAAAGGGTGACATAAGACTATGTGTTGACATGAGAATGGCCAATGAAGCTATAATTAGAGAACGACTCCCTATACCAACAGTAGAGGAAATACTTCAAGAACTAACTACCAGCAAGGTATTCTCAAAAATTGATCTGAAGTGGGGCTATCATCAATTAGAGCTGGATCCAGGTTCCCGAGATGTGACAACATTTGTGACTCACTGTGGATTGTATCATTACAAGAGACTATTATTTGGAATTAATGCAGCTTCTGAGATCTACCAGTATGAAATCCATCGAGTGATTCAAGGCATTCCTGGAGTTGCCAACATTTCTGACGACATCATAGTCCATGCACCAACGAAGGAAGAGCATGACAAATGGTTGAGGCGTGTACTATCTAGACTACAGGAGGCAGGCCTTACCGTGAATGGAAACAAGTTCCAGTTCGGTGTGTCAGAAATGGACTTCATGGGACACAGACTTACCCGAGAAGGACTAAACCCTGCAGAGGCCAAGGTGAAAGCTATTGCAGAGGCACGTGCACCTCAGAACGCAACAGAGGTGAGGAGTTTCCTGGGATTGGTCAATTTTTGTGCAAAGTTCATTCCTAATTTCGCTACAGTGGCAGAACCACTAAGGAAACTAACCAGGAAAGGTGTACCATTTCATTTTGGATCTGAGCAGAAGAAAGCATTCACAGCGCTGAAGCAAAGCCTGACAGATGCAAAAACTCTTGGATATTACGATCCGGCGGCATCAACCAAAGTCATAGCGGATGCCAGCCCAGTTGGTTTAGGAGCCGTGTTGGTTCAGATGCATGATGGAGGACCAAGAATCATTGCCTATGCCAGCAGATCGTTATCAGATGTGGAGAGAAGATACTCTCAGACAGAGAAAGAAGCACTCGGACTTGTATGGGCCTGTGAGAGGTTCCATGCATATTTATACGGCATTGAATTTGAACTCATCACAGATCATAAGCCATTAGAGGTGATCTATGCACCTAGATCCAAACCATGTGCCAGAATAGAAAGATGGGTACTCAGACTACAACCCTACAAATATAAAGGAAATCCGAGACGACCAGGAGATGAGGGACCACGATGCTGAAAAGAAAGGTGCAGCAAAGCTTTACACAGATTCAAAACGTGGAGCAAAGTACTCAGACATCATGCCAGGAGATAATGTTCTAGTGAGGCATGAAACTGGTGGTAAGCTAGACACACCTTATTACCATCAACCCTATACTGTCGTATCCAGAAGTGGCAGTATGGTGACAGTCAAGACTCCAACTGGAGTCCTGTATAAGAGAAATGTATCAAGTATAAAAAGGTACCAGTCCAGAGATACATCGAGCGAAGAGGTTGAAAGGCCAATACGAGATGCTGAAACTGAGAGACCTGATGATGTTCCAGAGGCAGTTACCAGCACTCCTGATGAAGTGACTAGAGTGCCAGAAACACCCGAAGCCATGGCGAGCAGTATTTCCGACGCTGAGAGTGAACAACCGAGAAGCGACGACAATATCGCAGGCAGGCCGAAACGAAACTGGAAAGTGCCCAAACGATACGAAGACTTTGTGCCATAGTTTTGATAAGAACTTTGCGACAGTATTTAATCTTATATCATACAGTGCATGTATGAGTGCTGTAGGAAGTAAATTTTATGTAGTTGAGTTATAGCATTACCATTAGTTACGATGTTTGTATGTTTCCGAGGGATATTGGTAAGTAAAGGTAAAGTTTATTTCTGATTAAAGGAGGGATGTCATGATAATGAATATGTATGAGATGTACCGGAAGTCACGTGGTATGAGAGAGAGATAAGAACACAAGCAGGAGAACAAAGGAAACGGGAAAATAAAGCCACTGAGAAGTTTACCTGATAAAACTTGTGTTCTTATCTCTCTCTAATACCACGTGACCTCCGGTACATCTCATACATATTCATTATCATGACATCGCCCTTTCTCTTCTCCTCCCTGCCCCTTTCCTCTTCACCTCCACTACCTGCCCACTCTCCCTTATCCCCCTCCCTCCCTTGTTCCCTTCCTCTCTCCTTTACTTCCCCTCCTCTCTCTCTTCCCACCACCTCCTTTCTCTCTCTTCTTCCCTGTCTTTCTCTGTCACCTTCCTCTCTCTACCCCCTCCCACAGCCCCCTCCCTCCCTGCCCCTCTCTCCCTTATCCTTTCTCTCTTGGCTTTCACTCTCTACATCTATCGCCCTCTTGTTTTTCCTCCCCCCTCTTGCCCCACCTCTCACCTTTCATGATCCCTAATCCTCCCACCTCTCTCCCCTCGCATCTCTCTCTTCCCATACCTCTCTCCCCTTCAATTTCCCCCTCCCCTTCTTCTTCCCCCTCCTTCCCCATCTCCTCTCTATTTCATCTCAACCTTTCAGAATATATGATAAAACATGAAACTTAACAAAACATTCTGTATTTAACAGATAATGGAAAGGTAATAAAGTATAAACTTTAAAATATTAATGAAGTCTCAGAAATTCCAATGATCTTCTAATTCTGAGGGAAGTCTCCTGTCGTTAAGCCAGTAGGGAAACACAAAAATCTTCAGATGGTGGAATCTTGAGAATGCTGTTTGACTAAGAGTCCCAATCTGAAACATTGACTGACGGGAGAGTCTTGACCCACAACATTGACTGATGGTCTCAATAAAGGGCTCCAACCTGGAACATTGAAGTGCCATTTCTGCCCTCGGATGCTCCGTCCATCCAGCATCCAGCATCCAGTCAGAGCTAAGATTGATTTTCTTTCTGCAATCCAAACTTGACAATTTGGTAATTTAAGTTGCAGTATATAATTAAAATCATTAACAAGACTTTTCTTCCAACTAAAAATTGAGAATTTCTGTCTTTTTTCTTTGCAGTTCCCCCCTCTCTTGGTGGAGACTTAAAACAAATCACCCAACAATATTCGTAGAATCTCCTTTTCCTCCCTTTCTTGTTGGCAATCAATTCCAACCCTCCGGCCACATTAATGGTCATACAATGTCAATAAGCATTTCCCTGTCCCCAGCAGGATGATCAGAATCTTGTATACAATAGACAATAGACAATAGGAGCTGGAATAGGCCCTTCGGCCCGTCGAGCCAGCACCGCCATTCCACAGATCATGGCTGATCACTACCATCAGTACCCCTTTCCAGCCTTATCCCCATAACCCTTAACTCCTTTGACCACTAGAGTCTTATATAACTCTCTTTTGAACATAATCAGCGAATCTGCCTCCACCACCCTCTGTGGCAGAGCATTCCACAGATTCACACTTCTCTGACTCCTTTGCCTCCAGAGCCGCTAATGAGCAAAGTATACACCTTTGTAGCCCCCAAGAAATGGTGGCGCTGTGAAAAGAAAGGAACGCACCGAGCTGAGTGACTGTTTATTCAAACAAACTGAACTACAAAAGCAATACTGCAAAATCCCCACCCGCCGTGCAGTCTCAGGAGCGGTGCTCGCTCCCCGCAGTCCGCACTTTAACCCTGGCACTCCTCCTCAGTGAGGAGACAGTCTCTGCACCGTTGTGTGTAGGCTGTTTGCTGTGGTGATTCAGCCCCTTGTGTACGGGGCCGGACCGGAATGCTACAACACCGCCCCCAGAATTGCAGAGTCTTTTTTTTAGAGTCCTTAGGAGGGTGGCCATGTTGCCACAACTGAGGAGCAGAGAAAAGTTCCATGCTGTCTAAGTGGATCTGTTTCAAATGGTCCATGTCCTGTCCAGAATTAAAACCACCCCAACCCTTATAAGGACTTTAAAAGGTCCATCGTAAAGGCATGGTAAAGGGGTTCCTGGCTGGCCCCTCCTGACAAAAACAAAATCCGCAGTTTTCAAATCTTCTGGGGCATGGCAGAGTGGGGGTGCTGTCCCTTAAATGCTGCAGGATGTCCATGGCATTGGGTTGAGGTTCAGAGGAGCTGAAATGGAGGTCACCTGGAATGGCGAGCTGTAGACTTTCTCAGCTGATGAGGTGGGGAGGGCTTCTTTGGATGCCATGCAGATGCCAAACAGGAACTATAGGAGTTCATCCATCCAGTTCAGGTCCTGGAGTCAAGCTTTCAGAGACTTTTCAAGTGGCGGTGAAAGCGCTCCACCATTCCGTTTGCTTGAGGATGGGAGGCAGTCGTGTGGTGTAACTGGCTATCACAGGAAGGAGGTGAACTGGGCTTCTCGGTCAGAGGTAATAAGTGAGGGGATGCTGAAACGAGTGACCCACTGCAACATGAATGCTCGCATGCAAGTCTCTGTGTCACAGGATGGCATAGGGACTGCCTCTGGCCAGCTTGTGAAGTGGTCGACCACAGTGAACAGATACTCATCCCTTGGCTGATTGTCATTGGTCCTACGATGTCCAAGTTGATATGGGGGAATCTGGCTTTCCGTAGGTGGGAAAGGTTGTACCAGTGCCTTGGTGTGTGCCTGGATTTTGGCATGTTGATATTGTACTCAGGTCTTCGCCCAGAGAGAGACTTTGTGGCATAGTCTGTGCCAAAAGAAGCAATCTTAGATGAGACGGACCGTTGATTTGATGGTGCGAAAGTCCATGCACTTGGTTGAACACCTGGTGTCTCCAAACAGTGGGAAGGATGGGCCTCAGCCAGCCAGTGGACATGTTGCAAAGGAGTAATGGTTCTCTTGGTTCAGGGACAAACTCCTGTACTTGAATTCCTGTGATGACTGTGCAGTAGGCCTGCATGTCTGTATCCTTGGCCTGGTCCCTGGCTAGTTGGGCCATGTCGATACCATCCATAACCTCAGAGATTGTTGGGAATGAGAGTGCATCTGTTACTACATTGGATGTCCCTGTGACATGTTGGATGTCTGTAGTAAATTCCGAGATATAGGAAAGGTGGCATTGCTGTCTGGCCGAGCATGGGTCCAAGATCTTCCCTAGTGCTTGCACCAGTGGTTTGTGGTGAATTACTGGCCTTCTAGGATTTACCTCAAATGGCAAATGGCCAGGTACAGAGCTAGCAGCTCCAGATCAAAAGTGCTGTACTTAAGTTTGGGTGGCCTCGGGTGCTTGCTGAAAAAAGCAAGTGGCTTCCATTGTTGATCGACCCATTGCTGCAGTACTGCACCAACCGCTCTCTCGGAGGTGTCCTTCGTCAATGACAAAGGAGAGTCCGGGTCAAGAAGGTGGCTTCAGATGGTACCGTTTTGGTTGTGTCAAAAGGCTTGGAGTGCTTCACTGGACCAGGTGAGAGTCTTTTCGCCATTTTTGATGAGGTCGAATAGTGGTTGCCTGATGGCTGCTGCTCCTGGGAGGAAACGATGGTAAAAGTTCACCATCCCTACAAATTCCTGCAGTCCCTTGAGCGAGGTTGGTTTGGGAAAACTGTGATGGCCTCTACCTTGTTGGGCAGTGGGGTGGCTCCTGTGCTGGTGATACGATGTCCAAGGAAATCGATAGTGTCCAAGACAAACAGGCATTTAGCTGAGTTGATCATTAACCCATGAGCCTGAAAGCTTGGCAAAGAGCTGCCAAAGGTGTTCCCTGTGTATTCTTACGTTGGGGCTGGCGATGAATATTCCCTCCAGGTCCCGAGTCACCACGTCCTAAGGTGCTGGAACATCTGGGCTGAATTTTTTAGGCCAAAGGCATAAGCACAAATTTGAAAAGTCCGAACAGGGTGATGATGGCAGTCTTTGGGATGTCATCAGATGCACTGGGATCTGATGATATCCTTTAACCAAATCGACTTTAGAGAAGATCCGAGTTCCCTGGAGTCAAGGAGCAAAATCTTGCACATGTGGTATTGGATACCGGTCTGGCACTGTTGCGTCATTTAACCGCCAGGTGTCTCCACAGGGGCGCCACCCTCCAGAGTTCTTGGTGACCATATGTAGGGGGGAGGCCCAAGGGGTACTCGTGTGGCGGACGATACCCAACCCCTCCATGGTTGCAAACTCCGTTTTGACCAGGAGGAGCTTGTTCTGGGGAAGTAGTCTTGCCCTCACATAAACGGATGGTCCAGTGGTCTCAATGAAGTGCTGCATACTACATGCAGGTTTTGTGTCGTGGAAATTCGGGGCAGGTAGCGACGGGAAAAATCAACCAGTAGGGAGGTGTACTCATTCCGGCTTGAGGCAAGGATTCCCTTCAGCTGGGAATTTTGTTTGCACACGTCAAGAGGAAAAACTTGGAAGGTTGCTGCGCTCACTAGGTGGCGCCTGGTCAAATCCACCAGCAGTTCGTTGGCCTGCAGAAAGTCTGCCCCTAGGAGGGTCTGACCCAAGGAGGTGACTGTGTGCTCCCATCGGAAAACTGTGTCCTTGGTGTGGATAGTCATGAGTCGAGTTCCATAACTGGGGATCGTAGAACAGTTGGCTGCCTATAAGGGGAAACCTTGGGGGTTGTTTCTCTGCTCGAAAAATGAGAGAGGTATGAGGCTGATCTTGGCACCATTGCCCATGAGCAAAAGTGCCCAGTCTTCAGTTCCCGTAAATAAAGGAGGCCTTTACTGGTGCCAACTGTCGAGGCCATTAACAACAGCTGACTTGCTCGTTTTCCGGCATCCGGCTGGGTGTGGATCTGGGGAAATTACAGGGGACATTACGGCCCCATCGACAGTGGTAATAGCAGCAACCAGTAGCCTTATCGGGACGATCGCTGTGCGGCGTCTCTACGTCTGCCAGGGAGGGGGACTGAGTAATCCCTGCCGGTGTGGTAGCACCCAATGCACAAATAGGCTGGATATGGATCGAGTCCAGCTGAGGGGTTCGGAAAAGCTGATCTGCTTCCTTGGCCATGAGGCGTGGGTGAGCAATATGGCCGGGAAACTTCGACAAAAATAGGGCTTCAAACAGGAAACACGGTCTGTCCGATCCACTAACACCACTAGCTCTTGCACAAGGTTAGAGAGGTTGCAGTCCCCTAGGCCCTGTGAGTTAAGTACACAAATGGCTCATTCATACCAGCTGAGTTCGAAAGAGTTGCGTAAGAACCAATGATAAAGGGTATATATGCATTCCATGGGCAGGTGATTCACAAAAGAGTTGTCTCTTGCTGCTGTGACATGATCCAGGGCACTGAAAACGTGCCAGAATTTGATGTTTTCAGCTGTTATGTCTCTTAGCACAAACTGTGCCTCAGCTAGCTGCAGCCAACAGTGTGGCTGGTTGGCCCAAAATAGCAGCATGTGGATGCCCATGGCATTCACCGTAGCTGGGATGGGAGCACAAATGGCCGCAACTGCAGCAGGTTCATCGCTGACAACTTCAGGAGCCACTGAAATTCTGGTAGGGTCCATGCTGCTGTGTGCTTGGTAGGTCTCAAACCGTTGAAACCTACGCGGGGTCACCACTGTAGCACCCACAATATGGTTGTGCGGCAAAAACAAAGGTAGTACCGCCATGCTGAGCACTGGTACACCTTGCAGTGAACTGGAATTCACTGTCTATGTATTGTTCAGATGGCTCGCTCCTCCCTTGGCTCCACCATCACTGACCCCAATATAAACCCTGGTTTTCCTGCCTTATCTCAGATTTACCTGACTACTGGCCATTGATTGGAAGCTATTAAAAGCGTGTTTGTACTCCTCACTTGTCTCTTGAGTGCATTCAGTCACGTGACAATTTTAATAGCTTAACTTTGAAATGGATAGAAGCCCTGTTGAAGCCAGGCATGCTCCAGATCGATCCTCTGTCCCATGAGGCCTTGGAGGAATTTGCCTGGTGGCTGGAATGCTTCCAGTCCTACCTGATGGCCAAACAAAATTTCTTCAACTTGGATGGACTCCAGTCAGACCCAAAGGATATGCTATTATCAGAGACTGTGCAACCTATGAGTCGGCCATAGGAGGTGTGAAGACCCATTACATGTAGCCCCAGAATGATATGCTGGTGAGGCATCGACTTTCTTATGTCGGCAGAATCCAGGTGAGTCGCTGGATGACTATATTCTTGAACTGTGGGCCCTGATCAGAAAGTGCCACTACAAAGTGGCCATGGCCAGGGTGAGAGAGGATGAACAAATACAGGACACCCTCATGACAGGGGTGAGGTCGAGATATGTGAGGCAGCGACTACTGGAGTTGGGGAAGAAAAACTTGGCCAGCACCCTAGAGCCACTGTAAGTGAAGCATCGTGGGAAGCCATGGTGGCCATCTTGCCATGCCTTGAGGTTGGCACCTCCTAGTCTGTCATCAGATCAAGATGGAGGGCGGCCATCTTGCCATGCCTCATGGTCGACGCCATCTTTCTGGCCACAGGCCAAGAGGAGTGAGTTGACATCAGCATGGGGAGCAACGAGGTTTCTGGACAATTGGCATCGGTTGACCTGGATCAGTCAATACCTCATCTATTGAATAACTCGAAGATGGAGGTGAGAGTAAATGGACATTTGACTGATTGCTTAGTAGACACTGGCTCCACATAGAGATTTATAAACTCTGCAACAGCTCTGCGGGTACAACTTAAGAGTGTACCTGATGGACTATCGTATTTTCCTAGCTTCACATGCGCACTCTGTGACGATACATCTAACTGTAAAAGGGGGGAATTTTGTAAGTTCCAATTGTATGTACTGAAGGATTTGTGGGCTCCTCTGTTGCTGGGCCTGGACTTCCTGTGTCATCTTAAAAGCCTGACCATGGAGTACTCTGGCCCACTCCTTCCAATCATGGTGTGGAACGGAAGGACCCAAAAGTCGGACACCACATGCAGTATCTCACCTTAAAAATTAATATTTCCCCCCCTCCCACTGTTTCTGAACCTGACTCCCAATTGCAAACCAATAGCTACAAAGAGCAGGCGATACAATGCAGGAGATCAGGAATTTATCAGAGCCGAGTACAGTGGTTGCTCAAAGAAAACATGATTGAGCCTAGCAACAGCCCATGAAGAGCCCAGGTGGTAGTCATGAAAGGGGAATAAAAGTCCAGGCTAGTGATTGACACTCCTGGATGTATATCCCCCTCCCTCAAATTTCAAAAATGGTAAACAAAATTGCGCAATACCGGGTCTATTCAACCATCAACCTGAAAGCTGCATACCATTGGTTACCGATCTGTTCTGAGGATTGCTCCTATATAGCATTTGAGGCAGATGGACAGCTGTATCAGTTCCAGAGTGTCCCTTTTGGTATCACCAATGGCATCTTGGTCTTCCAGAGACAGATGGACAAAATAGTCGATGAGTACGGGTTGAAGACCACCTTCCGTTATCTCAAAAATGTCACCATTTGTGGATACTCTCTGGAAGACCATGATGCCAATCTCCAAAGGTTTCTCCACACGGCAAAGGCCCTGAACCAATAGTATAGTATATCTAACTGTAAAAGGGGGAAAATTTTGTAAGTTCCGATTGTATGTACTGAAGGATCCTGCTCGTTAATCTCACAGCCCGCAGGAAGAAATTACTTCCCAGCCTGCCAGTCCTGATTTTGATGCTCCTGTACCTCCTTCTTGATGGTAGTGGGTCAAAAATACTGTGTGGTGGATTGAACCTGAGTTTCTGGTATGGATTGCTTCTACTAGCTGTGTCACTGAGCTGCCGAGCCACCTATCAATGCAGTCAAAGGAATTTCTGGAAGGGAAATAATTAAAACGTGAGAGAATGAAAGTTATGCAGAAAAGAGGTGTGCCCCTGCTTGATTTTACTTTAAGCTTATCACAATTAATGCTTGTCTGAGAAATATTCTCACATTAAAGTGCCTTAACTTAAAAGATTTAAATTTTAAGTTGAAAAGTTTACCTTTTAGCCTTAATAATTTTATAACTTTTACTGTGTAAAGGCTAAAGTACAAGCAGCACTAACTGACATTGAGGCGTTAAAAAACATTAATTAGTAGAATTCTATTCCTTCTTTCCTCCTGTGTAGATTGGTGCACATATCACCAAGCTAATCTTAGAAAAGGACTCAATTTGTTTGATCTCTGTGCATATAGTGTGTATAACTGATTCATAGGCTTCCGTTTATTTTGTGAGAGAAAACCATACATTAAACACAAGACTAAAATAGAAAATGTTGGAAATACTCAGACAGCAAACTCTTCATCAGAACTTGGGAAGAGAGAAAAACATGGAGGAGGGATGGAGGGATGGATAGATGGATAGACGGAGGGAGGGGGAGGGGTTTGATGGAGGGATGGAGAGATGGATGGAGGGAGGGATGGATGAATGGATGGTTGGGTGGATGGATGGGTAAATAAACAGAATATCACTGATAAAGGAAGACTCAAGTTACGATGGGGAAATTCAATTTATGATTGATGTCATCTAGTCATTTGGGGAAAGAAACATTGAAAATTAACAAAAGCTGTGAAACAAAGGCAGTTCAGGAGTAAGAAAACAAATGAAGGTAAATGTGAAAGTTGAGGGACATGCGGGGCAGGTCAGGATGAGTCAACGAAGAAAGAAATACTGAATCAGTATCACAGATTAAAGACGGTGCAGAAATGGCCATTTCTGATAAGATGGAGACAATATCCTGAAATTGTTGAACTTGAAATTGAGTCATTAAACATGGAACTTGGCTAAATAGAAGAGGTGAGAGTGTTTCTCATTCTTATACTGCACCTTGTAACAACGCAGCTTGTCACAAACAGATAGGCCAGTGTGGGACTGGAATAGAGAATTAAAGTTGCAGGTTACAGGAGATCTAAGACAGCTGTGGGCTTGATTTCTCCAGAATAAAAGAGTGCACATTTCAAGCATTGAAAGCAGAATACAGAAGAACAAGTGAACTGCTGCTACTCAAGGAAGGACTGATTGGGTTACTGGCTGGTGGGAAAGAAAGTGGTAAAGAATAGGTGTCACCAGCACCTGCATGGAAGAGGGCCCTAAGAAAATTAATGAAAGAAGAGGGGAAGTTGTGTTTGGGGATGGAACCTTATTGAAGCTGATAACAATCGTGAATGATGTTCTGTCAAATGCAGATACTAGTGATGCGCAAAGAAAGGACCAGCGAAATTCTGTCCTCGCTTTATGGTTAGAGCAGATAATAAATCTGAAATTGGAATCGGAATCTGAAATCACAAATTAATTACTCGGTTAACATCTCTAAGTGGACCGGCCCTGGACTTAGAATTAGAATCAACGATTGATAAAATGTTTGGATTTAAACACCTCACGAAAGCAATTTGCAATAATTGTCCATAGATGTCACAATTTAACTTAAGATTACATAATGAATTTAAAATAGTATTAACAAATAAACGAATCAAACTCACATTTCCAGTTGTACTGTAATAAAGTCAATCATCTCATCAATGAATACGATCACTGGTTCGTGATATGTTACATGGTTTATAAATGTGATTGACATTTTTAAAAATTGCTGGAGGCTATTTTTTTTATACCAAGGCATTTATAAGTAAAGTTTAAAGGAAATGTGTGGAGCAAGTTTTTTTTCACAAAGAAAGTGGCGGGGACGTGGAATGATCTACCAGGAGTAGTGGGTGGAAGCAGACATGATAGTAGTGTTTTAGAGGCATCTAGACAGACAGATGAATATGCAGGGATGAGGGGATATGGATTATGTGCATGTAGAAGAATTGGCATTGTGTTCTGCACAGATGTCATGGGAAGAAGGGCATGTTCCTATTGTTACGAGCCCAGAGGACCCCAAAACCCAGAAGCAATAGATATTCACCAAGACAAATGGTTACTTAAACAAAAGTTGCTTTTAATTATCTTTAAATATGAAAACAGAATCACACTTTAATTTATCACTACTGACTTAACTAACCTAACTTAACCCCCTTCTAATTCTAAGCACTCGTGCATGTAATGTGTATGTAAGTTCAGAAAAGTTATTTGATTCACAGTGCAATCTCACTTCTCATTCCTCCAAGTTCACTGGTTGCAGGCAATTTTTATACTGTGCACAGAATTTAACATTTATAAAGTTCACCAGACTTTGGTGCCCGAAAGGTAAATGATTACTGCTCAGGAATGTTCTTGTCGGTTTTTAGAGAGAGATTCATTGTAATCTGACATCCACAACTGATTCCTTTTTTAATTAGCCACTGAAGAAATTTGCCCATTCAGGTTCTCCAGATGATAACCTCTTTCTTTCAGGTCACCACAGAGTTCCTTTTTGTTTCTCTTATTTCAAGTGAAATATTAAACAGCCAGTCCTCTCCTCTTGCATGAACCACAAAGGCTTTGGTCAGGCTGAACTAAGCACTCACAACCCATCTTCCAAATGAGGTTTTCCACAAGGTTGCCAGCTTGTCCTGTTCCAGTCCCAGTTGCTGCTGCTGACTGTAAAACTGTAGAACTGATCTTATCTCTGTCTCTGTCTCTCTCTCTCTTTCTGAGAGAAAGTCTATTTGACTCTCTCTGCCAGAACAGCAAGTTCCATTCCAGACAGAATGCAGCTCTGGCAAGTTCTTTCAACTGTTGCTTTTTTGTAAACAACAATCCAGTAGTGAAGTCTCTTGGGCACTCTCCAAAGCTTTTGCAATGGCTCTGGGGTCAACATGTCTAGTATGAGCAGAGCACCAGTATTTTAAATAAGATATTTTCTTCAAGTGTTTGTATGTGACCTACACTAAAAAAACCTGCCCCAATTTATCTCCCAAAAACATATCTATAATCTGTCACTCTGTGCTGTTCCATGTTTGACATTCTACATTGCAGATATTGAGGGCAGTTTTGGCAATATGGCCCCATTCAGCTTAATATGTTTTAGCCAGATCTGGTAGTAAATAGCTAAAGCAATTGCCATACCCATTCTATTCCTGGAAGGTCAAACCTGTAGGCTGAGTACAGATTTAATGGCCAGACACTTAACACTGTGGAAGAACAGAAGGATCTTGGAGTCCAAATTCATACATCTCTCAAGGTTAGTTAAGATGACCTGTGGGATGCTGGGCTTCATTAGTCAGGGGATTGAGTTGAAGAGTTGAGATGACTTGTGCAACTTTAAAAATCTCTGGTGTGACTACACTTAGAATACTGTGTTCAGTTCTGGTCACCTCATTCTAGGAAGAATGTGGAAGCTGTGAGAGGGTGCAGAGTATGTTTAACAGGATATTGCTGGATTGGAAAATCATTCTGATAAGCAAGGTTAGCAAAGTTAGGATTTTTCTCTTGTGGTCCAAATCCATTCATCTCCCAAGGTTCCTGAACAGGTTGATAGGATAGTTAAGAAGGCCTATGGAATGCTGAGCTTCTATAGTCAGGGATTAAGTTCAAGAGGTCCTGTTGCAAATCTACAAATCTCTGGTGAGAGACATTTAAGTATTTGTGTTTGTTTCTGGTCACCTCATTGCACAGCATCTTTTTCCCAGGGCAGGGGTAGCAAACACTAAAGGACTTCTTCACAAAGTGAAGGGGGGAAGTTTAGGGGAGACACCAAGGGTAAGTTTTTACACCGAGAGTTTTTGGTTATTAAAATGCCTTGCCAGGGGTGGTGGTGGAGGCTCCCATATTAAGGGCATTTAAGAGTGACTTTAACAGGTACATGAATGAAAGAAAAAAATAGAGGGTTATGAGGTAGGAACCCTTCCTAATTAATTTTTTTGTGTAGGAATATATAGGTTGGAACAACCTCAAAGGCCAAAGGGCCTATACTGTGCTGTAATGTTCTATTCTATGCCTTTGAGAGAAGATAAAGGATTTAAAATCAATACATCTGAAGTTCACGGGATTATTTTGTTAGTGATAATTAAAGCTTAAAACTGGAACATTAATTACTTTTGTATCAAGGGCACTAAGTTGAGATCTTTGTTTGCATTTTACATTTTGTCTATTATTTGTGCATTGAAAGCATCATTTCATCTGAAGTTGCAAAAATCACTCAAATGTAGATGTAGTTCCCATTAATTTTAACCCACATCTGTATTTATTAACAAAGTCTATGAATGTTCAAGCCTGCAGCAAATATAAATGTAAACATGGTTAAATGATTAATAATGCTGATAACTAGTTGTTCAATGAGAAAGGAGAGATATAGTTTTTTTTCTGTTTTACACTGTTTCCATTTAAACCATTTTACTGCAGAAACCACTCCAATGAACAATATTCCCCTATAGGCATATCACATTTTAGGCTACCATTAGGAGAGACAGGTTAGATGCCTACATCTTGTTTGATGAAGAAAACTGCCGCAAGCAAACGAAGATAAAGGTAGAGACAAAGCAAACACTTATGAAAGCAATTCCTTTGTGACGCCCGGTATCAGAGCCTTGGAATTTGCAGATAATGAGAAAACATTCAATTAGCTCAAGATGCCATGCACAATATCAATCACCATCAGGTATACAAAGGACCATTATTATAAAGGCAGGGTTGGTTAACAGGCCTCAGGTGCTGAAACTAAGTTACATGTATCCTTTTCTGCAGCACCATCTTTCACCTTGAAAGCCCACTTGACAATCCAGGCCCCAGTCCCACATGAGCTGCCAAGAGCTGGAATTAGTGGTGAGTTGACGCCACTTATGTTTTTCCTTTACAGAAAGAACTCTTGCAATTGTTGCTACAAGTGCACCTCACTCGACAATTCTGTGTGATTGACACAACACTAATATCCACATGTTAATTCATGAAAAGGTCCCACTCTTTCAATGGAAGTTCAAGAGACTGCAAATGATGGAATCTGGACCAAAAGATAAGTTGACAATGCCACTCAGTGGGTCAGGTAGCATCAAGTGGAAGGACCATTGGAAGACCACAATCTGTAAAAATTGGAAACAACGACTCCTCCTCACTGATTATCAACACAGGCGCACCCCAAGGATGCGTGCTTAGCCCGCTTCTCTACTCATTATACATTATACACCCATGACTGTGTGGCCAGGCACAATTCCAATACCATCTACAAGTCTGCCGATGACACCACAGTTGTCGGCAGAATCACAATCGGCAATGAGGAAGAGAAGGGAGATAGATCAGCCCTGTGAGTGGTGTCACACCAACAACCTTGCGCTCAACATTAACAAAACCAAGGAGATGATTGTGGACTTCAGGAGGAAGTCAGGGGAACATGACCCAGTCCTCATTGAGGGCTCAGTAGTGGAGAGGGTCAAATTCCAGTGGCGTCAACATCTCCAAGGATCTGTCCTGGAGCCTCCATGTTGATGTAATCATGAAGAAGGTTCACCAGAGGCTATACTTTGTGAGGTGTTTGAGGCAATTTGCTATGTCACCGAAGACTCTTGAAAATCTCTAGAGGTGTACTGTGGAGAGCCTTCTGGCTGGTTGCATCACTCTCTGTATGGACATGCCAAATCTCAGGGCAAGAATAAACTCCAGAGGGTTGTTAGCTCGGCCTGTGACATCATAGGCACCAGACTTCACTCCATCAAGGACATCCACATGAGTTTTTGAAAAGCAGCCTCTATCCTCAAAGACTCCCACCGCCCAGGCCGCACCCTCTTCACTCTGCTACCATCGGGAAAAAGGTACAGGAGC
This sequence comes from Narcine bancroftii, assembly GCF_036971445.1. NCBI lineage: Eukaryota > Metazoa > Chordata > Chondrichthyes > Torpediniformes > Narcinidae > Narcine > Narcine bancroftii. The sequence continues at coordinate 133,093,620 of NC_091469.1, forward strand.
CTAAAGATGAGCACTCAATGGCACAAGGACAGCTTCTTCCTCACTGCCATCAGATTCCTGAATAATCAATGAACCAAAGACACTGCTTTACTTTTCATGTATTTCTATTTTTATTTTTTTTAGAGTAATTTTTCAAGATGGTTATAATATGAACGTTTGCACTAAGATGCTGATGCAAAACACTGAATTTTATTATTTGTTCATGACAATAAATTCTGATTCTGATACAGGGAGCCAATGTGGAGATAGTGGACTCTATTGGTTTCCATGTTTGTTGCTTGACCCTTTGAATTTGTCCAGCAACTTGATTATAAGAAGGTGATAATAGAGATATAATGAGAACTGTTGATAACAAGTGTGCGAGAAAGACAGATTGAACGAGATGGACCCAGAGGGAAGGGGGTGAATAGGGGAGAAATAAGAGTGGAAGAATATGGAACAAGAGAGGAAGGAGGACGAGAAAGGGGCTGGGTGAGAGTGAGTGGGAAAGAGAGCAAAGCTCTCCTGTCCAAACCATCCCACAGTGTCCACGTTATACCAGTAATCTCTCCTCTGCGCTATAAGTCTTGATGAAGGATTCTGACCTGAAATATTGATAATTCTTCTTCTCCCCCAGAAAATGTGGTGTTAAAATAGTGCAAGGGCTGAGATGAGGTAGATTTGTGGGATTAAACATACAGCACAGTCACAGGCCCTTTCGGCATACAAGCTCATGCTAATTACTTCCAATTGACCTACAAACCAGCTACATTTTGAATGGTGGGAGGAAACCGGAGCACCTGGTGGAAACCCACGCAGACATGGGGAAAATATGCAAACTCCTTACGGATGGCGCTGGATTCGAACCCCATTTGCTGGCACTGTAGCAGTGTTGTGCTAACCGCTACGCCAACTGTGCCACCCTATGATAAAAAAGCACAAAAGAAGCTCTCCCTAAATCTGGTGGCATGTATTTTCAAGATTTTGTTATCTTCTCCCTGTTGCGCAAGGGGAGAAGAGAGAGTGACCTGGGCAGGGTGAGTCCTTTATTTTGTTTGTTGCTTTCGCGAGACTGCAGGAAGTATAGCCAGAGTCAATGAAGGCATGGAGGCATGGACTGCTCTATTTGCTGATGAATGGATTTCAACATTGCACAGTCATCAATGAACACCCTGACGATATAAAAGCAGGAAGATCTAATGTTAAAAACTGAAGAAAGTTGAGTCTGGTGTGTTGCCTAAAGGAACTCCTGTAACTATATGCCAGGGTTGTGTGATTGGTCTCCAATTGCTGCAATCTTTTTCGTGTTTGTAAGGTAGAATGCCATCCACCTAAGAGTTTTCCCTTGATGTTCAATTCCTTCAATTTTAGCAGGGCTCCTTACTTCAAGATTCAAGATTTAAGATTTGATTCCTTTATTGCCATGTAAGAGAACAGATGTAAATATTATACAATTTTTATGCAAGTGGGTAGACAGGTGCCTCCGCCACCTTCCTGACATGGCTCTCCAACCTGCCACAGTCGACTGAATATGTCTTTATGTGGAGAGGACAGCAAGGAACACCCCTACAGTTCCCCTATGAAGGCCCATTCAATGTATTGCAGTGGGACAGCATCGTCTTTACATTGGACATTAGCGGATCACTGGACAGGTTCACCATCGACTGCCTCAAGGCAACGCACCTGGACTTAGGCTTATCAGTCCCAAACCCCCGGGCCAGGTGCAGAGCCTGCCCACCAGAGACTGTTCAGTAACCTGCTCAGAGGCCAGCAATGATTCTGGGAGGGTGGTTTAGTCGGCCAAGTGACTGCGCAGTTAGATGGGCTGAATTGCCACCCCAGTCAACCGACTCAAAATGGCGCGGGTCCCCCTTCACTCCTGAGAAGCCCGCAGTTGACGCCAGATGCTGCCCAGGGGAGCTCCCCGTTTCTGGGTGGTGCACCGCCGGCCAGGGAGTGACGCTGTGACTTCCAGAAGCTGGCGCACACATGACCGGAAGCGGGTTCAGATAACAAAGTCTGTTACTGGTTCACCCTCTCACCGTGTGGACGCCTCTTTATTCTGTAGCTACAAAGTGTTCATTTAAAAAATTTTACCAGTGTTAGTGCACGGTATCATAGCTTCATGAAACACTTAAATTCAAAGTTGTAAGTGTTCAGATATTTATTTCCAATTTATTATGATGGGGGATGGAGGCCATTTTTGACCCATCAAGTCTCTGCTGGCTCTCAGATCTATCTCTTCCACCATTTATTTCCCTGAAACCAATGTTCTCCATCAATTCCACCCTCCAGCCCATTTACACCAGGGACAATTTACAGTAGTGAGTAAACATAATTAGCAATAAGTGGGGACAGGAAACCAGAATACATGCCGCCTCACGGCTCTATACATGCGATTTCAATCTTGACCTCTAGTGCTGTCTTCATAGAGATTGTGACCATGCTGACTTCACCTGGGTGCACCAGCTTCCAGTACAGCTATGCTGGTAGGTTATTTGGCTACTGGAAATTACTCTTAGCCGAGGGAAGCAACAAGATGATCAGGAACGTTGATGAGTATATCGCGGACAATAGGTAACAAATAACAAAGTTAATGAATGGGACTACTACAAAAGACAGCAATGACTTAATAAGTGAAATGGCTCCTTCTATGTTAGAAGGAAACATGCCAACTTTTCTGTAGAAGTGTAGTATACAGTGATATCATCGATCAAATTTTAATTGGTTACCATTCTTCCCAGTGCAGACTCCTCCAAATAATGGCAGCAGAGATTACTTACAATAAGGCCCACAGGAATTCCTTGGCCATTACAAGGAACAGTTAGTGTAGCATTTAGCGCATTGCTATTACAGTGCCAGCGATCGAGACTGTGCTGTCTGAAAGGAGTTTCATCCCCCTTTTCACACTTGTAGCAAATTCTACATACAAGTTTGAAAAATAAGTGTACAGTAAAACTCCCCCTAGTATCCAGCACCTAAAGGGATTGGTTATGTCGGGTATGTAAATTTTCCATTTGCCTGAGACTCACTCTTACAATGCGTAACTAATAGACCTGCTTTAAGAATAAACAGTTTAAAAGGCAAAAGATAGTACTGTAGCAGCCCCTGCGCAGAGATGTGGACCTACCTGCAAAATGGCCAACGAACGCAGCAACCGTGCGGACCTGGGGGTGACACCAGCTGTCGTCCCAGGTGACCTCTGCACGGCAGAAAGATGGGAACCCTGGCGGGAATGCCGGTCAATCCTAGGCTACCATTCTGATGACATGGGGCCCTGACATCAGTGCCTGGGGCCTGTATAAGCACGACGGCCAGAGCAATAAACCAGTCTCGTTTTCCAAGGCTTTGGTGTGCGTGACGTTCTTCAAGCTCGCATCGTTTGAATGTTACAGTACAAAATGTAAAGTAATTTGAAAAGAAAATCAGTATTGTAGTCCGTAATGATGTAACGTTCGAGTTCAGAAGAATGAGAGGAGATCTTATAGAAACATATAGGATTATGAAGGGTATGGATAGGATAGATGTAGGAAGGTTTTTTGAGCTGGCCGAGGAAACTAAAACGAGAGGACACAGTCTCAAGATTCGGGGGAGTAGATTTAGGACAGAGATGAGGAAAAAGAGTTTTTCCCAGAGAGTAGTGAATGTTTGGAATTCTCTAACCAGGGAAGTGGTTGAGGCTGCCTCATTAAACATATTTAAAATTCGGTTAGATAAATTTTTACATGATAGAGGAATTAGGGGATTTGGGGAGAAGGCAGGTAGGTGGAGTTAGGTCATAAATTAGATCAGCCATGATCGTATTGAATGGCGGAGCAGGCTCGATGGGCCATTTTTGGCCGACTCCTGTTCCTACTTCCTATGTTCCTATGTAAAGTTTGTTTTAATCAGATAATTCCCATAACTTACAAAATTTAAATTTAAATTCAAATCCGGTCGCTGGTGCTTTAACAGTGTTTCACTAACTGCTGCACTAACCATGCCGCCATCATAATTAGCCCCCTCCACCCCAAGTTTACAGATAAAGTATTACTAATATACTTAATTTATATACTAATAATTACTAAGCAGGGATAAGGAGACACTTTAACAAAGTTACCCCAATGGCAAACAGCATCAACCAGCTCTTTATTTCGGGCAACGGCATTTTATTCAAACACGTTCAGCGCAACCAAGGTACTCGGCTGGATGAATATTTTCTCTCATCTTTTTAATTTTTAAAAAAATTTAGATATACAGCACGGCAAAAGGCCCTTACGGCCCACAAGTCCAACCCGCCCAATTACATCCAATGAACTTACACCCCCTGTATGTTTCAAATGTTGGGAGGAAACCGGAGCCCCTGGGGAAAACACAAACAGACACGGAGAGCACGTACAAACTCCTTACAGACAGCGCAGGATTTGAACCCCGGTCCCAATCGCTGGTGCTGTAAAGGTGTGGCCCTAACCATTTTGCCAACCAGGTTTACGTATTACTTCAGAAAACATTTGCAATTTTAAATTTTCATTTATTCTTAGTAATCCAAATTATTTATTTTCTTTTTTAAAAAAAATTCCAGTTGCCAGTGGCTTGAATTCCAGATAACAGGGTTTTTATTGGATTACGAGAGGACTAGTCTGAAATCAATGGGGAAGAAACTGTCATTAAGTCTGCTGGTGCTTATTTTCCAAACATACTCATCTTCTGCCTGATATAGGGTGGGGGTTGAGAGTTTGACCAGGGTGGGATGGGCCCTGTATCAAGTTGCCTTTCTCTCAGGAGGCAGTGGGAAGTGAAATGAGGTGAGAGACTGGTTTGCATAATGGCCTGATCTGTGATCCCAACTCTCTGTAATTCCTTTTTGGTCTTGAGCAGAGTAGTTCCCATCTCACTCTCTGATGCAGGGTATGCTCTATGTATACCGAGAAAGGAATGGGGCTTAAATTTTTTTATGGGCTTTTTTCCCCCCATTTTCAAATGAATGAAAATCATTACGAACAGGAGCCGGATTTCAGATCAGCCAGTATTTTTTTCCAAAAGTCACACTTCTTTATTTTTGGTGCACTCTTTACTAGTTCTTTAAACCAATAAAGCAACGGGTGAGCTCTCCCAGAAGTGAACCAAAGTATAAGAAACGAATGATTTTGGAAGGATATTTATTTTTTAGGATATCACCATATTATTTTTATTGGAAATTTTTAAGATTCAAGATTATTTTATTGTTATGTAATAAACCAGAAAATGTGATATTTCACGAGATTTCCTTTAGTCCATCGTAGGGCAAAGATTTGCCAGCAGGCACAAATTGCCCAGTGCCTCTACAGTCAGAGAAAGAGAAGCAATAGAATCTCCCCCACCTCCCCCCCAATTCACTGAGTGTCCGTGGATGCGCCACCAGCGTGCCCGCAGCCACATAGCCTTCAGTCCAAGCCACTGGTAACTGGAGCTTCAGATCCAAACCTCTGTCACCATCAGGAAGCCTTCAGTGCCTTGGCACTCACTCGCATCCCAGTCCCGATATCTGGTCCCCCTTAAGCCAGACTTAAGCCAGCCTCTTACAGTCCATAGCCTGGTGTGAATCCTTTGACCGCTGTCGGCGGCAGCATGCCGTGTGCATGGGCTCCTCGCCTCGAGTCACCAACAGCTCACTGCCTCTACGTTCTTCAGCCTCAGAGTCCCTCACTTGTCCGCCACCGTGGTCACTGTCCCATGGGTTATCTCCTCTGATTCTCCTTCCCGTTTTCTGTTGTGTTCTGCTCCTATGGAGTCTGCAACCCTTCGTGGCCACTTCCAATCTTGGGCCCAGATTCTGTAGTTGCAGGATTTTAAAATTAACCCCTGTTGGCTCCTAAAATTGGCCATTTAAAGCCTGTACAGAGTCATCAGTAGTAGGACCCCACGGGGGAGCGCTATCTCCCCACTGGTCTGCTCCAGAAGCAGCTCGAGGCGTGCTGCAAAATTTTTTTAAAAAGAGTCTACTCTAAACATTTTACATTGAGATTATTTATCATCCTTCACCGCTGTTTGTTTCTCTGTCAGAATGTTTTAAGTTGAACTCAAGATATGTTATGATATTAAGCCAGACATTGAAACACATTAAAGTAAAGCTATGTTGTCACAGACCAATTCTTTCAGATGACACATTGAAATGAGACACTATTGTTATGAGCCCAGAGGACCCCAAGACCCATCAGCAATAGAAATTCACCAAGACAAATGGTTACTTTAACAAAGGTTGCTTCTACTTATCTCTAAACATGAAAACAGGATCAAACTTCAACTTATTACTATTAACATAACTTAACCCCCTTCTAATTCTAAGCACACGTGTATGTAATGTGTGTACAAGTTCAGAAAATTTCTTTAATTCACAGTCCAATCTCACTTCTCATTCCTCCAAGTTCACTGGTATCAGGCAATTCTTATATTCTGCACAGAATTTAACATTTATGAATTTCACCAGGCTTTGGTGCTTGAAAGGTAAATGGTTACCATTCAGGAAGGTTCTTGTCAGTTGTCAGAGAGACTTGTTGCTCATTGAACACCCACAACTGATTCCTTTTTAATCAGCCACTTCAGTGTCTTGCTGAAGGAATTTGCCCCATCAGAGGTTTCCAGTTGATAACTTCCTTCTTTCATGTCACCACAGAGTTCCTTTATGTTTTCCTTGTTTCACTTGAAATAATTATGCAGCCAGTCCTCTCCTCTTGTATGGACCCAAGGGCTTTGACCAGGCTGAACTAAGAACTCACAGTCTGTCTTCAAATGGGTTTTTTTCACAAGGTTTCCAGCTTGTCAGGTTCCAGTCCCAGCTCCGGACCTAATCTTCCGTATTCATTCATCTGTTGCTTTCCAAAACAATAATCCATTACTCCACAGCATGTCCAATTAACACCTATTTTTAGACATTCTTCAAAGTTTTGCAAAGGCACCCGGAGCCTGGACTATCTGGCTTGAGCAGATCTCTGCCATTTTAAATGAGATCGTTTTGAAGTGTTTGAATGTGAACTGCTCTAAAAAACTTGACACAATTTATCTCCTTTAATAGAATATAAAATATAACATAATCTGTCACACTACCTACATCAGCTGGAGGTATGACATCACACAGTACTGACTCAAAGAAGAGCTGAGAGCTTTCCCAAATATCTGAGACAAAATTTATCCATCTGCAAGTGCTCTTGAAAAAAACCCAGATATACTTTTGTCTGCAATTCAGGAGACAATTTAAACTTTTCCATGCTGATAGCCAGATGAGCAATTTTATAGAAATGGAAAAATAACTCTTCTCCTACCCATACATGGTGGTTACATGATGTCATTTCCTATTTATGCTTGGTGAAAATTAGATACATCATTAAAGATAGAAAGTTTCAATTTGTAAAGATGTGGGGCCCATTCATAGATAACTGTAATGACTGGAAGAATTAATAATTTTGAATGCTCTGGAGATTCTCTGTCTGATGTCTGGAGGTCGTTATCCGATCCACAATTTCCCTTTTCTTTTACGATGGCTACCTTGATTAGAAGGAGGGAGTAGATTGGATTTTGTTTTTAGGGTTCTTTTGTTTGTTTTTCTTTTTTGTTTTCATCAATTTTTTATTTGGATTAATTTGGTAAATATGGGTTTAATATGGTTATCAGAGATTAATTCATAAATTGTTTTGCAAGGAACTATTTAATGTAGTTCTGTGGTGTGTCTCAAGGTTACAGCTCAGGAAATAAGACAGACACACAAGCTAAATCCTATTCTGGTAAATGATGTATTGAGAGTAGGAGGAAGATTGGAAAAAAGCAATAATGCCAGAAGAACTGAAACATCCAATTATATTAGCTAAGGAATTTCATATTTCAGAATTGATTGTTTGACATATGCATTAATAAGCAGGTCATGGTGGTTATATCATGTGATATAAGAATTACGCCAGAAATATTGGATAATTGGTACTTCAACATTGATCAAAAGAATTATATCAAAATGTGTTAATTGTCAACATGCAAATGCTAAATCTGGACAACAACAAATGCCGGATTTGCCACAAGACAGAGTTTTGCCTGATGAACCCCCATTTCCATATATGGGAGTTGGTTATTTTGGTCTTTTGCAAGTAAAATGAGGAAGAAGTGTTGAAAAATGAAGCAGGGCTATTTTTACTTGTTTGACTACGAGAGCAATTCATATTGAAGCAGCCTCATTGCTTGATACAGACTCTTTTATCAACATTCTTTGACATTTTATTGCCGGACATGGTCAAGTAAAGGAATTACATTCTGATAATGGATCTAATTTTACAGGAGCTCAACTAGAGTTACGAAAAGCAATTCAAAATTCAAATCAACATCTAATTCATGATGCATTACTTCAAAAACAAATTAGTTGGATATTTAACCTACCCACAGGGTCACATCATGGAGGTGTGTGGGAAAGTATGATTAGATCAAACAAGAAAACTTTTAATTCCATTTTGAATAGCAAAATACTGAGTGATGACAATCTTCAGACAGTATTGTGTGAGATTGAACCTATTTTAAATAGTTGTCCAATAATGAAAATTTCTGACGATTCAAATGACATTGAGGCACTTACACCAAATCATCTCTTATTTCTTAAATCTAAACCTTTAATGCCTCTGGGTCAATTGCAGAAAGAAGATATTCATGCAAGACACAGATGGAGACAAGTGCAGTTTATTGCAGGTTTATTTTGGAAAAGATGGATTAAAGAATATTTTTCATTATTAAAAGAAAGACAAAAATAATCAAAAACTGAATATAATTTTGTATTTGGAGATATTGTAATTATCATGGATGATTCTATACCAAGAAATTCTTGGTTGTTGGGAAAATTTGTGGAAACAGTTCCGAACAAGAACATTTTTGTTTGGCAAGTGTGAATTAAAACCAAGACTGGTTACTTAAATCAACCTATTACTAAAATCTGTCTTTTATAAGAAGCAGAAAGTTTTGATTTCAAATCGTACTTATTAAATTTACTTTTGTATCTGTAAAAGTAATTATATATTAGTCATTAATGTCTATTTTAATAATATGGGGCCAGAAAGTAAAGTTTAAAACCTTGTGTTTTTGATTCGTAGTTAATTTTGTGTTATCCCTTTAAGAAAAATATATTGTTTGTGGTGTTATCATAGTCTCTATGACATCATATGTCGTAATATTCAAGTGGACCTAGAGCTTTCATTTCATTCTTGAAAGAATTCTGAACGGGATGCAAGCTCAAGATACTTTTCTTTGAATTAGTCTTAATTTGTCTTATATTTGAAGTTTTACATCGTGTTATATGGTGAGCTCTCCACTGGTCACCAAGACAGAGGTGCACCAAAGAAGAGGTACAAGGACTGCCTAAAGAAATCTCTTGGTGCCTGCCACATTGACCATCGCCAGTGGGCTGATTTCGCCTCAAACCGTGCATCTTGGCGCCTCACAGTTCAGCGGGCAGCGACCTCCTTTGAAGAAGACCGCAGAGCCCACCTCACTGACAAAAGTCAAAGGAGGAAAAACCCAACACCCAACCCCAACCAACCAATTTTCCCTTGCAACCGCTGCAACCGTGTCTCCCTGTCCCGCATCGGACTTGTCAGCCACAAACGAGCCTGCAGCTGACGTGGACATTACCCCTCCATAAATCTTCGTCTGTGAAGCCAAGCCAAAGAAAGACATCATTATATCATTATCCAATATGCTTTGTTTATTCAACATTATGAAAATCTCAATGCAAAATTTTTATCTGTTTTATCAACAAATTAAAGCAACTTAAAGTTGCAACTCCAAACTTTGGTTTATTGGATTAATAAGATAGTAATTCAGAATATTGTCACACATATTTCCTTGATAATGACACATTTTGAAATTGGGAAATAATAGAACTTGGAAAGTGGCATCTATAAGCTAAGCCTTACCAGCCTGGAGTGTTCATCAATCAGAAATTGCTTTCATTGTATAAAATTGATATATAGACATTAGTTCTGTTGATGTATTCTCAGGCTTCCAAGTATCAATGGGCAAGGAGTGTCATCTTGCACCACACTTCGCACAGGGTACACCTGGAACAAAGCAGTAACCTCAGATTCAGGGTGTCTCAGTGAGAAAATCAGCACAGAACATGGTGCTTCCCTGAGGGCAAAAATTGAGCTGATCAGCTGCTGTGGGAAGTTCATAGCCTGGCTAAGATTCCAATTATGGCCACGATAATAAAGTGCAGTTGCATCATTAGACCAACCCAAATGACTTTTTCCTGGAGGGAGAACATAATCATCTTTGCACAACCAGCAGATTTTCTAAACACTGTTGAAATACATTCAAATTACTAATGTAAAAACTCCTGTGGAAATGTAGCAGGTGCATATTTTGAAGTGAGAACATTGGTACGCAGCTATCAAAGACTGACAAGAGAGATCTGAAATCAAGAAGAATGTAAAAGTTCTACTTGTGATCAAATAAGAGAAGGAATTGAGAAGGTATTTAAAATTCTGACACATGTTGAGAGGTATGTGGGCTATGTAATTTGTACTGCAGACAGACAAATGTGCATGAACATATACATGCTGACTTCAGAATGACAGTTATATTGTGTCATAGAGCATGGAAACAGCCCAAATTCCCCACACCAACCAAAATGTCCCACCCACACTCGTCCCACTACCTTTGTTTGTCCTATATCCCTCTAAACCAATCATAATTTTACATTTTTTAATTTAGACATACAGCATGGTAAAAGGCCCTTCCAGCCCATAAGCTTGTGCGGCCCAAATACCCCAGTTAACCTACGACCCTGGTAGTTTTTAAAAGGTGGGAAGAAACTGGATCATCTGGAGGAAACCCTCGCAGCCACAGCGAGAACATACACACTCATTATCGACAGCGTCAGATTCGAAGCTGAGTTGCTGGTGGTGTAATAGCATTGCTGCCTCTACATATCCATCCCAATGTTTCTTAAATATTGCAATAGTACCTGGCTCAACTACCTCCTCCAGGAGCTTATTCTATAAAGTTGCATTAAAAAAAGTTAACCCTTGAGTTCCTACCCCCCACCTCCTATTCCTAAAACCTTTTTTAGCGATTCCCCTACAATAAGCAAAAAGACTCTCTGCTTTCACCTGATCTATTCCTCATGGTTCTTTCAGATCTCTATGAGATCATCCCTCATTGTCCTGTACTCCAAGGAATAAAGCCCTAGCATCCTCAACCTTGCCAACCAACATGTCTGCCTCCCGGCCCTGTTCCAATCTGTCTTTGTCAGCTCACAAACAATTCAGAGACCAATTCCTTCAATCACAGCAACAGCCATTAGAATTCAATCAAAAATTAACATGCAAATTACTAATGATCCCTTTGGTGACTCCTTCCCAATGCCGAATATGGTGTGAAGTCAACATCTGGCTGGATTGTTGAACGTCAATTTACCAGCCCTTTAGTACCATTAAATAAAATCATAATACGGCAGTGCTTCATAACTCCAGTAGATTTTTAGCATTCATAGAGAAGTAAACGTCCATCTTATATGGCAGGACAAGTAGTAAATGCATCCACACACCTCTGCCGTCAAATTGGAAACAATTCAGCACAAACAGGTGCTATGGAAATGGTTGTGGCCCCTCTGTCTTAGTTATAATTGAAAATATCCATTAAAATTCATTATGGGTTAATGGCAGCAATGGCCTATTTGGAATGGACAATTGATTTTAATTCAGTAAAACCCCTGGTATCCAGCATCTATGGGGATTGGTATATGCTGGATAAGTGAATTTTCCAGTTGCTTGAATTGGAGAACTGACCACTAGGGTGCACCAATTTTAAACGTTCATATTTTTTACCTATTTATTTTCCGCAATTATTTTTGCCAGTTGCTTGAGGCTGGCGGTTGCTTGAATTCCAGATAATGGGGTTTTACTGTATTTCAATTTTTCTCTTGCTATTTTCATTAAGGCCCTTTCATTTCATTCCTTTAGAACTTGATGACTTTTTGGAAACATTAATATTTCAAGAAATTTTGGAAAATTTCCATTTCAGTTTTTAAATATTGTTCCTTCTCTGGCTTTCATGTTTGTCTGCTGCATGAACATTGCTACTTGTATCGACATCAAGTCAATTGTCAATCCAAACAATGACATTTATGCAATACACTAGATTTGTAACTCGCTAGCAAGTGCTCAAGGGGGAATATTTTAACGCACAATACATATACTGTTCCTACTTTGCGTGATTTTCTCTAAATAAATTGTTCCACAAGTATTTGTTAAGTGTTTGTAGGTAATTGCTGGGATTTTGATTATGCAGTCTCAGCTAAATTATCAGTGTTTGCTCTCATTAAACCATGACACTGAGGGTTAGTTCTTGAGCGTGCATGTTCAGTTAAATACAGAAACTCTCAGTAATTATTGAAATGCTGCCTCCAGTAGCCATTTGCATTTTAAATACATCACCTGTCATGTCCTGCAGTATCTTTTGCCATATTTTACTCATAAGTTATCAGCGCACAGTATAATAAACTTTGACCTGCAAATATTTGACACATTATTAACATTAGATAATGCCCATCTTGCACATCCTTTTGTTTAAAAGTGTAGTCATTTCAAGATTCTGTATAATAGAGCCCCTAGTCGCAGAGTTTCAATGAACTAAAATAAATTTGCATCATTAACATCACAGTAATAACAAGACTGCTTCATGACTGTTATGTGGGACTTCTCACTCAGTACATTAAACTATGATAATTAATAATCTCTGGGACAAATAAATTCTGATATTATTGAGTGCACATTCCATTTTCCTTAATGAACTATTAATGCATAGGATTATGTGATTTATTTTCTTAATTTTAATGTGTGTTTGTGATATTTAAGATTCAACCATAATCTTACATATAAACTCTAATCTTCCCATTCAGCAAAAGTTTTAAGATGTCATTTGAGGATTGCGTGTGTGTTTTTTTTTAAACTTTCTGTGATAATTCTACTTTGTGATTGGTTGCTCCGTTGGTCAATTGGCACCACAGTTGTGGGATTATAGGTATCCATTTGAACTAAATTCAAGGCTGGAACAAAGGAAGCGCATTCCATAGAGCAGTGGTTCTCAACCTTTTTCTTTCCACTCACATCCCACTTTAAGTATTCCCTATGCCATAGGTGCTCTATGATTAGTAAGGGATTGCTTAAGGTGGGATGTGAGTGGAAAGAAAAAGTTTGAAAAACCACTGTTTTAATTGTACCTAATTGACTCGTTATGTGCACAGTTTCACAACTCCAAAGGAAATGGGCCAATGATAATTTTTCCTCAAGCAAAATATTTCAGTAACAATTGGGTCTAGAGCAGCGATTCTCAACCTTTCTTATGACTATGATACACTAAAACTTTAGTCCACCAATAATAAATGCCACCCATTTATTTTCAGCTTTAGTTGGAGCCTGCTAGGTAAGGCCTTTATAGGGTTGGCCTACATTCTCTCACTACTGATGGTCCATTGGGCCCCAGGTGTGATCAGCTTTGAGGTGCTGGATCCATTCCAAATCTTGGCCATTTATTTCAGTGATGGTGAGAACTTCCAACATTTTCTGATTTTTATTTCAGGTTTCATTTCACTGTGAAGATTGGACTTAACCACCAGTGGGTCATTCTGCCAATTGTTCCCAGCAGAATCAAAGGAAAGTGTGACATTGTGAAAAACAGAAGTCTGCAGATGCTGTGATTGTAGTAAAATCACAGAAATGCTGGAGGAACTCAGCCGGTCTCGCAGCGCCGATAGGAGGTAGAGATTCATAGCCAATGTTTTGGGCCTGAGCCCTTTCACGTATCAGCAAAAAGCACTTGAATAAAAAGGCAGGGTGGGCAGGAGCTCAGGCCAACAGACAAAAGGCCGTGTATAGGAGTAGAGGAGAGGAAAGGTGAGAATTAAGGTAAGAATGTTTGGTGCCCCAAATGGTGGGGAGGGAGGTGATGTGGGAGTTAGTGTACCCCAAAACAGACCTTAAAAGTGAAGCCAGACTTCCATTTACAGCACAGAAACAGGCCAATATGGCCCTACTAGTCCGTGCCAAACATCTTCCCTCACTTAATCCAACTGACCCGCATTTGGCCCATAACCCTACACACCTCTCCCATCCAAACACTTATCCAACCAACCCTTGAATATTAACATCTATCTCTCTTCTACAACCACTGCCAGAAGTTCATTCCATACCCCCACCACCCTCTACATGAAGAAGATCCCCCTTATGTTTCCCTTGAACTTTTCCCCTCTTACTCTCAATCCATGCCCTCTTGTTTGAATCTCCCCCCCCGCTCTTGGTGGGAAAAGCCTGGCCACCTTGACTCGATCTATCCCCCTTATAATTTTAAATACCTCTATCAAATCACCCCTCAACCTTCAATGCTCCAGAGAATAAAGTCTCAGCCTGCTCAGCCTTTCCCTGCAACTCAAGCCTTGAAACCATGGCAACATTCTCGGAATCCTCCTCTGCCCTCTCTCTATTCTGTTTAAATCCTTCCTGTAATTTGGCCACCAAAACTGCACACAATATTCCAAAGATGGCCTCACCCAATTTCAACGTAACATCCCAACTCCTGTGCTCTTTACCATGATTTATGAAAGCCCCCATACTAAATGCTTTCTTTACCACCCTATCCACATGTGATTCCATGGTCACAGGCATGGCCAAACCGAGACCACCCTCAAATTGGAGGAGCAACACTTTGTATTCCTTATGGGCCCCCTCCATCCAGATGGCATTAACATCAACTTCTCCAGTTTCCTTTTAGCCCCCCTCCCTTTACCCAGTCTTTCTACTTCCCCTATCTCCTTTCCTCTAGGTCCCTCTGTCTCTTTTCCTCCAACTCATTATTCACAGATCCTCCCCCTCCCCATCATTTGTCTCTTTCCCTCGCCTGTCCCCTTGTCCATGCCCAATTATGCCTGCTGCTCCTCCCCTACCCTCCTCCTCCCCCCATCATTTGTCTCTTTCCCTCGCCTGTCCCCTTGTCCATGCCCAATTATGACAATTATGAACCTTTTTGGACAAACTGAATAAAATTTCTTCAACAGGTAATAAATATTAGACTTCCAAAAGACCCTATGTTGTTTTTCACTTGGAGACATTTCAGGAATTAGGCCAAAATTAAAAATTAATTTATCTCAGAAAGAATTTCTTGAAATAGTGTCAGCTGCAGCTAGGAGATGTGTAGCAGTGTAATGGACAATGGAGACAGATTTGGAGTTGGACAGATGGCATGGAGAAATCTGTAGTTCTATTCCTTTGGAAAAGATCACATCATTTAAGGAATAGATATGATAATTTGTTAAAAATTTGGTCTCTATATATGCAATCTCTTTCTTTCTTTGGCTTGGCTTCGCGGACGAAGATTTATGGAGGGGGTAAAAAGTCCACGTCAGCTGCAGGCTCGTTTGTGGCTGACCAGTCCGATGCGGGACAGGCAGACACGATTGCAGCGGTTGCAAGGGAAAATTGGTTGGTTGGGGTTGGGTGTTGGGTTTTTCCTCCTTTGCCTTTTGTCAGTGAACCATCAACCGATGGTCAGAACACTTCCAATCTCTTTTCAGTACCAACCGCTCAGTCCAAGATTCCGCCCTGCTCCAGCTCCCTCAACAGCCCCTAAGGCTAGAGCTGGATGAGGTTCCCACCCTGGATGAGACATATAAGGCAATCGAACAACTGAAAAGTGGCAAAGCAGCAGGTATGGATGGAATCCCCCCAGAAGTCTGGAAGGCTGGCGGCAAAACTCTGCATGCCAAACTGCATGAGTTTTTCAAGCTTTGTTGGGACCAAGGTAAACTGCCTCAGGATCTTCGTGATGCCACCATCATCACCCTGTACAAAAACAAAGGCGAGAAATCAGACTGCTCAAACTACAGGGGAATCACGTTGCTCTCCATTGCAGGCAAAATCTTCGCTAGGATTCTACTAAATAGAATAATACCTAGTGTCGCTGAGAATATTCTCCCAGAATCACAGTGCGGCTTTCGCGCTAACAGAGGAACCACTGACATGGTCTTTGCCCTCAGACAGCTCCAAGAAAAGTGTAGAGAACAAAACAAAGGACTCTACATCACCATGCAATCTATTGGAGTTTCAAATAAATGAATCTTATATAATTAAATAATTTCTTCTTGAACTTCATCTACTCCTTGGCTATATATACATTTAGATCTAGAATTAGTTGTTATACTTAAATAGAATTAGAGTTAGTTATTATATGTAATTAGAATTAGTAGGTACATATACTGTTTTAATTTTAAATTATATCCAGTGTACTCTTTCTCTATTTTTTCTTTTCTTTCTCTCACTCTTTTTATTTGTTTTATTTTCTCTGTTTTTTTCTTTTCTTTTCATGTCATTATCTATGGGGATTTTGGAGTGGGAGGGTGTGGGTGGGAGGGAAGGGGAGATAATTGTTGGAGAAAGCATGCATTAGTTTTGGTAAATTATATTTGTATATGATCATAAATTGTATTTGTATATGATCATAATACATGTAACAAATAAATAACTTTTTAACAAAAGTATTGAACCTTCCCTACCCATAACCTTCTATTTTTCTTCCATTCATGTGTGTGTTTAAAAGTCTCTTAAATGCCCCCCATGTTTCAGCCTCTACCACCATCCCTGCCAAGGTATTCCAGGCACTCACTACCTTCCCCCGCCCCTTCACTTTGTATACGTGTCCTCTGGTGTTTGTTTTTCCTGTCCTGGAAAACATTCACTGGCTGTCCAGCATATCTATGTCTCACATAATCTTGTATTAAGTCTCCCCTCATGCTTCTACGGTAAAAAGAGAAAAGTCCCAGCTCTGCTAAACTTGCCTCATAAGACTCATTATCCGATCTAGGTAACATCCAGGTAAATCTCCTTTGCCCCTCTCCATAGTTTCTACATCCTTCCTATAATGAAATGACCAGAACTGAACACGATACTCTAAGTGTGGTCTCACCAGAGATTTGTAGAGCTGCCACATGACCTCTCTCTTTTTTTCTTTTGGCTTGGCTTCGCGGACGAAGATTTATGGAGGGGGTAAAAAGTCCACGTCAGCTGCAGGCTCGTTTGTGGCTGACAAGTCCGATGCGGGACAGGCAGACACGATTGCAGCGGTTGCAGGGGAAAATTGGTTGGTTGGGGTTGGGTGTTGGGTTTTTCCTCCTTTGCCTTTTGTCAGTGAGGTGGGCTCTGCGGTCTTCTTCAAAGGAGGTTGCTGCCCGCCAAACTGTGAGGCGCCAAGATGCACGGTTTGAGGCGTTATCAGCCCACTGGCGGTGGTCAATGTGGCAGGCACCAAGAGATTTCTTTAGGCAGTCCTTGTACCTTTTCTTTGGTGCACCTCTGTCACGGTGGCCAGTGGAGAGCTCGCCATATAACACGATCTTGGGAAGGCGATGGTCCTCCATTTTGGAGACGTGACCCATCCAGCGCAGCTGGATCTTCAGCAGGGTGGACTCGATGCTGTCGACCTCTGCCATCTCGAGTACTTCGACGTTAGGGATGTAAGCGCTCCAATGGATGTTGAGGATGGAGCGGAGACAACGCTGGTGGAAGCGTTCTAGGAGCCGTAGGTGGTGCCGGTAGAGGACCCATGATTCGGAGCCGAACAGGAGTGTGGGTATGACAACGGCTCTGTATACGCTTATCTTTGTGAGGTTTTTCAGTTGGTTGTTTTTCCAGACTCTTTTGTGTAGTCTTCCAAAGGCGCTATTTGCCTTGGCGAGTCTGTTGTCTATCTCATCGGGCACACAAAATTCAAAACGGTCAACCAGTTTACCTATCTCGGCTGCACCATTTCATCAGATGCAAGGATCGACAATGATGACCTCTCTACTTTTAGAAAAACCACAGAACCACAGAACATTGTAGAAGTTAAAACCTTGTGTTTATGATTTATGGTTGTTTTATGACTTTCCCTTTAAGGATTAATTGTTTTTGTATAGTTTAGGATGTCATATGTTGTAATATACGAGAAGACGAGGAGTTCATCCTCATTATTGGAAGAACCATGGAAGGTGAGTAAGCTCACTTGAGAACATTTTCTTTAAATTTATCAACATTATTATTCATTATTAATCATTTATCATCATTTTAATTAATTTATATTTGTTTGAATGAGTATCATTATCATTTACAATATACTTTGTTTTACTCATTGTTATGAATGCGAAGCTATTAAAACATTTATTCATGTTTATCAACAACAAATTAAAGCTATTTATAGCTGCAATTATGGTTTGATTTATTTAGATGAATAAGATACAATTCAGAATATTGAGACTTACTTTTCTTAGAAGATGACATGTTTGAGATTGGGAAATTTTAGAAGCTGGGAAGTATCATCTACAAACATTACAGTGCAGAAACAGGGCCTTTTCACCCCTTCTACTCTTTGCAGATGATGCCGCTTTAGTTGCCCATTCAGAGCCAGCTCTTCAGCGCTTGACGTCCTGCTTTGCGGAAACTGCCAAAATGTTTGGCCTGGAAGTCAGCCTGAAGAAAACTGAGGTCCTCCATCAGCCAGCTCCCCACCATGACTACCAGCCCCCCCACATCTCCATCGGGCACACAAAACTCAAAACGGTCAACCAGTTTACCTATCTCGGCTGCACCATTTCATCAGATGCAAGGATCGACAATGAGATAGACAACAGACTCGCCAAGGCAAATAGCGCCTTTGGAAGACTACACAAAAGAGTCTGGAAAAACAACCAACTGAAAAACCTCACAAAGATAAGCGTATACAGAGCCGTTGTCATACCCACACTCCTGTTCGGCTCCGAATCATGGGTCCTCTACCGGCACCACCTACGGCTCCTAGAACGCTTCCACCAGCGTTGTCTCCGCTCCATCCTCAACATCCATTGGAGTGCTCACACCCCTAACGTCGAGGTACTCGAGATGGCAGAGGTCGACAGCATCGAGTCCACGCTGCTGAAGATCCAGCTGCGCTGGATGGGTCACGTCTCCAGAATGGAGGACCATCGCCTTCCCAAGATCGTATTATATGGCGAGCTCTCCACTGGCCACCGTGACAGAGGTGCACCAAAGAAAAGGTACAAGGACTGCCTAAAGAAATCTCTTGGTGCCTGCCACATTGACCACCGCCAGTGGGCTGATAACGCCTCAAACCGTGCATCTTGGCGCCTCACAGTTTGGCGGGCAGCAGCCTCCTTTGAAGAAGACCGCAGAGCCCACCTCACTGACAAAAGGCAAAGGAGGAAAAACCCAACACCCAACCCCAACCAACCAATTTTCCCTTGCAACCGCTGCAATCGTGTCTGCCTGTCCCACATCGGACTGGTCAGCCACAAACGAGCCTGCAGCTGACGTGGACTTTTTATCCCCTCCATAAATCTTCGTCCGCGAAGCCAAGCCAAAGAAGGAGTCTATGCTGAACCGTTTTTTTTCCTTCCCTAGTCCCACTGACCTGCCCTCCATACCTTTCCCATCCATGTACCTGTACAAATTCTTCTTTAATGTTAAAATTGAGCTTGCATTCAGCACTTCAGCTGGAAGCTCAATCCACAGCCCCACCACACTGTGATGAAATTCCCCCTCATGTTCCCCCTAAACCTTTCCCCTTTCACTCTTAACCCATGTCCTCTGGTTTGTACCTTACCTAACCTCAGTGGAAAAAGCCTATCTACATTTACTCTGTCTATCCCCTGAAGTTTAAATTACTCTATCAAATCTCCCCTCATTCTTCTACGCTCCAGGGATTAAAGTCCTAATCCGTTTAACCTTTCCGTGCAATTCAGTTTCGAATTCCAGGCAACTTCCTAGTAAATCTTCTCTGCAGTCTTTCTATCTTATTGACATCCTTCCTGTAGTTAGGTGACCAAAACTGCACACATTACTCCAAATTTGACCTCAACAATGTTTTACACAACCTTAACATAATATCCCAGCTCCTGTACTTTGATTTAAGAAGGCCAATATGCCAAAAGCTCTCTATATAAAACTAACCACCTGAAACACAACCTTCAGGGAAATATGTATCTGTATTCCAAGATCCCTCTGTTCTACCACACTCTTCAGTGCCAAACCATCCTTTCTTGGTTTGTTCTTCCAAAATGCAGCACTTCACACTTGTCTGCATTAAATTCCATCTGCCATTTTTCATCCCATTTTTACAGCTGGTCCAGATCCCTCTCCAAGCTTTGAAAACCTTCTTTGCTGTCTACAGTGCCTCCAATCTTAGTGCCATCTGCAAACTTGCTGATCCAATTTACCACATTATCATCCATATCTTTGATATAGATGACAAACAACAAGGGTCCCAGCACTGATCCCTGAGCCACACCACTAGTCACAGGCCTCCAGTCTGAAAAGCAATCATCCACCACTACTCTTTGGCTTCTCCCATCCAGCTATTGTCGAATCCAGTTCACTACTTCATCATGAATACCTATCATTTGAACCTTTCAGACTAACCCCCCATGCGTGATCTTATCAAAGGCTTTACTAAAGTTCATGTAGACAACATCCACAGCCTTTCCTTCATCAACATTCCTCGTAACCTCCTTGAAATAAACTCTATAAGATTTGGTTAAACATGGCCTACCACACACAAAGCCCTGTTGACTATCCCTAATTAATCCATGGCTATCCAAATAATGGTATATCTGATCTCTTATAACTCCTTCCAACAATTTACCTACTACTGGCGTAAGGCTCACTTGCCTATCATTTCCATGGTTACTTTTGGAGCCTTTTTTAAGCCACGGAACCACAATCCTTTGGCACCAACCCATGGATAAGGACATTTTAAATGTTTTAGCCAGAGCCCCTGCAATTTCTATATTAGCCTCCCATAAAGTCCGAGAGAATATCTTGTCAGGCCCTGGGGATTTATCCACCCTTATTTGCTTTAAGACAGCAAGCACTTCCTGCTTTTTAATCTGCATTGGTTCCATTACCTCACTGCTAGTTTTCCTTACTTCCCACGACCCTGTGCCCTATTTCTGAGTGAATATTGATGGGAAAAAAATTAAGACCTCACCAATCTCTTTTGGCTTCATACAAAGCCAACCACTCTGATCTTCAAGTGGACTAATTGTGTCCTTTACTATCCTTTGCTCTTAATATACCTGTTGAAACTCTTAAGATTTTCCTTCACATTATCTGCCAAAGCATCTTCATGGATTTTCCTTCTAAGGTTTTTTTGCTTTTTTTTAATACTCCTCAAGTACCTCATTTGCTTCATGTTGCCTGTACCTGCTATACACCTCTCTTCTTTCGAACCAGATTCTCAATATCCCTGGAAAACCAAGGTTCCCTATGTCTTCTAACCTTGCCATTGATCCTGAGAAGAACAAACAAACACTTTACTCTCAAAATTTCACCTTTGAAGGTCCTCCACTTACCCTGCACATCCTTGCCCAAAAACAATTTATCCCAATCCACGAATTCTGGATCCTTTCTCATTTCCTCAAAATTGGCCTTTCTCCAATTTAGAACCTCAACCCAAGGGTGAGACCAAACCTTCCCCATAATTATCTTAAAACTAATGCCATTATGATCACTGGACCCAAAATGTTCCCCATACTCCTGTCACCTGTCCTGTCTCGTTCCCTAACAGGAAATCCAGTATTGCACTCCTCCAGTTGGTACCTCTATATATTGATTTAGAAAACGTTCCTAAACACATTTGTCAAACTCGAAACCATCCAGCCCTTTTACAATATGGGAATCTCAGTCAATATGTGGAAAGTTAAAATCCCTTACTATCGTAACCTTATGTTTCCTGCAGCTGTCCGCTGTCACTCTGCAGATTTGGACCTCCAATTCTCGCTGAATATTGGGTGGTCTGTAATACCTTTCCCATTCCTCAGCTCCACTCATATAACTTTAGTAGATGAGCCCTCTGGTCGGTCCTGCCTGACCATAACTGTAATATTTTCCCTGACGAGCAATGCCATTCCTCCCTCTTTCATCCATATTCCCGCACCCCCCCCCCCCGCCACACCCTGTTCTATCGAGTGGAATGGAAGCTAGGAACATTAAGCTGCCAGTCCTGCCTCTCCTTCAACCAAGTTTCACTAATGGCCACAATGTTATAATTCCATGTGCCAATCTATGCTCTAAGGTTGTCTGCCTTTCCCACAATAGTCTTTGGATTGAAATAGATGCATCTGACAACATTTCCACCACTTTCAACCCATTGACTTCTATCAATGCAGGTAATTTTCACATTGTCTTTTCCCTCCTCCACACCTCTATCTGGTCTGGCACTCCTCCTACAAATCAAGTTTAAACTCACTGGAGCAGCACTACCAAATCTTCCTGCAAATATTAGTCCCCTCCCAGTTCAGATGTGAAGTGTCCCATTGGAACAGGTCCCACAGTTTCTAGAAGAGAGCCCAATGATCCAGAAACCTGAAGTCCTCCTTCCTCCGACATGGTCAGAAACCATTCAGCGCCCTCAGCACTTCCTTACATCCTGATTCCAATACCTGGTACCCCTCTAGCCAGTTCATCCAGTCGACAGCAGCCCACAGCCAGGCGCGAGGTCCCAAGAGCAGTCTCCAGCTGCCCACAGCTTCCGCGAATTCCTTGCCTCAAGTCGCCATCAGCCCGCCGCAGAGCCCCCCCTCACTGGTCGGCCTCCAGAGTCACTGTCCCCACAGGTCGTCTCCTCTGTTTCTCCCTTTCCTGGTGCATGACTGGTGCCCTGCTCCAGTCCTCTGTTTCACCAGACTCTGCAGCCCCTTGTAGTTTCTGCCAATTAATAGGCACCGCCCCCTTGGGCACAGACCTGCATTCTCAGGATTTCAACTAAAACCACCGTCGGCTTCCTCAACGGGCCATTCAGAACCTATGCAGAGCTGACAGCAGTCGACTAAGTGGCTGGACCCCGCGGGACCACTGCATCTCTGCTCCTTCACTCCCTACGGGTCCACAGTAGCAGCAGCACTGCCGCTACAGCAGCTCTGGCAGCGCCGCCATCTTCAGATGAGTTTAACATACAAGTTCTATATACAAACTCTACCAATACAACAAATAACAAGTCATATCATATACATGTCACAAATTAATATAAATGTAATTTGAAAATCCTATCCATATTTGTTTATTTAGAAATATTTCTTTAAAAAATAATTCTGGATAGAAACCAAATAAACTACATTAGACAATCTCTTCGACTAAGCCTGTGGTTTTCAAACTGCCCTCTAAACTCACATTCCACCTTAAGCAATCCCTTTGCCATAAGTGCCGTGTGATTGGTAAAGGATTGCTTAGGTGGTACATAAGTGGAAGGAAAGGTTGAAAATCACTTTGTTACTGAATTGTTTGTTAAACAATTTTTGTTAAAATTGTTACTGAAATATTCTGCTTGAGAAAAATTGTCATTGGGCCCATTTCCTTTGGAGTTATAAAAGTGTACATTTAAAACAGTGGTTTTCAAACTTTTTTTTCCCAACCACATACTACCTTAAGCAATCCCTTACAAAAGCCCCCACGGCATGGGGAAGACTTAAAGTGGAATGTGTGTGGGGGCGGGGGGGGGCAGTTTGCAAACCACTGGTCTAAACAAAGGGTAAATTCTGTCTAAGACAACCATGATGAAACCCATCTGAGCAGTTTATCTTGAGGCTCACGTATATTTTGTAGTTTTTGATTCATACCATGAATCAAAAAGAAAAGGTAAGAAAGACTCTGTCTCATCTGGAAGAGTGAGTATATCTAATCACATTAAAAACATTTACACCAAATGAGAATAAGACATAAAAGGTTGCCATGTATCTTAAAATCTCACCGATGAATCAAATACATGATATCTATATTTTTCTAAACTTAAACAGGACATAATATAACTTGTAAATATCTAAAAAAATGTCTGTTAGAAAGATTAAATTTAGTTGACAATTGTTCAAAAGAGCCAAGTTATCTCGAACAACTTTTGAATCCTAATTTGTACCATTCCTTAAAGCCTGTGTCTAATGCAGATGGCTTGAAAAATATGGTTATCTGTAATGGGACTAGCTAAAAAACTATTATAACCAAAAAAAATTTCTAAATTGATTCTCATTATCAGATTATGTGTCAATTTAGAAAAGAAAAATAAAGTCCATGTATAAATAAAGCCCATCTTCAAAAGACTAAAAGAAATGGGAGAATTAATGCTTCCAATTTTTTGATTATTATTGGGTGATTAATATATGTAATTGACTTTTATTATTACATTTTGATAAATTAGTGAATCCCCCTTCTTGGGTAGAAATGGAACAGAAGTTTTCTAATAAATTATCTATGTTGCCAATTTTAGGTTCCTTTTTATCCTTTTCCTTTCCACAATTGACACATAATCCACACTCTTAAGTAACTGACTATTAATCCTATACTCAGCCTTCTGGTTTGTCCAAAATACATCACTTCACACTTATCCGGATTGAAGTCCATCTCCCACTTCTCCACCCAACTCTGCATCCCATCTTCTTGTAATCTTCGACAACCTTCAGCTCCATCCAAATCTCCTCCAATCTTCATATCATCTGCAAACTTACTGTCCCATCCTTTTGGCCTCTTCATCCTGATCATTTCTAAAAATCACAAAGAGCAGGGGTCCCAGAACAGAGTCACTGGCCACTGACCTCATGGCAGAATACTTTCCTTCCACTATTACTCTCTGCTTTCTACCTGAAAGCTTTTTATTTATCCACACAGCGACACTTCCATAGATCCCATGCCTCATGACTTTCTGAATGAGTCTCTCATGGGGGACCATGTCAAATGCCTTACCAAAATCCATAAAGACCATGTCTACCACCTTACCCTCATCAAATTCTTTTGTTACCGCCTCAAAAAACTCATTTAGGCTCATGAGACATGAGACATGACCTTCCCTTCACAAAACCATGCTTGAGTAGTCTGTATTTCTCCAAATGCTCAAAGAATCTATCCTTAAGAATCCTCTCCAATAGTTTGCACATCACTGACACAAATATCACCAGTCTATAATTCCCAGAATTCTCCCTATTATCTTTTTTAAACAAGGAGACCACATTTGTCATTCTCCAATCCTCCAACACCTACCCTGTGGTCATAAAGGATTCAAACATCATAGCTATTGCTCTAGCTGTCTCTTCCCTCACATCCCACAGCCATATGGGGTATATTGACTGGATCTGGGCATTTATCAATCTTGATGTTTCTAAGAAGATCCAACACTTCCTCTTCTTTAATCTCCACGTTATCCAGCACACAAGCCTATTCTATTCCAACCTTACCCTGATCAAGGCCCTTTTCCCTTGTGAATACTGAAGCAAAGTATTAATTTAGGACCTCCCCAACCTCTTCTGCCTCCAGGCACATGTGGTGTCCTTATCCTTTAGTGGCCCCACCTTCATTCTTCTGTTCTTCACATACACATAGAACACCTTGGAGTTCTCATTAATCCTACATGCCAAGGCCTCTCATGTCTCCTTCAAGCTCTCCTAAGTTCTTTCTGAAGCTCCATCCTGGCTACCATATACTTCTCATGAGCCCTTCCTGTGGTAACTTCCTACTTTGAGAAAGAACCACTTGACAACTTCAAGCTCAAAACAACAACTTTATCTGGAGCAGCAAAACCAAATATATACACACAGAATCTTATCTTTTTCCTCTGTTGTTTTCTCCTCCTACACACAGCATGGCTTCCAAGCTATAGACAAGGCACACAGCAAGTAAACAAGACAGACAGGAAGTAAACCCTTCCCAGCCTCACTTTAAAAACAGCTCACATTACAACATTTCTTCCCCCTTAGAATCAAATATGCCCCAAATGTAAAGCACAATGATGTCATTAGCGCATATTCCCAAAACTTATAAAGACATCTAAAAAAAAGTGGCAGATGCACATTCCCATTCAGTCTACTAAAAAAAAAATACTGTCCAATTAGGAGGTTTGGGAATGCACTGTGATCTGCGCACATCCCCCGATGACCCTGCAAGCACCGCTGACGAAGGAAGGATCTGGTATTGGGGGCTTAAGAGGGGTCTGTGTGGGAATATCCATCCTCTTCAGAGGATCTAGGCCCCTCTGCCAGTGCCTCTCTCTCTGGCACAGTCTCTTCCATAGTAGTCTGTCTCACCATTGTAACTCTATGGAATATCCGCCTCTGAGTATGTATGACGGAAGCACACATAGTCCTGATGTCAGCGGAAAACACGTCCAACAGTCGGATTAACAACATAGGAGATGGACCCACTCTGGGTAGCCAGTGCTAATTGTTTCTCACATAGACACCGTCATCTTGTTTTAACTGTCTTTCTTGCGTAGGTTGATCATGTCCCTCTTTCTGTTTTCATACTTTCTCTCCACTCTTGCCTTTATGTCTGGGTGCAGCAAGTTCAACCTTGACTTGGGCCTATGCCCCATCAGCAAATCTGCTGAAGTGTGTTCAGTTGTAGACTGTGGATTTGGGCAGTATTTAAACAAGAAACATGAAAGCCCTGCCATCCTCTTTAGGCCTTCCTTCACTGCCTGAATAGCCCACTCAGCCAAACCATTAGAGGCTGGGTGGAAATGGGACGTCTGAATGTGATGAATGCCATTCTGCTACATGAACTCACTGAACAGCTCACTGGTAAATATCGAGCCATTATCAGTGACCAAAGTGTCAGGCAACCTCTGGACTGCAAACCCTTGCTGGAGTTTGTCTATGGTTGAATTGGCTGCAATGTTGCCCATGATGCACATTCCATTTGGAATGTGCATCCACCATTACTAGAAACATCTTCCCCATAAAAGAGCCAACAAAGTCCTAATGTAGCCTAGACCAGGGGCGGTATGGTCACTCCCATGGGTGCAAAGGGATGTATAATTTTACCTTGTTCTCCAGATCCTGATCCATTCTTGGCCACCAGACGTTGGATCTTGCAAGGATTTTTATTCGAAACACCCCTGGATGAGTCTCATCATGAACTTCCTCCATAATCTTTGAACAGCTGGGGGAGGCTGAGGACCCTCAACACCCTCCCAGAAAATGCAACCATCCAGCAGACTCAATTCTGTCTTATGTTTGGCTTAAGGCTTCAGTTCCTCTCCTTCCATGATACTGGCTATAGCACTACCAAATTTCCCTCACTATTTAAAGATTGTCCCCTATTGCTCTTTATTGCTATTTATTTCCTCTCTTTCCTGCTGTGATTTTCCCACAGCAAAGTTTATACTTTCATTTTAACCTTTTCTTCCTTTTCAAGTTCCTTCACTCATGCAGGGTCATTTACCCATTTTGCATTTGCATGATTGCAACACTAGCATCTGCAGATGCAGGGGATTTTACTAGGCCATCAATCCCCGGCGTGAGATGATGTCATCTGACGCTGGTATTGAACTGATTTTGCTTTCACTCTAGACACTTTGAAGGTCGATTGGCGATTAATTCCTGGGATCACTTGCAAGTATGAAAGAGGCTTTGATACCATACCTTGATGAAGGCCTCAAGCCCGGAATGTTGGTTATGTATCTTTATCTTTGCGATATTGTTTAATTTGCCGAATTTCTCCAGCATTAAGTTTTTACTACAGTTCTCGGTGTCAATAAAGTTTCAAGTTTTACTCCACACACTTTTGTGATGTACCAGGAAACCAAAGAACTGCAAATTCCATGCAGAATGCACAGGGGACAGAATTGAACCTGGCTCTGTAACACTGTGTTGCAGTGGCTCGACGGGTTGTACCACTATGCCACCCAAGGGCTCTCAGCCTGTTGACTGAAGTCGAGAGTGCATCAGTAAGATACTTATTTGTGCAGAGTTTTAGTGAACAAATCTGCTAATTTTTTTATACCAAATATATATTACAGGTACACAATCCGGATTTTTCCAGATTTCAGGACAAAAGCCATCTGTCCCAGGTTTAAGCCCACCCAAATTGTGCTGCTGTATCCACCCCTTTCCAGTCATGCTGGCATCTCTCTCCCCCTCGCCTACCCAAGTTGCACTGCTGTCTCTCCACCCCCCGCCCACCCGAGTCGCGCTGCCATCTCTCTCCCCCCCAGCCCACAGAGTTGCACTGCTCTCTCTCCCCCCCCAGCCAACCTATACGTGCTGCTGTCTCTCTCTTTCTTTCTCCCTCTGCTGTACCAGCACCAGGAAAAAAATGCCGATTTTTGGAGCTCTCCGGATTTTACATGTCCAGATAAAGGATTGTGTACCTGTACCTGCACGTACTATCCGAAAAAAAGGGCCAAATGAAATACCATGTAATTTCCTATGAATGTTTTTCAAATTATTTACACCATGTTTTGGTGTAAGTGTTCTATTGCCTGATACATTTTCAGTTCAAATATGTATTCATTTGAACTTCAGACTATAAGTGATAGGTGCAGAATTGGAGGCCGGTATGTAACTCCCATCAGGGTCTTTTCACCCTTGCAGTTTCTCAGCTTCACCCACAAGAATTCATATCCTCTGATCCTATGCCCCTTCTTGCTAAGGATTTTATTTTATTTTTATTGACTGAGCCCCCTCTACCCGCTACCTGTCCTTCAAGAGAATGTGTATCCTTTGACGTTCAGCTCCCAGCCTTGATCCTCCTTCTGCCACGTGGCTGTTATGCCCACAACCTCATACCTGGGAATTTTTAAATGCACTTTAAGCTTATCTTGTGGGCTTTCCGATTTGTCTGCAAATCAAATTTCATCTTGTGATTTGCTCAATGGTCAAACAAATTCCACAAACCAATACTGAAAATTATATGAACCAGAGGCAAAATGCCTGCAGATCCATTGATGGGCAATGCAGATGGAAGTTGGGGTTAGGGTTGTTACACAGATTCTACTGATGGCTTCTACCTGAGTAGATCTGTGATGACAAAAAATTGAAGGAAGAAAAAAGAGCATCATTCAAACCATTCACATCTGGAGTTTTTGATGTCTTTAAGTAAGCAAAATTACATTTTGAAATGTAACAAAAATGTGGCAAATTCTTCAGAAAACATTCATTGATTTCTAGCAATTCCCAAAATAAAATTAGCATTATTTTACAGTTTTCATCACAGAGGGGTTGTAGGACTTTGCATCTGTTGTTTTCGTTCTTGAATATTGTTATCAATCTGTTTTTTCACATAGCTACTTTAAGTAACCTGTCAAGTTATTGAATTGCCTGAAGTTATTTCATCACCTCCTCCCTAGACTCAAGGACAAATCTGCTAATCATCCTCTTTATCATTTGAGTTGCTACATTTTTTTTGCATTGCAAGTATTCTACTGATGGAGGTCAATGTGACAGAAATTAAATACTTTATTTTTATTCTATTTATTATTTCTATTTACTTCTATTTCTATGATATTTCTTTGCCTAAAATAGGCCATTTAAAAAATAATGCACCTCTAAAATGCCTTCTATATGAACTTCCCACTAATCTTTGCTTCCTAGTATTCTCTCTCTCTCTCTCTTTTGTTTTCACATTGGCTTTCAATTTCCTTGTCAGCACAGTTGTACCATTTTTCCATTCGAATATTTGCTCTTTTTGATGCCTATTTATCCCATACTTCCTCGTTTCTAGCAGAAACTCCATCCATTGCTACCCTGCCAGTTCCTCTCTCATGCCACTGTAATTCCCTTTACTCCACTGAAATACTCATACACCTGACTTTAGTTTCTTCCTGTTAAATCTCAAAATGAAATCAATCATATTGTGATCACTGCCCCCTAATGGTTCCTTCTCTCTAAGCTTTCTCATCACCTCTATGCAATATAGTATAGACGATCCCCTAGTGGGCTCAACAACAAACTGCTCTAAAAAGCCACACTGAAGACATTCTACAAATTCTCTCTTGAGATCCAGTTTCAACCTTGTTTTCCCAATCTAATTGCCTGTTAAATGCTCCATGACCAATATAATAATGCCTTTCTAACACATCTTTTCTATTTGCTGTTGTAATTTGTTGCAAACATCCCAGCTACTAGTTGAAGGTCTGTATATAACTTCTAGCACTGTCCTTTTACCCTTGCCATTTCTTAACTCATCCCACAGTGATTCTATATCTTCAGATCCTACATCAACTCTTTCTAATGATTTAATGTTATTCCTTACCAACTGAGCCATCTCAACGCTTCTTCAGCCTCACAAGGGCAAACATCCATTAACCAAACTCTGTGATGGTCACTACATCATAGCTGTAAATCTGTAGCTGTAGAAGATCATCCCCTTTACTTCTTATGCTGTGTACATTTAAATACCAAGCCTTTAGCCTTGTATTTGATGCTTTTTTTTAAAACTCTGTGTCTCTGTTGCATTGCAACTCATCCTCTTGGCTGCAACTCCTTATCCATTAAACCTCATTCTCGGGATCATTCTCGTAAACCTCCTCAGGACCTTCTCCAACATATGAACAATGAGCCCCAAAAACAGCTCACAATACTCCACCTGCGGTCTGATCAACTTGATAAAGGGCTCAAGCCCGAAACGTTGGTTATGTATCTTTATTTTTGCAACATAAAGTACACTGTTTGACCTGCTGAGTTTCTCCATCATTAAGCTTAAGTATTACTTCTTTGCCTTTATATTCTAGTCATCTTGAAAACAATGTGAACATTGCATTTGCGTTCCTTATTCCCGACTCAACCTGCAAGTTGACTTTTCTGGAATCCAAATCCTTTTGGACCTCACCCAAGGTTACTGAACACATAATTCCCTGTGTGGTATTACACTTCTTTGCCCATTTTTGGAAACTGTCCAAGTCCCTCTGCAGACTTCCTATTTCCTCAACATTATCCACCCTTCTACATATTTTCGTATCATCCACAAATACAGCTGCAAAGCCATAATTTCCATAATCTTTAAAATTTGCATATGACATGAAAAGTAATGGACCCAACACCGACCCATGTGGAACATGACTAGTCACCAGAGGTCAGACAGAGAAGGCCCCCTTTATTCCAACTCTTTGCCTCATGCATGCCAGCCAATCTTCTATCCACACTAGTATTTTACTAAAAGGCAAAATAAGTCACACTGTGCACTTCTGGGCTAAAAGCAACGTGTGCTTATTATCAAACTTTTCATTGACATCATCATCGGAAACGATGGACCTTATGTTTGGCTGGATTATCAATCGGCTGATATTCAGTTTTGTACCTTTCGTTATCGTTTGAAAGGTGACAAGATTGCTGGAATCCCTCACCAATTGTTGAAACAATTAAGGCTCTGGTGAAATCTTTCAATGCATTTGGACAACTATGTGGAATCGCAGGAAGGATCATGGAGAGGGAAGAAGGGTGGAAAGGGGAGGAGACTATAATAAACTCAAAAGATGCATTAACTCACAGCTCAGACCAAAGGTTATGGTCTGCTGTGCGTCACATTTATCCCAACTATCTCCAAGCAATCAGAGCAAAGCTACTACAGTGCCACCAAATCCCTTTCTGTCTGTAAAGAGTTAGTATGTCTACATGTCTACTTGGGTTTCCTCCAGGTGCTCCAATTTCCTCCTGCCCTTCAAAAATGAACAGGGTTTGGAGGTTAATTGGTGCATTAGAGAAGTATCCATAAATCCCCCTCCATAAATCTTCGTCCGCGAAGCCAAGCCAAAGAAAAGAAAAAAGAAGCATGGATTCGTGAGCTGTAAAGGCCTGTAACCATGCTGTATGTCTAAATTTAAAATTTAATCTTAGCAATACAGTACATGTAGTTGATTTAAGCTTCCTGTGTTTATGAAATAGTTTGCTTCCAGAACTTTGGCTGGCTACAGCTAATTGATAAACTTATGCTGTATCTGTGAAATTCTGAATTTACTAAATATCCCACATGCAAGGGGCCATGCAATAGCTTATCTACTGTTGTCTATCAACCTACAATGCTGCAAGGGGTCTAGTCTCTTCTCCTCATAGCTTTTACTAAGTGCCAAACAAGGTAACATCAACAAAAGAATTCTAAGCCGGTTCAATCCAAAGAACCATTCCGTCCAATCTTGTCTCGTGACCGTCAAGTTTGAGGGATCTGACCAAGGCAGGAGTGATGGAAAGACACCTAAGAAGAGATGAAGAAGGTGCAAGTGGCATATTTCACTAACTCCAAGAGACATAAACTATAGTAAGTAGAACTCTACTCTGTATAAAAGGGATTTTCTCAAGTGCCTCACTGATGAGGCATCACTGGCAATGGGCATTTATTGCTCAAGCTCAGTTGCCCTTGGACTGAGGAGTCATGGCAGGATCACTGAAGTTTAACAGGGAACCAAATGGGTTTTCACAAACCATTGAGAAAGGGCGAATTATGATAGGATGAGGCAGGAACTAGGGAGAATAAAATGGGAATAGACGTTCACGGGAGAAAGCACAATAGTAATGTGGAGGATGTTTCGGAACCACTTGAATGGGGTTCTGGATAAATTTGTCCCATTGAGACAGGGAAAAGATGGTATGAGAAAGGAACCATGGTTGACAAAACAGGTGAGGCAGTTAATTAAGAGGAAGAAAGAAGCATACATTAGATGTAGGAAGCAAAAATCAGGAAGGGCCCTTGAGAATTATATAGTAGCCGGGAAGGAACTTAAAAAAGATCTAAGGAGATCTCGAAGGGGGCATAAGGAGAGCCCCAAGGTGCTCTCTGCATATGTGAAGAACAACAGGATGACGAGAGGCAACATGGTGATAAGGTGAAAGTAAATCTAAAGGGTTCCTGCAAGTATATTAAGAGTAAAAGGATTGTAAGAGACAAAATTGGTCCCCTGGAAGATCAGAGTGGTCAACTATGTGTGGAACCTCATGTAATGGGGAAGATCTTAAACAGATTTTTTTCATCAATATTTACTCAGGAAACTGATATAGTGCATAAGGAAGGAAGGGAAACATACAGAAATGTCATGGAACATATGGAGATGAAGGAGGAGGATATGCTTGCTGCCTTACAGCAAATAAAGGTAGATAAATACCCCGGGCTGGATATGATATTCCCTCAGACCTTGAAGGAGACTAGTGTAGAAATTTCAGGAGCCCTGTTAGATATATTCAAAATGTCCTTAGACACAGGTGAGGTGCCAGAGGATTGGAGGGTAGCTCACATTTTTAAAAAATGTCTCCAAAAATAAACCAGGTAACTATAGGCCAGTGAGCCTGACATCAGTATTAGGTAAATTATTGGAAGTAGTTCTGAGAGATAGGATATATAGCTATTTGGACAGCCATGGGCTGATTAAGGACAGTAAGCATGGCTTTGTGAGTGATTGGCCGTGTTCAACAAATCTTGTTCATCTACCTTCTTGGTAGATGAAGGAAATGCTCTAAATGTTGTCTACATGGACTTTACTAAAGCCTTTGACAAGGTCCCACATAGGAGGTTAGTTCAGAAGGTTAAGACACTAGGTATCTATGGAGAGGATGCAAACTGGGTTGGAAATTGCCTATGTGGGAGAAAACAGGGAGTGGTAGTGAATGGTTGCTTCTCAAACTGGAAGTCTGAAACTAGTTGTCTGCCTCAGGGATCTTGGACCATTGTTGTTTGTTGTCTATATCAATGATTGGGATAATAATGTGGTAAATTTGAGCGGCAGGTTCGCTGATGACACAACGATACGAGACATTGTGGACAGCAAGGAAGATTTTCAAAGCTTGCAGAGGGATCTGGACCAACTGGGAGAATGGGGCAAAAATGGCAGATTTGGTTTAATGCAGACAAGCATGAGGCAAGGACAAACCAAGGTAGGACATGCATAGAAAGTGGTAGAGCACTGAGGAGTGCAGAAAACAAGGGAACTGGGAATACAAATACATTATTTCCTGAAGTTGGCTTCATAGGTGGACAGGGTTGTAAAGAAAGCATTTTGCATCTTAGTCTTTGAAAATCAAAATATTGAGTATAGGAGTTGGGATGTTATGTTGAAGTTGTTTAAAAGATTAGTGGGGCCAAATTTGGAATATTGGGTGAATAAGATTGAAAGAGTGCAGAGAAGATTTATTAGAATGTTGCCCAGTCTTCAGGAACTGATTTACAGGGAAATGTTAAATAGGTTAGGACTTAATTCCTTGGAGCATAGGAAAATGAGGGGAGATTTGATAGAGGTATTTAAAATTACTTTGGACAGAGTAAATGTAGGCAGGCTTTCACCTCTGAGGGTAGGTGAGATACACACCAGAGGACAAGGGTTAAAGGTAAAAGGGGAAAGATTTAGAGGTAACATGAGGGGGAACCTCTTCACACAGAGAGTGGTGGGAGTGTGGAACAAGCTCACAGCTAAAGTGGTGAAAGCGGGCTCAATTTTCATTTTTAAGAAGCATTTTGACTGTTACATGGATGGGAGAGGTCTGGAGGGTTATGGAATGAGAGCAGGTCAGCACAGACTAGAAGGGCTGAATGGACTGTTTTCTATGCTGTAGTATTCCATGGTTCTATGTGCCTGGAGGTGGAGGAGGTTTGGGAGGTCCTAAATGATTTCTTTGCTTCAGTATTCACCAGAGAAAAAGACCTTGGGCAAGGTGAGGTCAGAATAGAACAAGCTTGTGCGTTGGATCATGTTTCGATTAGGTAAGAGGAAGTGTTGGATCTTCTTAAAAACATCAAGATTGATAAGTCCTCAGGGCCAAACCAAATATACCCCAGGGTGCTGAGGGAAGGGAGAGAAGAGATATCTGGGGTGCTGGCTATGATCTTTGCATCCTCCTTGGCCACAAGGGTGGTACCAGAGGATTGGAGAATGGCACATCTAGT
This sequence comes from Narcine bancroftii, assembly GCF_036971445.1. Taxonomy (NCBI): domain Eukaryota; kingdom Metazoa; phylum Chordata; class Chondrichthyes; order Torpediniformes; family Narcinidae; genus Narcine; species Narcine bancroftii. Next base: position 133,128,224 of record NC_091469.1, read on the forward strand.
CCCCTTGTTTAAGAAAGCTAATAGGGAGAATCCTGAGAATTATAGACCAGTAAGTCTTACCTCAGTGGTGTGCAAACTATTGGAGAGGATTCTTAAGGACAGGATTTATGAGTATTTGGAGAAGTACAATCTTCTCAGGGTTTGTCAACATGGCTTTGTGAGGGGAAGGTCATGTCTCACAAGTCTAATTAAGTTCTTTGAGGAAGTTACAAATGAAATTGATGAAGGTAGGGTGGTGTATATGGATTTTAGTAAGGAATTTGACAAAGTCCCCTATTAGAGACTCATTCAGAAAGTCATGAGGTATGGGATCCATGGAACCTTGGTGGTGTGGATTCAGAATTGGTTTTCCTATACCAAGCAGAGAGTAGTAGCAGAAAATATTTTGCCTGGAGGTCAGAGACTTGTAGTGTTTCACAGGGATCCTGTAGTGTGGATTGTGGAGGGTCATGTGACCTCTCCGTCTGGAACCTGGCAGAAGTGTGGATTATGAGGCCTCTGTGGAATATGGTGGGAATGTAGATTACAGAGTCATGTGACCTCTCTGGTTGGAGCCTAGTCAGAAGTCACCTCACCTGCCAATCAAGGGTTAAATCCACCCACAGGTGAGGCTGACACACGACTGGTCCTTGCAGATCACGTGGATGGACTTGCATTGAAAAAAGCAGAGCACATGCAATCTCTACTCTCTCTATTTGCTTCTGATGGATAGAGACCATTACCGAACTGCAGGCTGCAGGCCACAGGCAGTTCCGGAGGGCCAAATGCAACCCCGAACCATGGGCAATGTTTTAGACAAGGTTCATTTGATATACTTGCTAGTTGTAATTAATTTTCTGTTTGTTAATGTGCTGTGTATGTTAGTTTGTGTGAGTCTGTGCCCTTTTGTGAATATCCCTGTGCATAAATAAAGCCCACTGTTTGTTAATAACACGTGTCCAGCCTTGATTCTCTTTGAAACCAGCGAACCTATTCTTGAACAAAACAGACCCCTACTCTTTGTGTGATTTTTATAAATGACCTAAATGAAGAAGTGGAAGGGTGTGTCAGTATGTTTGCAGATGATAGGAAGGTTGGGGGAGTTGTGGATAGTGTGGAGGGTTGTCATAGTGTAGGGCATTACCAGTAATAACAAAGACAAGCTGAAGGAATGATAGGCTTTAATACACAGAAGACCCTTGCTGGCCCAGATCCCAGGATAGGAATGGCGGCCAGGGAAAGGTGGCTCGACCTTTATGGCCCAGGACCAGGGGGAGGAGTCATAGGTTATGAGTCATCCATGGGCGGGCCAGCTCCATATCTACAACCGATAATGATAAGTATATACAATGGAGGAAACATATCACCGCACATAGGTTACAAAAGGATATAGACAGAATGCAGCTGGGCAGAAATGTGGCAGATGGAGTTCAATCTGGATAAGCATGAAGGTCAAGCCTGAAGGCTGAGTACGGGGTTAATGGTTGGGTGCTTAACAATGTGGAGAAACAGAGGCATTTTGGGGGTCCAAACTTCTCCAGGTTGTCATGCAGATTGAGAAGATCGTTTAAAAGGCCCATGGGATGCTGGGCTTCATAAATTTGGGGATTGAGAACAGGAGTCGAGCGGTCATGCTGCAGCTTTACAAATCTCTGGTCAAGCCACACTTGGAAAATTGTGTTGAGTTCTATTCACGTTATTATAGGAAGGATGTGAAAGCTGTGAAGGGGCAGCAGAGGAGATTTACCAGGACATTGCCTGGTTACGATTTTTTTGCCGGTTGCTTGAATTCCGGAAAATGTGGATTTTACCTGACTTGACAAATTTTATAACAATTTGAAAAGTTTTCAGACTATAAATGTATAAAGGAATTATTTTCACAGTTGAATGAGGGATGACCTTTCAAATAATGAAGATGGTTCAGAGGAATAATTTTTATGAAGAATCTCAAGTAATTTTTAATAATTGGTCACAAATTGGCAATCCTATGGGCAACCTTACAGAAAGCGCTCATCTAATATCAAGTTAGAATAAGTATTTTTCCAGGACCTAAAACTTTATGCAGTGCCTGTTTTTGCTTTACTTGGCTGTGGCGGAAGATGTTTAATTTCCCTGCATTTAATTTTTCCACCTGGGTGAAAACTGGAACAGAGTACACCAACAACTTACCTTCACAGGAGGGTCAGCTGCTAATATAATCCCACATTTTGGTCCATTTGTGAAGGCGAGAATAAAACACCATTGTTCTCTGCTTGGATCTCTTGGGTTATAGATGCCTGGGAGCCATTAAATCCAGAACGGGATGTAGCAGAAGAGCAAAGACTAGAAGAAAATAGTTAGTGAACAAAAGAAACTTTAAAGTGATAACATTTGATATTATGTTTCACGTAATATTTTCTCAACAGTTTAAGGTTCAGAAACATATGTTTCATTATATTTAAACCTCATCACTTTTAAATAATGGAAAATCTTGCTGTTGTCTGCATTGTAGTTGCCAAATGGGGAAACTGACCTAGTTGCATTCCCCGAGTTATTAATTTGGATTAATATCAATGGTATCAATAAATCATTAATTACAAGTGACCATTGAAGTAAGTGAATTATTTTAAATTGCAATTTATTTTTTACAGATTTTTCGTGTTAAATGAATAATCCGATATGAGCAAGTTACATCCAGGGCCAGTGCCAGACTATTTTGCATCCTAGGCTGGGCTGAGTGCAGGGGGTGGGAAGTGCTGATCGGGCTGAGTGCAATACTTATGTGACATTCAACGTGCGTCAAACCACTTCCTCCCTCTGTCTCACCAGACTAACGTGCGTGCGTATAGCATGTTAGTCAGAACCACGTCATTCATGATGTAGAGGTGCCGGACCAGTTGGAATCTCTCTTACACAGCACCCCACTGAGGTCTGCGTCGCCCTCCCCCCAGGTGGATGCTTTGTTGGCCTAATGGTCGCGCTGCCCTAGTTACATCTGTCAGATTTATCTATCTCTGTTATCCTAGTGCAATCGATTAAAATAATAACCCAGTTCTCAGGAATGACTTACCATTTGATCGGCTGCATCTGGTATATTCTTTCTGGAAGGGGGCAGTCACATGTTTCAGGTAGCAGTAAACAGAAACATCCAGCGATAAAAATGAAAATACCCATTAATATGAATGGCAACATCCGGTTATATGTCGCTAAAAGAGAGATGGAAACAGCTTTACAAATAACTAGAAGCTGCCAACCATGCCTTGAGATTTGCAATGTAGTAAGTTAAATTTGAACATACTGTTGTACAGCTTGACATTCAACATCATCATACCAGCAAAAATTGTTATCAAATTCAGGGGTCTTGGACTCTGTTCATCCCGCTACATAAAGGGATGATGCAATCATGTAGGAGTCTTACCTGTGGCTATATTTCGTTAGTTGTTTGAGAAAATTTGGAATGTCACCAAAGGCTCTTGCAAATTTCTACAAATGTATTGGTTGCATCACTGACTGGTATGGAGGTAGCAATGTACAAGACAGGAAAGATGACAGAGAGTTGTAAACTCAGTCAGTGACATCAAGGGCATTACCCATCAAAGACACCTATAAGAGGCAGTGACTCAAGAAATCAGCCTCTATCATCAAGGAACCTGACCACCCAGGACATGCCCTCTTCTCATTGCTATCATCAGGAAGGAGGGTATAGGAACTTGAACACAAATGCTCAATATTACAAAAACAGCTTCTTCCCCTCTGCCATCAGATTTTCTGAATGGATAATGAACTACAGATATGACCTCTTTTTTTAATCTTCTTTTGCACTAATTTATTTTTGAATAGTGTATTTATAGAAATGCAATTTATAACAGTTTTGTACCTGTAATGCACCATACAGCAAAAAAACAGATTTAGTGACATATGTTCATGAATAAACATGATTTTGAATTGGATCCTCAATTTCTTTATTGACAGATAGCATTCAGTGTGGATCAGAAGCATGACCTCCTCCTCGCTGACCATCAAAACTGAGGTACTCTTCTCCTTGTACATTCATGACTGCTTATCCAAGTCTGGCTCTGGCTCCATGTGCAAATTTGCTACAGTTGCCACCTTTGTTGGCCATAAAACTGGAAACTATGGGACAGAACACAGGTCGAAGATTGAGGACCTGTTTAGGGAGGTGCCAGAACAACATAATTCCAAAGGGTTTCTACAAATATGTTAATAGCAAAAGGAGTACGAGGGATAAAACTGGACCCTTAGGGAATCAGGGAGGGCAACTGTGTGTGGAGCCAAATGAGGTGGGGGAGATCTTGAACAATGTCTCTTCTTCAGTATTCACTAAGGAGAAGGATATTCAATTGTGCAGGTTAAAGGAAGCAAAAAGTGTAAATATGGAAACTATAGTGATTAAGAAAGAGGAATTACTGGAGCTTTTGAAACATATTAAGGAAGATACATCTCCAGGTCCCAACGGGATTTTCCCCAGGACCTTGAGAGAAGTTAGTGAGGAAATAGCAGACGCTCTGACAGTGATTTTTCAAATGTCATTATAGATGGGTATAGTGCTAGAGGATTGGTGTATTGCATATGTGGTTCCTTTATTTTAGAAGCGTTCGAGGATCAAACCTAGCAATTATTTGCCTGTAAGTTTGATGTCTGTGGTAGGTAAATTAAGGGAATGCATTCTTGAGGTAGTATATAGTAAAAGGAGAGACAAGGGTCTGATCAGGAACACTCAACACGGATTTGTGTGTGGAAACTTATGTTTGGCGAATCTTGTTGAATTGTTTGAAGAGGTGACTAGGAATGTTGATGAGGGTAGAGGAGTGGATGTTGTCTATATGGACTTCAGTAGAGGCCTTTGATAAGGTTCCACATAGAAGGTTAGTTAGGAAGGTTCAGTTGTTAGGTATTAATTTTGAGATAGTCAAATGGATTCAACAATGGCTGGAAGGGAGATGCCAGCGAGTCCTAGTGGATAACTGTTTGTCAGCCTGGAGGCCAGTGACAAGCGTTGTGCCTCAGGGATCTATATTGGGCCCTTCGCTATTTGTCATATACATTAATGATCTGGATGATGAGGTGGTAAATTGGATTAGTAAGTATACAGATGATACTAAAATAGGTAGAATTATGGAAAATGAAGAAGGTTTTCAAAGATTGCAGAGGGGTTTGGACTGCTTCATAGAATAGGCTGAGAGATAGCAGATGGAATTTAATGCTGATAAGTGTGAAGTGCTTCACTTTGGTAGGAATAATCAAAACAGGACATACGTAGTAAATGGGAGGGCATTGAGGAATGCAGTGGAGCAGAAAGATCTAGGAATAATGGTTAATCGTTCCCTGAAGGTAGAATCTCATGTGGATAGGGTGGTGAAGAAGGCTTTTAATATGCTGGCCTTTATAAATCAAAGCATAGAATACAGGAGTTGGGAAGTGATGTTGAGACTCTTCAAGGCATTGGTGAGGCCAAATTTAGAGTACTGTGTGCAGTTCTGATCAATGAATTATAGAAAGGATATCAACAAGGTAGAGAGAGTGCAGAGAAGATTTACAAAAATGTTACCTGGGTTTCAGCACCTAGAATACAAAGAAAGATTGAATAAATTGAGCCTTTATTCCTTGGAGTGTAGAAGATTGAGGGGGGATTTGATAGAGGTATTTAAGATTATGAGAGGGATAGATAGAGTTGATGTGGAAAGGCTTTTTCTATTGAGAGTAGGAGAGATTGAAACAAGAGGTCATGAGTTAAGAGTTAAGGAGCAAAAGTTTAGGAGTAATATGTGGGGGAACTTCTTCACATAGAGAGTGGTGGCTGTGTGGAATGAGCTTCCAGGAGAAATAGTTGCAGCAGGGCCAATTTTGTCATTTAAGGAAAAATTGGATAGGTGTACGGATGGGAGGGGAGTGGAGGGTTATGGGCAGGGTGCAGGTGGGTGGGACTAGAGGAGAGTACTTAATTCAGTGCGGAATAGAAGGGCCAAAATGGCCTGTTTCCGTGCTGCAATTTTTATATGGTTAAAGATGCTGTTGGCAGTTATAGACAGACCTTGAAACAGTGGCCGGGGTGTGGGCAATAAATTAGAACAACAACTCGGAAAAGTGTGTCAAAAGGGGAATGTATGGTATCATGGAGGATTTTAATATGCAAGTAGATTGGGATTGCCAGTTGGGTCTGGGTCTCAAGAGAGAGAACTTGTAGAATGCCTACAAGATAACTTTCTTGACCAACTTGTTGATGGCCCACTGGGGGATCAGTTGCACTAGATTGAGCATTGTGTAATGTACCAGAGATGATAAGGGAGCTGAGAATAAAAGAACCCTTAGCAGGCAGTGATTACATAATATATTGTAGTTTTGTTTTCTGTTTACCGGTTTGGCGGTAGCAAGTAAGAATTTTGGTCCTATGTACATTTTCATGTATTTTCTCATCACTATCAATGTTATTGTATTTTCTATAGCTATGAAGCATGAGAAGCTCATGTGGATAACTTAAGGGTAATTATATTATCCACTGGTCAACATTTTCCTCAGATGTGCACTTATTTGATCAATATAACCTCTATGATACATCCATAAAAAGTCTGGTGTTGAAGTCAAAGTAACACAAAGGGAACCCACAGCCAAACCCACCATAAAAGCTGTCTACCGAAAGGACTTCATAGGCAATTATTATTATTATTACCACTCGACAATGAAGATCTTGCTTCCTGAACACATTTGGGAGAATTTTATGGATTTTGGACTGCTGATCACCAAAAAATAACCTTAAAATTTTCTGTATCACTTTTTAGATATAACCTATTTCTGTGATTTCCTGTCACATTTTTAACAAGTTTCGAGCAGACAAAACCATGTCATTGAAAATTCATTTTCTGCCTTCGCACTTGGACGTCTTCCCTGCTGACCTTGATGCAGTCAGTGATATTGCAACCATGTATCAGGGTAACTGGAATCCATTAATGCTGGCCAGCTATTGTAGGACACTAACACAAGAGGCATCAGATGCTGAGTAAAAACGAAAATCGGCAGCTAAACATTTTTCGTTCAGTTGAACTAACACAATGTGTCAGCCTCATTATGCAATTAAACATGCTAAATTCAATAAAGGTTAATTTACTGTTTCTCCAACTGCCTACGCAATACAACAAATCTGAAACTATCTTTGTGTTCAGCTTGAAGTTGCCTATCATATTCACTATATTTTTTTCAGGAATCAAATCTTTTGAAAAAAAAAATTGTCCATTGTAATTGTTGATTAATTCTTGATTCCTCACTTACCAAGGTAAACAAAATATGGAGAGAATATGCTGCCAATCCTAGATGCCGTGCAACATGTGCCAATCCCCATGTTCCTCACCACTGTCGGATATAACTCGGCAGAGTAAATGAAAATTATTGCAAATGTTATTGCAATACCTGTTTTTCCAATCATGATCAATGCTGTGGTGAGAATATGAAGACCTGTGGAAACCAAGTTATAAAACATTTAGCTTGATTAGGAAGGTGATTCATAGATACACTTGCACACCTTCCATGTGTCTTTTTTCTGCAGTTGCAGGATATTTATGCAAGGAATAATTCTTGCATCCTCTCACAACAGGGGAAAAGTGGTATCATGTTTTTAAGGAGCTCCTTACAGACCATGTTTGGGAACTTGGAGCTGGATGAACTTCAGATCATTCAGGAGGCAGAGGGGATGAGAGACAGAAGGTGGTTCAGTGGTTCTCAACCTTTTTCTTTCCACTCACATACCACTTTAAATAATCCTTATGCCATCAGTGCTCTGTGATTAGAAAGGGATGCTTAGGGTGGTATGTGAGTGGGAAGGGAAGGTTGAGAATCACTGCTCTAGGCCCAATTGTTACTGAAATATTTTGAAATTATGCCTCTTGCAAGAGATGATTATAATATTTGCCAAAGAAACACTCAGTTTAAATGGCCGACTAATGGAATAAAATATTTAGGAGTTCATATGGATAATAGATTACAAAATTTGTATAAATTTAATTATTTACCATTACGTAAAAAAGTTGAAGAAGATTTAAATAGACGAGCAACATTACCTATATAACATTAGTAGGAAGAGTTAATTGTGTAAAAATGAACATATTTTCAAGAATACAATATATTTATCAATCATTGCCTATATTAATACCTCAAAAATTCTTTCAGGTACTAAATAAATATATTAGATCATTTTTTTGGAAAGGTAAAATGTCCAGAGACTCTATAGAAAAAATTAACATGGAAATATGAATTGGGAGGTTTACAGCTCCCTAATTTTAAAAATTACTATAAAGCAGCTCAAATAAAATGTCTTACTTTTTTTCAAGAGGGGGAAAAATCTGCTTGGGTGAAAATAGAACTAGATAAAATAGAAAAGAGAAAAGCTGAAGATTTGATATTTTAATGTGATGTGAAATTATTAACTGTTGAAAGAGAAACTCCTCTATTGAAACATTTGAATAAAATTTGTCGTAATACCAATACAGAAATTGAATAAGGAGTAATTTATCTCTTAAAACTCCTTTGACTCAAAACGGACTCATAATTTGAAATTTGGTCTCATAAAGGGATTAGATATATTGAAGACTGTTATGAGTAAAGGCAATTGATGTCATTTGAACAACTTAGGAATCAATATGGTATTCTTAATAATACAATATTTTGCTATTTTCAGACCACAGCATATTTAAGTGATAAGTTGGGTCCAACAATGTATTTGCCAAAGTGTAACAATATAGAGGCTTTAATAAGAAAGGGAATACAAAGAAACTTATTTCAGAAATTTAACGTTTACTTCAAATGGGGACCCCCTAAGCCAGGGATTCATAAATCTGGACAAAGATGGAAGACAGACTTAAATGTAACAATAAATGAGAAGAATTGAGCTGATTTATGTTGATTCTGTATGACTAATACAATAAATGTAAGATATAGACTAATACAATATAATTTTCTACACCAGCTATACCTCACGTCACAAAAATTAAATAAATTGATATCAGTATTTTAGGTGTGGGAAAGAGGTGGGAACATTTTTATATTCAATGGTCTTGTGATAAAGTAAGACCTTTTTGGCTGGAATTAGGGAATTTTTTTAATAACAAATTACAGGAGTCCAATTTCCACTAAATCCTGAATTGTTTTTATTAGGTTGTAGCGCAGAGAGTGAAGCACTGGCCGTGTGGTCAGGTATCACAACTAACTGATTTTATTTGAATCTTGCATGCAGCCTTTAAGCACACATCCATTCCACCCCTTATGCACCGGTGCTTGCGTCACGATGACATGAGTGTGTACGTGTAGGGCTGTACCGGAAGAGATGGACCCACAACACCATCCTTGCCGTGGATGCCCCATTGCCCATGGGTAACAAGTGGGACTGGTTCGCTGATGCAATTATGTGTGTCACCACACAACCCCCATCCCCCAGAACCAACACCAATGGTCCTACAATGCGTCGCGGGTGAGGTGTGTTGCTTTGGCAGCCATCCTCTGTGCACTGATGGTGGGAGCTGTACCAGCTAGGACAAGTCCAAGTGGACCAGTTTCAATCGGTCCATTGTGAACAGCTCTTATTTGCCCCCAGTGTTGAGTCTAAACATGGCCACTGAAAGGGAGTCCTGTGCAGGCCTCTGTGCACGAATACATAGTCACAAGGGGCAAAGCCGGTGGCGGGGGGGGGGGGGGGGGGCAGATAGCTGCAGGGTTGCTGACCATGCCGCGATGGCAGTGGTGGTGCAAGTGATCCCAGCTTGGAGGAGGGCTGTGGTGTCAGTGTCCTGCTTGGTTGAAGGTGGGAGGAACTGGCCAGGACTGAAATGGTCTCACCATAGATCAGTTCAGCAGAGGAGGCACCAAGGTCATCCTTGGACACCGTGCGTATCTCCAGTAGCAACCAGGGTAGTTGGTCCACCCAGTTGGGCCTTTCAAGGCATGCCATCACCGCTGCCTTGAGGTGGTGATGGAACCTCTCAACTAGGCCATTTGCTTGTGGGTGGTAGGCCGTAATACAATGAAGCTGGGTGCTCAGGAGTTTTGAGAGCTCCGTTCATAGGGCAGAGGTGAATTGAGCACCTCGGTCTGTCATAATGTCTGCCAGTACACCAAAGCGGGAAACCCGGGCAGAGAGGAAAATCCTTGCTCACATTTTTGTTGTGGCATTTGGGATGGGTATGGCCTCCGGCCAATGAGTTTACTGTCCACCATTGTGAGCAGGTGCGATCCGCGGGACACTGGTAAGGGCCTGACAATGTCAATATGTACGTGCTAGAACCTGTGGGAAGGATTGTTGAAGTTTTGTAGCTGCTGTCTGGTGTGTCACTGGACCTTGGCTGCCTGGCAATCTGTGCAGATCTTTGCCCATTCTGTGACCTGCTTACGCAGGCCATGCCAATCAAATTTTCCTGACACCAGTCGCACTGTTGTGAGGATTGAGGGGTGTGTCAACCTGTGGATCATGTCGACAACCATCCTCCTCCATTGGGCAGGAATGAGAGGCCAGGGCTGGCCAGTGGAAATGTTGCAGAGCAGCGATATGCCATCGGCATCTAGTGGGAGGTCTTGGAAATGCAAACCTGTGATTACCGTTCGTAGCTAAGTGTCTCTGGACCATCCAGCTGTGCATGGGCCAGACCATGGTAGTCTATGCCCTGTGACAGAGCATTGATTGCAAGTCTGGGAGTGTATCTGCAACCAATGTTGTGCTTTCCTGACAAGTGTCAGATAACATTGGTGAATTCAGAGATGGAGGATAAATATCTTTGTTGACGGGCAGACTACAGGTCAGAGGACTTCGAGAAGGCAAAAGTTAGTGGCTTATGATTGGTGTAGACAGAGAACAGACACTCTTTCAGAAAGTAACAGAAGTGGCAGACGGCCAGGTAGAGGGCGAGCAGCTCCCTGTCGAATGTGCTGTACTTCAACTTGGGCAGCCTCAGGTATCTACTGAAGAAGGCAAGAGGTTCCCATGAGCCATTCACGAACTACTCCAGGACAGTGCCCATGGCGGTGTTGGAAGCGTCCACTGTGGGGGATGTTGGTACATGCATACGTGGGTGTACTAGCATTGTCATGTTGGCCAGGGCCTCCTTAATCTGCTCGAATGCACTGTGAGCTTTCTCTGTCCATTCAAGCTCCCTCGATGAACCCAACATCAACGTGAAAAGGGGGCATGTGATCTGGGCATCTGTAGGGATGAATCTGTTGTAGAAATTCACCATGCCCATGAATTCCTGAAGGCCCTTCAGTGTTGTCGGAGCGGCAAACCACCGGGTGGCCTCGATTTTAGCTGACAAAGGGGGTGCTCTCACTGGGGTAATTCTGTGGCTCAGAAAGACTATCTGCATGAGGCCGAACTGGCACTTCTCTGGGTTGACGGTGAGGCCAAATTGTGTGAGATGAGTGAAAAGCTGGTGGAGATGCTTCATTTGCTCTTCAGGTGTGCTGCTGGCTACCAGAATAGCGTCTAGGTTTATGAAGAGGAAAGGCAAGTCTCTTCTGACCACTTCCATGAGGCACTGAGAGGTCTGCGCTGCGTGTTTCAACCCAAGTGGCATGCGTAGGAACTTGAAAAGGCCAAAAGGGGTGATGATCTCATTCTTCTGGATGTTATCTAAGTGCACAGGGATCTAACGGCATTCCCCGGATCAGGTTGACTTTGGAGAAGAGTTTTGCATGATGGAGATTTGGTGAAAAATCTTGAATATGGGGAATTGGGTAGCAGTCTGGTGTCACTGCATCATTGAGACATTTGTAATTACTACAGAGCCTCCAGTTGCCATTGGAGGGGTTAGGCCCATGGGTTATCCAACCAACGAACGATACCCAGTACCCCCATGCACCCAATCTCTGCCTTAGCGAGGGTGTTTGTCTGGTGCCAGGCATTGGGCATGTGAATGCAATGGTGGGCCAGTGGTAGCAAAGTGGTATTTGACACCATGTTTGGGCTTGGCCACCGTGAACTGTGGGCGCAGAATGGAGGGATAGGCCACCAGGAGGTGGCTGTACTGGCCATATTTGGTATCCACGGAAATGAGCTGGTTCATTGGACTTGCCAAGGGGCACCATGTGGAAAGTTTCTGCATGGACTAGTTGTCTGCCCTGGAGGTTGACAAGCAGAGTGCACATGGAGGACATCCATGCCGAGCAGGGGTTTGTCCATCGAAGCGAGTGTGAAGTGAATGTATTGTCACTGAAACGTACAGGAATCTGCCTTTTGCCAAAAGTTTGAATGGCAGTGTGGTTGGCGACTTAAAGGGCAGGGCCCTGGGGCTTTGTGTGCATTTTGAGCGCAGTAGGGGAGTATGACGCTTATCTCTGCCCCTGTATCAGAGGTTATTATCTGGAGAACCCTGAGGGGGCAAGTTTCTTCGGCAAGACACTGAAGTGGCTGATAAAAATGGAATCAGTTGTGGATGTTCTGGAACAACAAATCTCTCCCTGAAAACACAAGAAACTTCCTGAGCGGAAACCATTTACCTTTCAAGCACCAAAGCCTGGTGAACTTTATAAATGTTAAATTCTGTTCACAGTTTCAGAATTGCCTGCAACCAGTGAACTTGGTGGAATGAAAAGTGAGATTGGACTTTGAACCAAATAACTTTTCTAAACTTACACACATATGACGCACACATGCGCTTAGAATTAGAAGGGGGTTAAATTGGGTAGTTAAGTCAATCATGATAAGTTAAAGTGTGATTCTGTTTTCATGTTTAAAGATAATTAAAAGCAACTTTTGTTTAAGTACCCATTTGTCTTAGGCGAATATCTATTGCTGCTGGGTTTTGGGGCCCTTTGCTACTTTTTCGAGAACCCAAGGGTGCATTTCATCTGGTCCAGATGACATCTACCTTTAGGCCTTTCAGCTTTCCAAGCACCTTCCCTCTGGTGACTATGACTGTAGTCACCACTCTTTCCTGACACCTTTTAAAGTCTGGAATGTTGCTAAAGTCTTCCACAGCGAAGTATGATGCAAAATACACATGCAGTTAATTCAAATACAAAGGTTCTGAACTGAAAGAAGGGAAACTTTGATAATATGAGACGTGAATTGGCTAAGATAGATTGGCAAATGATACTTAAAGGACTAATGGTGGAAATGCAATGGCAATCATTTAAAGATAGCTTGGATGAAATGCAACATTAGTACATCCCAGTGGGGAAAAATAATAAATCAAGGAAGGTGGTAATTTCATGGCTGACAAGAAAAATCAGGGAGAGTATCAAATCCAAAGAAGCAGCATATAAATTAGTCAGAAAAAACAGTATTCTGAGGACTTGGAATTCAGAGGAAGAGCAAAAGGATTAAATAGGAAAGGTAAGAGGGATTATAAGAGAAAGCTGGCAAGGAAAATTAAAAATTGACCGTAAAAGCTTTTATGGATATGTCAAGAGAAAGAGATTAGTTAAGACATTACAGTCAGAAACAGGTGAATTGATTATGGGGAACAAGGACATGGCAAACTAATTGAATAACTACTTTAGTTTTGTCTTCACTAAGGAAAATAAATAATCTTCAGGAAATGGTAGGGGACCAAGGATCTAATGTGAGGGAAGGACTGAATAAATGCAATTTGATTGATTGTGTTAGGTAAATTGAAGGGATTAAAGGCAGATCAATCCACAGGGCCAGATAATCTGCATCCCAGAGTGCTTAAGGAAGTAGCCCAAGAAATAATGGATGCATTAGTGATAATTTTTCAGAACTCTAGATTATGGCTAATGTAACCCCAGGTTTTAAGAAGGGAGGGAGAGAGAAAACAGGAAACTATAGACCAGTTAGCCTGACATCGGTAGTGGGGAAAATGCTAGAGTCAGTTATTAAAGATGCGATTGCAGCACATTTGGAAAGTAGTGATTTTATCAGACAGAATCAGCATGGTTTTATGAAGGGAAAATCATCTCTGACTAACCTTATATAATTTTTTGAGGATGTAACTAGTAGATGTGGTATATCTGGACTTTCAGCAGGCTTTAGATAAAGTCCCGCACAGGAGATTAGTGTACAAATTTAAAGCACATGGTATAAGAGGTATGGTATTGAGGTGGATAGAGAATTGGTTGACAGACAGGAAGGAAAGAGTAGGAATAAATGGGTTCTTTTCAGAGTGGCAGGCAGTGATTAGTGGGGTACTGCAAGACTCAGTGCTAGGGCCACTGTTATTTACAATATATATGTTGGGCACTATCAGTAGTCCCAATAATGACTCGGACAAAGACTGAGGGGAACAATAGGCTTTATTGTATTGCTGGCCCGGGTCCAAGGCTAGGAATGAGCGGGAAGGAGAGGGGACTCGACCTTTATGGCCTGGGGTCACATGGGTAGGACTAAGGGAGGAGCCAAGGTAGAAGGACACTTGGAGGGAGGGCCAGCCAGCACATACAATTATATCACTACATTCACCCCACCTTTTAAAAAAAATGGAACCCACTGGAAAACAATCAACAACCGGGGGTGATACAACAATCATATTAACAGCAACAATACAGTAACACAACAGCAGCAGGACAAACACAACAAACCAGAGGCGGGAAAAGCAGATGCCCCCCATCAGCTAGAGGTTAAGCCGCACAGACAGCCTCCTCTGTCTGCCAGACCACTGTAGGGCCGGCGTGTCTATATGGAGCATCCACTGCAGGGACTGTCTGAAAAGGAGTGTCAGCGGTGGACTCCGGGAGTGCTGGGGGGTCCTCTCCTGCTGTATGGGGGTAGGTGCCTGGACATCTGGCTGCAAGGCAGGCAACTCAGGCTCCAGGGTTGTGCTCCGATGTGGCATAATAGGGTCCATGGCGTGGTCAGTAGCCAGCAAGGCGGTCTCAGAACCTCCAGCCCTTGCCAGGTTTCGTATTGGCCTCGTAGCCATCTGGGTACCTCACAAATGCGTATTGAGCATTTGCATGTATGAGGTGCACCGCTTCAACCAATGAGTCCTTCTTATGGCCTCTGACATGCTTCTAAAGCAGAACCGGCCCTGGGGTGGTCAGCCAGGAAGGGATGGAGGAACCATTTACTGATCTCCTCGATCCGCATCATGGAGTTCAAGATTGGGTGAGGGCTGGCTTGATTCAGAGTGACTGGTGCCAGGATAGGCACGCCTTCATCGTCATCATCGGCGGGGAGGCCTTCCCAAGATGGTGACCTCCATGTTGACCATGCAATGTTTGATGAAGAAGAAGGTGGAAGTGGAGTCGTGGTGGTCAGAAGTGATGTCATCGGGGCAGTGGGCCAAGGTGCTGAAGTTGGGAGAGATGGCCAACAAGATGGCACTCCCCTTACCATGCATGCAGACAGCTCTGGAAGCTTCTCAGGAACACATGCTGCACTGCTCCTGGACTGTGGTCGGGACCTGCAGAGTTTCTGGTAATTGCCTCTTTTCCCGCAGCCCAAACACATATCCCCCTTTGCAGGGCAGAGGCATCGCAAATGCTTGGACTGCCCATTGAAGTTGCATCTCAAGTTGCAGCCGTGGTCTGGTTGGTAGCGCCTGATGCAGAGTCCCAGGCTGAAGACCCTCATGGTGGAACATACGGAGATGGCCCGCTTCTGCCCGTGATTAACACCACGTGGCGCTGGGCCGAGTCTAAGGTTCTGATTAAGTCGATAGCCTTTTTGAGTGGGAGCGGGTCCTCCTTGAGGAGTCGTTGCCAAATATAATCCGACCTCAGACTCGACACGCAGGCATCTCGAATCAGTTCTTCCACGCACTGGGTGAGGGATATAGTGATCGTGGGTTCCCCCAAATGGTCTTTTCCCAGTGTGACCAGGGACTGGATGAACTCTTCAGTGGACTCACCAGGCTGTTGTTTTCTGGCCCCAGCAGGTAATGGGAGTAGACCACGTTCACTTTCAGCTTGTACAGCACCCATAGCTCAGCCATTGCCTCATTGTAGGTTGCATTGCCTTGGATAGCCAGATAGGCCCTCTGGCCGACTCATGCCTGAAGGATTTTTAACTTCTTCTCGTTGGAGTCAACCACCTCAGCAGCAGCATCGAGGAAGTTGTTGAAGCAGTTCATCCACTGCTCAAAGAGCAGGGTCAACTTCTAGCCGTTCGGGGTGCAGCAATTTCTCCATTACCAGAGACCTCCAAAATCTAGTACGATAAATTGTCGGGTACTATCAGTAGACCCAATAATGACTCAGACATAGACTGAGAGGAACAATAAGCTTTATTGTAGTAGAAACTGCTGGCCCGGGTCCTAGGCTAGGAATGAGCGGGAAGGAGAGGGGACTCGACCTTTATGGCCTGGGGTCACATGGGTAGGACTAAGGGAGGAGCCAAGTTAGAAGGACACTAGGAGGGAGGGCCAGCCAGCACATACAATTATATCACTACATTATATCATTAGATGAGAGAATAGAAAGCAGCATCTCCAAGTTTGCAGATGACACAAAGTTGGGTGACAGGGTTGAGGATGCTAAGAGGATGTAGGGTGACTTGGACAAGTTAGGTGAGAGGGACAGTGCAGATGCAATATAATGTGGATAAATGTGAAGTTATCCCCTTTGGAGGCAAGAACAGGATAGAAGATTATTACCTTAAATGGTGTCCGATTAGGAAAAGGAGAGATGCAACGAGTCCTTGGTGTCACTGTGCACCAGTCATTGAATGTGGGCATGCAGGTACAGCAGGCAGTGAGCATGTTAGCATTCATAGCAAGAGGATTCGGGTACAGGAACAGAGAGGTTCTACTGCAGCTGTACAGGGCCTTGATGAGACCACACCTAGAGTATTGTGTACAGTTATAATCTCCTGATCTGAGGAAAGACAATCTTGCCCTAGAGGGAGTGCAAAGAAGGTTCACTAAATTGATACCAGGAATGGCAGGTCTTACATATGAAGAAAGGTTGGATGGACTAGGCTTATACTCGCTGGAATTTAGAAGATTGAGGGTGGATCTTATGGAAACTTATAAAATTCTTAAGGGATTGGACAGGCTAGGAATGTTGTTCTCAAAGTTGGGGAAAACCAGAACCAGGGGTCACAGTTTAAGATAAGGGGAAAGGCTTTTAGGACTGAGATGAAAAAAAAATATCCCCAAGAGTGGTGAATCTTTGGAATTCTTTGCCACAGCAAGTAGTTGAAGCTGGTTCTTTATCTATATTTAAGAGGGAGTTAGATTTGGCCTTTGTGGTTAAGGGGATCAGTGGGTATGGGGAGAAGCCAGGTACTGGGTACTGAGCAGATGATCAGCTATGATCAAAATGAATGGTGGTTGAGGCTTGAAGGACCAAATGGCCTATTCCTTGCAGTGAACTGAGATTCACTGGTGGTGGGTTATATTGATGGCTGGATCTACCTCCCAGCTCTGCCTCCATCTACCCAGATATAACCCTGGTTTCCCACCTAAACTCTGAGCCCCTCTGAAGACCACTGTAAGACCCGACCCTCAGTTATAAGTTAATAAAAGCATACATTCTCCCTCCAGTCATGAGAGCTTTTATTCACGCTACAATTTTATTAGCTAAACGATGAAAGCACTGCTCAAGCCAGGTATGCTGCGATAGACCCTCTAACCCCCAACATGGCTGAGGAGTTCATGTACTGACCAGACTACTTTCAGGCCTACCTGAACACGACCAGAGCTGTCTTCTGCACTGATGGAGCCAGGAGGTCTGCACTGGTTTCAAGGGTAGGAACGAAAGGTTATGCAGTCAGGGACTGCACTACATATGACACTGCCCTCGAGGCTTTGAAGGCTCAGTACCTGAAGTTGTAAAACGAGGTCCAAATGAGGCAGTGAGTTGTTCTTCATTGCCAATGGCCAGGAGAGACCATCGATGATTACCTGTTGGATCTGTGGACGATTGCCAAGAAGTGCAGGTACAAAATAGCTATGGGCCATATTCGTGAGGAAGAACAGATCCAGACACCCAAGTCGTGGAGGTCCGGTCAAGGTACATAAGGCAGCTACTGTTCAAGTCGGGTAAGAAGGACATGGGTAGCTACATTGAATTGGCCAAGTTACTGGAACAGCCAAAGCTAGAGAATGACGACCTCAAAGCCAGTGAGCTCGCTCACCCAGGTGACGGCTTCCAAGGATCAGCTGCTCCAGCTACCTCGGCCCTAATGGCTGCTGCTGTTTCCAGTGCTGGGGAGCGTTCCCACGCTAGGGAGTGCTTTTTCTGCGGCAAGAGCCGGCATCCCCAATCTTGTTTCCTGGATAAAGATTCAGTTTTCTGCAGCTGTGGCAAGAAAAGACATTGGGCGAGGGTTTGCTGCACGATGGGAAGCCCAAGGAAGTCCATGACCTGCACTGCTCCTGGATCCAATTCCAGCCCCAAGCTATCTGCCCTGACTTCGCCTGAACCCACCTGCTGTGCTACATGCCGAAGGAGGGTGGCTGCGAGAAAATGGCATGAAAATTCTAGGCAGCCATCTTGCCATGACTCAAATTCAAATTCAGCGCTATCATCGTCAGAGGAGGAGGGAGGGCGGCCATCTTGCTGCACCACGAGCTTGCCGCCATCTTACCCATGGGCAATCCAGGACAATGGAGGCCACTCGAGTGAGGAGTATGGAGTCTTTGGAGTCTTAGCCTTGACATATCTCACCAGCTTGGCAACTCCTTAGTGACTATTAAGGTAAACGAATACTCCATTAAATGCCTAATCGACACAGGACTCTACAAAAATACATCCTTCCAATTATCGTATGTGCCTTGCATCTCATTTGCATTCTACATGTATTCGAGAACATTGTTTAGTACATTCAGGAGGGAGGGATTTTATAAATCATATTTTACATTGTATGTACTTGATGAACTGTGTGCTCCAATGTTGTTGGGTCTGGATTTTCTATGTCACCTTAAAAGCGTGACCTTGGAGCATTTTGGTCTCCTGTCCCCATAACGGTTCGGAACGGAGGGCATCTAAAATCAGAACCCACATGCAGCCTCTCCACACTGAATATTGACCCCCCCCCACCTCTCTTCCCGAATCTGTCCCCAGACTACAAACCTATTGCTACCAACAGCAGGAGGTACAGGACAGTGGATCGTGACTTCATAAGTCTGAGATACAACATCTACTTAATGATGGTATCATCGAATCTAGCACCAGCCCATGGAGAGCACAAGTGGTGATGGTAAAAGGGGAAAACAAGTCCAGGCTAGTAATTGATTATAGCCAAACTATTAATAAGTACACCCTCCTGGATGCATACCCTCTTCTTCAAATTTCGGACATGGTGAATGATATCGAGCAGTATTGGGTCTATTCGACCATTGACCTGAAAGCTGCTTGGCTGGTAAAAAATTTATGCTCCTCACTGACCAGCGCTCTGCCGCATTTATGTTTAATAACGTCAAGAGGGGAAAAATCAAAAATGACAAAATTTGCAAGGTGGAGGATCGAGCTCTCCACCTACAATTATGACATTGCTTATCGGCCAGGAGCCCTTAATGACCCTCCAGATGCCTTATCCAGAGGAAGCTGTGCCTCTGCACACACCGGCCAACTGCGGTCTATGCATAATGAGCTCTGCCATCCAGGGGTTATTAGCATGGCTCATTTTGTCAAGGCACGGAATCTGCCCTACTCCATGGAAGATGTCAGGGAAACGATCAGGTCTTGCCAAGTCTACCATCCCACAAAGGCGCACCTGATTAAGTCAACTAGGCCCTTTGAATGGCTCAGTGTTGATTTTAAGGGACCTCTCCCCTCCACAAATAGGAACACCTTCTTCCTTTCTATCATTGATGAGTACTTCCGCTTCCCGTTCACCATCCCATGCCCCAACATGTCCACTTCATCAGTCATAAAGGCCCTAAATTCAATTTTCACCCTGTTCGGGTATCCCGGCTATATACATAGTGACCAGGGCTCATCTTTTATGACTGAACTGCTATGTCAGTACCTGCTGCCAAGGGGTATCGCATCCAGAATGACTACTAGTTACAACCCCCTGAGGGAATGGGCAGGTTGAAAAGGAAAAAGCCAGGTTGTCAAACTGCCCCTCAAGTTAAGAGGCCTTCCAGACTCACGCTGCCAGGAAGTCCTCCCCATGGCACTCCATTCCATCCAGTCACTACTATGTACCATGACCAGCGCTACTCCTCACGAGCTCCTATTCAATTTCGAGATAAGGTCGGGATCGGGGACTACACACTCACCTGGCTCACAACTCCTAGTCCAATCCTTCTTCTCGGGAAGCACTTGAGGAGAAAAAGACTGTCCCCCTGGTGGAAAAGATGAAATTGCTCCATGCCAATCTCACGTGGTGTACCCGGATGGCAGGGAGGACACCGTCTCCATTAGGGACCTGGCACCCGCAGGAACAGAGGGTCCGTTGCCTCAAGAGCCCTATGAGCCGTGGAGCTCATTCTCATCACCCCCAGTCAGGGCCTCAGGGAATCTGGTTTAGGAGGAAAGTGCATCCCCCTCCACCGTAGAGCTGGAGAACCGCCCGCCACTCCTCTCTCACAAGGGGACCAGGAGACTCAAGGAGTTCAAGGCCCTCCCATGCTTAGGCGCTCCACCAGGATTTCCAGACCCCCAGACCACTTAAATTTGTAAATAACTGTATATTTTTTAGAATTTTTTTTCTGAATCAATGTTCTCTATCTTCATCCACAGACCCTAAATTCTGCAGGAAGGGGTGAATGGAGCGAACTGGGATTCACTGGTGGTGTGTTGTACTGATGGCTGGCTCCACCCCCAACTTCCCATATATAACGTTGGTTTCTCACCTAAACCCTGAGCCCCTCTGAAGACCACTGTAAGAATCTACCCTCAGTTATAAGCTAATAAAAGCGTATGTTCTCCCTCCAGACATGAGAGCTTTTATTCACGTTACACTCCCACACCCATTTTCCGTTTCCTCTGCCATCTCCTTGTTGCCCATTATAATTTCTCCAGCGTCATTTTCTTTTGATCCTAAATCTACTCTCACCTCATTTTTTACTCTCAATCTACTTAAAAAAAACCTTTTGTATCCTTTTTGTTTGCTAGCCTGCTTTCAAAGTTTATCTTTTCCTTCCCAATGTCATTCTTATTTGCCTTCTGTATTTTTTTTAAAGCTTCCCAGTCCTTTATCTTCCCACTAACTTAATTCAACCCAATATGATTCTTTATCTTTTGATCCTCTCTCACCTCTTTCTAATTATTTACGGAATCATGAGGTAATGTTTCAGCTCTATAAATCTCTGGTTTGACCACACTTGTAGTATTGTGTTCAGTTCTGGTCGCTTCATTACAGGAAGAATGTTGGAGCTATGGAGAAAGTGCTGAAGAGATTTACAAGGATATTGCCTGGATTGGAGAATGTGTCACTATTTAAATCTCACCCTTGTGCCAGCATCCACCACCAAACCTGCCAATGAATTCAAGGCACTCACTACTCTCTGTGTAAAAAAAAACCTATCCCTAACATTTCCCCTAAACTTTCCTCTCCTCACCATATACAGATGTCCTCTGGTGTTTACTAATCTGGCCACTGGCCGTCCACCCACTCTTTGCTTCTCTTAAAAATCTTGTAAACTTCTATATCCTTCTTCACTCCAAAGTGAAATACTCCGGCTCTTCTAACCTTGCCATAAAGTTGTCATCACCCAGTATGATTTCTCATCAATCTGTGTGGACGTTAAACTGTTGGGATCATTCAAACGGCAATGATATGTAGCAGAAGAAAATCTTACCATTGTTCTCACTCCGAGCGCTCACTGGCATTTCCCACTCCACAAAGGGAACTGAAGCAAGGATATATTTTGGTATGGAACCATAGATTATACAAAGGAATGCTGTTACTCTTACAGGAGAACTCCTATTTCAGAATGTAAATATACATATTGTGGGAATATAGAATTTAGGTACATGCATAAGAAATGTTCAGATGAATTTAAATTTAGTCATACAGCAAGGTAACAGTCCTTTCAGCCATCGAGCCTATGCCCCCACCCCCACCAATTATATCCAATTGACCGACAATCCTAGAACATTTTGAACAGTGGGAGGAAATCAGAGGACCTGGAAGGAACTCAAGCATACACGGAAGAACATCCTTACAGATGGTGCAGGATTCGAACCCCGGACCCAATTTCTTCACTAACTCTCGTTGCACTAACTCGCCACATATGGGCTCAACCCAGACAAATGGCACCAGCTCAGTTGATGACATGGCATGCATGAATGAATTGGGCTGAAGGACCTTCTTCCGTGCTTTGTTTCTCTGTGATTTTATGATTCTACATTTTCTTTCTCTTTGAAAAGTGTTTAGTTCAAAGCCAGTAAAATGTCACCAAAATTGTGAAGCAAAAGGAAACAATAGCATTTCATAGAGTTTAACAAGGATTCCTAAGCTCTTACTTGGAGGAATAAATTCAACAATAAGCAGAAGGGCAGCAGCAAGCAACATTGAGGAAGAAACTGACACACGTCGAGGCACATGGACCGTCATCCACCATGCAACTATGTATGCTACAGCTTCGCTGACTGCAAAAATTAAGCAGTTGAGGTAAAGGTCACCATACATGTTGGGAATGCCCAGGTTTAACACAAAGTAGCCAATGGATACAATCATCCTACAATAAAACAGAGAAAAAATGACATGCTTTTCAGTGTTCTGCATAAAATTAACTTGATACATTTGCATGATTTCCAAACTTCTGTGACAACTTACACTTTAGTTCTGACTTTAAGGTTATGAAATGACTCAAGGGATTTCACCATGGGGATAATTAGACACTTGAAGAGGAAGATAATCAGATGAGGTGATCAATGTAGCGATCAACGGGGTTAAACGGGAAAGTCTGGCGACGCTGTTGTAGCGCAATGCACAGAGGCGCTGGAGAAGCACAGCAGGTCACGCAGCATCGATGGGAAGTAAAAGATAACCAACATTTTGGGCCTGAGACCTTCGTCAAGGTGTGAGGAAGAAGCAGACAGGCACCAAATGGGGTGGGGGGGGGGGAGTGGTGCAGGGAGAGGAGGGAAGAAGGGGGAGGAGTGCAGGCTAGCAGGTCAGAGGTCACAGGTGGATATTTATAGGTGGGAGGGTAGAAGAGAAAAGTTGAGGTGATAGTGGGAGGGGGTTAGCTCTCAGGTCTGGCAAGCATGCCAAAAGGGGTTAGGAAACAGAGAGAAGGGGGAGTGGTTTAACAGAAATAGAAGTTGATCTTAATGCCCTCTGGCTGGAGATCAATGGGGGAAGAGAGGAAGATGGAGAGACTACAAAGAAAACCTGAAAATTCTGGACATGAAGTTTGAGGATTAGTTTCGGAAGGACAAACATCCATTGGAGGTATTCTTAGAATTTAGTAATTACATATGAGTAAGAAAATAATAGTTGTAATATCATTTCAGACACTCGCTATGCATGTCCTCAAGCCTGATGGCCATACAATAAACGGATCTGGATCAACATGGTAGGAAGACCAGCTAATGAACAGGAAACTGAAAATATCAATGAAAGGTTGTTTTTCATCCTGGTCTGAAATGTATCGTGGATTTCCCTGTGAGTCGGTGCTCGGATCTTTAATATTTATTCCCAATCGACTTGGGGATAAAATATACTAGTTCCAAATTTGCAAGTGACACAAAAGGGGGATGAGCTGGAGAGCAAAATATTTTGAGGAAATTTAGACCAGCCAATGGAATGCGAAGAAAGGCAGCCCATGAAATTTAATACCAAGAATATGAATTGTTATATTTTGTTGGAAAAGTAATAAGACCCTAAATAAACAAGAGGGCACAATTGCAAAAAGGGGTTTAAGGACAGAGATCTGATGATGTATGTGAAAGTGACAGGACAGATTAAAAATGTGTTTGGGATACTCGGTTTTGAGGAAACTGAGATATAGAATGCAACATGAAGGAAGTCATGATGAAACTTTATAAAACACTCTTCGGGCCATAACAGGAGATCCCCACCCATTTAGGCACTTTTGAAGGATGTGGAGGGAACAGAAGGAATTTATCAAAGTAGTTCCTGGGGGCTGTAATTATATTGAAAGTGCAATATTTAACTGATGGGCTACTTGGAGGAGAGGAGGTTGGAAGGAGATCAGACAGAGGTCTTAAAATCATGGAGGGTGTGGACAAAGCAGATTAAAGGAACAAAGGTGAATGGCAAATGAACCAACAGTGATAAAAGGAAAACTATTTTTTCACAAAGCGTGGTGAAGAACAGGAATGCACTGCTAAGGGTAAGAGTGGAGGAAGATTCAATTGTGGAGCTGAATAATCATCAAGAAGGAAGGACTAGGGTGATGGCAGTGGAGTGGGACTGGACAGATTATTCTATAAACAGCCAAAAGAGATTTAATGGGCCAAATTGTCATTTTCTGTGCTTTAACTATTCTGGTCTCATGCACTGCCAGACTGAAATATCTCGCAAATTGGACTGGTCACCTTTCATTCAGATGGCATTAACATCTCCAGTTTTCTTTCACCCTCATCTCTCTATCCCCCTTTCCCTTTGCCTCCTTTCCTCCAGCTCTGTATTCACAGAGCTACCCCCGTCCCCCGATTAATTTCAGCTTTTCTACCCCGTCCTATGACCACCTATGCCCCCTTGGCTGTTGGCCTGAGCTCCTCCCACTGCCCTTCTTCTCTCTTCCCCACACCTTTTTTTTATTCAGAAACCTGTGTGCTTTTTGCTCATACCTTGATAAAGGAATCAGACCTGAAATGTTGGTTATATATTTTCACCTCCTACAGATACTGCGGGACCTGCTGAGCTGATCCAGCACTTTTGTGTATAATGTAGCATCCTCAAACTTTTTGTTTCACTCCATTCTTCTCAGTGCTGGGCATTAAATGTGCAGTCACCATCCATAGTCACAATCGTTGCTGACAGAAGCCCTGATGTTTCTTAGATGTCCAAAAAGGTAGGTACAGCTGCAGACCCCCCAAGTCATCTAAAGTTAACTGCTGATGTCAGTGGGGAAAGTGGTCTGTTGATTAGTGAACAGATTGCATGACTTATTTCTCGAATAAAGACTTAAGGGAGACCTTCTAGGTATCTATAACATTATGAACATAGAAAATTACACCTATGTAAACCTACTCCACAACAATCTAATTTTTCCCTATCTCATATCTACAACCCTCTATTTTTTTTTCCTATGTGCCTAAGAGTCTTTTGAATGTCCCTATTGTACCAGCCTCCATCACCACCCCTGGCAATGCATTCTAGGTACCCACCAATCTCTGTGTAAAGAAACATACCCCTGACATCTGCCCTTAACTTTCCTCCACTCACCATAAATAGATGTCCTCTGGTATTTGCTATTGAAGCTCCTGGAAAAAGTACTGGCTCTGTCCTAACTATGGTCCTCTTACATACCTCTATTAAGTCACCTCCTATCCTTTGTCACTCCATAGAGAAGAGCCCTCACTCTGCAACCTTGCTTCATGACATGCTCTCCAATCTAGACAACATCCTGGGAAATCTCCTCTGCACCCTCTCCAAAGCATCCATACCCTTCCTTTAATAATGCAACCAGATTTGAACACAAAGTGTAGTCTAAATGGAACTTTAAGGAGTTTCAACATTATCTCTTGGCTCTTGGAAGTCAATCCCTGTAATGGAAGGTTTAAACCATGTTTTTTACTTTTGCAGCCTTTGCTTCTGCAGGGATGAGAACCTGTTTGTTTTTTAGAATCAGCAGACATAAGCTAAATTCCACCGAGGGGCCAGAGATGCAGTTATCTGATGAGAGGACATCTGTGTACCAAGAACATTTAATCTTCCTGCTTGTTTTGGTCACAGACTGTCAGAGGCCTAGCCTTGATGCAAAATAAACCATTGTATTCAAAGTGATAAACTGAAAATTACATTATTCGATAGAAGCCTAGGCATGCTAGCTTGCTCGCTTATCTTTCTTACTGTGCTGGGAATAGGTGCTTGGGTAAGCAGTTTTTGGGTAATATAAGCCATGGTCCGGCTGCTGAAGTTTGAGACTCTCCGAGAGGTGGCAACATCTCTCAGCAAGAAGAAGAACTTCTAGAGTCCAGCTAACGTCCCGGTCGAGGGAGGTGGAGAAGCTGCTACCGGCGCCCCGACAATCTACTACAAGTGTGCAGTTGTTACCTCGCTTCGGCAGTTGGGACCAGTTCAGGCGTTGATAAGTATAGTTGAGAAGGGCTAGCATATTGTAGTTTGAAATCAGCTTTTGAATTTGTAATAAATATTTGTATAAACTGAACTGTTCTTGGTGTGTGTGTCTATTTTCTTTCGGTAGCTCAAACACTGTGACCAATCTAAAACGAACAAAGTGAGAGGTACAAGTTTACCCAGGACAATCCCCTGACTAATGAAGGCCAACACACCATATGCCATCTTAACCACCCAATCAACCTGCGCGGCCACCTCGAGGGATCTATGGACCTTGATCCAAAGATTTCTCTGTTCCTCCGCACTGTTAAGAATCCTAAAGAAGAGTGGTGATAGCATGGATGTGAGGAGAGTATTTCTACTTGCGAGGAAGACCAGAACTGGAAGTCATTATTATAAGATAGTCAATTGGAAATCCAGAAGGAAATTCAAAAGTAACTTCTTTTCCCAAATAGTGGTGAAAATGTGCAATCCATTAGCATAGGAAGTAGTTGAGACAAAGAGTGTGGATTCATTTAAGGGAATAGAGACTCACGCTGATAAGGAAAGGTGAGAGGAGGCCCAAGTGGAGCATAATTGCTGATATGGATACCTTGGGCTCAATGGCCTTTATATACTATGTAAACATAGCTCTTCTTCTTATCGCAGAATTACCTCAAATTGCAGAAAATATCTTATTGGCAGTGCAGGGAAGTTTGACAGCTACAGGTGGAGTTTAACTTTCTTGTCCAGTCCAGCAACAGGTCCTGTATTTGAGGCAATGAAGGTTTACAAATGTCCCCAGGACAACTGTCTGCCTGTCGTCACAATCGTTCCACAGCAGATGCAATATTTCTGTTTCTCCACTCAGCTCTGAATCACCTCGAAAGCAGTAGTTCATACATACGGCTGCTCTTCATCGACTATAGCTCGGCCTTCAATACCATTACTCCCTCAGTGCTAGTCAAGAAGCTACAAACTCTAGACCTCTGTGCCCCCCTCTGCAACTGGATCCTTGACTTTCTCATCAGAAGACCACAGTCAGTACGAATTGGAAACAATGTCTCCTCCTCACTGATCATTAACACAGGTCCACCCCACTGCTCTACTCACACACCCATGACTGTGTGGCCAGGATGAATTCCAATGTTATCTACAAGTTTGTCAATGACACCACAGTTGTTGGCAGAATCACAAATGGCAATGAGGGAGCATACAGGAAGGAGATTGATCAGCTCGTTGAATGGTGCAACAACAGCCTTGTGCTCAACATCAGCAAAACCAAGGAGATGATTGTGGACTTCAGGAGGAAGTCAAGGGAACATGACCCAGTCCTCATTGAGGGGTCAGTAGTGGAGAGGGTCAAGAACTTCAAATTCCTGGATGTCAACATCTCTGAGGATCTGTCCTGGAACCTCCATGTTGATGCAATCACATAGAAGGTTTGCCAGCAGCTGTACTTTGTGAGGTGTCTGCAGAAATTCAGTATGTCACCGAAGACTCTTGTAAACTTCTACGTGGAGAGCATTCTGGCTGGTTGCATCACTGTCAGGGGTGAATGCGCTAACTCTCAGGACAAGAATAAGCTCCAGAGGGTTGTTAACTCAGCCTGTGACATCAAAGGCACCAGAATTCACTCCATCGAGGACATCTACATGAGGCAGTGTCTTAAAAAAGCAGCCTCTATCCTCAAAGATCCTCACCACCTAGGCCAGGCCCTCTTCACTCTACTACCATTGGGAAAAATGTACAGGAGCCTAAAGACAAGCACTCAAGGGCACAAGGACAGCTTCTTCCCCTCTGCCATCAGATTCCTGAATAATCAATGAACCAAAGACACGGCCTTACTTTTTGTGCACTTTTTTGAGTAATGTTGTAAGATGGTTATAACATGAATGTTTGCACTAAGATGCTGATACAAAACACCGAATTTCATGACGTGTTCGTGACAATAAATTCTGATTCTGAGGAGAAAGCAACCTGCATCAGAAAGTGGTGCTAGGCCTGTGAACCATGTTGCATGGAGATAGTCCCCCTCACCTTCTGTCTTCAGGCAGGCCTATGCTGGTGGCTGAGGATCTTCCTTCACTTCCTCCAAGTGTTCATCCATCCCCTTGAACGGATTCAGGGAGGCGGTCACTTACGAACACCACATCAACATTGATGCGTACACGAGCTCAGTGACTAACTACATAGGCAAGTGCATTGAGGATGTTACGGTGATCAAATGCTGCACTGCCAGGGAAAGTCAAAAACTATGGCCAGATGCAGAGGTTCATGCATTGCTCAGAGCTCACGATGCTGCCTTCAAGACGGGTGACAAGACGGCATTAAAAGCAGCAAGGGTGGAACTCTCCTGTGCAATCAGGAAGGCAATCATGGGAACACACAGAGAATCCACTGGCACCTGTGTAATACCAGCAACAAGAGTTGCATGTGGCAGGGTATTCAAACCATAATTGACTATAAGTCAACCAGCCAGTCATCGACAATGATGCCTCCCTTTCTATCAGGTTGAATACCTTCTTCACATGGTTTTATGATTAAAAACAATGACATATTAAAGAAAGCCTTGTCTTCTATTGATGAACAGGCACCTTGCAAAGCCATGGCTGAGATGAGGGTGCACCCACACAAAGCAGCAGGACCAGACAACATACCTGGTCAGGTACTGAAGGACTGTGCAACTTAGCTAACAGCAGCCCTAATAGACATCTTCAACATCTCACTGCAAGACTCAAGGCAGACACCATCATCCTGGTGCCCATAATTGGACAAAACATCTACCACCCAGTGGCACTGACCTCAATGGTCATGAGGTGTTTTGAGTGATTGGTAATGCATCAGCGACATTAGAATCATTCCAGTTTGCCTACCATCCAATCTGGTCCATGAATGATGCCTTTGACCTTCCATTCTATCCTGACCCACCTGGCTGTTGTTCATTGACTTCAGTTTGGTATTCAACATGATCCTAACTCAGATTGGTGGACAAACTGTCCTTTCTGGGACTCAACATCCCTCTCTGTAACTGGATTCTGGACTTCTTCAGCAAAAAACCAGTCCAGGTTGGAAACAAAATCTCAAGTCCCATCACCCTGATCACTGGCACACCTCAGGGCTGTGCCTTAAGCTCACTACTGTTTGTGTTGCTAATCCACGATTGCACGGCCAGATTCAGTTCAAATAGAAACATCAAGTTTGCAGACAATGCAACAGGTAGTTGGCCTCACGGGCAACAGCAATGAGTCAGCTTACAGATGGGAGGATGGATGCCTCGTAAAATGGTGAGAGAACAACAACCTGAGTCTCAATATGGAGAAGATAAAGGAGATAATGGTGGATTTCCGGGGGATGAAAGCTGACCACTCTCAATTGCACATCAATGGTTCGATCACGGAGAGTACAAAGTTCCTTGGTGTGCACGTAAAGGACAAGCTCTCCTGGACCCACAACATCTCCTCATTGGGAGGGCAAGTCTACCAGCACCCATTTTGACATCACTTTACAGGAGCACAATTGAGAACATCCTGTCTGGCTGCATCATTGTGTGATATGGTCGCTTCAAAGCATCGGCTGGAAGTCAATACAGAGGATCATCAAAATGGCTGAGAAAATCGCCGGGGTCTCCCTTTCCTCTATTGATGATATTTACCAGGAGCATTGCTTGAATAAGGCTCAAAGAATTATAAAGAAATGTTTCCTTCCGGCACACAGTATTTATGATCCACGATCTTCAAGAAGGAGGTACAGGGGCATCAAAATCAGGACTGCTAGGTTGGAAAATTGCTTCTTCCCACAGGCTGTGAGATTGATAAACAGTATCCAGTAACCAAATAAAATAATTAAATTTATATCTTTATTTACATATGTGCTGTGTATTATGTGTGTATACTGTATGTGTGCACCATGGTCTCGAGAAATGCTGTTTCATCTGGTTGTATATGTACAGTCAGAAGATAATAAACTTGAACCTGAACAAAGGCTGAGTGGAAATGGGATGCATTGAGCTCAACACCAGGTTTTCCACTTTTTTCTTGTATGGGATCTTGTATTTCTACCAGCACACAGAGGTGAAAGCAGGCTGGTACAGGCTTACACAATATATTGGTAATGACTTCAGTTATCTTTGCAAAGGAATTTACATAACATATTGGTTACAAAAAATTAAATGCCTTTCATCCCTGGCTACATAGGTAGACTAAATTTCAGAAAAGCAAAATAAAACTACAGATGGTGGGAAATTCAAAATACTCAAAAGGTCAGGCATCGAGTTTGGATAAGGAAACAATGAACAATTTGGGTCAATAACGTTTCATCAGAATTGAATCATCATTTTAGATGAGAAAGTGCAAAGAAGTGCTGGAGCAATGGGGAGGTTGATAATTGATAGAAAATAGTAAAGAATAAATGGTAGAAGATATAATGTAAGATAAAAGGATGCAGAAAGCAGACAAGAAACAAAGGAACCTTGGGGCCACATTAGAATAGCAGAATTATAAACTGTCATTGGGTTTGGTATATCCCTGCAAATGTCTCCTCTTCTGTCATGGCTCTGTACTGTCCCTGGATTGTTTTCCAGGCAGATCAGTTAATATTTTGGGTGACACGGTTAGCATAACGGTCAGCATGATGCTATTGCAGTGCCAGTGACCCAAATTCGAATCCGCCACTGTCTATAATGAGTTTGTATCTTCTCCCTGTGTCTGCATAGGCTTTCCCCATGCGCTTTTGTTTCCTCCCACCCTTTAAAATGTACAAGGTTGTAGATTCATTTGGGTGTAATTGGGTGGCACAGAATTGGCTTCTACTAAGCTGCAAATAATAAGAATTTTAGTGAAGCGTGTCTTCTGCTCACAATGTCGACCCCACCACATTCAGAAAACCAAGCACAGATCCATTTAGGCTACAAGAGTGACATCAAATTTCTCATATTCCCTAACTCTAATCTCTATCCTAATTTCACATTGAACTCCTGCACATCCTTGATGTTTTCAATAAAGCTTAGTATAAATGTATGAAGCATCATTATGTTCTGACCAGGCTTGATATAGCCTTTCAGTAGGGCGTGGCATGATGGCGTAGGAGAGAGACATGTTGAAACATCTTTCCCAGCAGATTTGCATAAAAGCCTGTGTTGAAGTGACCTAAAACTACATCAAAGTAATTAATCTGAGATTTAATAAGCAATCAGTTACAACTATGAAGAAAACTAGAGCTCAAACTATGAAAAACACCGACTTTAAGACCATCAGCAAGTTTGGAAGAAGTTCGGCCTACCTTGGAAACAGAGTCTGCGGCCTTGATTATTCCTCTCTCTCGTCCCCCCCCCCTTCCTGCCGCAGACAGCGACAAGTGTCAGTAGCACTGCCACCTGTACTGAGGAGCCCTGGGAAAGATGGCGTCCGGAGCTCCCCTCCCAAAGCCGACGAGACAGTGTGCATGCGCACAATACCGAGTGTTTTTAACCCCGAGGGCGAGGCTGCTACTCGTCGATCCTGTGAGTCTGGATCGCCTGAGAATAGGCCATATACCCAAGGGGAGGGGGAGGGGAGCTGAAAAGGAACATAAAGGGGCAGCAGAAGGGGGAGAAGATCAAACTTATGGACACAACTCTGGAGAAGAGCTGATCAGTGACCCAGAAGAAGAAGAGCCTGAAAAACTCCAGACTGGTCAGGGTCGGCCTTTTACTGAACACAAAGAATATTTTGATGGACTATTTCAAGTTATGCTACAACACATGTCAATGGGTTTTAACTCTGTATTAGAGATGATATTTCTAATGTTAAGGCAGAAATGGTGAAACATGCAAAGGTGGCAGATAAAGTGCAAGAAAAGGTAAAAATAATGGATGATATATTGGAGGACTCTTAAATCTATTGGTCAATATCAAGAAAAAATTGACATGTATGATAAATCTTTTATGGGATGGAGAGTTGAGAAAGAAGATTTATTGAAAAAAATTGATACGCTGGAGAATCAGAGCCGTAGGAATAATGTGAAGATAGTTGGATTACCAGAAGTGTTTGAAGGATCAGATCTGGTGAAATTTTTTCGTGAATGGATACCAAAGGTGTTGGGTGCTGAAATGTTTTCAGAGGGGTTGGTATTGGACGGAGTACATAAAGCCTTAAGACATAAACCAATGCCTGGTCAGCAACCCCGATTGGTTTTGATTCGATGCCTGAGATATCAAGATAGGGAATTAATTTTGCGACTGGCAGTACAGAATGAAAAACAACATGGAGGCCCTTTGATGGTTCAAAACAGAAGGGTATATTTTTATGCGGACTTAAGTCAGAATGTTATTAAATGGCGTAAAGAAATGAACCCAGCAAAAACAATTCTTTGGCAGAAAGGTTATAAATTTACTTTTCGATTCCCTCCAGAGTTGAAAGTTTTCTATGATGATTATGATTCTCTTTTTTTTGATAATGAGAGAGAAGCTTTCACGAAGTCTTTACTGGATCTTAAGAAAGATCGGTCCTCTCCAACTCAAATGAGAAAGAATGGAAGTGGAGAGGTGTCTTTGAAGGGGAGGAAGAAGAAAGGGAAGAAAGATCAATTGGAGGAAACGCAACGAGAGAGTTCGAGCGATTCTGAAGAGGATTCGATGGATGAAGATCAAGTGAACAATGAATTGGGGGAAACTTACCATACTTAAGATGTGAATTTTAAAGTTGTGATAAATCTGTTGGGGGGGGGGGATGTGAACACAAAGTAACTCAGCAGAAACCGTCACTCGCTTAGTGGTTTGGGCTGCTACCCATGTTTTTAGGGAGTTAATACTTGTTACTTGGAAGGGTGCTGAAGGAGGTGGGAATAGGATTTTATATATATAAATATATATGTTTTTCTCTTTTTATTTCAGGGGGTGATTCGTTTGACATGTTGGGGTGGAGATCCAGCTACAAAGACTATGGAGAGGATAAAGTGGATGGCTAATCTAAAATTTGCTACTTTCAATGTGAATGGGCTCAATAATCCAATTAAGTAAAAGAAAGTGTTAAATTATATTAAGAAATTTAAAGTGGATGTTGCTTTTTTGCAAGAAAAGCATTTAACAGATAGTGAACATCAAAAATTAAAAATAGATTGGGTAGGCCAAGTTATTTATTCTTCTTTCAATTCAAAAGTGAGAGAGGTTGCGATTTTAATTCATAAGAATTTATGTTTTTCTTTGGAATCTGTATATGAGGCTATTGGGAGAGTGTTGATAGTTAATTGTAAGATTTTTTTCAGAATCTTGGACTTTGGCGAATTTTTATGCACCGAATGTCGATGATGAAAAACCTTTTCAGGATGTCTTGCTTAATATGTCAGAATCTAAAGATCATATGATAACAGAAGGGATTTTAATTGTGGCTTGGACCCAGTGATGGAAAAATCAGGTAAAATTTTACATAAGAAAAAAATGGCTAAGAAGCTGTTGTTTTTGATGAAGGAATTTAGTTTAATTGACGTATGGAGGAAGATGAATGTAAAAGAGAAAGATTATTCATATTATTCAGCACATTCCAATACTTATTCTAGAATTAACTTTTTTTAATGTCGAACCAATTAATGGATAATGTAGTGGAGACTGAATATAAAGCTAGGCTTTTATCTGACCATTTATTAGTGTTGTTAATGTATGTTGGGACTGAAGTGGTGCAACCTTCTTATCGTTGGTTTAATCCATCATTGTTAAAAGATGAGGGATTTTGTAAGTGTATAACAGAACAAATTCCACAATTTTTGGACATAAATAGAGACTCAGTGACTAGTAAATTTATATTGTGGGATGCATTTAAAGCATTTTTGAGAGGACAGATTATTTGTTATACAGTTAGATTGAAAAAAAAGTATTCAGCTAAATCAGAAAGGTTAGAACAGGAAATTGGAGTTTTAGAAAAGGAGAAAAAGAATAAGGAGAAGAGAGGTAAATTGGATGCTTTGAAATTGGAATATAGTACGTTATAAACATAGAGTTGAAAGGCTATTACAACGATCTAATCAGAGATATTATGAGTTAGGAGATGAAACATATAAGGTATTAACATGGCAGTTTAAATCTGAACAAATGTCAAGAAGGATAAAGGCAATGAGGAAGAATTCAGGGGTATCTTGTAGATTGCAACATATTAATGAACAGTTCGAGGAATTTTATAGGAAAT
Source organism: Narcine bancroftii (assembly GCF_036971445.1). NCBI lineage: Eukaryota > Metazoa > Chordata > Chondrichthyes > Torpediniformes > Narcinidae > Narcine > Narcine bancroftii. The sequence continues at coordinate 133,162,382 of NC_091469.1, forward strand.
TGTATACTTCTGATATAAGACAGGATGAGACCAAAATAGAGGAGTTTTTAAGTAGACTGCAATTGCCAAGATTGAATGACTAGACTAGGGATCAGTTGGAGTGGACAATTGGTTTGACAGCAATTAGATCGGCTTTAAACTCTATGCCAAATGGTAAATCTCCAGGGGAGGATGGGTTTATGGTAGAATTTTTAAAAAAGTTTCAAAATTTATTTTTCCCAGTATTTGAGAAAGTTCTTCAACAGGTATCGGATACGCAATCAGTTCCAGAATCGTTTATTCAGGCAATTATTATGGTGATTCTTAAAAAAAGATAAAGATCCATTAAACCAAGGGTTTTATAGACCAATTTCATTATTGAATGTTGATTATAAGATTTCGACTAAGGTTTTGGCAAACAGATTAGCACAGTATTTACTGAATTTCATTCATATTGATCAAACGGGTTTTATTAAAGTGAGATACTCAGCAGATAATGTGGGTAAATTGATTAGTTTGATAAATGTTTCTAGGGAAGAATCCCATTTGCCTTTGGTCCTGTCATTGGATGCAGAAAAACCCTTTGATAGGGTAGGATTGTTTTTTTTTATTTAAAGTATTTGAAAATTTTCGGTTTGCAACAATGTTTATTAATTGGATTAAGGCAATATATAAATTACCTAAGGTGAGAGTGATGACTAATGGAATTTTATCAGACTCCTTTAACTTAGAATGCTCTACTAGACAAGGGTGTCCTTTGTTTCCGGCCTTGTTTGCATTGGTGATTGAACCTTTAGTGCAATTAATAAGACAGGAAGATAATATAAAGGGAATTTCATCAGATTTAATGGAACATAAAATTAGTTTATTTGCAGATGATTTATTGGTTTATGTGACTGACCCAAACGAGTCCCTGAAGGTATTGCAGTAAAAATGCAAAATGCATTGCCCGATTGAGACCATCCACAAATTGGAAGAACAACACCTCATATTCTGTCTGGGCACCCTCCAGCCAGACAGTATTAACATCGACCTCTGGTTTCCATTAGGTCACCTTCCCCCAACCCCTCATCTCTCTCATTCCCTCTCCCTGTGTCTCCTTTCCTCCAACTCTGCCTTCACAGAGTTACTATCACACCCTTCCCACCACCAACCTGCCCTATCCATTCTCATCATTTCTCTCCTCCCTCCTATCCATGACCACCTATGGCCATAGGGCTGTTGGCTATGTTTTTTTCTCTTGCCCTCCTTCTATCCTCCTCTGCCTTTTAATTCAGGCACTTGGCTGGTTTTTGCTCATGTCTTTAAGAAGGACCCAGGCCTGAAACATTGTTTGTATATCTTTGCCTCCAATGGACACTGCTGAGTTTCTCCAGCAATTTTGTGCATTTACTATTTCCAAATGTGGATTGCTTTTTCCTGGATGGTATCAAGCCTCTTGAGTGTTGTTGGACCTGTACTCCTTCAGGATGATGGAAAGAATTCTATCAACTTCCCAGTTGTAAATTGTAGATTGTGGAAGGGCTTTGGGGTGTCAGGCAGTGAGTCACCTACTGCCTGATACCCAGAATTAGGCCTGCTCTTGTGGCCAGAGCATTTATGCTGCTATTCTATTTGGATCAGTGATAACCTTCAGGAAGTTGATGGTGAGAGATTCAGCAATGATTATCTAAATGAATGTCAAGGAAAGATGTTCAAACTTTCTTTTACTGGTGATGGCCATTGCCTGGCACCTTTCCCAAAATATTGTCTCTCTTGATGAATATGGACTTTCATTTGCTGCAAAGTTGTTGATGTTGAACATTGGCAATTATCCACAAACATTGGCCATTTCTGACCTTGCAATGGAAGAATAGTCATTGATGAGGCAGCTAAAGATAGTTGGGTGAAAGACAAAGCCCTGATTAGTTCCTACACCAATGCTTTGAGCCTATGATTATTGATCACCGACAATCACCACCACCTTCCCTTGCACCAGGTAGGACCCCTAATCAATGGAGTGCTTTTTCCCTATGGCTTCCCATGTTTTCAGCCATTTTACAGATATTAACAATTCATATTTGCTGAAAACTGGCATCTGTGATGAAAGAATGACAGGAGGGAGCTAGGATGGATTGTCCATGGAATAAATAGCTGAACATGACTCAAGGTTTCAGCTATGCTTTCATGCTCACATATGTGCCTCTGCCACCAATTAGAATGGGGTGGTTCAAGGTCAAGGAAACTCCTACGTTCATTGGTTGTTTAATTGTCAAAACAATTCATAATTGAGTGAACACCAATACTTTGATCAGATTCTGATAGTGAGATTATTTAGCTGATAGCCTCTGCAGTCAAAATGCAGCCTTGCTGTGTTCCAGGTTGGTGCTCCATATTTAGGTATCTCATCTACTGCTCCTAGCGTGCTTTTTTGTCTTCCTCAATGAACCAGGGTTGATATTCCTGATTTGATTGTAGCAATAGATTGAGGGATATGTTGGGCGATAAGACTCCTTGTTAAAATGGTAATTTTCACCAACGGTAAAAGTTTTCAAGTTGAACCCAAAGGATTCTCAAATATGATAGCATGCTGCAAGCTTAACTTTTAAAACACCTTTCACAAAGCAGGTGTGTGTGGTGTCCCAAGTAAAGCACTAGACTTGGGATTTCGTCTTATAGAGCCACTGATTATTCAAAACAAACACACATCTATCTGAGAGAAACTGGTGTCTTCATTATGGCTAATAACAACTCCAACCCAATGACCAACTCATAAAAAGATTCCAAGCACAAGAGACTTCAGATATTGGATTCTCGAGTGAAAAGCAATCTGCAGGAGGAACACAGTGGATCGAACAGCATCTGAGTGGGAGTTAGTAATTATTAAAGTTTTCCATTATGACATAAAAAAATTCCATTCAATCCCAATTGGACCCGTTGAATTTCATTTGTGTATCGCACTCAACCCCAGCATCTGCAGACTTTCCTCTTTAACGCCATGTAGCTCTATTGCATAGCTAATCTCAAATTGTATGCCACCACACATTACCTGCAGTATTTTTGCAGGTTTTTATATTTCTAAGGTATTTGTGATTTCTTTCCTAACTCATTCTGTTGTCATCCAACACAGTTTGTAACCATTTCCTGTTGCAGGTGTTACCATTTTACTTTGAAGAGTGCATGTTTCATTTAATGCATTGGTTCACTAAAACAGTGCCTTCTGTGAAATGTGAACTCATTTGTTTCTATTAATCAAATGCATATGTTTAACTTGCACTGCAAAAGGCTGAGAAATCAAGGAAAATGACACATTTTTACAAGAGTAGCAATAATAAACATTTCAGGACATATTCTCATGAATAATGTTTAAAAATTGTCAGTTTTTAAGGTGTGATCGCTCCGTAGAATTTTAACATAGTGTAAATATCCAAAGTAACTTTATGCATTAAATTGTAAAAAATGGTCCCACTGTGATTTGATAATGAACCACAACCATAAATATAATGAGCCGATACAATTTGGACCATTAATTATGGTGAAAACACTTTGCTGATAGAGTCTCTACTCACCATACAAAGAAAGAAAGAATTGTGATATTCCGTATATTTGGTGTTTTTATCAAATCCATGTAACCATATAGATACTTTTGGTCATCTGAGATATTAAGATGCTAAAAGAAAGAAAAAAAAACAAATGAATTTTCAACACTTGCATCAACATTGTACTCGACTTGTTTTAACTATATAAACCACATTTTATGCAAAACATTTCCTTAACTAATCTGCTCCATTATACAATGGAAGTAATCTTGAATTATGACATTCAATACCATTAACATTGAAAGTAGTGTTCTGAATACAATTAAAAACATTTTAAAAGCAACCTCGTTTTTTTGATAGCTTCAGAGTTAAAGTTCCAATGTAGTTTTATTACATTTTGAGTTACAGTATCAGAGCAACTAAATCACAAAGTGGAAGACAATGGCAGCACACATTCAGAATTATCATCCAGAAATTCTTCAGTATTAACTATATATAAATGTGTTTTATCCAGTGTAAAACCCTATTGTGTTGGTTTCTGGTTTGAAATACATTGCTGTTAAATATTGACATAGTGCTGTTTGCTTGGATGATGGCTTCTTGATGTTGAATGGGTACATAATAATGTCATTTCTCATGCACTGATGGTTTGGAGCACTGCAAGCCAAAGTTAAACCGTGTGGTTCCAACACATATATATCATTGGACACAATTAGGATTGAGTAAAATTGCTTTTTAAAATTGCAAATACTAGAATTCTGCATTAAAAGGCAGAAAATATAGGTTAAAAGTGAAGAGTGCATGACCAGAATGCTAATTTTCTTTTTTCTTGGATGCTGTTTAACCTGATGAGTGTATCCAGATTTTTAAGATTTTAACAGCGTTGCTTTCTCTGCAGGGGTATGATTTAAAGGGAATCATCCTGAAAAGCTCACAACTCAAAATAATATGCTCTTAAACCTACCTTCACTTTTCCAGCATCCACGCCCAAACCCACAGTGCACACCTAGCTCTGTAGTACTAATCCCCTCCCAGTCCATCCTAACAAACGTCACCCAACAATTCCCCTCCATATCTACCTGTCCGTGGACCAAGCACAGACACTGATCACACAGTTCTCAGATTCTGACCTTTTGATCTCCAGCACCCAACCCTAACACACTGACTTCTGGATGACTCAACAACATAATCTCCAACAGTGAATGTTGGACTGATCCAGCAATCCAAACCTCTGAAGAGAAAACGTGGGGCTAAAACAACAACCCCCAGCCTGCCACCAAACAGCAACTGTATGCCTGATTTCCCCCTTCCTTTCCATCATCCCTCCAAGACCCCACCATTACCAGCATTTAGCCTACTCTCTCAAACCCTCACCAATACCTTGCCGATGCCTCTTATCACTGGTCTTTTATCCTGTGACACTGCTCTCCTATACCCATCCCAGGATTATTCTGATTTTCTTCATTCATTTTGTACTGCCAAGGTGAGAAAGCAAGATCATTCTCTTGGATAAGCTAATAGGTAATATCCAACCTACCTTTCATTGGGCCTTGGGCACTACTGAACATCCACATGACAGGCAGACAACCAAAATTATTATTAATACACCGCTTTCCATTGTTTTAGAGTCCTCCTGTGGGTTCCTTTTAATTTCTGGATCTCTACTCAACTTTTCAAAGGTCCAGGAGAACCAAAGAGGTTTAAGAGTCTAAATACATAAATCAATCAAAGAAGCTAGACAGATAAAAGTCTAATGGAAAGTGGGCCTTTATCTCAAGGAGACAGAATGCAAATTAACAGAAATATCATGTTATAGCTCTGGAAAACTCAAAGTTGACACCAATGCATTCTGTATGTGCTCAACTCTGGAACATGTCTGCCTTTTGGGAGTGCCATCTCGTCCCTCAAAAAGTATTTTGCAACTTAAGACATCAGATTAGGAGGGCAAGTGGTGCAGACTGGGCTATCAGTTCCTTTTAGTCTAAAGGATTAAGGGGTAATCTCACTGATAAGTTTAACATGATTAAAGGAACTCATGACAGGAAATAATCTATTTTCTTGCAAGGAAGTCCGGAACCCAGCCCCTTGGAGGTGATGGGAAACCTCCCGTAATTCAAATGATAGAGAATTTCTCAAATCCACTTGTCCCAAAAGCACTGAGGCTGCGAATCAGATGTAAATTCCAAATCTGTGCACTTAATAGAATGTTGCTGGACAAGATTTATTAAGAACGAGGGCAGTAGGTAGAATTAAAAACCAGATCAGCTGTAAGTTAACTCAATGGCAAGTTGAGTGTACCAAATAGGTTTAAACATCTAAGAATCATGGAAGGAGGATATTCAGAACACCATACTAATGAACTAATGCTGATTCCCTAACCTAGTGGTTCTCAACCTTCTTTATTCACAAACCACCTTACTTCATCCCTTACTAACCACATGACACTTTAAGTATAGGATGCCGTAAGTGCTCTGTGGTTAGTAAGGGATGACTTAAGGTGGCATGTGAGTGGAGAAAAATTATTGAGAAGCCCAACCCTAACCTTTCTCCAGAACCTATTCTAAGAACTAATTCAAGGATAAATGTCTTAGTGCCACTTTATTTCTTTTCCAATTCACTGTTATAACTTACAATTGTAATAACCGTAAATATGCATGCATAATGCAAAACATTTTGTAACAAAATTCGAGCTCAAAGTAGGGGGTCACATTATACACGAGGTTATTATTTTAACAATTTTTTTCTGCCAGGTTTAATGATCAGTAAGATTATCAACAGCTGCCGACATTGACGGCAGCACGACTAGGTTGGGCGGGTGGGGGGGGGGTGAGAGAGAGAGATAGCAGCGTGACTCGGGCGGGCAGGAGGGAGGAGAGAGAGAGGGCTGCATGACTCAGGAGGGCGGGGGGGGGGTCGTATTATACATGGGGGTAAAATTTTTCTCCCTTCTCCTCCTCAAACATTATACTCAAAACGCATTATACACACATACTTACAGTAAGCATCTTATTCAGAAAAAAAACAGACATATTAGTGCTTGATATTGACATATTTTAACAGCAACCCATGACAAAAAGAATTAAAAGTGAAATAATTACCGTAAAATCTCTGGAACTAGTGATCGGAAATATCACTCCAACATGGGTAATCCCATTTTTTTTAGCAAAATCTTGAACTATTTCTTCTGCTTCACTCACTCGACCTTTATTAATCAGCCACCTAGGTGACTCAGGTATAAGCCTGATAAAAATTAATCAAACAGTGGTCTGGCCAACAAAGCTGTGCTGGAATAAATAAAGCTGTGGACTAAAAGAACCATAACACAGACAAGTTACTCAGTTTAATTTGAATACAGTAAAACCCCCAGCATCCGGCACCTCTGGGAGATTGGGAGATGTCAGATAAGTGAATTTGCCAGCTTCTTGAGATTGCATGCTGCGTGAATTGGAGAAGTGACCACTTAACCACCAATTTAAAACTTTTGTACTTTTTAACCCATTTATTTTCTGCAATTTTTTTTGACGGATGCTTGAATTCGGATAACTGTATAATCCAGATGTGTTTCGCTTAAGAATTATCTTTGAGTGCCTCCATGCAGAAAGAATCAAGCACTATTCAAGCATGTTTTAATTCATACCAGAAGATTGAATTCTCTGCTATGTAAAGTAGTTGCAGCAAAGAACAAACTTGTATTAAAAGAGAGATAGATATGAGCGAGAAATAAAAAGAAGAATGATTGAACATCTAATAGGTCGCTGATGATACCACTCCAGCAGGGTGTATAAAAGGGGCGATGAGCCAGTATACAGGAGGGAGATTGAAAGCTTGGCTAAATGGTGTACTAACAATAACCTGTCACTCAATGTCACCAAAACCAAAGAGCAGATTGAAGACTTTAGGAAAGGAAAACCAGACATATACAACCCAGTAATATTGGGGGATCAGAAATGGAGAAGGTGAGCAACTTTAAATTCTTGGAGGTTCTGATCTTGGAGGACCTGTCCTGGACCCACATTATTATGGGAGTCATCATGGGAGACTTTAATTTGCATATAGATTGGACTAGTCAAATTGGTAAAAATACAGAGGAGGAGGAATTCCTTGAATGTTTACGGGACGGTTATCTAGTACAATATGGCGAGGAACCAACTCGGGAGCAGGCCATTTTAGATTGGGTATTATGCAATGATAAGGGGCTAATCAGCAATCTTGTTGTGCGAGGCCCTTTGGGTAGGAGCGATCACAATATGATCGAATCCTCACTCGACATGGAGAGTGATGAAATTAAAACCGAGACTAAGGTCCTGAATTTAAATAAAGGGAATTATGATGGTATGAGACGGGAGTTGAGTAAGATTGATTGGGTGGTGTTTATTCGGGAGTTGACTGTGGATAGACAATGGAAAGCATTCACAGATCTAATGGAGAAATTGCAAAAATCGTTTATACCGGTTTGGCATAAAAATAAACCAAAAAAGGTGACTCAACCGTGGATAACAAGGGAAATTAGAGACAGCATTGGGTCCAAAGAGAGAGCATATCAATTGGCCAAAAAATGTACTGCAACCGAAGACTGGGAGCAGTTCAAGATGCAACAAAGGAGGACAAAGGGATTAATCAAGAGAGCAAAAATAAATTACGAAAGTAAGCTTGCGGCAAATATAAAAACCGACAGCAAAAGCTTTTATAAATATGTCAAGAGGAAAAGATTGGTGAAATCCAGAGTAGGTCCTTTGCAGTCGGAATCAGGGGAATATATAATGGGGAATAAGGAAATGGCAGACCAATTAAATTCTTACTTTAGTTCTGTTTTCACAAGAGAGGATACAAATAACCCCCCAAGGATGTTGGGAAACATAGAGACTAATGCAAGGGAGGAACTGAAAGAAATCAGTATCTCTAAGGACATGGTCTTGGGGAAATTGATGGGATTGAAGGCAGATAAATCCCAAGGGCTTGATAATCTACATCCTAGGGTACTCAAGGAAGTGGCCATTCAGATAGCAGATGCTTTAAGAATTATTTTCCAGAACTCGATAGACTCAGGATCAGTACCCATGGATTGGAGGGTAGCTAATGTTACCCCACTATTTAAAAAGGGGGGTAGAGAAAAAGCGGGGAATTATAGGCCGGTGAGCCTTACATCAGTAGTGGGCAAAATGATGGAATCCATTATTAAGGATGTAATAGCGGAGCATATGACTAGCAGAGAAGGGATCGGACAGAGTCAACATGGATTTACAAAAGGTAAATCGTGCTTGACAAATCTATTGGAATTCTTTGAGATGGTGACAGGTAAAATAGATGGGGGAGAGCCAGTGGATGTGGTGTACCTGGACTTCCAAAAGGCCTTCGATAAGGTCCCGCATAAATGACTGGCTTCCAAAATCAAGGCTCATGGGATTGGGGGCAAAGTATTGATGTGGATTGAGAACTGGCTGGCAGGTAGAAGACAGAGAGTTGGGATAAATGGTTCGTTTTCTGAGTGGCAGGCGGTGACCAGTGGGGTACCACAGGGATCTCTACTGGGACCCCAGCTGTTCACAATTTACATCAATGATCTGGATGAGGGGATTGGATGTAATATCTCCAAATTTGCAGATCACACTAAGCTAGGAGGGGTTGTGTGCACGGAAGAGGGGGTCAGGAAGCTCCAGTGTGATTTGGATAAATTGAGGGACTGGGCAGATACATGGCAAATGCACTACAATGTGGATAAATGTGAGGTTATCCACTTTGGTAATACAAACCGGAGGGCAGGTTACTATTTGAATGGCAATAGATTAAGAGATGGGGAAGTGCAGAGAGACCTAGGGGTACTTGTACATCAGTCTCTGAAGGCGAGCATGCAGGTACAGCAGGCGGTTAAAAAGGCAAATGGCATGTTGGCCTTCATATCAAGAGGGTTTGAGTATAGGAACAAGGATACCTTACTGCAGCTGTACAGGGCTTTGGTGAGACCCCACCTGGAGTATTGTGTGCAGTTTTGGTCACCTTATCTAAGGAAGGATGTTCTTGCAATGGAGGGAGTGCAGAGGCGATTCACCAGGCTGATACTTGGAATGGCAGGAATGACTTATGAGGAAAGATTGCGCAAATTGGGATTGTACTCGCTGGAGTTTAGAAGATTGAGAGGGGATCTCATAGAGACATATAAAATTCTGGCAGGACTGGACAGAATGGATGCAGATGGGATTTTTCCAAGGATGGGAAAATCCAGAACCCGGGGCCATGGTTTGAGGATAATAGGCAAACCATTTAGGACCGAGATGAGGAGGAATTTCTTGACCCAGAGGGTAGTGAATCTGTGGAATTCATTGCCACAGTGGGCAGTAGAGGCAGGTTCATTAAATATATTTAAGAGGGAATTAGATCTATTTCTTCAGTATAAGGGTATTAAAGGTTACGGAGAGAAGGCGGGGACGGGGTACTGAACTTTAAGATCAGCCATGATCTCGTTGAATGGCGGAGCAGGCTCGAAGGGTCGAATGACCTACTCCTGCTCCTATCTCCTATCTTCTACGTTAATGCCATTAGAGCCTCTACTTCCTCAGGAGTTTGCAGAGGTTCGGTATGTCATCGAAACTTTGGCAAACTTCGACAGATGAGTAGTGGAAAGTGTGCTGACCGACTGCATCAAGGCCTGTTATAGGGGTGAGGTGGTGTGGGAGGGAACCACTATCTCTGAGAGAAACATCCTGCAAAAAGTAGTGGACTCAGCCCAATACATCACAGGTAAAACTCCCTCTGCCATCAAGAACAATGACATGATACACTGCTGTCAGAGAGCAGTGGCAATTATCAAGGATAATTATTCTCACTGCTATCATTAGGACTGAGATACAGGTGCCACAGGTCTCGCACCTCCACATTCAGGAATAGTTGCTATCCTTCAACAATTAGGCTCCTGAACAACCAATTCATTCATTTAAGGATTTTCACTTTGCTCGTTATTTATTTATTACTGAATATTTATACTTCAGTATTTGTATAGTTTGTTTACAATTCTTTCTTTGAGTAGCGTTTACAATGACTGGTAATTAGAAATTCTGCCTGGCCCGCAGAAAAGGAATCTTAGATTTGTACGTGATGGACTTTGACAATAAATTTGAACTTTGACTTTGAATAATAACTGTGGCACAGTGGAGTTATTGGGAGAACTGATGTAACTTCAGCTCCAGTGATCAGAATTTAATCCTGCTTCCTGATTCTGTCTGTGTCAAGTTTACACTTTCTCAGTCATTGCATAGTTTTAATTTAGGTTTTCCAGATTCCTCTCACTTCCCAAAGACGTGTGGGCTGTTTGGTTAGCTGTAATTTGTCCCTAGTGTGTAGGTGATGGGAAAATGATGAGAATAACATGGATTGGTGTGGATGTGCGCTTGATGTTTGATGTAAATCCCATGAGCCAAATGCCTATTTCTGCTTCGTGACTCAACAAATACGAATTTCCCACCTGGATCAAATGGCTTATTTCTGAGCTGTAAATTCTGTGTATTTTCTTAAGAAAATAAGAGAGAGTCTGCTGTAAGAAACTATAGGGTGAATGAGACTGCTGCAGAATGCTCTTCCAGGATGGACACTGCAGGGGGCGGTACAGTGACATAACTCAATGATTGGATCGTACTGTCTCCCATTCCCTCCCTGATCATTTGTCAACATGATATCCTGAAGCCAGGATTGAAATTATCTTTAATAATATTCACAATTGCTTTGCTATTTTGAGACAATATGACGACTTTAGTGTGCAATTCTAAACCTTCATTTTCAGGTCCAGCACTCCAAAGATATGAACTCAGACCCAGTAAAATTAAGAATTTCTTGCAACCTTTGTTAACTCCACAGCCACATGTCAGGTTGGTGCACAATTGCACAGATCTAATCAGAAGTAGAATGACAAAGGGGCAATTATACTTCCAAGGGCATTACCACTAACAAACAATTCTCTCCTGCAAATTAAAGTAGAAATAAATAAGATGGAGCTTTGATTCTGCTCCAGGTGGGTGGCGCACTATTACAACTTGAAAGTATCACAAAGGATTCCCCACATTATCCCAAAGGGCAGAAAATAATTTATTAGAACTATTACTCTCAGCTTTTCATGTTTAGGTATTTTATTAAAAAGTCTTGATTAATTCAAAAATGGACCAGGGTTGTAGGTCAATTGGGTATAATTGGCTGAAAGGGCCTGTTGTATGTCTAAAAATTTATATTTTTACCATCCATTTCTTCAGAGACTACTCCTGACAACATTGCATTAAAAATAACGTAAAACACGAAGCTTTATTAAGGACAAATCCATCTCTAAAGGCAGAAAGGTCACCACTGGTAGGCACTCTGAACGTCTCACTCCACTGGAGAGGATGCAACTAGCCAATAGAATTGGAGAGGCTCGTCATAAGACTTAAAAAAAAATACCCTCAGCTAAATTTATGTGAGGTTCGATACTCAGCAATAGTTTCCTAATGTCCTTCTGTTGATGTGGCAAAACACAACAAAAACAAAGGAACATTCTGTTCTTCCTCTGCTACTTTGCACTTCAGGGATGCTTAAGATATTTACTAGGCTTTAATCAGCTGATTGACATTCCAACTCTCCTTGGCAACTCCTGAAGGAGAAATCAGGGCCCTTAAGTCTGTTCTTAAGGTCAAGTTTGGACAAGGATGTGGCTTCAGTAAATTAAATTGTTTGCAAAAAAGTTAGCTGGGATCAAGAGTTAAACAATAAAATCTGCAGATGTGTGGTCGTTTGCAATACACAAATGTGCTGGAGTAACTCAGCAGGTCTCATAACATGCATTCCTTCCTCCCTCCTCTCCTCTCATCTCTCCAAACCCCCCCTCCCCACAACTGTTCTATTGAGATGCCTGCTTATTTTTGCTTATCCCCCAAAGCCTTGGTTACTTCCTACAGATGCTGAGTGACCTGCAGAATATCTCCAATTCGACACTGTAACACCCAATCACATTGAATAGGCCCCACAACTCCACTCTCCTTTGGGAACTTCCTCAAGGGCCACAAACTCAAATTGAAAGCTTCCAGTTGATGAGCATTCTAAGACATGGCATGGTTCTGTAACAAAATTCAAAGCCTAGTTTCAGGTTGGGCCTTGGTTATTTGACCTTAACAAGATACAGCTCCCAATTTCAAGTCCAATTTGAGTCAGAATTTTATCCAGAATTATAATTATGGAACAAGAAAGAAGAAAATAAAACACTTTCATAAACTTAGAACTCTATTTTATCTGTATACTAATCATGCACATTCTGTTGTTTAGTTTTTATTAAAAGATTATTAATAATAGTCCAAAAATATTAACTCACCACCAAAAAGAAAGGTACAAAATTTCTGGGAGAGTCAAAGCAAGGAGTAACATCCTCCATTCACGGATATAATATGCAAAGAATGGCAGAATAGTGTAGCCTATGGCATAGAACAGGCAGATACCCAGTGTTGAGTAAGCATTCCTTTCAACTTTTCCCAGGATTTCAGTTCCTATTCAGAGAGAGATATTTTTTAAAAATGATATAAATAAGTTTATGGTTGTGAACAAGATCGTCTGCAGATGCTGGAGTCTAGTGCAGTGCACAAAAGTGTAGGAGAAACTCAACAGATCATAGAACAATCGAACCATAGAACACTACAGCACAGAAACAGGTGTTCAGTCCTTCAAGTCCATGCCAAACTACTATTCTGCCGAGTCTCACTGACCTGCACCCAGACCATGTCCCTCCCACCTATGGATCTTCCCAAATTTGTCTTAAATGTCAAAATTGAGACTGCATTCACCAACTCAGCTGGCAGCTAGTTCCACACTTCCACTACTCTCTGCGTGAATAAGTTCTCCCTAGTGTTCCCTTTAAACCAGTGGATCTCAACATTTTCCTTTCCACTCACATACCACTTTAAGTATTCCTTCTGGCATGGGTGCTCTGTGATTAGTAAGGGATTTCTTAAGGTGGTATGTGGGTGGAAAGAAAAACCACTGTTTTAATCGTACCTAATTGACTCGTTATGTGCACGGTTTCATAACTCCAAAGGAAATGGGCTAATGACAATTTTTCTCAAGCAAAATATTTCAGGAACAATTGGGTCTCGAGCAATGATTCTCAACCTCTCCTTCCCACTCACATACCACCATAAGCAATTCCTTACTAATCACAGAGCACCAATGGCACAGGGATTGCTTAAAGTGGTATGTGAGTGGAAAGAAAAAGGTTGAAAACCACTCCTTTAAACTTATCCGCTTTCACCCTTAACCAATGTCCCCTAAGTCAGTCAGCATCCAAAGAAAGTAAAAAGCTGTCGACATTTTGGGCCTGAGGTTTTCTTCATGAGTGAGTTATAAATGACTCTATTATCAGCCATCAATATCTTGGTATATGTATCTTTCATGCAAATTTTGAAAATAATTTCAACAAAACATTTTACTGAAGATATCTAAAAGAGTAACAACATGCAAAAATATTTCAGTATTCATTGGCATCTTTTTTTTCTGCAAATACACTTTAAATTCCCCAATTAAAATAAATATTCAAAAACATATCTCAGATTCTGGTAAACAGTATCATACATTTAATACCACAATAAACCCATGGTTGTTGCCACTGAGAAGGTCAAGAGCTGCATAATCAAGGGAACACCACTACTAGCACCCACCCAAGTCATACAACTTCCTGCCTTAGAAAGATATATTGCTGTTGCCCTCATGAGGCAATTTCCCTGGTAATTAAGGGCAATACAATAAGAGCAATGGTTAGCATAAAGCTATTACTGCACCAGTGATCTGGGTTTGAATCTGGCGCTGTCTCTAAGGAGTGTGTATGTTCTCCCTGTGACCTGTATGTGTTTTCCCTGTGTGCTCTAGCTTCCCACGTAGATATGGGGAGAGCAGACAAACTCCTTTCGGACAGCATTGGATTCAAATAGGCAGGACTATATTTAAAAATTCCCACAAATAAAATGATTTAAATAATCCCAGCCAACTATTCAGCCTCTTATCTAATGGTGGTGAGGACAGCTTTAACAATGTTGTTTCTGACAACATTGTCTGACTGGCTTAATGCAACCTAGATTGTATACCTAAAATGGATGAGAGGGGGGGGGGTGGGGGGGTGGCTTGGGAGGAGGGGAGGGGGGGGAGAAAAAGTCACTGTATATGTGTGAAAAAGAAATAGTGTATATCATGGCTAATGTGATTTATGGTGTGAAAAATAAAAAAATTTAAAAAAAAAACAAAAAAAAAAATGTTGTTTCATCTTCCTTCCATAGTTCTCTTCCCACAATTCGCGGTGGAGGATTTAGAATGGCACGTTAATTTATTCCCTGGAATTACTTTCACAAAGGATGGAATTTGGACTTGATAAATTCCTAGAGGGCCAATAATCTGATATTTGGCCTTCTAACATTTGATCGTTTCACTATTGGACAACATGCTTAATGTGATGACTTGTCTGGATGGCACCCAAAACAAAAGCTTGTTATTGTTTATATGACAATAAACAATTCAAGTCTTGAAAAATATTATTGTGTTTGTCTTAGTTGAGATTCACCAGAATTGCAACATACTTAAGAATTTATTTTACATAAGAACTCGTTGCTGAATTTAGATGTGAATATCTTGGCATTTCAGTGGTGCATGTTTGCTGTGAGTGCCAAGAGAACCATGTTAAACCATTCAGAAATTTTATCTATGATTACAGAGAACACCTCTGATCCAGTGATTATTGGGGAATCAGAGGTGGAGACTGTGGGTCAATTTAAGTCTTTGGGAATCACCATCTCTTTTGATAAATGTATCAATTATTAAATATTCAAATTGACTTTGTTCAGGTAATCTGAAATTTGTCCCTAACTTTCTTTTTAAATATGACTTAAGCTGATAATAAGAAAAAATTGTATTATTTGGTATATTATACTTATCTTTCAATTGTTCAAAAATCAACAGAACCCAAAAGACAATCCTTTATCCTTTTTATTCCACAATTACACAAAATATCAAAAGAAACATTATAAACCATAAAAGGAATCAATCAAAGGATTTTGCTTTAATAACATTCTAGCCAACTGATCATTCTTCATTCCCCTTTCTACATGGATTCCATTCCATACTTTAAGTATATGTTTCAAAATTGCACTCTTAACAATCCTTCACGCCATTTAAACAAAATATGCTCAGAATTATTTTCTCCTATTTTACTCATTTCCCCTTCCTCCTTTATCCTCCCTTCCTTCTCCATTCTTCCTTCCCCCTCCCTCCCCCTTCCTCCCTCACCCACTTCCTCCTCCCTTTCCCCCTCTCCCCCCCCTTCTAGTCCAGTCTATCTCAATGCTGCAATTGACAGGTTCAATACACATCTTACCCCATCGAGCACCTACACGGTATGTTTGTCTTGGGTTGGAAGGCAGGTTTCAACGGATCGTGGATAAGCATGTTCCTTCATTCCTTCTTTCCTCACAAACACCTTCCTCCTTACACTTTTACCTTGAGCCCTCTTTCATTTCCCTGATCCCTCAGATCCCTCAGCTTCATCCCTCATTCTCGTTAAGACGTTGAAACAGCTATAGCACAGAGCAATTTCTCCATATTCTCTGCCTCCATGTTTATATCTTAGTTCTACTTTGAGCCCTTCCTCTGGCATTTTACACTCAGGGAAACGCTTCATTGCAAGTCAACAACAAAACACGCAGAATGCTTTGGAGTGTGGTTTCTATTCTATGTAAAGAAAGCATTAAAATGATAAGAAAATAATGGTCATCTTATGACCAACTAAAACATTACTTTTCTTATGAAACTAAGGTAAAAGAAAAGCGGAGTGCATTGTTTATGAAGCTAGCCAAAATATAGTACGTACCTAAAAGGAGAATAAAGTAATACAAAGTTCTTTAGATCATCCATTGACAACAGCACATTCAAAGATGGGTGAGTGGGGGTCACAGACTGAAATCATTTAAAAACTATGCTTTTTTGTGTAGTCAGTGGGAGAGAAGTATAGAAAACACTGACTTGATTAATTCACAGGGAAGGGAGGGCATAAACTTTGAGCAGAGTCCTAAGGGGGCCATAGCCAAAAAAGGCCGAACTGGCCTGTTTCTGTGCTCCAATTGTTAGATGGTTTTATATATACCTTTGGTGAGATAGATCTTGGCACATTTCTCTGAGTTTTTAGAAGCAACTTTTTCAAAGATGCATGAAACATCAAAACTTCCAGCACAGCATAGGCCCGTCATCCCATAGTGTTCTAATGACTAATAACTTACTCCAACAGCTGCCCAGAATCTGCCTACTGCATAACCTTCCATTTTTCTGTTTCATGTACCTATCTAATGGTCTCTTATAAGATCCTTTTGTACCTGCCTCCATCACCATTGCTGGCAGCACATTCCATGCACCCACCACGCTTAAAACATACCTCTTATCTTGGTTCTTACTCCCAAGTGCCTTAAAACTATGCCCCTCATGTTAGCTATTTCACCCCTGGGGGGGGAATAAAAGCCTCTGGCAACCCACATGATCAATGCCTTTCATCATCTTATGCAATCTTCATCCAGAGGAGAAAAGAATAAGTTTGTACAAGGCATACTCTTAATCCAGGCATCATCCTTGTAAATCTCTTCTGCACCCTCTCTATAGCATTCACACCCTTCCTGTAGTGAGGTGACCAGAAATGATCACAATATTCCAAGTAGGGTCTAACTACATGCACTTGAAAAACACAAATATACCTAACCTTGAAGTAAGTACAGTGAGCATCACAGTTAACGCAACGCTGTTACAGCACCAGTAATCAGGACCGGGGTTCAAATCTTGCGCTGTCTGTAAGGAGTTGGAATGTTCTGCATGGGGTTTCCCCTGGTGCTCCAGTTTCCTCCCACCATTCAGTACCTACGAGGGGTTGTATAACAGTTGTGTGTAATTGGAAGGCACGGGTTCGTGGGCCTGTTACCGTGCTGTATGTCTAAATTTAAATTTAAATTTGTGACCCAGGAATGTCTGGGCACAATTCATCTTAACATGGCTGACATTTTCCTGACACTTAAAGATGTCAAAGACCATGCTAAGAGAAATTGAAACTTATGTGTGTGATCTGTGGCAACTGATAGAGAAACTGGGAGGATGTAGCACAGAAATTGAAAATGTCAGAAATCTGCCACATACAGTTTCTAATGTCAGTAAGCTGGAAAAGGTGCAGAAAATATTCATAATGACATTACTGGGCCTGGAAGGCATGAATTTGCCTACCACCAGAATCATTCCAAAGCAGATACAATTGGCTTTCCACTCAGTCTGGATCACCTGGACAACAGTAACACAAACATTCAGGCTGCTTTTCATCTATTACAGCTCAGCTTTCAACACCATGATACCTTCAGTCCTAATCAGCAAGCTAAAAACACTGGGCCACTGCACCTCATTCTGCAACTGGATCCTTGATTTCCTTACCGGAAGACCATAAACAGTACGAATTTGAAACAATGCTTCCTCCTCTCTGCCAATCAACACATCTACAGCTGTGTGGATTAGCATAATTCAGATGCCATCCACAAATTTGCCAATAACACCATAGTTGTTGGCAGAATCACAGATAACAAGGAGGAATCGTACAGGAGTGAGATAGATCAGCTAGTTGAGTGCTGTTCCAATAACAATCTGCACTCACTATTAGGAAAACTAAGGACTTGATTGTGGACTTCAGGAAGGGGAAACCAGGAGAGTACAAACCAGTCCTCATTGAGGGGTCAGCAGTAGATAGGATAATTACTGGAAGTCACCATTGTAAAGGTTAAAACCTTGTGTTTTTGATTCTTAGTTAATTTTGTGCTTGTCTCTTTAAGAAAGACTGTTGTTTGTAGTGTTACCATAGTGACCATAACCTAATATGTCATAATATCTGTTCAGACTAAGAGCTTGCATCACGTTTTTCGACACACTATGAAGGAGACGTGAGCGTGAGATCATTTTCTTTGAATTCGTCTTATTCTTTATCTCTTTGAAGTAAAATATCATTTTTTTTAAATACAGTATATGGTTTGTTTATTCATTGTTATGAACATCTTTATGTGAAATTATGAGGTGGTGTCTTAATAAAGCACCCTCTATCCTCAAAGACCCCCACTACCCAGGCCATGCCCTCTTCACTCTGCTACCATCGGGGAGGAGGTACAGGAACCTAAAGACGAGCACTCAGCGGCACAAGGACAGCTTCTTCCCCGCTGCTATCAGATTCCTGAATAATCAATGAACCAAAGACACTGCCTTACTTTTCGTGCACTATTTTTTTTTAAATTTTTTGTTGAAAAAGTGGTTACATGAATATTTGCTCTATGATACTGCAGCAAAACGCTGAATTTTGTGACATGTTCATGACGATAAATTCTGATTCTGATTCAGGCCTGCTAATAGCCCGAGAGTCTGAGCTGCCCAATTATACCAAATTGACCTGCAGCCCCATATGTTTTGAAAAATGGGAGGAAACCGAAGCACCTGGAGGAAATCCACGCAAACACTGCAAGAACATTCTAACTCCTTACAGACAGTGCAAAATTCAAATCCAGGTCCCGGAAACTGATGCTGTAACAGTGTTGCAGTAACCACTACGCTAACCATACTGCCCCGATTAAGTCACCTGTCATCATAAAAAGTGACTTAATCAGGGAACTCCAAAGAGAAAAGCCATAGTTCTGCTACTGTTGCCTCAAAAGAAATATTTTCCAATCCAGGCAACATCCTGGCAAATCTCTGCATGCTCTTCACAGCTTCCACATCTTTCCTGTAATGAGGCAACCAGAACTGAACACAATATTCTAAATGTGATAATCACAGGCCCTTTGATTGATCTGTAACTTTGAAAGCTGCTGGGCCATTCAAGGCAGCCTAATTAATCAGGGCAGACAATTATTTTGAGGATGGGGTGGGGGAGATTCTCAGTCTCAAAAGAATACCCCTCCCCTCATTTCCATGGAGTTCTTTTTCTGCAGGTGAAAACCGTACGCGACTCTGTGTACAAGACACCTTTCATGCTGCTTTTTAGACATTTTTCCACAATTCCATAAATATTTTTTAGGATACCATAGCAGGGTATGAGGGTAAGGTTAAATTTTTATGAATACTTCTGCTAATTTTATTGAGAACCATTTTTTAACTAAATGCCATGAAAAATGAAACAGTTCATTTAAAAATAGTCAATCAAGTTGCACTAAAATCTTTGATTTCTTTTGGAATCATATAATTTTGTACAAATTCAACTTACCCAGAACAAATGCAGATACATATTTTGACACATCTCCAATGCCAATAAAAAAGTACAGAATGCAGAATATTTCCCAACTCCAAGAGACCACTTGAATTAAACTCAAGACTATTTGCATCAGCAGTGCTCCAAAAAGAACCGATTTTCTCCCATATCTTTAAATACAAGATAGAAAGCAAATATTATATTTATTAACAAGTGTCATGCATTTTATTGAACTGATTTTTTTTGCCAACCTACGTCAATCCACCCTAGCCCATTCTTTTCCACATCAGTATCAATATGCATTCCTAATTTACGTGAATAAATCTTACCTAAACCAGGTCATGACTTAAACCCCTTTCACACTTGCCAGTGATCCCAGGAATCAAATGTCAATCGGCCTTTAAAGTGATAAGTGTGAAAGCAAAATTTGTTCAGTGCCGGCATCAGATGACATCATCTCACTCCGGGGATTGACGGCCTCAATCGCCTTGTACATCTGCAGACGCCAGCGTTGAGATCAGGCAAGTGTGAAACCGTCAATCACTTCTCTCTTTTGCATGCCACGTCATGCAAGCTCTTCCGGTTAAAGGTAGAACAGACCAAACACCGGGGAGTGTGAAAGTGTGAAAGCATTCAGAGTCCCGGTGAGGAGAGGTCAAACCCCCATTCCCATCCTGGAACACTGAACGGCCGATTTACAGGGATACAAGTGTGAAAGGGGCTTTAATCTCCACACCACACTCTCACCCCACCTACTAAGATTAATTTAAAATAAGGAATGCCCTCTTTTCTTTTCTTCCGTACCACTTTCCCCCCCTTTATCCTCCCCTTTCCTCCCATTTTTTTACCCCTTTTCCACCCAGCTCCACAACCATACACCCCCCCCCACTTCTCTTTGGTTTCTTCCCCAATTTTGCCCTGGATTCTCCCACCTCTTCCCCCCACCACCACCAAACTTCAATTCGATTTGGTCTCCCTTTATACCAGTTTTGTCACCTGACTTTGTCTTCTAATCACCTACTCCGCTCTCGATGACTCCTCTTCCTTCTGAGCCCTTTATCTTTTCTGGCCACTCCCTCCCTTTGTCTGGCATCTTCCAAGCTCCTGTCTCTGACTATCAAGACAACCAGACATTGTATCAGATTTCAGAAATTTAGAATTTCCCAATTTCATAAACCTTTTTTGTTTCTTTCAGCTGTGACATGTAACATGCATTTATTTAGCTGTTTTAGAGATCTTCTTATCAAATAACTATTTCCATTCACATTCTCACAGGTTTAACTCTCATTTCATTTATTCCTCGCTGGAATGCATTCTCTTTAGATTGACTGTACCTGTCTGAAATGTGTCCCGAAATAAATGCACCAAATGTCATTCCCACAAAGAACACTGACATGGTAAAGGGTCCTTTCCAATTGTTTTCACAGACAAGATTCCACTGCAAGAAAGGCAAAGTAAATCATTAACATTCTGCTTTGGGAAAATAATTATTTCTTTCAGAAAAGTAAAATTAAATTATGCTACAAAGTTATGCTAAGGACACACAGTAGCCTTTTAATCTTTTTTTAATGTTTAGTTGATCACATTTTCCCCCAGTTTTCCAGTTCATCATCGATAGGTCACAGAACAGAAGAAACAGAAGAACACTAGAAGTAGGAGCTGGAGTAGAACATCTGGCCTGTGAGGACTGTGCCTGAACAGACATAACTGCTGCGGAGACCACAGATGATCTCATTCGGGATGCCTATGTGGCCGGGGTTCGATCGAATGAGGTGAGGAAGCGCCTGATAGAGCACGGGGGAGAAAACCTAGAGGACATGATCCGGATCGCAGAGATGATGGAGGCTGCGGTCTTAAGTATGGACATATACTCTCGGGGCTGGACCCCACACTCTGATGTGAGTAGGATGCCCTCCCTGTACCCTACTACTGCTGCTACACTGCCCGATGCGATACCAAAGTGTTATTTCTGTGGGAGGAATAAGCACAGCAGGTCCCAGTGCCCGATGAGAAAAGCCAGGTGCCAGAAGTACCTTAAAAATGGCCACTTTGCTGCAGTCTGTCATTCCAAAATGGCCGCCGTCAAACACAGTCCCTCGTGTGAAGCCCAATCGCCACTCTCCATTTCAAACACTTCCTCAGAGCTCTCGTCCAATAAGAGCGATGTCTCCACCACGCGGTAGCGCCTGACGTCACAGGGCAGACGCCAAGCATGGAAGATACAACCCACCCTCACCGCAATGACGTTCACCCTACCTCACGAAGCAACGTCCGACCAGGCCCCAGCCCTGACCTCAACGGCCCCCGCTGCTGCCAACCAGGGACCCGCCATCACCGCTGACCAGGGACCCAGCACCGCTGCCGACCGGGGACCCGCTGCCGCTACCAACTGGGGACCCACCACCACCGAGACAGCTAACCAGGTACCCACAACTGTGACTGACGCTGCCGACCAGGGACATGGTGCCGCGACCGTCATTACTGACCCAGTACCCACCGATGCTGCCGACCAGGGACCCGCCGCTGCTGACCGCCCGACTGATCGCCCCACCGCCGACAGCAAGCAGCGACCCCCAACACTTACCGTTGGCTGGCCAACACCCCCAGCAGGCTGCAGGCAGCAACACCAACTCCTCGATGCTGTCTCTTCAGGCCCAACTGTTTGCGTGATGTCATCACGCAGGACTCCACTGTCCCCATTACAAGTCTTTGCATCAATAACCCTCGATCAGGACTTCCCCCAATGCCTCACAAAAGCTATGGAACTGATTAAAGTGCATGGACCCTATACCAATTGTATATTTGACTTGGGGTCAAGTGACAGTTTTATCCGCCCAGACCTGGCCCACCATTGCAGACTGGCTATTTTCCCCGCTGCACAGAGAATTTCATTGGCGACCAGATCGGACTCAACTGGGGTAAAGGGGTACTGTGTGGCGACCCTGAAAGTCCAGGGCATCACATTAGTCTTTCCCCAATTGAGCGCCCTTGCTCTGCTGGGACTGGATTTTCAGTGCCACTTTCAAACCGTTTCCCTGCATTTCGGGGGGCCTCACGCTCCATTCTCTGTCTGTAACCACTCCACCCCGGAAGCCTCCTGCCACCGGCAGCCCGAGCCACCTGCCCCGTGCCCCGGGGCCTCACCTGTAGTCTCTCCATCCTCCGAGTTGCTCCACCAGCGCTTTTTGCAAACCTCATCCCTGGCTGGAAGCCTGTGGCCACCAAAAGCTGGCAATATAGTTATGAACACAGAAAATTCATCACAAGTGAGGTGCGCAGACTGCTGGATGAGGGCATTATTGAATCTAGCTCGAGTCCATGGAGGGCCCAGGTGGTGGTTGTTAAAAACGGGGAGAAGCCGCAGATGGTGGTTGACTACAGCCAGACAATCAACCACTTCACGCTTCTGGATGTGTACCCCCTTCCACGGATCACAGATGTGGTGAATCAGATCATCCAATACCGTGTATTTTCCACCATTGACTTACGTTCGGCCTATCATCAGCTCCCAATCCGCCGAGAATACCGACCTTTCATGGCCTTCAAAGCAAATGGGCAGCTGTATCAATTCCTCAGGGAACCCTTTGGGGTCGTAAATGGCGTTACGGTCTTCCAGCGGGAAATGGACCAGATGGTGGACCAGAATGAGCTGCCTGCTACTTTCCCGTATCAGGACAACGTCACCATCTGTGGCCATGACACAGAGGATCACGATGCCAACCTTGAGAAATTGTTTCAGACTGCAACTCGGCTTCACTTGACCTACAATTTCGACAAGTGTGTCTTCCGGTCCACTCAGCTTGCAATTCTGGGTTATGTGGTGGAGAACGGGGTGGTCATGCTGGACCCTGACCGCATACCTCCCCTCATGGACTTGCACCCCCCACCCCCTCCACCCCCCCCCCCCCCCACACCCAGAAGGCACTCAGATGCTGCCTGGGCTTTTTCTCTTACTATGCCCAATGGGTTCCACACTATGCTGACAAGACACGGCCACTCCTCCCCCCTGTCAACCAAAACCAGAGCGGCCTTTGACCGCATCAAATCGGATATCGCTGCTGCAACGCTGCATGCCATCAACGAGTCCATTCCGTTCCAAGTCGAGAGCAATGCGTCGGACTTTGCACTGGCAGCCACTTTGAACCAGGCCGGCCAGCCAGTAACCTTCTTCTCCAGAACCCTCCAGGGTCCTGAGAGCCAACACTCCTCTATCAAGAAGGAGGCCCAAAGCAGTACATTGTTGGAGACACCACCTCACTGACAGTTGCTTTACGCTGCTGACCGACCAACCTTCATGTTTAGCAATACCCAGTGAGGTAAGATCAAGAATGACAAAATTGCCAGGTGGAGAATCGAGCTCTCCACTTTTAATTGTGACATACTGTATTGGCCTGGTAAACTCAATGACCCACCAGATGCACTCTCCAGGGGGACTTGTGCCAACATATAACTGGACAAGCTGCAGAGACTCCACAAGGAGCTCTGTCATCTAGGGGTCACTAGGTTTGCGCACTTTGTCAAAGCTCATAACCTGCCCAACACAGTCAAGGAGATTCGCTCCATGACCCGAGCCTGCCCGGTGTGCGCTGAGTGCAAGTGCCACTTCCTCCGTCTGGAGAACACCCACGTCATTAAAGCCACCCGCCACTTTGAGCATCTCAGCATAGACTTCAAGGGGCCTCTACAGTCGACCAACCATAACACCTACATCTCTATGGCCATTGACGAGTACTCCCGCTTCCCGTTCGCTATGCCCTGCTCAGACATGACTGCCTCCTCAGTTATAGAGGCCCAGCACAGCATCTTCGCCATCTTCAGGTACCCCAGTTACATCCACAGTGACAGGGGGTCCTTGTTTATGAGAGCAGAGCTGCGGCAGTACCTTCTGGAGCATGGTATTACTTCAAGCAGGACCACCAGCTATAACCCACCCGGTAATGGGCAAGTCGAAAGAGAGGATACCATCATCTAGAAACCACAGCCGCCGAATCGTCTCAACCTGTAACTATTGTGTGTACATAGTTGGTGTGATTTCTTGTTACTGCCCCCCACCCCCGCCCCGCCCCGGGACAATTTTAAAGAAGGGGGTGAATGTGGTGGTACACCACCAGCCTACTGCAGGGGGGGGGCAACTTATGTACCTGCAGGAGTGTAAGGGGGACAGGACAACATCTGGCCGGCTGCCAATCAGTCAGCTTGAATCGATCAAGCGCCACCCGGTCGGGTATCAATCACCCTCCGGGATATAAGCCTGCACTGGCCTACCGAGGCCTGTCACTGAGTTGCTGCAGCCACAGCCAGCCTGGCTCTGTGGAGCCTTTTGTGGATTAAAGCCTGTTGTTCAGTCTTTACCTTGTATGTGTCTGATTCTGTCTAACAGCGCACCACAGTTATGTGCTACACAAAATTCTGAAGAGAAAATAAGGTTTAATAGTCTTCAGAATGATTGAGGTAGTATTTTTCTGATTTCAACAAAAAAGGGATACATAGAAGATTTAATGGTTGTGAACAGAGGAAGTAAATGGCATCTTCTACATTCACCCAGAATCCAGGTTAGACAACCTGAAAATTAAAGACTTAATATCAATTGTAGTAAGCCCATTTGAAACTGGCCTACAAGAGGGTGTTTTGAGTGTTGAGTTTCCAAGTCATTTAAAGAATTATTTTTTTGTTTAATAGAAAGAAGCCATGACAATGTGGTGAAAAAAGCTATGATCAGTGATGGCTTGCTCCTTCTATTTCTCCCACCTACTGGACCTATTTTCAGGCCAGCAGAGTCCGGAGCCACCGAAAATCAGTCAGCTCTCAATGAGCAGGATGCGTCAGAAACATTTTCAAATAAGGTCAGTTTCAAGCAGGCTACCATGGGAAATGTAACTCTTTTGTTGTTAATAATATGTAAATGGACATAATATGATGACACAATAGTCAGCTGGAGGTACAAAACTGATGCACAAAATATTGTGATAAATGAAGACCACTCACCTCACTGACAATTGTAGAAATGTATCTGTCTCTGCTGTACACCCAACCATCCACACAATGCTCTATTTCTCGTGTTGAGTCATTGAAACTATCTTGCACCTGATGTTTGAATCTGGTGCATTTACTGTATACTTGCTTTTCATCCTCTGCCAAGGGTAGGAGTAAACTCAGATTCCCAAAGGTAGCTTCTGCGAAGGTGTCATTCGAAGAATTGGACAGACGGCAGTGGTGCTGAGGGGTATCTGCCAGGAATACCATAGACAGGCTCATATAGCCACTTGGGATCGTTCCAATACAAAGAAAAATAAATATTCTTTTCTGGTAAAAGCCCCAACTCCCCAGGAAAGCAGTAGCTTCATCGTAATCTTGCATCTTTGATTTCTTCTTGAAATGATCTTGCACTGCAGCTGATGACTTCACTTACAACAATGGAAAAGCACAATCTCTTTTGCCAGTGTTGAGATAAGTTCCAATGCAGACAGTTCCAATCACACTGGTCAAAAATGCATAAACTAATCACAATATTTACAATCCACATTCAACATATACTTCATTCTCCTGGCTGTGAGATCAGCTTCAAACCAAGTTTTCATATCAGACATAAATAAACCACTACCTATTGCATGTTAATATATCACCAGCTGAAAGACCTTTCATGATAACATCATACTGCCTCTAAACATTTCCCAAACAAGCTTCTTTTTTTTGCTCTTTGTTTCGTACCTCCTCCAGATTTCACACATGGATAGAGCAATGCCTTAATTGGTTGCTTGTCTATTGACTGACATGGCTTTTCAAAGCTTATTAATATATGCTCAAGAATTTAAAACTGACTAATCTTTCTATGAACCAGAGGATGTAGTAGAATTTTGTAATTAATATCTAAATGTGATCAGCAGATGTAATCAAAGTTTCACTGAGAAAAAAAAATTGTTGCTGGTCAGATTACATTACTCACCTTGAAGAATTTTTATTTTCCTTGTTCTCTATTTCTGCCTTAATTGATTAAATAAGACTTTTTCATAATAGCCAGAGGGAATTAACCTTGTGCCTGAAATTTGACAATAATATCAAATCTACATGTGCACTAAAACAGATTTGGGTGGCACGCTAACTAATTCTATTTGACTATTGGTTAATTTCGGTTTAATTGCATAGGTTATATTCAGGGAGGTGTGTGAGTGATGGTCCTGGGGTGTGTGGAGGGCATGCTTATCCAATGTTACTAACATGCCTTCTAAGATTAGTCAGCTTTAAATTCTTGAGCATTCCCCAGTTTCGAGTTCACCCTTAATTCTACTTCACAGCTGTCTCGTGCTGTGGTGCTATTAATATTTCTTAAGATTTGGCCCTGAATTAATTTTGGCTTGCTGAACGCTTGTACCTAAATATAAACATCTCCGATCGGCAAGCGAACCTGTCCATGAGACTGCCCAACTGCATGATTTGCAGGCTTCTCGAAGTTCAAAAATTTGAGTCTCTCTCAACTTGCAGTAGCTTACTCTACCAATGCTTTACAACATCTGATTCAGAAGATGTCAGTAATCTTTTTAAATTTTATTTCTAGCTTGGAGGAAGCCAAATCTGGCCATTTAAACCCATGCTGCCCAATTACACCCAAATTACTTTAAAACCCTGTATGTTTTGGAGGGGGGGAGGAAATCAGAGCACCCAGGGAAAACCTACAAAGACAAAGGGAGAACATACATACTCCTTAAAGACAGAGGCGGATTAGAACCCAGGTCACTGGCGTTGAATTAGTGTAATGCTAACTGCTACACTAAGTGTGCCACACAATACTTCTTGAACGGAATAAAACATTTTAGTCAAACACCTGAGGCAAATTCAGGTCCATATAATTTGTTCTTTTATTTGAACTGTGTGATCAGCTTTATATGAGGGAAATGTACATCTTGGCATTATGAACATAAGATTGGTGGAATAATGGACATTGAGGAAGGCTCTCAAAGCATGCAGCAGAATCTGAACCAGCTGGAAGAACAGACGGATCCAGGAATACAGATACATATGTAATTCCTCAAAAGTGGCATAATGGGTAAATAGGATCAAAAAGGAAGATTTAGACAAATTGTTTTCATAAATCAAAGTATTCATTACAGGAGTTGGAATGAATTGAAGTTGCATAAGACAGTTGTGAGGCCAAATTTGGAGTTTGAGTACAGTTTTGGTCACTGACATTGTGAAGAAAGCACGTCAGTGTCTTTACTTCCTCAGATGTTTGCAGAGGTTTGGTATGTGATCAGAAACCTTGATGTGTAGGGGAAAGTGTGCCGTCCAACTGCACCATGGCCTGTTATGGGGCCACCAATATTTCTGAGAGGAAAGCCCTGCAAAAGCCAATGCATCACAGACAAAACTCTCCTCACCATTGAGAACATCTACATGAATGTTGCCATGGGAGACCAGCAGCATTTATCAAGGATTCACATCCAGCACACGCTCTGTTCTTGATGCTGCCATCATGAAAGAGGTCCAGGTCCCACAATATTCATACCACTAGGTTCGTGAACAGTTGCTTACCTTCCACCATCAGACTCATAAACAACAAAGTTGATCGGAGACTCATTTAAGGACTCGTAATTTGCTTGTTATTTATTATTGAATATTTATTTTTTCAGTGTTGCATAGTCAGTCTGTTTACATTTCTTTCATTGTTTATGGTTCTCCCTTTTCTTGATTTTATAGTTACCAATAAGTAGAAACTCTGCCTGAGTTGCAGGTAAAATAATCTCAGGGTTGTACATTTGAATTTTGACTTTGACTACTTACAGGAAAGATATCAATATGATTGAAAGAGTGCATAAAACATTTACAAGGATGTTGCCAGGACTTGAGGAGGTGAGCCATAGGGAAAGGTTGAATAGTCAGGACTTTATTTTCTGGAGCGTCGGAGAATGAAGAAACATTTGATAGAGATATTCAAAATTATGAAGGGTATAAACAGGGTAAATGCAAAGAGGCTTTTTTTCTACTGAAGTTGGGTGAGAGAAGAACTGGAGGATATAGGTTAAGGGTGAAAGGTGAACTGTTTAAGAGGAACACTTGGGGAAACTTCACTCAGAGAGTGGTTAGATTGTGCAATGAGCTATCAGCAGAAGTGATTCCATTTTTACATTTACATCTGACAAATACCAAAAATAAGATAGAAACTCAATTTTAATAATTATGACCATTTGGGGACTTTTGCTTTGGCAATAACAAATGAGTTTCTTGTCATATACATTGAACATGTGCACATATGCACCAAGATTCTTACCTGGTGAAGTCATGAACTCTACATTAAATTAAAAAAAATACAAGGTAAAGATTGATAATAAATATTCACAATTACCAAAGTAAAAATGTTGCATTACAGAACTGCAAACGGGGTCATTTTTGGTGTGAGAGTAGTTCATGATTTATGTATGTGGAAAGAAGAAGTTCAAGAGCCTGATAGCTATTAGAAATAAATGGTTCTTGAACCTAGAGGTGGCTGGTCTTCAGGTTTCTGAACCTTCTACCTGAGGTTGGCAGTGAGCAGAGGTTGTGACCAGGGTGATAGGAATCCATAATGATGTTGGGCTGTGTTCCTGAGGCAACACCTCAAATAGATATCATCAGTGGATGGCAGGTCAGAGCCAGCTACGTTTGCTACTATCTGCAGTCTTTTGCATTTGTAGACACTCAAATTACCAAACCAGGCACTGTTCTGCACTGTGGACCAAAGAATGTTGATTCATACAGGTACAATCAGATGACAAATAAACTTGAAACGATCAGCCTGTACTCTTTTTTTAAATAACATTTTATTTTTCAAGTATATTTAACAATTATCTCTTTCTCTTTGGCTTGGCTTCGCGGACGAAGATTTATGGAGGGGTAAATGTCCACGTCAGCTGCAGGCTCGTTTGTGGCTGACAAGTCCGATGCGGGACAAGCAGACACAGTTGCAGTGGTTGCAGGGGAAAATTGGTTGGTTGGGGTTGGGTGTTGGGTTTTTCCTCCTTTGTCTTTTGTCAGTGAGGTGGGCTCTGCGGTCTTCTTCAAAGGAGGTTGCTGCCCGCCGAACTGTGAGGCGCCAAGATGCACAGTTGGAGGTGAGATCAGCCCACTGGCGGTGGTCAATGTGGCAGGCACCAAGAGATTTCTTTAGGCAGTCCTTGTACCTCTTCTTTGGTGCACCTCTGTCACGGTGGCCAGTGGAGAGCTCACCATGTAACACGATCTTGGGAAGGCGATGGTCCTCCATTCTGGAGACGTGACCTACCCAGCGCAGTTGGATCTTCAGCAGCGTGGATTTGATGCTGTCACCCTCTGCCATCTCGAGTACTTCGATGTTAGGGATGATTTCGTTCCAATGAATGTTGAGGATGGAGCGGAGACAACGCTGGTGGAAGCGTTCTAGGAGCTGTAGATGATGCCGGTAGAGGACCCATGATTCAGAGCCGAACAGGAGTGTGGGTATGACAACGGCTCTGTATACGCTAATCTTTGTGAGGTTTTTCAGTTGGTTGTTTTTCCAGACTCTTTTGTGTAGTCTTCCAAAGGCGCTATTTGCCTTGGCGAGTCTGTTGTCTATCTCGTTGTCGATCCTTGCATCCGATGAAATGGTGCAGCCAAGATAGGTAAACTGGTTGACCGTTTTGAGTTTTGTGTGCCCGATGGAGATGTGGGGCGGCTGGTAGTCATGGTGGGTTGCTGGCTGATGGAGGACCTCAGTTTTCTTCAGGCTGACTTCCAGGCCAAACATTTTGGCAGTTTCCGCAAAACAGGACCTCAAGCGCTGAAGAGCTGGTTCTGAATGGGCAACTAAAGCGGCATCATCTGCAAAGAGTAGTTCACGGACAAGTTGCTCTTGTGTCTTGGTGTGAGCTTGCAGGCACCTCAGATTGAAGAGACTGCCATCCGTGCGGTACCAGATGTAAACAGCGTCTTCATTGTTGAGGTCTTTCATGGCTTGTTTCAGCATCATGCTGAAGAAGATTGAAAAGAGGGTTGGTGCGAGAACGCAGCCTTGCTTCACGCCATTGTTAATGGAGAAGGGTTCAGAGAGCTCATTGCTGTATCTGACCTGACCTTGTTGGTTTTCGTGCAGTTGGATAAGCATGTTGAGGAACTTTGGGGGGCATCCGAGGCACTCTAGTATTTGCCAAAGCCCTTTCCTGCTCACGGTGTCGAAGGCTTTGGTGAGGTCAACAAAGGTGATGTAGAGTCCTTTGTTTTGTTCTCTGCACTTTTCTTGGAGCTGTCTGAGGGCAAAGACCATGTCAGTTTGCGCGAAAGC
The DNA here is from genome assembly GCF_036971445.1 of Narcine bancroftii. Taxonomy (NCBI): domain Eukaryota; kingdom Metazoa; phylum Chordata; class Chondrichthyes; order Torpediniformes; family Narcinidae; genus Narcine; species Narcine bancroftii. The sequence goes on from NC_091469.1 coordinate 133,193,382, forward strand.
GCACTGTGATTCTGGGAGAACAAACACAAAACATCAAGAAAACCCCACTTCCCTACATTTTGTATATAAACATAATTAAACAAAGGAAAAGAAAAGAAAAAAACCCCATCGTCAGTGTGCACAATGAAATACATAGAGATTCCGTATTATGACAATGCAGTATTACTTACAGAGGCCTCGTGGTTAGCCAGAAATGATCACATCCCTATAGTGGCAACAGTGAAGGGCCTATATATTCTAGATAAGGATGGCAGATTTTCAGGAAGGTGTTATACCCTTTTCTAAAATTAGGTGTGATTTTTTTTCAAGAGGAATATAGCTGTTCATTTCTGAAGACCATCTATCAATGAGGAGAGGGGAGTCAGATTTCCGTGTCACTGCTATACATCTCCTGGTCAAACATAAAGCAATTTCTATAAATTTAATTTGGAAATTAGTTAATGATCTATCATTCATGAGATTCCCCAATAAGCAAAGCTCTGGATCCAATGGGAAGATGACTCCTGTGATCTTAGCCAAGGTGTCACAGAAGTCATACGTGAAAGGTCTCATCCTTGCACTGAGCCAGGTAGAATGCAAAAATGAGCCAAACTCTACACCATACCTGAAGCAAATATCTGACAACTTAGGCTTGTATTTATGTAGTTTCTGTGGGTGAAATGCAGCTGATGGACGAAATTATAGTGAACCAATCTATACTTGCCATTAATAGTATGTAACAAACTTCCTTGACATAAATCTGACCAGAGCTGTTCATCAATTATTCTGTTCAAACCGGTAAAGTCATTTCAGAGTCCAGGCTGGCTTTAAGATAAAATATTAACTGAAGATAATGGAAGAACATCTTGATGGCCAAGTCGTATTTCCTCTTCAATTGTTCAAACCACATAAAATTCCTTTCTCCTATCAGTCTTCCAAATGTTCTATCTCTTTATGATGCCAAGTCTCTAGAATTTTGTTGTTTAAAGTCATGGGTATGTGTTCATTTTGTCTCAAAGGTGTTTTTGATAACAATCCCTTTCTCAGTCCATGCTTTAAAGTAGGGTTATCTGTCCTGTTGGATATAATCCTGGAGTTCCATTTATAAATAAAATCACTGCATACCTTCTATTTTAGGGAGTACAATCCAATTTTTTAAATCTATAGTTCCATGTTAAATTTTCCATAGATAACTCTAGGCACCTTACAGTTCCATATAAATTATCCAACATGTTAATTGAGGGTCTTAAAAATGTTTGGGGTAGTGAAATGGACAAGGACTGGAAAAGATTCTGTAACCTTGGTAGTATGTTCATTTTCACACAGTTGACTCTGCCAATGAGAAAAATGGGCAAACTCACCCACCTACTCAGATCCTTTTCAATTCTACTGTGTAATGGGAGATAATTAAGTTTGTACAGATTTTGGAGGTCATTATCTACAGTTATTCCAAGATATTTTAAACCATTTGGAGGCCTCTTAAATACGATTGTTCACTGATACTCAGTGTAGTCAAAATTTGTTAGTGGAATACAGATGGTCCCCAATATATGACCGTAATTTGGACTGAAAGATAGGTCGTATCTCAGAATGGACGTAAATTGGAATTTTGCCCATGCACATGGAGTAACTGAAGCCTTAAAGCAAACTTTTTAATCAAATCTTTTTTCATTGTAGATCTTTGTTGTATTTAACAAAATATAATAGGAATACAGGGAATGTATGAGCCAAAATGCATGTACTTACTCTGTTAGTCGGCGTTCCAGGGTCCATAAGCTGACCACAGCCATCTTGATTCCTGTGCACATGTGTAAGTCTTCCATTGGCACATGCATGATGGGCTCATGGTTTGGAGTTCGGTTAGCGCATGTGCAAGAGTTAAGGGCGTGAATTCAAGATCATCAGGTGCTCCTCAGTTTCTTATACTCCTGAATAGTAATGTGGATTTCTTGTATAAAAGCAATATCAGTTTGCATTTTAACAAATGTGCCATGACTCTTTTCCTTTTAACATTTCTGTTTAGCCTATTCATATTAAAGCTGAAAAATTTCACTACCTTATTCATCAATGATTATCATATACATATATCAAAGTTTTATGACCTCTTTGTAGAATCTCTATGCAAGCAAAAATGTGTCTCTTGTGGTTGTTATGAACCCAGAGGACCCCAAAACCCAGCAACAATATAAATTCACCAAGACAAATGGTTACTTAAACAAAGGTTGATTTTAATTTTCTTTAAACATGAAAACAGGATCAAATTTTAACATTACTATTAACTTAACTAACCTAACTTAACCCCTTTCTAATTCTAAACGCACGTGTATGTAATGGGTGTGTAAGTTCAGAAAAGTTCTTTAATTCACAGTCCAATCTCACTTCTCACTTCTCCAAGTTCACGGGTTGCAGGCAATTCTTCTGCTGTGCACAGAATTTAACATTTATGAATTTCACCAGACTTTGGTATTTGAAAGGTAAATCGTTACCGCTCAGGAAGGTTCTTGTCAGTTTTCAGAGAGAGATTTATTGTGCACTGGACACCCACAACTGATTCCTTTTAATTAGCCACATCAGCGTCTTGTGAAGAAACTTGCCCCATCAGGGGTTTCCAGGTGATAACCTCTTTCTTTCAGGTTACCACAAAGTTCCTTTTTCTTTCACTTATTTCAAGTGAAACATTAGACAGCCAATCCTCTCCTCTTGCATGAACCACATGAGCTTTGATCAGGCTGAACTAAGCACTCACAACCCATCTTCCAAATGGGGTTTTTCCACAAGCTTGCCAGCTTGTCCTGTTTCAGTACCAGCTGCTGCTGCTGACTGTAGCAATGTAGAACTGAATTCCCTCTCTCTCTCTTCCTCTCTCAATTTTGCTTTCAAGAGCACATGGTCCTCTTAGAACAGCAACCTCCACTCAGACAAACTGCGACTCCAAACTTAATCCTCCGAATTCTTTCACCTGTTGTTTTTCAAAACAACAATCCATTGGTGAAGTCTCTTGGACATTCCCCAAAGCTTTTGCAAAGGCCTTTGGAACCAGCCCATCTGGCTTGAGCAGAGATGCAGTATTTTAAATGAGAACCATTTTGAATGTGACCTATACTTAAAAAAAACTGCCACACTTTATCTCCCAAAATCATATCTATATATAATATAAAACACAAAATATCCTATCACATGCTAAAATAATTAAAATTAAGATAAAACACTGACAAGGCTAATTAAAAAAAAACCTCCCCCCAATGCAAACTTCTGAACATTTGGCATTACCTTCCCCATCAAACTGGGATGTGCACTTTGCACTCGTTAGACACAACATGTCTGATTGATTTGTAGTATCTTGCCTGCACAGGGCGCTTATCTGAAAACAAGAGGTACAGGTACTTAAACTTTTATCCAGGATTCCAAAAAATGGCAACCTTCATAAACCAGCACTTTTGCAGTAGATGAAATCTGCTCATCAAAGATGGAGTTTGGCACCAAACATGACATGATGCAACACTTCAGAGTATCCCATCGCATTCCACATCGCTAATTAGTGGTATCTTTACTTTATGAATACCCTATCTATCTAGCATGAGCTTCATTCAACTCACATTTGAATATCCTGTGTCGTTCCGCTACTTTATAAGTGTCTTCAAATCACCGTATACTGACACCCATCCAGCATTGCAGTGCTTTCAGCTGGCTGGGCAGTGGCTCAATATGGGATCAATGGCCATTGTTGCTACTTATAATCCCCACGCAAGCTGAAACCACTGTACCAGCGCCAGCGCAGGGGACCCGAGAAGGGGGGCATTCCCTTGGTGCTGGTACAGCAGTGGGGGGTGGGGAGGGAGAGAGACAAGGCAGGAGGACTCAGGCATGCAAGTGAAAGAGGTGGAAGAGACTGCAGCGCGACTCGGGCACGCAAGGTGGGAGAGATGGCAGCGCAACTTGGTCGGGCAGGTGGGTGAGCGAGTGAACGGGCAGGCAGCGGCAGTGGCGGGGGGAGAAACAGCAGCGCGATTCAGGCGGGTGGGCTTAAAGGGACTGCCATTTTAAAATGATTCTGATATCCAGAAGATCCAGAATAACATCAGGTGTCCAGTCCTGATGATCCCGGATATAAGGTTATTTTACAATGTAAAATAATATTCCATTTTGGATGAAATAATGAATTTTGGAAACACCTACCTCAAAAATGGTTACTATAGAAATTCGACAGTGAGATAGTATCCTTGCAGGAAGGTTTGCTAGTGCTGGTCCGGGGTGGGGGGGGGGTGTTAAATTAGATTTGCAGAGGAATGGGAACCAGAGAGATAGAGCAGATAGTGAGGTGGGCCACCTGCATTGAATTCGTCCATCGTTATTGAATGAAGATCTACCGGGACCAATGCCTGAAGAGGGTGCACAAAATCAGTGAACCGGTGCAGACTTGAAAGGCCAACATGGCCTGTTCCCGCTCCGTAAATGGTTATATGGTTATAGTACAGATTCTATCACCAATGTGTATATGTACAGATGGTAGTGTAGGACGACTGTGATTGGCTGAGAGTGTAGCCACACCTACTGGCAGGTCTTAAAGGATTGCTCCCAGCCAGACCAGGTCATTCTGGACTGGTTGACCTACTTGTGATAGGCTCCAGTCTTTTAGTTAATAAAAGCCTTGGTTTGGATCAACAAGTCTTTGGTTCTTTCAACGCGCACTACAGTCAGTTTAAATTGAAACCCATCTATCTGAAAACCCGTCTATTTGAAAATATGACAACAATGTTAAACATTTATCCATGGCAGGTCATAAAAACTACGAATTGCTTTCATCCATTATTTTATTTTCCTCCTGATAGGCCTCACAGAAATGTCACTGCCTTCTTGGGTGATTTAAAGAACCTTCTCCCTCCATCTATCTGTCATAGTGATAAATAATATAGTTCGGTTAAGGAAGGGGGGTGGCATGATGGCATAGGGGAGAGACATGAGTGGTCATCTCTCCCAGAAGATTTGAATAACTCATTTTTAAGTGCCCTCTAAATATATAAAGTTTTTAAAGTTTGTTTTTACAAATAATTAAATAAAAGAATGAAAAAAGACGAGAGCCCAAACGGTGAAAAAACTAATTTTAAAACAATCGGTAAATTTAGAATTTCAGCCTATTTGGAGTTGGAACCAGGTACCTCGCATATTCCCTCTCCTTATGTCCAGCGTCAACAGCCAGCGACTCCGACGGTGATGCTGGTACCTGGGTTGCGGAACCCTGGTCAAGTTGGTGCCCAACGATTTTCTGCTGAAGCTAATATAGTTCAGTTATCGACTATAATGCCTTGCAGGATCATATAGATTGGTATTGACTGTAATGGCTGGCATGTTTCAGAGAACCATGAGGAAGTTAAAAAAAGTAATGGTGGAATAAAAGCAGAGCATATTTGAACTCGACCTAAGACTGTTGACATTATTTGACCTCAAGATTCGACATTGGCGATGAGGATGAACTGAGATTCATGATATTTAGCTACACAGGAAAAAATATGGCATTTGGAGGAAATGAAGTCACAGGAATTAAAGATTAGACCAAAATGGAGAAGCAAGCATAGTTAGTGCTCGCTGGATGGCTTGGTACGAGGAATTCGATTCATATGCCGACAGCTTGGGACTGTTTGTCAACAAGGCGACCCTGGCGCAGCTCACACGGAGGAGGGCTCTACTCTTGTATACTGCTGGGGCTGTGGTGTGGGAGATTTTCAAGACGCTAGCCAACACGGGGAACAAAACTGATTATAACAGGGCTGTGGATACCTTCAATCAAATGCCACATTCCAACACCATATCTTTCAACAGATCAAACAGAGGGACATGGAAAGCATTGCTCAATTGGTCACCTGACTCAGGAAGATGGCCAAAGGTTGCCATGATGGAGCAGATTTGGAAAACCACATTCGAGATCAGGGTGGGTCAAAGTTGTACATCAAACCACTTCAGCCGCAAGTTGTTGGAGAAAGGTGCAACACTCACACTGACAGACACATTGACAACAGCAGCATCATTTGAAGTAGCAGAAACTCAGTTTCAGATAATGAAATTGGATGGTTCCCCAGCTGGACATGATGATGCAGTTTCTGGTCAAGTTCACAAGATATTTACCATTCCAAGCAAGGGACAGGAACATGGTAAGCTCACTAGTTATTCGGAACATCATGAATGTAACCAATGAGGCAATATCGGACATTTTGGCAAGGATTTGTGTGTCCGGCTAGGGGTCAAGTGTGCAGACGCTGTGGTAGAAAGGGTCATTTTGACAAGATATGCAGAGCCCTATCCCAGGCAAGAGGTGAGCTCGGACATACAAATAATTGTGGAGGAATAAGGAGGATAAGAGGCAGACGTAGGCTGAGGGGCAAACAAAATGTCCGTCATGTTGAAAAGGGTCAATGTGAATGTGAATGTACACATAATGACGATCAGGAAAAACAAACTGAAATGAGATATGCTTTTGCCATTAACAATAAACATGCAAATGGAAGGGTACCAATCGTGATTGGAGGTGTGAAGGCTGACATCATGGTGGATAGTGGGAGTGACACCAACATCATAGACAGAGAATTGTGGGAGGAACTGAAAAAGAATAAGATAAAATGTACAACCAGAAGATGTAAGAAAAAGTTGTTTCCATACACCTCATCAAAGCCACTTCAAACAATTGGATGCTTTACAGCAGAGGGACAGGTGGATGTCCAGGGTAATTTTACACCACTTACCATGATGGCAGAGTTTGGAGTCATAGAGGAACATGGGGAACCTCTACCGAGTCGGGAGACAGCACAAGCAATTACTTATAGGTCTGAATGTGAACTCAGTCCAATCCTATATTGATCTGAAGGAGGAATTCCAGTCAGTTTTTGAAGGATTTGGAAAACTAAGGAACAGGCAGATCAAACTGAAAATAGAACCAGAGGTCAAGCTAGTAGCACAACCCATGAGAAGGACACCGATTGGGCTGAGGGAGAAAGTAAAAGCAAAAATACATGAACTTATCCAACAAGACATAATTGAACCAGAGGAACCAACACCTTGGGTCAGTCCAGTTGTTTTAGTTCTGAAACCCAATGGAGAGATCTGACTATATATTGATATGAAGAGAGAAAATGAAGCAGTAGTGAGGGAAAGGCACCCCATTTCTACAGTGGATGAAGTTCTACAGGAACAATCGATGAACAAAGTCTTCTCGAAGTTGGATTTGAATTAGAACTAGAGCCAAAGTCAAGAAAAATCATTACATTCATCACACATTATGGATTGTTTAGATACAAGAGGTTACTATTTGGTGTAAATGCTGCTCCAGAGATCTATCAACATGAAATCCATAAAGTGATCCAAGGAGTTCCAGGCACAGCTAACATCTCAGATGATATCATTGTCCATGATGCCACACGTGAGGAACATGATGAGAGACTTAGATAGACATTAGCCCGGTTGAGAGATGATGGATTGACAGTGAATGCAGACAAATGTTTGCTGGGTGTATCCGAGATGGTGTTCATGGATCACAAGTTGACTAGTGAAGGTATCAATCCAACGGAAGGTCAAATCAAGGCAGTTGCAGCGGTTCAAGAACCAAAGAACGCAACAGAAGTGAGGAGCTTAGTGAACTTTTGTGCAGTGATGTCAACGCCAGACAAAACTGCGAGGGAGCAGAGCCGAGATGACCAGCTTGATGGGTCTGGAATGAACTAGCTGGAAAGAGAAACTACTGGAAACCAGCATCAAGGTGATAGACAACAGAGCAGGATATCACAGTCAGCAGTCCAGAAATGGGCCAGATAGTACCAGGAAATAGACTGCAACATCAGCGATGGCCACCTAGGAGATTTCAAGACTTCATGGTGTAAATCATCCAGCAAAATATTTGATTTGGATATTGAAGTTGATATTGGTATTGAAAATAATCAGTATTGAAAGTTGACTGTTTTAAAAGTAGTTTAAGCATTATTAATTTATTTGATGATCTTTTTATTTGATAAGGGAGGGATGTTGTAGTGATAAATAATATAGTTCGGTTATCGACTATAATGCCTTGCAGAATAATATAGATTGGTTATCGACTGTGATGGCTAGCATGTTGCACAGAACCACAAGAGAGTAAAAAAACAGTAATGGTGGAATAAAAATTGAGCATATTTGAACTCAACCTAAGAGTGTTGACTTTATTTGACCTCAGGATTCAACATGATCCTCAATGTTGCAGGATGAAGTAAGGCAAATGGAATGTCCTTAGATCGAAGCTCCTACTTAATTTGATCAAACTTTCTCCTGTGCTTCATTAAGTTGGATCCTTGTTTTCTCTAAACCATTGTGCAGTGATATGTAAGATATTTTTTCCAGTCCTAATCCTTACGAAAATGTATCCAGACATGTCACGGTCTCTGGTCTGCAGATTGAGGGGCAAAAGAGCCCGATGTGCTCATTCTATTTATTATTATCTCAGTAAAATGTTCTTGTCCCATGATGTCTGGGATCCAATTGATTAAAAAAAGTTTACAGGGCCATTTCCCTCGCAAGCCTTCTTGAAGATTAACGAAATGCATGTTATTGTATCGGCTGTAATTTTCCAACTGGTCAATTTTTCCCATTAAAAAGTCACTTTCTTTTCTTAATGTGCTTCAAGTCCAGATCTACTGATCGGTCCGGTGCCACACCAACTTGCCCATGCGGGAGCTCAACTTATCCAACATAGATTTCAGTCCAGAAATGGTTGATCAGAATCAAGTTGGTCAGAAAAAGCTTCATTACCTTTTCTTATTTCTTGAAGGAGGATAAGTGAGACTCCTACCTTCAACTGTTCCTATGTCGCTGCCATTTTGCCAGATTCCGGGAATAGATTTTTCTGCAGATGTCAAGGTTTGTTTGTTAACTAAATCTTTCTTCGTCCCCTGCTGATATTATGGGTGTCCAACAAAGCTAGAAGTAAATATGGGCATTTTTAAAGGTATTTAATTGAATTTTCTTGGAGAGCCCTCAGGCCCGCATATCTCCAGTTCCGGTGCATCACCTGTATACTTTTAATTATTCTTTCCCAATAGTCCATGTACAAAATAGGTCTTGAAATTTACTCAACAATTAATATGTAATAAAGGAGTGAAACATGAAAGTCAGCAGGGCGCTGCAATGGTAGTAAAAACACACAAAGATGCTGGAGGTACTCAGCCGGTCTCTCAGTGTCCACAGGAGGTAAAGATATATTACTATTAAAGGTATTAAAGGTTACGGAGAGAAGGCTGGGACGGGGTACTGAACTTTAAGATCAGCCATGATCTCGTTGAATGGTGGAGCAGGCTCGAAGGGTCGAATGACCTACTCCTGCTCCTATCTTCTATGTTTTTTTTCTATGTACTGACACTTCAGCCCTGAGCCCTACATCAAGTCATAAGCAAAAAGCAGGCAGACGTCTGAATTGAAAGCTAGGAGAGAAAAGGGGAAAAATGGGATGGGGAGGAGTCCAGACCAACAGTCAAAAGGTGTTGATGAAAGGAAAGGTGAAATTTGATTTTGGCTATGCAAAAGGAGACAGAAGGAAAAAGCGAGGGGGGAGAGAGAGGGAGAGAATAGGCAGAACTACAGGAAAGGAGACAGGTGGAGTTTTAACAGAAACCGGAAATCGATGTTAATGCCATCCGGTTGGATCGTGCACAGACGAAGGATGAGGTGTTGCACCTCCAATTTGCAGGCGGTCTCAGTCCGGCAGGGCATGAGATCATGGTCAGACATGTCAGCAAGGGAAGCGGATGAAGCCCTATGTAAAAGTTTATTTGATACATATCCAGTAAATACAAAGGGTTCATGTTTTCATATTGGGATAGAATTGTGAATATGCTCCTATCAGTTGAATCTTTGTCAGGGATTAATTAAACAGATAATGCTGCTCTTTACATATTATAATTAGTTGTTGACTTTCATCAGAAATACTTTAACAACTGACCCTCTTTAAATAAGGCTCCATAAATCCTTTCTGTCACAGACAGTTCAGGTTAATTATAGCAAGACTGGCCAGAGTACTTTGCATACTACATCCAGAAAACTACTGGGGTTTGAGAGTTATCAAATCTAGCAGCTGTCACATAAAATATTTCAAGTAAAAAATAAACGAAGCCCCACATTATATACTCTATTCCCCAAGGAAAATGGGCTCATGGAAATTTGCACCTCAAAAGAGGTTATTCAGCCACTAGGCTCTTGCAAACTGTAATATACTTTAGATTAGTCCTATTCTATGTTCTTATGTACATATATATATATATATATATATATAGATTATATCGTAGAACATTACAGCTCAGTGTAGGCCCTTCTGCCCACAGTGTTGTGCTGTCCTATATAAATCTACTGAAGAATCTAAACCTTCCTTTCCTCACACCCATTACCCTCTATTTTTCTTGCATCCATGTGTTTAAGAGTGTTTTTAAAAATGCCATTCCAAAGGAGGACAAGGTCATAGGTGTTAGCATTTGTTGTTTTTGCAACACCGTTTATATATGGTAACCTATGATTATGTCCTCCTTTAGAATGGCCACCCTTTTCTATTGTACCTCTCTCCACCATCACCCCGGCAATGCCTTCATGGCACCCCCCCCCCCACCCCACCAAACCTGGTGCTGGTGCATCCCGGGGAGAGAGAAAGAGAGAGAGCACATGGCCGGGGACCTCAGCTTTATACCATGGGCCCTCTGGGCCCACCTGGTGGTCGGATGTCATTAGGCCGGGTGCTGTGTCTCTAGGCCACCTGTTGGCCGAGTGATGTACCGCAGTGTATCATCACACTGGACACACACTGCACTGTAAAAAAAACATACCCCTGATGTCTCCCTAAACTTTCCTTCCTTCACCTTATAGATATCCTCTGGTAACCACACTCAACTCCAGTGACTTTATGACATATTCTGATTGAGCTCAATGTTAGCGTCCATGAGGTGAAATATTCAATGGTGAGATGACCCTACAGGGAAGGTGACCACCGCATTGGGCCAGCGAGGAGTCAGGCTACAGGCTGCAGGAGACTGTTTTGATATTCATGAAGGGCCTCAGGTATGAGCAGATTCCTCTCTGTATCAGGCGTTCAGAACTAGAAGCTCAGGTTTACTACAACAAGGCAGTGAGACTGTAGAGGTTGCAGGAGTGCAGGAGATGAATCCAGAGACACTCCGTGACTTTTCACGGACTCTTGTTTGCTTCTCTTGGGGGTACCAGGCTAATGGAATCTCTTTGTATGATTTTATGGTATTTAACAGTTAACAATTGTTGTGCATTTACTGTATATACATGGCAATACGGAAATCCTGAACAATTAGTACTTATTGCTTTCAGGATTTCAAAATACAAGTTTTTATTTTTCAATTTGTATGAATTTGTAGCGACCCACAACCATGGAGTTCGAGCCGGCACAACGCATGGTAATAAACAGTGGCATAACTCACTAACGCGACCTCTAGCATAGTGAACCAGTGTGGTTGGAAGCTGGGGCAGTACAAGACCAGCAGCCCCAAAATGGCACTGTTCAGACTAAGCAAAATTGACTTCCTGGGCCACAGGATTATCAAAGACAGGGCCACGCCACTACCCAGCAAGGTGGAGGCCATCCTCAACTTTCTGAGGCCCAGTATGACCAAAGGACTACAGGAGTTCGCAAGGATGATCAACTTTTATCACAGGTTCATCCGCGCAGCTGCTTGAGTGATGAGCCCACTTTTTACCCTGATGACCGGCAAGGAGAAGGACGTGGCCTGGGACAACGACTCCACACGAGCATTCGTAGAAGTGAAGGAAGCCCTGGCTAATGCTGCCCTCCTGGTCTACCCCAGGCCAAACGCATCCACAGCCCTCATGGTTGATGCCTCGGGGACAGCAATTGGTGGAGTTCTGCAACAGCAGATAGAAGGAAGTTGGTATCTGCTGGCTTGCTTCAGCAAGCATCTGTGGACCCCAGAACTAAAATACAGTGCTTTCAACAGAGAGCTACTGGCACTGTACTTAGCCACCAGTACTTCCTCGAGGGAAGGGCTTTCAAGGACCACAAACTACTGAAGTTCTCCCTGGCTAAGATCTCCAATCCCTGGTAGGCCCACCAGCAGAGATACTTGTCTTACATCTCAGAGTACACCACCGACATGAGGCACATCTCAGGAAAAGACAAAATAGTCACAAACGCCTTGTCAAGATAGAGCATCCACTCTCTGGCCAACGGACTGGACTTGGTGGCACTGGCAGAGGCACAGAAGCAGGAAGACAAGATACCTCAGTACAGGACCACCGTCATGGGGCTGCAAATTCAGGACATCCCAGTTGGCACAGGTAATATTACCCTCCTGAGTGACGAGGCCACCGGGCAGGTTTGACCTATCGTCCCAACGGCATGGAGGTGACAAGTTTTCAACTCCATCCATGGGCTGGCATATCCAACGATCAGGACTATGGTCTAGTTGGTGGGCAGCAAGTACGCATGGCGTGGATTGCAAAAGCAAGCCAGCGGGTGGACAAAGTCGTGCATGCAGTACCAAGCAGCCAAGGTAGATCAGCACACCAAGGTCCCCCAACAGCCTTTCAAGCCAACGCAATAAAGATTTGACCACATTCAAGTGGACATAATGGGACCCTTACTAGACTCACAGGGTTTCTGCTACCTGTTCACAGTGGTCAACCGCTTCACCCAGTGGCCAGAAGACATATCCACCAGGTCCAGTGCCAAGGAACTCCTCTCATCCTGGGTAGCAAGGTTCGGACTACCACGCCACATACCCTCTGACAGAGGAGCACAGTTTACTGATGTTGCCAACCTGTGAGGTGCTCAGCTACACCACACGGCAGCCACCCAGAGTTCAACAGGATGGTGGAGCGCTTCCATAGGCAGCTTAAGGACACCCTTATGACCAGACTCAAGGGCTCCAACTGGGTGGATGACCTGCCGTGGGTGCTGCTGGGCATTCGTACAGCACCAAAAGAAGACCTCCATGCATCCTCCACCAAGCTTGTCTACAGAACTCCACTCATGCTCCACAGGGATTTCAAGCCAACGCAATAAAGATTTGACCACATTCAAGTGGACATAATGGGATCCTTACTAGACTCACAGGGTTTCTGCTACCTCTTCACCTGTTCTTCCTCCAACTATCTATATCAACTTAACTTTGTAAATCATTCTCCCTTTTAAGTCTCGATTTATGCAAATCAACCTCAGGCATTTTCCGCTGTAATCATTTATACATTTCTGAAATAACCCCTTTCTTTCCTCCATCTCGGATTAATGCTTCAAATAACGTTTCTTTAGGTAAAATCAAATGTCTCCTAAAAACCTTCATACAATATAGACTTAAGTTGATAAAAACAAAAAAGGATTTTATTAGAAATTTGGTATTTTTCCTTCAATCTATCAAATGTTAAAAAACGACCCACTTCAAAACAGTCCTCTCTGATTCCAAATTTTAAGGAGGTTATTATCTATGGTAAAAGATAAGTTTTTGTTCTGAAACAAAGGAGTACATCTAGATAAACCCCTAGTAATCCTATAACATTACTAACCTCTTCCCAAATACTTAACTGGGAATTTACAACTATTGGTAGATTCATTCATCCATTTATAAATAAAATGGATGATTTAATTTATTGATTAATATTTTCAATTAATTTCTTCCTGAGAAAAACGTAGTTCAGAATTTGACCATTTACCATGTGCACCTTTATGTAAGGTTTGGGGTTTCTCTGTCCCTTACTCCAGGTAGTGAACACGCTCCAGGTGCCCATTATGGTGGTTTTCATCCACTTCCAATTCAGCAATTTCCACAAGCAATTTGAGCAGAAAGTGTGCGAGGGGAGGCCTGGAATTTTCACCTTTGCTGCTGACCACCAGGATGGCATTTGAAGGACATTTTGGGGGTAGTTTTAATGAACTGGCCTCACCTGTTGTCATGACCACCCTGAATTTGCTCATTTGCTTTTCCTCACACTGCCCTCTCCCGTAGAATGCACCAAGTTTCCTACACAAGGTCTGCCCCCATTTAATGTTTTGATCTTGCACTCCGGGGTATTTTTTAATTTTATTTAATTTTTAATTTAGACATATAGCACAGTAACAGGCCCTTCCGGTCCACTAGACGGTGCCACCCAAATACCCCAAGTAACCAATGACCCTGGTAGGCTTTGAAAGGTAAGAAGAAACTAGAGCACCCAGAGGAAGCCCACAATAATACGGGAAGAACATACAAGCTCCTGACAGACACCGCTGAACGCTGTCACTGTTTAAGGTACAGTAGTTTCAGCTATATCCAAGACCACCAGTTAAGAAAAGCATAGGGCAATGTAACGAAGTGGTGAACTGATATGATAGGTTTCCAATCTCTTTTCCCTTTCACAACAGGAGGGAAATTTTCCATTAACTGATGGGAGGAAAGAAGACATTCCAAGATAACAAATATAGTAACACTCTTGCATTTGTTAACAAAGTGTCATCATATTTCTTCTTCCAAAGTCGTGTCAAATTCATTCAGCTAAAAGTGATGAGATATGCCTCATGGTGCAATGGCACAAGCAGATGTATGTGTCTAGGATTTCAAGGATAGAGTTGCCTACATTTTTTTCCAAAAATAGATTTATTCACAATAAATTATTTACAAAATATAAAACCGTTCAAAGTTCATTTACATCCTTACTGTCATGTCCATACATTTCCATCAATGTACATTGTTGCATACATTCTCTAATTACACCATTGCCATCACTGTGGCACCTTGTTATTACTCCCCTATCTGTTGTTTGAAGACCTTCCCCTCAGTCTTAACCCCGGAGATGGAAGGACTCTAGATCAAACATTCTCTTTTTAAAATATTTTAATATTTTATTTTTGACTTTGATTTTGATTTTCCAAGACTCACACAAATCCAATTACATATAAGTAATGGAGCCTGCCAGGGTAGTGCTGTGCTCTTGTTGTGGGATGTGGGAAATCTGGGGCATAACACTTGTCCCTGATAACTACAGCTGCAGGCGGTGCATTCATAACCTGAGTTAGGGAATTGAAGTTAGAGTTGGAAAAACTGCGGATCTTGGGGAAGGCAGAGGCAGGAGTGTTGGGGAAGCAGTCACCCCTAAATTTCAGGAGGCAGAGAGATAAGTGACTGTCAGGAGAGGGAAGGGAAAAACTCAGATAGTGCAGGATTCCCCTATGCCCATTCAAGTCAACAACAGGTATACTCTTTTGGATACTGTTGACGAAGGTAAGTGTCCAGGGACAAGTCGAGATGTTAATGTCTCTAGTACAGAGGCTGGCCCCCCGGCTCAGAAGGGAAGGAGAAAGAAGAGAAGAACGATAGTGATTTGGTGTATGATTAGGGGTTTCTGTGGATGAGATCGAGGCTCCCGTCTGGTGTGTGCCCCCCCCCAGGTGCCAGGATGAGGGAGGTCTCTGATTGAGTACTCATCATTCTGACAGGGGAGGGGCAGCAGACAGATATTGTGGTCCATGTGGGGAATAATGACATAGTGATAAGGTCTTTAAAAGAGAATACAGGAAGTTAGGTAGGAAGTTAAGAAATAAGATCTCAAGAGTGGTGATCTCAGGATTGCAGCCAGTGCCATGTGCTAGAGAGGGTAGAAATAGGAGGATGTGGCAGATGAATATGTGGCTCAATAGTTGGTGCTGGGAGCAGGGGTTCAGACTTGTGGGCCATTGAAATCTCTTCTGGGGAAGGTCTGACCTCTACAAACCAGGGTGGCTGCACCTGAACTGGAAGGGGGCAATATCCTGGCAAGCAGGTTTGCTAGAGCTGTTGGGGAGGGTTTAAACTAGTTTGGGAGGAGAGTGGGAATCTGAATTTTAGTGCTGAGATTAGGGTAGAAAGAAACCAGGTTGTAATGGTAGACAAAGTTAAAATTGGAAATAAACCCAAATTGATGTGCAGCAAAAAAGGCAAAAAAAAAGACAAGATAATTTGGTGAACAATGGAACTACAGAGAAATCAGATACCAGTCTAAGTGTATTGTACTTAAATGCACAGAGTATTAGAAGATGGAGTTAGACACAGAGACAGAGGTGTCCCTAATGCCATTACATGTACAGGAATGCTTGCTACCACGTCTCCCGGTAAAAACAACTGAAATAATTCTAAGATCTTGTAGAGCGTGTTGAAAGAACCAAAGACTTGTTGATCCAAACCAAGGCTTCTATTAACTAAAAGACTGGAGCATATCACATGTAGGTCGACCAGTCCAGAATGACCTGGTCTGGCTAGGAGCAATCATTTAAGACCTGCCAGTAGGTGTGGCTACACTCTCAGCCAATCACAGTCATCCTACACTACCATCTGTACATATACACATTGGTGATAGAATCTGTACTATCACAGATCTGTTACAGGAGACAGAATCAAAGTGTTTGGAAAAAGTATGGACCAAGTATTCAAACAACAGCAACCAAAAATACTCTCTACATCCTAGATACCCAGCGCCCAGCACTTTTCGGAAGAAACTGGCTACAACACATTCCCCTAGACTGGCTGAAAATCGGTTCAATACTAAATGTAAACCACACGGACACCTCCCAGCCAGAACTCGACCAAATCCTCAACAGCCATGCAATGATTTTCCAACAAGAATTGGGGAAAATCAAAGGTGTTCAAGCGAAACTACAATTAAAAGCTAATGCAGAACCAAAATTCTTCAAAACCAAAATTCTTCAAAACCAGAACTATTTGCTATGAAATGGAAAATTGAAGCTGAATTAAACAGACTAAAACATGAAGGAATATTAGAACCAATACAATAGAGCGATTGGGCAGTGCCCATCGTACCCAGATGAAAATCAAACGGTGAGATTTGCATTTGTGGCAATTACAAAAATCACCATCAATCTGTCGCTCAAATTAACCGAACATCCAATGCCCAAGGCAGAAGAATTGTTCCAAGCACTAAGCAAAGGGCAAAAATTCACAAAACTAGATTTGTCATAAGCACATCAACAGATAGAATTGGACAAAAATATCAAGGGAATATGTGACAATCAATCCCCATCTGGCACTATTCACCGATACACGGGCCTTACGGAGTATCAGCAACAAGTGCGATTTTTCAAACAACAAGGGACAAATGACTACATGGACTCTCAGTTGGGTGTCGTCTAGATGATATCATCATCGCGGGCCGAACGATAGTGAACACTTACAAAACCGTGAAAAGATTTTAAGCACGCTAAAACAGGTTAATTACGAAAGGACAAATGGGTCTTCAGGCACCCCTCAGTTACATATCTTGGATTTACAATCGATAACCAGGGGATGCAAATGTATCCAGCAGGAACAGAAGCTGTTCACAAGGCGCCAACAAATGGGAATGTCCATTCTTGCCACAGCAGGAACACGTGGAGTCTTTTGCTGGGTGATGAGATCAGGGCAGAAAAAGCCCTCCCTGGCACGGGAAGCGGCAGCCATTAGGGCAGGGGTAGCAGGAGCTTCTTGACCTTGGAAGGGGTCACTTGGGTGGGTGAGTTTGCTGGCTTCGAAGTTGTCGTTTTTGAGCTTGGCCTGTTCCAACAATTTGTCCTACTGTCCCGACTCGAGGAGTCGTTGCCTCATATATCTCAAGCGGACCCCCATGACTAGAGTGTCCCAGATCTGTTCTTCCTCATGAACTCAGCCTGTTAACACTTCATACCTGCACTTCTTGGCAAGCATCCACAGATCCAGGAGGTAGTTATCGATGGTCTCTCCTGGCCACTGGTGACATCGAAAGAGTCTGTACCTCACTAGGACCTGGTTCTGCAACTTCAGGTACCTAGCCTTCAACATCTTGATAGCAGCGTCATATGTAGAGCAGTCCCTGATGACTACATACCCTTTCGTTCCTACCCTCGAAATGAGTGCAGACCTCCTGAGTTCATCGGTGTGGAAGACATCTCTGATCATGTTCAGGTAGGCCTGAAAGCAGTCTAGCCAGTATGTGAACTTTTCAGCTATGTCAGGGAACAGAGGATCAATTAGAAGCATACCTGGCTTGAGTAGTTCTTCTATCATTAGGGAATAAGCTCATAAAATTCTCGTGTGGATAAAAGGTCTCACAAATGGAAGGAGAAGAAATGCTTTTATTAGCTTACAACAAAGGATAGGGTTCAACAGTAGTCTTCAGAAGGGTTCTGAGTTTAGGTGGGAAACCAGGGTTATATGTGGGCAGATGGGGGTGGAGCTGGGAGGCAGGGCCAGCCATCAGCACAACACACTACCAGTGAATCCCAGTTCACTGCACGTGGCCATTCTCATGAGACTGATTGGGCTGGGCTCACTGCTGGAAAAGGCATTAGATTGGTCCTCCAATCACCATGGATCCACCCCTGTGTCAGTAGGCCAGCTCACACCAGAAGATCCATTTTTCACCAATGCTCACTCCCACATGCCCTCCCCCCCCGCCCCCATTACCTAGCTAAATTCCTCCTCTTTCCTTTCCTCTTTCTTCTTACTGCTACAGCTTCTCACAGATCCATTCGATCAGCTCGCAGTGGAAGAACTATGTTACAAGCCCAAAGGACCTCAAAACCCAGCAGCAATAGATATTCACAACGACAAGTAGTTACTTAAACAAAAGTTGTTATTAATTATCTTTAAACATGAAAACAGAATCAAACTTAAACTTATTTCTATTAACTTAACTAACCCAACTTAACCCCCTTCTAATTCTAAGTGCATGTGTATAAAATGTGTGTGTAAATTTAAGAAAAGTTCTTTGGTTCACAGTTCAATCTCACTTCTCATTCTTCCAAGGTCATTGGTTGCAGGCAATTCTTATACTGTGCACAGAATTTAACATGTATAAAGTTCACCAGGCTTTTGTGCTCGAAAGGTAAATGGTAACCTCTCAGGAAGATTCTTGTAGGTTTGCAGAGAGAGGTGTGTTGTTCCAGGATTTCCACAACTGAGGTACCACCATTAGTCACCTCCCTGTCTTGCTGATGAAACTTTCCCCATCAGGGTTCTCCAGATAACCGCTTTCTTTCATTCTTTCTTTCTCTCTCTCTCTCTCTCTCTCTCTCTGACTCAAAACTGCCAGCAGCATGTCCTTCTCTCTCTCTCTCTCTCTTGCAAACCCTCTGATCTTCTCCAGCAAACAATAGGAGTTAGACCTCTGGTCCATCTGTTGTTTTAGGTAATAACAATAACCTCTCAATAACCTCAGAGTGAGAACTTTGCAGAGAGTCGATAGCCTTGAAGAAAGGTCCAAAACAGACAACCTGCCTCTTCCAGGACAATAGCCTATTCATTTCATGACATTATTTCAATTAGCACCTACTTGTGAAATGAGCATAGCATTCTCCATAGTCTCTGTAAAGTCACTAAATATGAATTATTCAGTATTTCAAATAAGATCTGTTTTAAAGTATGTGTATGCATGTAACCTACTCTAATTTTACCAATTTATCTCCCAAAAACATTTCCAAATATTCCATCACAACTAAACTTGATCAGTTGCTTACACCATATTAAGCACACTCATCCAGTGAATCAGTAAGTTCCAGGATTCTGTGGAGTGCTGGAATAACTGTTGCTTAGCACTTACATTTAAGACAAGGTTACGGGGAAGTAAGTTGGAAAAAGTGAATGGTGAGATTGCATTGAGAGTATGGCATGAAGTTGAAAAAGTCTGAATTAGGCTAAATCTCCTCTTTCTGTCTCACAAGGAAATATATTTCCAGTGCATCCATATCAAATCTACATCATAATAGTGTGGGGAGTCTGTCAATAGAGGTCAAATGAATGAGGAAGAACAAATTCAGCTGAGAATTTCAACTTTCAATTTGGAATAACCAGAAGTCCTTCTCAGAAATAGAACAGTAATAGTAGATTCCTAGAGTTATAAATAACACAAGAATCCCTGATGGCTCAAAACATCTGTGCTGACCATCTAGTACTTAAGATAAGTGTAAAGAAAGTAGAAGGTTATGGGTGTGAAGAAGGGAAAGATTAGGGCTCCAAAATGGCAATTCATACATACGGCTGCTCTTCATTGACTACAGCTCAGCCTTCAATCCCATTATACCCTCAGTGCTGGTCAAGAAGCTACCAGCTCGAGACCTCTGTACCCCCTTCTGCAATGGAATCCTTGACTTTCTCATTGGAAAACTGCAGTCAGTACGAATTGGAAACAACGTCTCCTCCTCACAGATCATCAACACTGGCGCACAAGGATGCGCACTTAGCCCATTGTTCGACTCGTTATATATCCATGACTGTATGGCCAGGAACAATTCAAATGCTATCTACAAGTTTGCTGAAGACACCACAGTTGTCGGCATAATTTCAAACAGCAATGAGGAAGTGTACAGTAGGGAGATAGATCAACTCATTGAATGGTGTAACGAGAACAACCTTGCACTCAATGTCAGCAAAACCAAGGAGATGATTGTGGACTTCAGGAGGAAGTCAAGGGAACATGACCCAGTCCTCATCGAGAGCTCAGTAGAGGAGAGGGTTAAGAACTTCAAATTCCTGGATGTCAACATCTTTGAGGATCTGTCCTGGAGCCTCCATGTTGAAGGCTTGCCAGTGCCTATACTTTGTGAGGTGTCTAAGGAGATTCGGTATTTCATTGAAGGCTCTCGTAAACTTCTACAGGTGTACCATGGAGAGCATTCTGCCTGAATGCATCACTGCCAGACTTCACTCCATCAAGGACATCTACATGGTGACGTCTTAAAAAAGCAGCCTCTATCCTCAAAGAACCCCACTACCCAAACCATGCTCTTCACTCTGCTACCATTGGGAAAAAGGTAAAGATGAGCACTCAACGACAAAAGGACAGCTTCTTTCCCACTGCCATCAGATTCCTGAATAATCAATGAACCAAAGACACTGCCTTACTTTTCATGCACTGTTATTTTTATTTTTTTTATTTATAGTAATGTTGTAAGATGGTTATAATATCCATATTTACATTATGATACTGCCGCAAAACACCGAACTTCATGACTTGTTCATGACAATAAATATTGATTCTGGATTCTGATTTTAATTGTTGTGGAGTAGGTTTATATGGTTCAATACAAAGGGCCTGTACTGTTCAGTTTGTTCTACGTTCAATTTTCTATTTACATAAACTAGGAAGTATAATGATTTGTATTGCAATATAGATATGAAGAAATGTGGAAATGATATAGGCACATTATAATTTATTTTATCCCTTCGTGCCCAGACCATTGAGGAATATTCTCTATCTGGTTCTGGGAAATGAAGTAAGGCAAGTGGATCACGTTTCAGTGGAAGATGTCATTGCTGAGGTGACCACAAAATAATTTGATTAAACTAATTATAACATTAACGGGCCAGAAGTGCAAGTAGAGCTGCTGTCTCACTAGGTCCTTTCAAACTGCAGCATCTGGGTAGCCCTCCTGGGAACCGGGTGCAATTACTAGGTCATGGGTGCAGGATGCACCTTTCAAATCGGAGGCAGACCTTCCTGTTAAATCACCAACCCGGTGATTTAAGGGGGTTCCCGCCCCGTGATGATGTGATAAGTGTCATATCATGCACTCACTGGAACAATCAGTCATCAGTCTCTCCCCACCCCCAACTCTGGTCATCAGTAGTTTTCCCCCCATCATTCGCCACCCTCCCCCATCAGTAGCCACCCCTGTCAGTCGCCCTCCCTACTGTCAGTCGCCACCCCTCCCATCAGTCGCCCTCCCTGTCAGTTGTCACCCCACTATCAATTGCCACCTACTCTGTCAATCACCACCCACCTTTTCAGTTGCGCCCCCTCTGCCACCGCCAGAGCGGTTCCAGCAGCGAGGGAGATTATGAGTAAGGAAGGCGGCCATTGCTCCTGCACTCCCGCATTGAGCCGTTGTCCCCCCCCCCCCAATTGTGCAGCAACCTCTCTCCCCAACGAATGCGGCCCCTCTCTTTCCCCCATACCAACAACCTTTCTCCCCACTGCGGCAGCAACCTCATCCCCCCCCACCCCGATCATGGCCCCCCACTTTACCCACAATAACGGCCCCCCACTTTACCCACAATAACGGCCCCCCACTTTACCCACAATAACGGCCCCCCACTTTACCCACAATAACAGCCCCCCACTCTCCCCCACCCCAATCACAGCAGTGGCACCTCAGCCAGGGGCTTCCCCGTGTCACAAGCGTGCAAGCACTGACATCACCAAAGTAATTGTGTCGGCCATTTCCCCTTTCAAACCACCTGACCAGGACGCCTGAGTAAGTTTCATTGGGTTCCCTGACCGCATCTGAAGTAGATCAGAGACATGGTTAAACCATTTCAAATCACCATGTAACTGGGTAGCTAACAGTGCAAATTGCCTGGTTAACCCCATTTTACATGACAGTTTGAATGGCCCTACTGTTCCATTGACCTGGATTCAATCCTGACCTCCAGTGCTGTATGTCAAGTTTGCATTTTAAATTTAGACATACATACTTACAGGACATTTTGGTCATGAGACTGTGCCGGCCAGTCACACCTGATACATTTCAAACAGTGGAAGAAAACTGGAGCCCCTGAGGAAAACCCATTCAGGCAAGGGGAGAAAGTACAGACAGCGCGGGATTTGAACCATGGCCCTGATCGCTGGCACTGTAACAGCATTGCACTAACTGGAATGGCAGCCGTGGTGCCCTATGCATGTTCTCCATCACTGAGTAAATTTCCTCCCACAAACTAAAAGACACGAGTTCATCAATTACAATACACAAACATGCTGGAGAAACTCATGAGGTTATTATTCATCCATTGGGAGTAAAGGGTAATCAATGTTTCAGGCCTAAGCCCTTCATTTGCGCTCAGCTACACCCGAGGGTCCAGGTCGGAAATCTTGGTTACACTTTAATTCCTATGGAGGCTGGGTGACCTGCTGAGTTTCTCCACCGCAACCAACCTCAGAACCCTACAGACTTTCTTGTTTAATAGGTTGGTCAGAATGAATTGTTCCGAGCATTTAGGTGTGTAAAAGAAGTTGATGAACATGTGGGGAAAATAAAGTGGGGTGATTGTGTAACTGATGGTTGGTGTGAAGTTTGTGGGCAGATGAGCTTGCCTCCATGCTTTCTGCTTAGATGGTTATCATAATGAGCCAACCTTGTTCACCACTGACTTCATGATGAGCAGATACATACTGGAGTAAAAACACAAAATGCTGGAGAAATTCAGCCGGTCAAACAGTGTCCTTTGTGTAGCAGTGATGTATACATCACTGACATTTCAGACTATGATGAAAATTCTGGCAGGTAGCCAAACAAAAGAGTGGGGGAGAAGAGAAGGGGGGTGGCAAAGGCAGGAGGTGGAGAAAGGTGGGAGGAGACAGCAGCAATGAGGGGGAGGAGGGATGGCTGGGTAGGTGGAAGAAGTGGAAAGACAGGGAGGGGAGAGGGAAAAGAAAGGATAAACAGGTTGAATGGAAGTCAGTAAAGTTAATGATCATGCAATCTGGCTGGAGGGTGCCCAGATCCTCCAATCTGCAAGTGGTCTGGGTGAATAGAACAAAAGGCCTCGGACAGACATGTGAGTATGACTTGGAATTGAAATGGTTGGCCACTGTTTTTGCGAGTGGAGTGGAAGTGCTGAGCCAAGCATTCTCCCAGTCTGTGACTGGTCTCTCTGATGTAGAGAATGCCATAAAGTTTGCACCGGATGCAGAAAATAAGTCCTGTGGATGTACAAGTGAAATGTTGCTTCACTTGAAAGGCCTGCTTGGGGCCCCGGACCATGGTGAGGGAGGAGATGTGGGCACGTGTTGCACCTCCTCTGGGCACAGGGGAAGATGCCAGGGGTGCACTGGATGGGGAGGGATGAGTGCACAAGGAGGGAGCAGTCCCTGCGGAAGGCTGAGAGGGGAGGAGAAGGAAAAATGTGTCTGGTGGAGGGATCCTGTAGTAAGTGCTAGAAATTCTGGCAGATAATGTTTTAGATATGGAGGCTGGTGGGGTGGTAGGTGAGGATGAAGGGGATTCTATGTTTGTTGCATCTTGGGGTAGAGGGGGCCAGGGTAGATGAGTGGGAAATGGAGGAGATGATGGTGAGGGCTGAGCTGATGGTGGTGGAGGGGAAGTCATGTTTGTGGAAGAAGGCAGATATTACAGAAGATCTGGACTGGAAGACCTCATCTTGGGAACAGATGGGTGGAGACAGAAAAATTGAGAGAAGGGGATGGAATCCTTGCAAGGGACAGAGTATGATGAAGTGTAGTCCAAGTAGTTATGTGAGTTGGAGGGTTGGAGGGTGGAAGGTCCAGGAAGGGGAGAGTGTTATCGGAGTTGGACCAGGTAAGTTTGAGATCAGAGTGGAAGTTGGCTGCGAAGTGGATGAAGTTGACAAGCTCATCGTGGGTGCATGAGGTAGCCTCAATATAGTCATCACTATACTGGAGGAAGAGTTTAAAGGTCTTGTTTGTGTAGACTTGCAGCATGGATTGCTCTACAAAGCCCACAAACAGACAAGCATAGCTGGGACCCACGTGGGTACCCATGTATAATGATATGGATCGTATATGGATTGTATATAATCAGTGGCCGGTAAAGACATGGGCTGGCCCATCCCCTGATGACACTCTCCCCTGGACTCCTCCCCTATGGCCTAGGCTATAAAGATCAAGCCACCTCTCCTTTTTCTGCACTTCCCTAGCTTGGATCCAGGCCAGCTCAAGTCTTATGTACAATAAACCCTATCGTTCCCCTTAGTCTTTGTCCTTGTGGTTATTGGGGCAACTGGTAGTGCCCAACACCATGGCTACTCCTTTGATTTGAGGAAGTGGGATGAGTTGAAGGAGAAGTTATTTAGAGTGAGGACAAGTTCTGCCAGGCAGAGGAGGGTGGTAGTAGAGGGTGACTGGTTGGGTCTTTGGTCCAGGAAGAAGCAAATTGATTTCAGACCTGTGTGGGGTTTAGATGACACTTTCCTTATTCTAATATCCTAATTTCAGAATATTATCTTCCAAAGCATGAGCTGCAATATCCCAAATTTCGATCTCTTTAATTCAACAAATCACCCTTTTGCTGTTACTTTATGTAGTTTTAATCCATTGATAAAATGTCTAAACAATTTGCATAGCTTCGCATTAAGACTTTAATTCAGTATTTACTGTATAATGATACAAATGTGGTGGCCTGCCACCACAGTGATCAAGCCAGCACTCTGGACAGTGAGTGCAGCTAAAGACCAACAGCCCACGAGCGACACTGGCTCCAACAAGCGAACCGGCAGGTGAACAGCAAGGCCAGCTTAAAGGCCAGCGACCCCAAAATGGCACTGGCCTTGCTGTACAGCCAACAGTCAGGGACAACAAGCAGGGGAGAAGGGAATTTTTATGCGTGAGAGTACCCAAGGGCTGGAAACCCGCTTTGGTTATGCAGGTCATGACATCAGTAAAGGGGGGAAATGGTGGGAATGACGCGAGTATAAAAGTCGGGCCTTAGCCCCAATAAAACGGATTAACCTAACTAACACTACATGTGTGAATTCTTTCAAGTAGTGCATGGCTACAATTAGTGACCCCGACAGTTTATATGGCATCTAAACCCAGTGATAAGTGAACCGGCAAAAGTCCACGCAGTTGCTCTCAAGCTGGTGACTCTCTGGACAAATCAACCACACATGTGGTGTGACCAGGCTGAGGCACAGTTCCAGATCCAGCAGATCACAGCAGAATCCATCCAATTCTACCACATGGTGAGCACCCTAGTCCAGGACACAGCAGGCCGGGTGGCCAACTTCATTCAGGACCCCCCATCAGAAAGTGCATACGCTGCCTTCAAGGACCTGCTGATCGAGACATTCAGGTTCTCACCTGAATGGGCTAGGGGTCAGGTCCTTGTCAGCTCTCATGAACGAGATCCTGGCCCTCCTGGGCAAACATGAGCCCTGCATCATGTTCGAGCAGGGATTCCTGGAGCAACTGCCCAAGAATGTGTCCATCTGCTCCTGACTGATGCAAACTTCTTCAGCACCTCCTGAAAAGTCGCAGCATGAGCGGATGTTCTGTGGAAACAGAAAAGAGAGTGCTCGCCGGCTGTGGGGATCATCACTAAACCCCACATCAAGACCCGTGCAGACCCACTGAGAGAACAGCAGCCCCACAGAGGAGGCAATCCCAATGACCTGTGGTGTTTGTACCACCAGGGCCCACCAGTGCAGGCCCACCATGCAATGCACGTTTTAGGGAAACACCGGAGCCAGCCATCGCTATTGGCCACAATGGCTGGCCAACAAGACACCCTCCTGTACATTTGGGACTGCCAGTCCGGACAACATTTCCTCATAGACACAGGAGCAGAGGCCAGTGTCCAGGAACAGGCAGTTGGGACCCACGCTGAGGGCTGCCAATAACAGCACGATCTGGACCTGCAGTACCCGTAAGGCCCACCTGCAGTTGGGAGGCACCCTTTTCTTGTGGGTGTTCACGCTGGCCTCAGTGGAACTGCCACTCCTCGGGGAAGACCCTTTCTCTGCTCAAGGGATGGAGATTGGTTCACGCTGAGACTTTTCAAATCTTCCCCCTCAAAGACGTCAGGCTCTCAACACTCCATCTGGACTCTGTGCAGTGATCGACCGATGAATACACCAGGGTTCTGGCTGAGTTCCCCACAGTACTCACCCCTAATTCACCACAGTGATGCTCCAACATAGAGTACAGCACCATATCCTGACCCAGAGCCCGCCGCTCCACGTGAGGGCAAGACGCCTTCCTCCGGAGAAGCTCTAGCTGGCGAAGGAGGAATTCAGGAAGCTGGAAGAGCTCAGCATTATACAGCAGTTGGACAACCCTTGGGCTTCTCCCCGACACATGGTACCCAAATCAACTGGTGGCTGGAGACCATGCAGTGACGACTGCTGGCTCAAGAGGCTGCAACACCAGGTCGATACCCTGTGTTGCACACCCAGGACTTTGTGGCTAACCTGCATGGGGCAAAGATTTTCTCCAAGGTGGATCTTGTGTGAGGATATCATCAGATTCCAGTGCACCTTGATGATATCTCCAAGACTGCCATCATCATCCCGCTCAGCCTGTTCAAATTTCTCCAAATGCCGTTTCGGGCTCAAGACCTTCCTGCGACTAATGAACGCATGGGCCAAGACTTGGACAGCACCTTCATGTACCTGGACGACATCCTCGTGGTGAGCAGGAACCAACAGGAACATATGATGTACCTCCACAACCTCTACACCCAACTGAGCGAGTTCAGCCTGACAATCAACCCAGCCAAATGCCAGTTCAGATTGGAGGCCATCGATTTCCTGGGCCACAGGGTAATCAGGGAAGGAGCCACACTGCTACCCAGTAAAGTGGAGGTCATCCAGAGTTTCCTAGGCCCAACACAACCAAGGGACTACAGGAGTTCTTGAGAATGATCAATTTCTACCACAGGCTTATTACCTCAGCTGCCCAGATCATGCAGCCCTTGCTCGCCTGGATGGCAGGCAAGGCAAAGGACATTACATGGGATGAGGAGTCAGTGAAGGCCTTCGTGAAGGTCAAAGAAGCCCTGACAGGTGCCGCTTTCCTGGCACACCCCAGGGCAGATGCTCCAATGGCCCTGATGGTGGATGCCTCAGGAACGGTGATGGGCAGAGTTCTGGAGCAGCAGATCAAAGGAAGTTGAAAACGGCTGGCTTTCTTCAGATAACATCTGCGGCCTCCAGAACTGAAGTGCAGCACTTTTGACAGAGAGCCACTGGCGCACTGTACTTAGCCATCTGCCACTTCAGATACTTCCTAGAGGGAAGGTCTTTCACGGCTTTCACAGATCACAAACCCCTGACTTTCACCTTGGCTAAGATCTCGGACCCCTGGTCAGCCCACCAGTAATGACACCTGTCTTACATCTTGGAGTAAACTACAGATGTAAGGGACGTCTCCAGCAAGGACAATGTGGTTGCTGATGCACTCTCCAGGCAAAATATCCATGTGCTACCAAGGGGAGTGGATTTCATGGCACTGGCAAAGGCGCAGCAGAAAGACGAGGAGATACCCTAATATAGGTCTGCCATACAGAGACTGCAACTCCAGAATATTCCAGTCAGCACAGGTAACACCACCTTCCTGTGCCATGTGGTCACTGGCCAGGTCAGACTTATTGTCCTGTGGCTTGGAGACGGCAGGTTTTCGATTCCAACCATGGAATGGCTCATCCATCCATCAGGACTATAATCCAGCTGGTGGCCAGCAAATATGTGTGGTCTGGATTGTGGAAACAGGTCAGCGGGTGGGCGAAAGCATCAACGCAGTGCCAAACAACCAAGCTATAGTGGCATGCCCAGACTCCAACTTAGCACTTCGAACCTACGGAACAAAGATTCGACCACATCCACGTGGACATAGTAGGACCTTTGCCTATATCCCAGGGTTTTTACTACCTATTCACAATGGTCAACTGCTTCACCAGGTGGCCAGAAGCAGTCCCACTGGCTGATACGTCCATGATCTCGTGTGTCAGGGCTCGCATCTCATCCTGGGTGGCATGGTTCGGGTTACTGTCCCACATCACGTCCAACAGAGGAACCCAGTTCACCTCCAGTCTGTGGTCCGACCTCACCAGCCTGTGGGCTGCCCAGCTGCATCACACAACAGCTTAGCATGCACAGTCCAATGGGTTGGTGGAGCACTTCCACAAGCATCTCAAAATTGCGCTCATGACCACACTCCAAGGACCTAACTAGGTTGACGAGCCTCCATGGGCACTGTTGGGCATCCTTCTGGCACCCAAGGAGGACCTCAACACCTCTTCGGCCAAACTCATCTATAGAGCTCCACTGGTGGTCATGAAAGAATCATACCATCCCCAGGTTGTCAACAGGATGGCTCTACAGCTTTCATCAGCAGGCTTAGGGAATGAGTCGGCAACCTAGCCCTGACTCCACCTTCCAGGCATGGACACACGAGAAACAACATACCCAAAGACCTGCAGAACTCTGAGTATGTTTTCATTTGTAGGGGTCCACATTGTCCACCGCTCCAGAGCTCATATGAGGGCCCATTCTGGGTCATCTGCACAACGAGGTCATGTTCGAGCTGAAGGTCAAAGGAAAGATGGAGGTCTTCACCACAGACAGGCTGAAGCTGGCACACCCGGACCTGGTGCGCCTGGTTGAGACACCAGCACCCTGCCAGACTGGCAGGCACTGAAGCCAGCAGAGATTTTTCTCCAGGCACCAAGCACAATACCACTGGTTCTGGGGTTCAAGGGGTCACGTAGCGGCCAACTTCTGCAGTTATCAAGCTGACGCTCCAGGTGGTGAACGCAACCAAAGGCCAGCTACCCGCGCAGCGACACTGGCCCCAACGAGCGAACAAGCGGGCGAACAGCAAGGGCAGCTTAAAGGCCAGTGATCCCAAAATGGTGCTGGCTTTGCCACCCAGCCAACAGTCAGGGACAGCGTGGGGAAGAAGGGCATTGTTATGCAGGAGAGTACATGAGTGCAGGAAACCTGCTTTTGTTATGCGGGTTGTGGTGTCAGTAAAGGGGGGCAATGGCGGGAACAGCATGAGTGTAAAAGTCAGGCCTTAGCCCCAATAAAACAGAGAGCCTAATCTGACTACACTATATGTGTCTTCTTCCAAGTAGCACACAGCCACACAAAGATATAAAATGTATAGAAAGATACAAAATCTTAAAAGAGATACAAAAATTCAAAGAAAAATTCTCGTGCTCACACTTCCTTCACCTCTTATAGAATGAAGAAGCAAGCCATTTGTCTGGGCTGATAATACAACATATTACTTCATGGTCACTATGGTAACACTACAAACAATAGTCTCTTAAAGAGACAGGAATAAAATTAACTAAGTATAAAAAACACAAGGTTTTAACCTTTACATTCCAGCCCCTAATTATTATAATAGATGTTAATGTCTAATATATAATAATTACTATTACAGATACACAAGTAAATATAATGTGTATAAGATTAGAAATCAAAACTTTCAGCTTCCTGTAAAAGACAGATTTTAATAATAGTTTTATTTAAGTAACCAGTCTTGGTTTTAATCTGCATTTGCCAAACGAATCCTTTCTTGTCTGGAACTGTATCCTCAATTTTCCCCAGTAACCGAGAATTACTTGGTGAAGAATTACAAAGTCTCCACATACAAAATTGTGTTTAGCTTTAGACCATTTTTGTCTTTCTTGTAATAATGAAAGATATTCTTTAATCCATCCTTTCCAAAATAAATCTGCAAGAAATTGCACTTGTTTCCATCTGCATCTTGCACAGATATCTTCTTTTTGAAACTGACCTGGAAGTATCAAATGTTTAGCATTTGCTCATCAACAATTAACACATTTTGATATAATTCTTTTGATCAATGTTCCAGCTCCAAGTATCTAATATTTCTGGCTCATGGTTTTGTTATTAATCTATTTACGCACTAATGTACTATCAATCCAAAACAAAGAGTCTGCTAACTCCATCCGTAATTCTCTTCTTTACACTGTCTATTTTGCATGCCTTGGTAGCGGCAGTCAATTCTATTCGAGGTATGGTGACTGGCTTTAATGGAGCCCCTCTGGCTTTTCCCATTACAAATCCACAATGTACTCACTCTTGGTTATTTCGTTGTACGAAATAACTGAAGTACCAAAACCACCTTCGTTTGCATCAGCAAAGTGGTGTAACTGAGCAAATGTGGCAATTCCAAAGTCTGTTGGTTTCAAACACAGCTGACTTCAAAATTTTCCAACATTTTAAGACTCTCAATCCAATTTATCCAATCTTGTGTGATGGATTCTGGTATAATTTCATCCCATCCAATATTTTCTTCTGCACAATTCTTGCAGAATTTTCTTGGCTATTATTACTACCAATGCCAATATTCCCAAAGGATCATATATTGAACTGACAACTGAAAGAATACCTCTTCTTGTCAAAGGTTGGTCTTTCAAAACAATTTTGAAATTGAAAACATCAGATTGAACACACAGCATTACACCCCTAGAATTCTTTCAACAAGTAGAATGTCACAATCCAAATTAAGATGTTTTTATCTTCTTTGCTCTTCCTGCCTCAGGAATAACAGCCAACACATCTCGACTGTTGCTAATCCATTTCATGAGGAAGAAACCTCCTTTATTACACATCTCTTTTAATTCTTGATAAAGGTCTATTGCTCTTTTCCTGAAACAACCAAAGTAAGACAATCATCAACATAGAAATTATTTCTGATGATGCTTATAGCTTGAAAACTAAATTGTTCTTCATTATCTTCAGCACATTTTCTGAGACCAAAATTTGCACAACTCAGTGACAAGGTTACTCCAAATAAATGAACTGTCATTCTGTATTCAATCTCCATTTGGCCACCAACATAATCATAGAAGATCACAATCTTCTGATGGTACTTTGACGTGATGAAACATCGCTTCAATATCTGCAGCAATTACTATAGGCTCTTTACAAAATGTTATCAGAACACCTATTAATGCACTGGTTAAGTGCGGACCTTGTAGAAGTTGAGATTTCAATGAAACTCCTTGAAATGATGCTCCACAATCAAATACTACACAAGGTTTCTTCTTTTGTGGATGTTGAGGTAAATACCATTTTTTACCATCTTTATGATCCAAGATATCTTCAGATACCTTTTCTACATAACCCTTGGTTATCATACCTAACATTATATCTGCATGTTCCAAATGAAAGGAAGAATTTCTTTTGAATTTTCTCTTTAAATTCAGCATACACTATTGTAAAATTCTTTTATTATCTGCAATACAAATTTCCCTTTCCTTCAAAGGTAATGCTATACAGTAATGAACATCAATATGTTTAACAGAATTTTCAACTAAATCCAGAAACTGCTTGCCCTCCTTTGATGGTTCTTGAATATCTGTGAGACATTCAGGGAAATCAATTTTAAATTGTTGTTCCCACAGATCATTAAGTTTCACAACTGAAATTCTGTTGACATTCACATTCAACATCTCCTGATCATTATTTGTTTTTACTCCTAATGATTAATTAATTGTCCATCCAAGCAATGATCTCACAGCATTTTAACTCCTTTTACTTCTAGAGGTTTGCAGGCCTTTGGTACATCTAATCCAATTAACATCTCAATTTTGGCATCTATCTTGGGAAAGCAAATGTCTTTTAGATGATCTCACTGTTTAATATCATCCTGATAGGGAGTATTCTCCTTATTTACAGGAATAGTCTTCTGAGTATATACACTTGGAAGATTACAAAATTCATTACTATTCAATCCAGCAATCTCTAAACCTGAAACTATATTAGTTTCAATGTTCCTTTCATCATTCATTGTTTTCAATAAGCTCTGTGATCTTTTTCCATGAAGATTAAGTTTATCATTAATCAAAAGTACAAAATGATGTGGTACTTCCTGGATCAAGAAATGTGTAGGTCTTCAGTATGAAGCTCCTTTTTCTTAAGCTTTAACCTGCACAGGAACTATTGAAAGGGCTTTGTCACTGGCCCCAGTAAGATTGTTTTTCTGAACCGAAACTGAAGCATCTTTTCTGACTGAATCTTTAGTCTTGGATTCAGATTGTTTGACTTCTCTCTCAACTTTACTTCATTGAGTATGCAATAACGTGGGATGCTTTAAACTGCATATATCCCAAATTATTCACTTATTTTAAGTTTTGCTGGTGTGTTCTTTACAGAAGCAGCCAAAACATAATCCATTCTTCTTTAAAAAGGTTAATTTCTCATCATGCAACTTTTTCTCCAGTCATGATCATTTTTCTAAACCATGCTTATCTTTGCAATACAAACAGCTTTCCTGAACAGTCTGATCTTCCTTTTCCTTTGTTTCCTTGTTCTTTCCTGCGCTCGTATTTGACACAGCAGTAGCAAAGGTACTTCCCTTTGGTTTCTGTTGAGACAATGACTTAGACTTCTTTACATCTTTCGAAACTATTGAAGTATCCTTAATATTTCCAAATACTGGCATGGTGTTAACATGCATATGCCATTCCAAATATAGTTCACATCCTCAAAAGGTGGCGTCCCTTCCAGGAAGCATCTTAAGTTCTGAAACTTTGGTTCTTCATAAATCCTTCAGTTTATAAGGCAATTTGTTTATAATAATCGAAAAACTGGCAAGCAAATTCAGCTCTTGCAAATATACACTAATTCCCATTGCATTACAACATCCTCTCAGGAAGAGTGCATATGCTTATAAAGCTTTGGTGTCCTCTGATTTTATTGCTGACCAAGAAAAAATCTTGTCTCTGTGGGGCCCTTGTGATTTTATGTTCATTGCCATAATGGTGTTGCAATAATTCTTTTGCCTTTTTAAAACCCTGTCTGGATTCATATATTGACAACTTTTGACTAACTCCTTCACCTGCCCTACAGTATACTTTTCCAGGTAATAAAGATGATCTTTAGCATTTTTAATATTCTTTGGCTTGGCTTCGCGGACGAAGATTTATGGAGGGGGTAAAAGTCCACGTCAGCTGCAGGCTCGTTTGTGGCTGACAAGTCAGATGCAGGACAGGCAGGCACGGTTGCAGCAGCTGCAGGGAAAAATTGGTTGGTTGGGGTTTGGTGTTGGGTTTTTCCTCCTTTGCCTTTTGTCAGTGAGGTGGGCTCTGCGGTCTTCTTCAAAGGAGGTTGCTGCCCGCCAAACTGTGAGGCGCCAAGATGCACGGTTTGAGGCGATATCAGCCCACTGGCAGTGGTCAATGTGGCAGGCACCAAGAGATTTCTTTAGGCAGTCCTTGTACCTTTTCTTTGGTGCACCTCTGTCACGATGGCCAGTGGAGAGCTCGCCATATAACACGATCTTGGGAAGGCGATGGTCCTCCATTCTGGAGACGTGACCCATACAGCGCAGCTGGATCTTCAGCAGCATGGACTCGATGCTGTCAACCTCTGCCACCTCGAGTACTTCGACGTTAGGGATGAAAGCGCTCCAATGGATGTTGAGGATGGAGCGGAGACAACGCTGGTGGAAGCGTTCTAGGAGCCGTAGGTGATGCCGGTAGAGGACCCATGATTCGGAGCCGAACAGGAGTGTGGGTATGACAACGGCTCTGTATACGCTTATCTTTGTGAGGTTTTTCAGTTGGTTGTTTTTCCAGACTCTTTTGTATAGTCTTCCAAAGGCACTATTTGCCTTGGCGAGTCTGTTGTCACCCTGGATGAGACATATAAGGCAATCGAACAACTGAAAAGTGGCAAAGCAGCAGGTATGGATGGAATCCCCCCAGAGGTCTGGAAGGCTGGCGGCAAAACTCTGCATGCCAAACTGCATGAGTTTTTTCAAGCTTTGTTGGGACCAAGGAAAACTGCCTCAGGATCTTCGTGATGCCACCATCATCACCCTGTACAAAAACAAAGGCGAGAAATCAGACTGCTTAAACTACAGGGGAATCACGTTACTCTCCATTGCAGGCAAAATCTTCGCTAGGATTCTACTAAATAGAATAATACCTAGTGTCGCCGAGAATATTCTCCCAGAATCACAGTGCGGCTTTCGCGCAAACAGAGGAACTACTGACATGGTCTTTGCACTCAGACAGCTCCAAGAAAAGTGCAGAGAACAAAACAAAGGACTCTACATCACCTTTGTTGACCTCACCAAAGCCTTCGACACTGTGAGCAGGAAAGGGCTTTGGCAAATACTAGAGCGCATCGGATGTCCCCCAAAGTTCCTCAACATGATTATCCAACTGCACGAAAACCAACAAGGTCGGGTCAGATACAGCAATGAGCTCTCTGAACCCTTCTCCATTAACAATGGCGTGAAGCAAGGCTGTGTTCTCGCACCAACCCTCTTTTCAATCTTCTTCAGCATGATGCTGAACCAAGCCATGAAAGACCCCAACAATGAAGACGCTGTTTACATCCGGTACCGCACGGATGGCAGTCTCTTCAATCTGAGGCGCCTGCAAGCTCACACCAAGACACAAGAGAAACTTGTCCGTGAACTACTCTTTGCAGACGATGCCGCTTTAGTTGCCCATTCAGAGCAAGCTCTTCAGCGCTTGACATCCTGCTTTGCGGAAACTGCCAAAATGTTTGGCCTGGAAGTCAGCCTGAAGAAAACTGAGGTCCTCCATCAGCCAGCTCCCCACCATGACTACCAGCCCCCCCCACATCTCCATCGGGCACACAAAACTCAAAACGGTCAACCAGTTTACCTATCTCGGCTGCACCATTTCATCAGATGCAAGGATCGACAATGATTTTTAATATTACTTTAACCATATAACTATTTACGGAGTGGAAAGGCCATGTTGGCCTTTTGAGTCCACACCAGTTCACTAGAACAACTCCACTAGCTCAAACCTCCCACTCTCCATCAATAACCCTCCAACCCCCTCACCTCCATGTACACATCCAACCTTCTCTTAAATGACAGAAGGGATCCTGCCGTAACTATCTCATTCGGAAGATCATTCCATTCACTCGCTGAGTGAAAAAGCAACCTCTAATATTTCTCCTAATGTGATGTTCAAAGGATTTCATGAACGTCAGATATTGTAATGGATCTCCATTAAAAATTGGAATTTCCTTCTTAGGTAAACTGTATGAACCTTGTTACTGAACTAACATAGCAGAAATTTAATTGTGTTTTGCTATAAATGATATTATATTGTCTTGTTCATTATGGCTTGTGATTGGTTGTCTTGAGGTGAATGGAGAAAATGGATTTTGAATTGGTGCCATAGGTGTAGGACCTTGGTTTGTAACTGATTGCATTGGTGGATATCCTTGGGTTGTAAGTGATGGCATTGATGGAGATCCTTGACTTGTAGCTGGTTCTCCAGCAACATGAAAAGACATCAATGATTGAGTCTAATCAACTTGCATGGTTGAATTTTTTTGAAATATCCTCCTTTTGGGAAGATCCATATATTGTGGACTCTGGAGAGATTGAATGTCGCTAGATCTTTCCAAGAGATTGGTCATTGTCATTTGAGTACTACCAGTTACACCGTAGCTCCTTGCTCGAGTATATATTTTTCTTGTGGCTGTGGTACCCATGGCTCTGCTGGAAAGTTAGGTACTTGTCCTTTGGGTATTTCACTTTGAATGATAAATCTTGCAGAAGTTTGAGCTAATTCTTTCACTTTGGCCATATTCATAGCACATTGTTCCTCAAGCTGGAGTCTTTTCTCTATGCAATCATCTATCTTGTTCTTCACTAACCATTTTTTGTAATCTTTTAAGTTTCTCTTCTTGCTCCAATTGCGGATTTCCTGATTTGAACCTCCCCATCCTCTAAAACACATCTTTTCTCCAACAACTGCTGTGCACAGATAGTAGCCAAGTCTGCTTGTGCTTTAGCATGCATAGATGATAGGCTTGCACAAAGCTATACTTGCTCTAGATGACTTTGAAGATTTTCCTGTGCTTATAACCTTAGAAATACTATCATCAGGATTCACATTCAAACTTTCAGATATGGCAGATTGAGTCTCTATCTTCTGCATTTCGTTTGGTACAGCACCAATGGGACTTTGCAACATACAATCATCTTTTCCAATTCCACTAACTTTTAAGCCAGTTAATGAGGCCTCCAGTGCCTTGACAGAGTTTTCTTCTTGCTTGCTAGTTAAGGTCATTTCTTCTTTGGCTACTGGCTCCAACCTCCTGCCAAGCTTTGCTGATCCCCATTGCTGGCTCAACTCACGATCAAACAGTTCTTTGAGAGAATTTGTTTGCTTGAGGTCTTTAGCCCGATGAGACTTGATCCCTTTGAGAGAGCTGCTGCTAGTTGAATTGTCTCTGGGGGTCTGCGCACAAGTTTTATTATCTTTTTGTTTACAAAAGCATTTTCTGGGCTTCCTACCAATTCTGCTACCAAAGCTGTGGCTTATCTTTTTTAAGGACGCAGGTGTTTGGCCAGTCCTTTGGCTCAATTTCAAACTACGCAATTCATAGATTCTTTCACTTCTGCAATATTCTATTATTGCAACATGGATATCTCTTGGCTTCAAATCAAGTTGTTAATTATTTTAGACAAATTTTACAAGCCTTTCTTCCAAAGTTCACAATTAAATTTTTCTTTGGATCAAAATATAGATGACCCTTTACTTATTCTAATATCCTAATTTCAGAGTATCATCTTCCAAAGCGTGAGCTGCAATATCCCAAATTTCAATCTCTTTAATCCAACAAATCACACTGTGGCTGTTTTAATTCGTTGATAGAATGGATAAACATTTTGCATAGTTTCGCATTAAGACTTTCATAATGATGAATAACAAATTATTTACTGAACAATAATAATACAAAGATATAAAGAGATATAAAACAAATATAAAGATACAAAATCTTAAAGAGATACAAAAATTCAAAGAAAAATTTCTCATGCTCACGCTTCCTTCACATCTTGTAGATTGAAGAAGCAAGCCGTTAGTCTGCATGGATATTACGACATATCACTATTGTAACACTACAAACAATAGTCTCTTAAAGAGACAGGAATAAAATTAACTAAGTATAAAAAACACAAGGTTTTTTACATGGAGGGATAGAGGTATGAAAGGATTGGACATCCATTTTGAAGATGAGGCTGACCGGTTCAGGAAATCTGAAGTCATTGAGGAGAAAGAGGGCATTGTGAGATATCACAGATGTAGGTAGGGAGGGATTGGACCAGGGGAGAAAGAATAGAGTCAAGGTAGGATGGAACTAGTTCAGTGGGGCAGGAACAGGTAGAAACAATGGGTCTTGTCGAATGGTTGAGTTTGTGTATCTTAGGTTGAAGGTAGAAATGGGCAGTGCAGAGGTGGGAGAGAATGAGGTTGGTGGCCTTGGAAGGAAGGTGACCAGAGATTATTAGGTTGAGATGGTTGGTATTGGAGACAGTGGCTTGATGTGCCATGGTGAGGTCCTGTGGGATGGGTTGTTAGGAAGAGGTATTTGAAAGCTGTTGACTGGCCTCACCAAGGTAGGGAACAGTGCACCAGACCTTGTCTGTGGGTTTGATGGTGAGGTTGGGTTGTACGGAGAGAGTGGAGGGCAGAGTGTTCTGAGGAGGTGAGGTTGGAATACAAGAGGGGGGGGTGGTAAAGTTGAGACAGTTGATGTCCTGGCAGAAGATGACCAGGATGAGGTGTCCAGGTGTCCAGGAAGAGGAAGAAGGCTTGAACCGGGAGAAAAGGTCTTGGGTGAGGACTGAGGCAACAGGAGAAGAATTTGGTATTGCGGCGTGCACGGAACTCAGTGAGATGTGGGTGGAGGAGGACAAAGGTGAGGCCTCTACTGAGGGCTGAGCTTTCAGTCTCAGAGAGGGGATGGTCAGAGGGAATAGTAAAGACCAAGCAGGTTGTCATTGCCAGCCTGTGCTCTCTGCATTAGGACACTACCTTGCATGTCATAAAACCATTACTTGGGTTACTTGGGGGAAAATGCATAATTGAGTTCAATATGCACATGTAGATTGAATGACATTGAAAGATTAATATGGAAAACTGCATCTTAAATGGTATGATGAGTCAAGAAACCTGGCATCCAAAAAGCTTAAAGATCACAGGACATGTTAATAAGGTCATTAACATTGCACATGATTTACATGAGTTTGTAATTTTTATTTAATTTTTAAAATTTAAAAAATTTTGACCTACAGTATGGTTTCAGGCCCTTTCGGCCTATGAACCCAATTACACCCAATTGACCTACCTCCCGGTACGTTTTGAATGAGGAAACCATAGCACCCGAAGAAAACCCACACAGACACGAGGAGAATGTACAAACTCCTTACAGACATCACAGGATTTTAACTCTGGTCACTGGTGCTGTGAAAGTGTTGTGCTAACCTCAATGCCAACTGTGCTGCCCATAAGGAATTGGATCAGCCTCAGCTCAAGTACTGTGGAGAACAGCAGCTCTATGGTATAAGAAAGCTGTCATGGTCCAAGATGCCGAGCAGGTGCATACAACACATCAGAAACTTGATTAGGACAGGGGGATAGGAAATTGAGGGACAGATTTCCAACAGTGTGTTATATGGGATGATACATGACTGCTATTTCATTGCTGATTACTTTCCATTGCAATTAAACTGTAATCATTTTTACCTGGAAAATGAGGACTATTTATTTCAGACAACAAAGGTATACAAACCTCTCTCTGATCACCATCCTCTCTACAGAACTAGGTGATGCTCCGCCTAAAGAGGATACTAACAAATCTTCAAATCATACATATCCTTATATACTCATGTAACTGATTTTTTTTTTAATGCAGTAAGTCACCTGCTTATAATTCCAAAAAGCTCTATGAAAACTTTGCACCAAAAGGAACGCACAAATCTAACACAGTTCTGTTTCTGATTGATAAGATTTGCCTTGTCTCTGCACTTTGAATTCCTGATCACTTAATCATGTGAAAAATATTATCGCAATGCAGAGGGGATTACAAAGGTGATCATCAGCTTCAAGTACCTCAAATGATAGCATGACTTATAGGTAAATTCTTTCAACTAACTGATAGTATTGATAATGCTGAAAGAACAAGCCGTTATTTTCATACTTAGTGACTTAATTATGTAATGGGTGAACGGCTCACAGAGATAAGAAGTAGCCTGGTTAGAAATTCCAAAACATGTCTGAACCATGCCAAGCTAAATCTATGAAAATATCTGATATAGATTAGATCCATTTCTAATAACAGTGTGTTTAAACATTGAAAGTTAAAAGATGTTTGTGTTATGAAAAACCTGGGTATTTTTGTTCACGAATCATTAACATGGAGGAGCAGCAAGATGTTATAAAAGGCAAACAGTGCTTTAGAATTTACTGCAAATGGGTTTGAATACAAATATTCAGAACCAATTGTATAGATCATGATGAGACAGAGTTTGGAATATCATGCATAGGTCTTGTCATTTTATTGAAGGAAGAGTTCATTAGAATGTGAGGTGATCTCACTGAAATTCTTATGGGCTTGACAGGTTAGATCTGGGGATGACTTTTCTCTTGGCAGAGCCTCAGGTCACAGTCTGAAAATAAGGGGATAGTCATTCAGGATTAAGATGAAACTTGTTCATCCAAGGGGTAGCAAATCTTTAGAATTCTTTATCCTTATGTCACTGAAGACCTTCTACAGGTGTATTGTGAAGAGCATTCAAGATGGTTGCATCACTGTCTGGTATGGAGGTGCCAACGATCAGGTCAAGAAAAGTTTACAGAGCATTGTTAAGTCGACCTGCGATAGTCTTCATTCTATTGAGGACATCTACATTAGGGAGCATCTTAAGAAAGCAACCTCTGGGGTGGGGTGGGGGGGGGCATGGCCATGCTGAGTGGCTGAGTGGACATGTTTTTTCAAGCTTCCTGAGAAAAAGTGCTAAAGGATGACCAGAAAGTGTGTTTTAATTGAATTTTTGCATGAAAAAATTGTGTATATACAATGGTTGAATAGAAATTAATGAAGATGACTGGAAGATCATATGCAAAAAAAGCCAAGACCAATGACAAAAGAAGCTCCAGGTTCACCATCTACCACAACAGACAGTGCGGGGGAAGCTGCCTCCACTTCTCAACAAACATGAGAGATGGAAACACTTTTGCAAGAATTTGAAGGACTGGGAAAACATTTCAAGGGTGTGGAAAAATGCCACGAAAGAGCTCATCAATTCAGTGAAAGATATGGATGAAGCAATAAATGATCTATCCAAAAGAAAGGATGGTGCTGAGAGAGATCTCAGTAAACACGATGAACAGATTAAAGACCTGAAAAAACAAACTGAACAATGGGCAATAGACAAGCAACTTCTCTCAGATAAAATTGTTCACATGGAAAACTTCAGTAGGAGAAACAATGTGAGAATAGTTGGCCTGGGAGAAGGTGTAGAAGGTAGAGATGCTATGACATTTTTCAACACTTGGATTCCTCAAGTCCTTCACACCGAGAAACTCGGCGATTGTGTCCACATTGAACGTGCTCATTGAACGCTTGCACCGAGGAGAATGGGTGAAGCCCACCCATGACCCGTTCTGGTAAGGCTACTAAGCTTCAAAGACAGAGAGACAATCTTGAGAATTGCATTTGAACATTCATAAAATACCCGATCTCCAATAAAGTGGAATAATACAAAGATTAGGTTTTTTTCAGGACTTCAAAAATGGGGTAATCCAAAAGAGGAGAGAGTTCAACATGGTCAACAGCCAGCTCTGTGAAAAGGACTTCAGATATGTGATGTTGTACCCAGCAACTTTGAGAGTGGAAATCTCAGATTTCTTTAAAACGAAAGAGGTGGAAGATTTCATTCGATAATTATGAAGAAGATGAAGAGAAAAGAAAGTAGACACAAGAAAAGTTGACTGTGGAAAAACTAAGGTAAAAAAGATATTTTATGGACCTCATAAAGTTTTATTTTGTTTGTGAAGGTCATCCTAATTATATTAAGAAATGTCAATGTTACATCCTATCTATGGCTCATGGGGAGCTTGGAAAGTGGAAAGAAGCTATCAAAAGTATCAAATTCTGGTTTGAAGGGATAATGGCACCAGCAGGGGAGTTTATGTTTTAAAGATTGTGCTTTAGGGTAGGGTTCTTCTTCTTCATCCCTGGAGGTTTTAGTGGGCCCTTTTTTGTGGGCCTTCGGGTCTCACTGTCTATGTCATCATCATGGCAGAGGTTGCACAATTTTTAATGAGAGGGCACAGATCATGAAACTCTTTACATATTTATTTATTTGCATAGAATTTACAAAATGCTGCTATGGATAAGACATTGAAATTTATAAGTTTTAATGTTAATGGTTTGAACAAGTCAGTCAAGAGGAAAAGTATACTGACATATTTTATAAAAGCTGAAAGCTGATTTGGTATTTCTCCAAGAAACACGTCTCATCAAAGTAGAACATGATAAATTTTCTTCATCACTTAATTCAAAAGCAGGGGAGTGGCAATTTTAATCAGTAAAAAATGTTCCAATGGTTATAGAAAATATTTCAAAAGATCAAACAGGCAAATATGTAAAGATAAATGACAAAATTTATTCAGAATCATGGACATTGATGAATATTTATGCTCCAAATTATAACAAAAAGGCCTTTATGAAGGTTGCATTTTTTAAAATAGCAGAGGGAAACCAAAATATACTGATTGGAGGGGACTTTAATTTTTGTCGAGACCCAATACTTGATAAGTCAGCAGGAATAGTAACAAGTGCTAAGGCAGCTAAGGTAACCCTTTCATATATGAAAGATTTAAATTTAATGGATATATGGAGGCAATTCAATCCCACAGAAAGAGACTACTTGTTTTATTCTAAAATGCATGATTCACATACAAGAATAGATTTGTTTTTTTTGCTATCGTCAAGTATGAAGGATAGAGTAGAAAAAAAAATGGAATACCTTCTAGATTACACTCAGATCATTCACCACTAATCTTAAAAATACAAATTCCAGAGATACAAGGAAGTATGTATAGGTGGTGATTGAATATGTTATTGTTAAAAAGGGAGGATTTTAAATAATTTATAAGACAACAGATTGAAATTTTCTGTGAAACATATTTAGGAACAGCTGACAATAGCCTTTTGATATGGGATACTTTAAAGGCATAACTACAAGGACAAATCATTTCATTCACATAAAAAAAAATAAAAGAGAGTTTAATGCCGAAGTGAATAAATTGGAGAAAGAATTAAGAGAATTAGAAAAAATAATATTGAAGAATGGGAGAACAAGATAAATATAGAACAATAGAAAATAAGAAAATTCACTATAACACTCTGCAAATATACAGTGCAGAAAAAAAATATTAAACACAAAACAGAAATATTACAAATTAGAAGAAAGGGCACAAAAAATATTGACATGGCAATTGAAGGCTGAGGAGTCCACAAGAGCTATAAATGCTATACAGAAGTAAAACAATACAGTCACCTATAACCAGAAATAAATAAATGAAACATTCAGACAATATTATATAAATCCAATTTGCCGGGAGACGAGATTGAAATAGAGGAATTTTATGACAGTGTGGAACTCCCGAAATTGAATGATAATGATTGACAAGAATTGGATTTAAATTTCACGAGGGAGGAAACATTAGGAACTCTTCAAGCTAATAAAGCCCTAGCCAAAGATGGATTTCCACTCAAGTTTTACAAAGAATTTAAGAATCTATTAATGCCGTTATTCATAGATGTAATAGAGCGAGCAGTAAAAACACAGACATTACCAGACTCTTCCTCAATAGCAATAATTACTGTGTTACCAAAAAAAGAACAGAGATCCACTGAAAACTTCTTATCGACCAATATCTCTTTCTAAATTATGAATGATCTGAGTGTAATCTAGAAGGTATTCCATTTTTTTTCTACTCTATCCTTCATACTTGATGATAGCAAAAAAACAAGTCTATTTTTGTATGTGAATCATGCATTTTAGAATAAACACAGATGATAAAATAATAGCAAAAGCACTGGCAAACAGGTTAGGACAGTATTTACCTAAATTAATACATACAGATCAAGTGGGATTTGTTAAAGGTAGACAAGTGTCAAATAATCTGGCGAGATTGTTTAACATAATACATTAGCCCAATCA
Source organism: Narcine bancroftii (assembly GCF_036971445.1). NCBI lineage: Eukaryota > Metazoa > Chordata > Chondrichthyes > Torpediniformes > Narcinidae > Narcine > Narcine bancroftii. The sequence continues at coordinate 133,236,846 of NC_091469.1, forward strand.
AGACAGGATCCTAATATAGTAGTATCATTAGACGCAGAAAAAGCATTCGATAGTCTTGAATGGCCGTTTTTGTTTAAAACATTGAAAATGTTGGGTATAGGACAGGGATTTATAAACTGGATTAGGACATTATATCAAAAACCACAATCAAAAATAATAACTAACTGCCAAATATCAGGAATGTTCCCATTAAGCCGATCAAGGCTGTCCTCTCTCCCCGGCTCTATTTGTAATGGTAATAAAACCACGAGCAGAAATAATCAGAAGGGATCCTGAAATTAAAGGCTCCAATGTCAGTCAAGGTCAACACAAAATAAGTTTGTTTGCCAATGATATATTAATGTAATATCTGAACCTGGGAGATCACTGGAAAAATTGCAGGAAACTTTAACAAAGTATGGAAGAGTATCAGGGTATACAATAAATATGGATAAAAGTGAAATTTCACCTTCAACAAATCATAATTATGAACAACATAAAGCAAGCAGCATACTTAAAAGGAAAAATGAAGGGATCATATATTTGGGAATTAAGCTAGATAACAATTTCAATAATTTGTATAAATTGAATGACTCTCCCCTGCTGGCAAAAATAGAACACAACCTATAAAAATGGAAGGGCCTGCCCCTAAAGATAATAGGCAGAGTTAATTGTGTCAAAATGAAGATAATCTGTTCCAGTTGATAACAAAATATTCACCAAAAAAGTTTTTTTTAAGACAATAAATAATTTAGTAAGACAATTCTTATGGAATAATAAAATGCCAGGAATAGCACTGGAAAAATTGACATGGGGCCATCAACTAGGGGGACTGCAACTTCCAGATTTTGAAATTTATTACTTGGCTGCACAGTTAAGATTTATGGCATTGTTCTTCGATACAAACCCACCAAAATTGGGTGCATATGCGATTACAAGGAATGGAGGAAACAGTGATTAAAGGTTTTATTTACAAATGGAATTTAAAATTAATTAGGAAAAAGTCTTCAAACCCTATATTGATTCATATTGTAAAAAATTGGCAGGATATTAACGAGGGAAACTTTTGCCATTATGTAATAACCCGATGCTACCCATGATAATGGGAAATAGGATTCTAAATATATGGATACAAAAGGAGATCGGCCATATCACGGACTGCTACAAAGATGGTGTTTTAATATCATTTGAACAAATGAAGCAAACCTATGGAATTCCAAATAGTACTTTCCTTTGCTCTCTGCAATTGAAGGCTTTTCTAAGAGAAATTTAGGGAAATGACATGACTTCTCCGGGAATAAGTGCATTGGAACTCACATTATGGATGGGTACTATACCCAAATTTATTACCTGAATATATTATGCCCTACAAATGGAAGGGAAAAAAAACCTGGATTGCATAGATCAAGAGAAAGATGGGAAGCAGATCTGACAGTAAATCTAGCAGAACAATCTTGGTGTGAATGGTGCAAGATGGGGTGACCTCGATTATTAATGTGCCATATAGCTTGGTGCAATATAACTTTTTGCAGCAACTATATTTGACCCCACAAAGACCACACAAATCAAAACTGTAAATATCAGATAGATGCTTTTGATGTGCAATAGAGGGAGGAACATTTTTTAATTCTGTATGGTCGTGCACGAAAATTAATCCTTTCTGGCAAGAAATATCAGAAGTCTGAACAAGGATTACTGGAGTCAACTTTCCAGGTAACCCGGAACTATATTTACTGGGAAATTTTATAGGTTTTAGTAATAACCTCACAGAGTTTCAAATATATTTTATTAAGATCGCATCGGCGGTAGCCAAGAAATGTATAGCAGTTACATGGAAATCAGATACACTGATTGCCCGAGCACGATAGATATCAGAAATGAACAGTTCCATACCTATGGAAAAGATCACATATAAGAAACAAACATGGTACTTTCCTCAAGATCTGGCAACCATACCTGAACTATGTTGGTGCACAAGTACAATAATGCTGCTGTAAATTCATGGTCTTCCCTCAATTTTGTATCTTTTTTTTAATAGAATGTGGACTGTAAGCTCCGACCATGGATGGAAAGATATAATATTTGTCTATTTTTGGTGGTAAAGAAAAGCAGGTAGTGGGGGGGGGGACTGGAATGTTTAATATCTGGAAATTTTCTTTTATTCAATTTAAGTTTAGTTAATATGTTTAATTAATATTTTTAATTATATTAATATGCAGACATTTATGAAAAAATTGTATTTGTTAAGAAAAACTCATATTTTATACGTAAGCTGTTAGGAGACTATTTTATTTATGCAAAAGTTGTATATTTGATATATGTTTGAAAGCTAAAAATAAAATATTCTTTGTAAAAAAAGAAAGGAACATCTCTCCTTAAGGACTCCCACCATCCAGGCCAGGCCCTCTTCACTCTGCTACCATTGGGAAAAAGGTAACAGGAGCCTGAAGATGAGCACTCAATAGCATAATGATGGCTTCTTCCCCTCTGCCATCAGATTCCTGAATAAAAAATGAACCACAGACACGGTCTTACTTTGACTCCTTCTTGCACTTTTAAAAAATTTTGTAAAGTGGTTTTATATAATGTTCGAACTGTGACGCTGGTGCAAAAGAATGAATTTTGTGACATGTTCATGACAAGAAATTCTGATTCTGATTCCTTGGGGGGCAGTAGGGTCACATTTAATAAGTTCATTCAAGACAGCGAACAATAGAATGTAGATATTCAGGAAATCAGTGGATATGGGGCTCATGCATGAAATTGTTTTTAGGAATAAGATTACCAAAGATTTTATTCAATGACAGAGCCATTGTCATAGTGTTCGAGTACCCGTAACCGAATTTCCAAAAACCAAACTTTTTTTTAAGTGCCAACATGATGTCACAAATGAAAAAACAATGAACACCTGACTTGCCCATGCGGGGCTCTCACGCTCTTTTGCTGCCGGTTTGATCATGGTAACAGTTGAAAAAGTGAAATCTTTGCTTCTGGCCAGCGAGATGCCAAACAGAGCTGGCTCCAAGTCTTCAGCATTAGCTGCAGCCGCAATTGGCGACTCCATTCTCAACATCGGGTGTGACGCCGTCTGCATTGAAGAAGTCGCCTCGGGTTCCTGGGCAGGAGCGGGGACCCTGTAGTCAGGGTCCAGCGGAAACAGTTGGGAGGTGTCAGGACTGGCAGCAGGGATCAAGTATTTTTTTTTGGAACGTATTAAACATTATTTCATGTGAATTTTCCACTTGTGGAGTCATGTTGTTCTTTGTTGTTGTTTTTTAACCACTGATTCAAGTATTCCGCTGATGCTACGGTGCTGTTTTTGGGATTTTTTCATTTTTTTCCAAATACCAGAAAACCCCAAAAACCAAACAACGCCTAGTCCCTAGCGTTTCGGATATGGGGTACCATCCCTGTAGTCCGTTTCAATTTCTATTTCCTCTGTTTTTCTACTGTACTTCAACTAACCATGGTGTTCCAAGTATTGTAAAATATAAATTAAACTACTTAAGTCCACAGGCCTTTTAATGGTGTAACGCCGCCTTGAAGGCAGCTCAATGAAAAGAAAAAAAAGAGTTGAATTTACCTTTTTATGGAGAAGGCCTATAAGGCCTTACTGAGCAGTATCGGGAGCCATCTTCCAGGGCTGAAGGAGGTGGGACGAGTGGTGCAGTAGCTCTGCCTGTTGCTGTGACATCATCCATATGCGCTGTGACAGATTATGATGCATTTTTTTTGTATATAGATATGTTTTGGGAGATAAATTGGGACAGGTTTTTTAGTGTAGGTCACGTACAAACATTTCAGAACAGATCTCATTTAAAATACTGGAACTCTGCTCAAGCCAGACAGGGCCCTTGCTGGGGGCCTTTGCAAAAAACTTTTGGGAGTGCCCAAGAGACTTCACTAATGGATTATTGTTTTGAAAAGCAACAGATGAAAGAGATCAGAGGAATAGTTCAGAGCCGAAGGCTGTCTGGAGTGCAGCTTGCTATTCTAAGAGGGTTATGTGGTTTGGCGAGCAGAGGGAGTCAAACAGGCTTTTTGCTGAGAGAGAGAGATCAGTTCTGCAGTTCTACAGTCAGCAGCAGCAGCTGGGACTGGAACAGGACAAGCTGGCAAGCTTGTGCAAAAACCCCATTTGGAAGATGGGTTGTGAGTGCTTAGTTCAGCCTGGTCAAAGCCCTTGTGGTCCATGCAAAAGGAAAGGACTGGCTGCCTAATGTTTCACTTGAAATAAGGGAAACAAAAAGGAACTCTGTGGTGACCTGAAAGAAAGAGGTTATCATCTGGAAAACCTTGATGGCGCAAGTTTCTTGGCAAGACACTGAAGTGGCTGATTGAAAGGGATGAGTTTGTGTCCAGGAACAACAAATCTCTCTCTGAAAACCCACAAGAACCTCCCTGAGTGGTAACTATTTACCTTTCAAGCACCAAAGCCCAGTGAACTTCATCAATGTTAAATTCTGTGCACAGTGTAAGAATTGCCTGCAACCAGTGAACTTGGAGAAATGAGAAATAACTTTTCTAAACTTACACATACACATTACATACACGCGCGCTTAGAATTAAAAGGGGGTTATGTTAGGTTATTAAATTAATAGTAATAAGTTAAAGTTTGATTCTGTTTTCATGTTAAAGATAATTAAAAGCAACTTTTGTTTAAGTAACCATTTGTCTTGATGAATATATACTGCTGCTGGGTTTTGGGGTCTTGTGGGCTCGTAACAGCGCCGAGAAGGGAAAGCAGCCTATACCTGAAATGGCAACTGAAGAGCAGGTAAGGGTACTGGTGGAGATCTGTTCAAGCAGAGTAAGGGATGGCAGATTTTCTTTTGCCTGAAGAGCATCAGTAAACCTAAGACATGCTTAATCCAGTAGTTTCATGCAAACTGTTACTAAAACTGTTTTTATGATCCAAAATATTTAAAATGTATTCAATAATATAAATTCCAGATGCTGTGGGGAGTTTTGAATTAGATAAATTCAAATCTATCCAATCACTGATCCAGACTGTAACTCAACTGCTGGGAATTCACAAGAGTGTGCAGATTGTAGAAGTAAGACCCTGAACAATGTAATTGATGGGCAATGAAGTGGCTCCATGAGGCAGTTGATCAGAGTGAAAAGGCTTTTAATAGCTTGAACATTAACTGGGACTCAGAGAGCATCTGGCCTGGATCCAAGCAGAAAGTGGTCTGGGTCTTTATTAGGGAATCTCCTGGGAGGGGTCAGAGGGAACGAAGGGGCAGTTCGGGCCAGTACATACAGTTATTACAGTGGCGTAATACCTTATACCACCACAGAAATGTAATCAAGAATATAATCTGAGTAAGACGATAATGGTTTGGCATTTGTTGCTGGGCAGCTGGTAAGTTTCCACCAACCTGGAGTTTCCTCATTCAGATGGCGTGCAAGAACAATGTCTGAGGAAAGGGGAACCTGGTTATGTTATTGATATGCCATAGTCATGGATCAGTCAAGTATTATACCAATACAGGGCTTTTATTAACAGACTAAAACCACCTCTAACTAGCCAGTGGGAAAAGCATCTCCATCTGTTATACCAGTAGGGTGGAGTATCTCTACAGACAAAGCTGTCAGCATAATACACCACCTCCCCACCCCCCCTCCCCCATTACATCATCATAATTATGCATTCACGGAATGATGTAATTTTCAGGTGAATAATGTGTAGCTTAATGCTGATAGGGTAATGCTTGTCACATGGGAGAAGACTTCTTTTTGGATAGGTCAAGTCAGATTGCAGCGGCATATACAAACCAATATAATTGTATGTTTTGGGAGCTGCTAGATTCCCAGAGCAGGAGATGGACTTTTCACAGGCAAGTGTAATGAAGAAAAGGAACTGGCTAAAGGTATGCCTGAGTCCTTCATTCCTCAGGAGAATAAACTGCTGATTCAGATCTCACCACAGATCCTGGATCGAGGATCAGGGAAACAGATCCTCCACAAGATGGATAACTCACCTGTTATAAAACAAACAGAAACTACAAAATGGGTTAAGCTTGGAATAAGGTTCTGCTCAGAAGGACTGAGGAACCAAGATCAAAATGGAAATGTACACAAGAACATAAGAAATTGCACCAGGAGTAGACTATCGGGCCTGTTGAGCCTGCTTCATATTGCAATGTAATCATGGCTGATCTGATGATAGGCTGATCTCCACTTACTTGCCTTTTCCCCATATCCCTTAATTCCCCAACTATGTAAAATTCTATCCAATTTTGTCTTAAATAATATTTACTAAGGTCACCTACAATGGGCAACAAATTCCACAGATTCACCACCCTTGGGGAAAAAAAACCATTGCCTCCTCATCTCCATCCTGAATCTACAACCCTGATTCTTGAGGTTATGTCCCATAGTTCTAGTCTCTCCACCTACCAACTTACCTACCACGATCTTATGAACGCCTTTCATGAATGTATATGTTTCTCTAAGATCTTCTAAATTCCAACGAGTACAGTCCCAGTCCCAGGCTCCTCATCTCCTGATTCAACTCTTCAGCACTGCCTCCAAAATCAGTGCATCCTCTCTCAAATAATCAGACCAGAGTTGCACACAGAAAACTAGATGTGGCCTCACCAGTACATTGTACAGTTCCAGCATACCCTTCTTGCTCCTAAATATATTCCCTCTAGCAATGAAAGCCTTCTTGATAGCCTGTAGTCAGACCATAAACGGTTTTACCCAGCTGGATGCCTACCACTCCCCCGCATCACTGACATGGTGAATGAGATCACCAAGTTCCAGCACTTCTCACCCATTGACCTCAAGTCAGCCTACCACCAACCCCTGATCCACCCAGAGGACAGTCCGTACACTATATTCGAGGTGGACAGCCACCTCTACCACTTCCTCCCTGTCCCCTTCTGGGTCTCCAATGGCGTCTCTGTTTTTCAGAAGGAGATAGACTGGATAGTGGATGACTATGGGCTAAAGGCCACATTTTCCTTACTGGACAATGTGACCATCTGCAGCCATGACCAGCAGGATTATGACACTAATCTACAGAAATTTCTCCAGATGGCCAAAAGCTTCAATCTTACATACAACCAAAAGAAATGCATTCAACACTTCACAGCTGGCCATCCTCAGTTGCAGGGTGAGAATGGTGCCATTGGCCCTGACCCTGACTGCATGCACCCCCTGCTGGAGCTCCCATTGCCCCATACCCTCAAGGTCCTTAAAAGGGGCTTGGGGTTCTTTTCATATTATGCCCAGTGGGTCCCTAATTACGTGGACAAACCCCCCTGTCGGCAGAAGCCCAAGTGGCATTCACACGCATCAAGGGCGACATCATCAAGGCGGTGATGGCCTACGGCCATACTAGCCTGAAAATGCCCAATCTCGTCAAGGCGGTGATGCATGCTGTGGATGAATCCATCCCCAACCGTTCACCCTGCTGACTGACCAATGTGCAGTTGCCTTCATATTCAATAACAAACAGTGGGGAAAAATGACAAAGTCCTGAGGAGGAGAATTGAGCTATCCACCTACAAGATCTTGAACCGGCTCAGGAAGCTCAACGAGCCTCCTGATGCCCTGTCACTGGGGACATGCGCCAATGTGTAGATGAACCACCTCCAACAACCTTTGCCACCTCAGAATCACCAGGGTCTACAACTTTGTTAGAGCTCGCAACCTCCCTTACTCAGTTGGAGATATCAGGGTACTGACCCGGAGCTGCCCGGTCTGCACCAAAATAAGCCCCAATTCTATCAGCCAGACAAAACCCATCAGATTAAAGCCACCCATCCTTTCAAACGCCTGAGTGAGGGACCCCTCCCTTCCACCAACAGGAAAATATACTTCTTAAATGTCATCAACAAATATTCCCGCTCCCTTTCGCCATCTCCTGCCTGGATATGGTCACGGCCGCTGTCATAAAGTTATTGCGCAGCATATTCACTCTATTCGGATACTTCTGCTATATTCATAGTGACCTGGGACCCCCACGTTTATGAGTGAGGAACTGTGCTGGTACTTGCTGGCCAAGGGTATAGCCATGAGGAAGACCACGGGTTATAACCCCTGGGGGAAATGGCCAGATAGAAAGGGAAAACACCACTTTCTGGAAGGCAATGCTCCTAGACCTCAGGTCAAAAGGCCTGCCCATCTCCCAGTGGCAAGAAGTCCTCCCTGAGGTGCTCCACACCACCAAATCCCTACACTGTACTGCTACAAATGCGACACTGCATGAAAGGCTCTTTTCCTTCACCAGGAAGTCGGCATCGGGAACCACACTGCCGTCTTGCCTGATGACCCCTGGGCCCATCCTGCTCCGGATGCAATACCAGGAGCCACAAGACTGACTCTCTGGTTGAGAAGGTCCACCTCCTCCAAGCAAACCCCCAGTACGCTTACGTGGAGTACCAGGATGGGCGACAGGACACAGTTTGTATCCGAGACCTGGTGCATGCTGGGGATTCCTCGATCAACCAATCAACATCCTCTCATGGTAATCCCGGCCAGTTGGCCCCACTAATTACACCCGGTGCCCCACCCCAACTCCAGACCAATCAACCCTATGATCCTATTAGCCCCTCTCAGCCACCCGAGGCACAGCCAGCCACGCATGACACAACCTTGGAGCCAGCAGCTGAACCACAGCAAACTTTACAATAGTTGCAATGACAGACGAGACCACCGGACAAGCTGAACCTGTAATGGGCAATGGCTCAATTCACCCCAGCAGACTTTGTTTTAAACGTAGAAACATAGAAAATAGATGTAGGAGTAGGCCATTTGGCCCTTCAAGCCTACACCGCCATTCACTTTGATCATGGCTGATCATCCATTCAGTACCCTGTTCCAGCTCTCTCTCCATACCCACTGATCTCCCTAGTCGCAAGTACTAAATATAACTCTCACTTAAATATAGCTATGGAACCGGTCTCAATCACTTCCTGTGGCAGAGAATTCCATAAATTCACCACCCTCTGATTGAAAAAATTCTTCCTCATCTCAGTCCTAAAGGACTTCCCCTTAATCCTTAAAATGTGACTCCTGGTTCTAGACTTGCTCAACAATGGGAACAATCTTCCTGCATCTAGCCCATCAAAACCCTTAAGAATTTTGAATGTTTCTGTTAAATCTCCTCATAATCGTCTAAACTCCAGCGAGTCCAAGCCCAGACGTTCTAGCCTTTCTTCATATGCAAGTCCCGCCATCCCTGGAATCAATCTGGTAAACATTTTCTGCACTCTCTCCATCGCAATGATGTCCTTCCTCAGATAAGGAGACCAAAACTGAACACAATACTCCAGGTGAGGTCTCACCAAGGACCTTCACAACTGCATCAATACCTCTCTGTTCCTGAACTTGAATCCTCTTGATATGAATGCCAACATACCATTCGCCTTTTTTACTGCTTGCTACACCTGCCTGCCCACTTTTAATGACTGATGCACAGCGACACCCAGATCTCTTTGCATCTCCCCTTTTCCTAATTGGATACCATTAAGATAGTACTCAGCCCTCCCATTCTTTCCTCCAAAGTGGATAACCACACACTTATCCACATTATAATGCATCTGCCATGCATTTGCCCACTCACCCAACCTGTCCAAGTCATCCTGCAGACTCTTAACAGTCTCTACACAGCTTACAATGCCACCCAGCTTCGTGTCAAGAAGGGATGAATGTGGTGGAACCACTGTGTAGCTATTAGCACTGTCTGCGAAATGTGAAGGGCAGAAGACACTAGTGGGTGTTGTGTACAGGCCACCTAACAGTAGCAGTGAGGTTAGGGATGGCATTAGGAAGGAAATTGGTAATGCGTGCAACAAAGGGACTGCAGTTATAATGGGTGATTTTAATCTACATGTAGACTGGGTGAGCCAAATTAGTAAGGGAAAGGAAGAAGAGGATTTCTTGGAATGCATGCGGGATTGTATTCTAACTCAGCATGTCAAAGAACCGACGAGGGAACATGCCATTCTAGACTGGGTACTGAGTAATAGAGAAGGGTTAATTGTGAAGAACCTCTTGGGCAAGAGTGACCACAGTATAGTGGAATTCTTCATTACAATGAAATGTGACAGAGTTGATTCAGATACAAAGTTTCTGAACGTGAAGAGGGGTAACTTTGATGGTATGAGATGTGAATTGCCTAAAATAGATTAGCAAATGATACTTCAAGGACTAATAGTAGAAATGCAATGGCAATCGTTTAAAGATAGATTGGAGCAAGTAAAACAGATGTACATCCCAGTTTGTAAAAAGAATAAATCAAGGAGGGAAGCGCATCCAAGGGAAATCAGAGAGAGTATCAAATCCAAACAAGCAGGATATAAGTTAGTCAAAAAAAATAATATTCCTGATGATTGGGAGGAATTCAGAGTTCTGCAGAAGAGGACAAAATAATTATAATTAGGAAAGGTAAAAGAGATATGAGAGGAAGCTAGCAGGGAACTCTCCAATCTGTTGAAACCATCCCCCTATTATTTAGTTTAATGCCCTGTCCACAATCCAAGTTATGTGATTCTCCAGGATCCAGGACCCATCACGGTTCAGATAGAGGTAGTCCTTTTCGAACAGATCCTTCCTTCCCCAATACTGGTGCCAATTTCCCATGAATTGGAACCAGCTCCTCCCACACCAATCCTTGAGCCACACATTTAACTCTTCTGGACCCTGTGCCAATTTGCACGTGGCTCAAGTAGTAATCTGGAGATTACCCCAGACCAGAAGCGAAGATGACGGGAGCCCCACTCCATCTTGTAGGTGAGTACCTAACTCCCTAGTGCATTATGATGTGGCCCGCAGCGCTGCACAGCTTTTCGGCCAGCTGCATGAGCGGCAATCAGGCCCACGGCGCTGCATGGCCATTCAGCCAGCTGCACAGGTGGTGGTTCAGCCCACTGTGTTACATGGCCGTTCAGCCCGTTACACCACACCCCCCCCCCCAGAATCGTCATCCAAAGCAGATGAACCAGCTGTGCATACCTGTGTATGGCCTCGTTTCCTGGAATGGGGGCAGTGAATAGGAGTAGTAGGATCCACATGTGCTGGTTTGAGTCTGTCTATGGCATTCAGTTGAGAATGCCCCCCGATGTCTAAAGTGTACACAACCCCATCCTTTTTGATCATGTAGAAAGGGCCATCATATGGCCATTGGAAAGGTGTTTCTGGGGATTGCCTATGCACGAAGACAAAGTTAGTGTTGAGGAGGGCTGTTTGGAGGGTTCATGCCATTTGGTTGGAATCAGCTTTCTTATCTGCTGAAGCATGTCCAGATCTGAAGGGCAGTAGTTGAACTAGAAGTGAACATCACCTGGAACTGAGAGAACTGAACCGTAAACCATTTCTGTAGACAACCCATGGCAACTCGTCTACCTAGTTGGGCCCTGTGAGTCGGGCTTTGAGTGAAGCCTTGAGTTGCTGGTGGAAACGTTCCACTGGACCATTGGACTGAGGGTGGTATGCTGTGGAGTGGTGCAATTGTGTGTCACAAAAGTGTACAAGGGCAGTCCAAAATGCGGAGGTGAATTGCACCTGTCTGAGTTGCAGTGAATTGCAGTGTCTGAGGTGACGTGTGTGGGAACTCCAAATCTTGACATCCAGTTGGTAATGAATGTTCTGGTGCATGTCTCAGTATTGCTGGATGGCAATGGGATGGCTTCTGGCCATCGTGTGAATCAGTCTATTGCAGCCGCACAAAGAAAGACACACACAGGTATAGCTCTGTTTTATTGGGGCTGAGGCCCAGCTTTTATACTGTTGGCATTCCCACTATTTGCCCCATCAACTGACGTCACTGCCCACATAACAGTGGTCAGTTTCCTGCACGTGGGCCCTCTTCTTGCATTCTGTGCACTATCTTCAAGCTGTTGGCTGTGCAGCGGGGGCCACTGCCTTAGCCGTATGACCACCGGTTGGCTTGCTGGTCCCAGTGCCACTGCGCAATTTGCTCACTCCTGTTTGTACTTGCCGCCCAGTCCACTGGCCCAATTGCCACTACATGACCCTTCCCCCGGTAGAACCAGCGCTTTGATGCCCGAAGGTAGTGTCTTTGTCGTCTTTGGTGGTCTGCCTCTCTTGAGCAGTACTGGCATCTTAACAAGACAGTGAAGACCTCCGTCTTGCCTTCGACGTCCAATTCAAAAGTGGCGCCATTGTTTCATACAACCTGGAATGGACCCTTGCACGGCCTCTATAGTGGTGGATGGTGTGGACCCCTATGGATGAAAACCTACTCACAGTCCTGCAAGTCTATTAGTGGATTTGGGGCCAGGTACCGACTCGTTCCTGTAGCCTGCGGAGAAAGGTTGTTGTGTCATCTGGTTGCTTGTGCAGGGATTATGCAAATTCCCCAGGTACCACCAGTAGAACTCTGTACACAATTTCTGGAAGAGGTGTTGTGGTACTCCTTGGGTGCAGTGCGGATCCCCAACACAAATCTGGCGTCCATGGTAGCTCGTCCATCCAGTTGAGTCCTTGTAGTCTAGCCATGAGTGTGGACTTGAGGTGTCTGTGGAAGTGCTCCACCAGCCCTTTCAATTGTGGGTGATGGGCTGTAGTGTGGTGTAACTGAGAGTCCTACAGACTGGTGAGGCCAGACCAGAGGCTGGAGGTGAATTAGGCCCCTCTGTCCAATGTGATGTGGAATGATATGCTGAACCGTGCTACCCAGGAGGAGATGAGGGTTCTGGCGCAGGAGGTCATGGAGGTGTCTGCCATCGGGACTGCTTCTAGCCACCCAGTGAAGTGGTTGATCATTGTGAACAAGTAATGGAACCCCTGGAATACTGGTACATGAATGTGGTCAAACCTTTGCATTGTAGACTCAAAGTACTGAAGTGGGATCTTGGTGTGCCACTACACCTTGGCATGCACGCCTTCACCCACCCAATGACTTGTTTTCGGAAACCATGCCACACATGGCCACCAGCTGGACCGTGGTCCTGATGGATGGGTGAGCCAGCCCATGGATGGAATCAAAAACCTGTCATTGCCAAGCCACGGGGACAACAGGTCTGACCTATCCAGTGGTCACATCGCACAGGATGGTGGTGTTACCTGCACTGACAAGGATGTCCTGGAGTTGCAATCCCAAAATGGCTGTCCTGTATGGAGGAAATCTCCTCGTTGTCTTGTTGTGCCATGAAATCCACTCCCTTTGATAGCGCGTGGATAGTCTTCCTGGACAGTGCATCTGCCACCACGCTATCTTTGCCCGAGACATGTTGCACATCCATGGTGTACTTGGAGATATATGACAGATGGCGCTGTTGGCGAGCTGACCAAGGGTCCAAGATTTTGGCCAGGACAAAAGTCTGGGGTTTGTGGTTGGTGAAGGCTGTAAAAGTCCTGCCCTCAAGGAAGTATTTGTAGTGGCGGATGGATAGGTACAGCACCAGTAGCTCCCTGCTGAAAGTGCTGTACTTCAGTTCTGGAGGTCGCAGATGTCGACTGAAGAAAGCCAGCGGCCACCAGCTCCCTCCGATATGCTGCTCCAGAACTCCGCTGATCACCGTTCCTAAGGCATCCACCATCAAGGCTGTCGGAGCATCTGCCCTGGGGTGCGCCAAAAGAGTGGCGGCTGCCAGTGCTTCCTTGGACTATACAATGGCCTCCGCCAACTGTGTCCAAAGTTATGTCCTTGTCTTTGTCTGCCATGTGGGCGAATAAAGGGTGTATGATTCTGGCTGCCAAGGGGATGAATCTGTGATTAAAAGTTGATCATCCACCCAAACTCCTGCAGTCTTTTGGTCATGCTGAGCCTAGGAAGCTTTGGATGGCCTCCACCTTGTTGGGTTGTGGTGTAGCCCCTCCTTGGTTATCCCATGGCCCAGGATATCAATAGTCTCCAATCCAAACTGGCATTGATAGTCAGTCCAAACTCACTCAGCTAGGTGTAGAGGTTGCAGACGTGCACCAAGTATTCTTGCTGGTCTTTGCTTGCCACCAGGAGGTCATCGAGGTAGTCAAAAATGATGTCCAGGTCTCGGTCCATCAGCCGCTGGAAAGTTTGCATGGCATTCTTCAGCCCGAACGGCATGCGTAGGAATTCAAACAAACCAAACAGGGTGATGGAAGTCTTGGGGATGTAGTTAGGGTGTATGGGGATATGATGGTATCCCTGCTTGAGGTCCATTTTAGAGAAAATCATTGCCTCATGCAGGTTGGCTGCAAAGTCCTGTATGTGCAGCACAGAGTAGCGATCCGGCGTAGTTAAGCCGGTGGTAGTCACCGCACAAACCGCTTCCCCTTCCCCAAGAGCCTTTTGAGCACCATGTGCTGTCTGACCGCCTTGCTATGCCCAGTTCTTCCAGCTTTTTGAACTCCTCCATAGCAGTTGGAGCTTCTCTGAGGGCAGTCTTCTTGCACTTGCGTGGAGCAGTGGGCCCTGGGTCAGGATGTGATGTCACACTCAATGTCTGGGTAACTCCAAGGTGAACTGGGGGGTAAACACTGTCGGGAATTCCGCAAAGATCTTGGCATGCTCATCTGTGGAATGCTGCACCGAGTCCAGATGGGGGTCTGGCATCTGGCGTCCTTGAGAGGGACAGTCTGGAATGTCTTTGCGTGGTTGAGTCTCTGACCCTTCAGGTTCACAGCCCTTGGGCACATAGGAAATCGTCCCTAAGGAGTGGTTGTTCCACTGCTGCCAATGTGAACACTCACATAGAGGCTGCCTCCCAACTGCATTTGGACCCTGTGTGTGCCATAGGTCCTGATGGTGCTGTTGTTGGCAGCTCTCAATGTGGGGACCACTTGCCCATTTCTGGTTTCCTGCCCTGAAGGGGGCAGGACACTGACCTACGCTCCTGTGTCCACGAGGAACTGCCACCCTGACTGATGGTCCCTCACATACAGGAGACTGTCTTGTTGGCCAACTGTCATGCTCATCAGTGATGGCTGACCCCAGCGTTTCCCTGGTACGTGTATGGTAGGATCAGCGTGCTCTGGAGCCCAATCACTGGTGGTAGAAGCACCACTGGTCATTGGGCTCACCTCCCTTGAGGGGTTGCTGCTCCTTCTGTAGTTTGGCCCAGGTCTGGCTGCGGGGTTTGGCAACGAGCCCCACGGACACCGAGCACTCTCTCTTTTGCTTCTGCAAGATGTGCGCTCGTGCTGTGACTTTCCGGAGGTTACTGAAGTTGGCATCTGCCAGGAGCATTTGGAAGTCTTCAGCTAATTGCTCTAAGAATGCCTGCTCAAACATTATGCAGGGTTCATGCTTCCCAATGAGGGCCAGCATATCTTTCATCAAAGCTGATGGGAGCCTGTCCCTCAGCCCATCTAAGTGGAGCAAACGTGCCCCTCTCTCGCCGTGAGAACACAGAAGTCTCGATAAGCAGCTCTTTGAAAATCCTGTAGGCGCCTCCCGTCGGAGGCTCCTGGATGAAATTGGCCACCCAGCTCACCGTGTCCTGGTCCAGGATGCTCACCATGTGGTAGTACCGCGTAGACTCTGCTGTGATCTGGTTGAACCAGACACAGGACAGATTCGTCCAGAAGGTCGGCAGCTTCAGAGTAACTGTGTGGACTGTTGCCGGCTCACTCATCGTTGGGTTTAGATGCCGTCTAAACCGTCAGGGTTACCAATTGTAGCCACGTGGTGTTCGAAGAAAGACACACACGGGTATAGTGAGGGAAAGCTCTCTGTTTTATTGACGTTGAAGCCCGGTTTTTATACTGTTGATATTCTTGCCGTTTGCCCATCAACTGAAGTCACCGCCTGCATAACAATAGCAGGTTTCCCATGCGTTACAGTGCCTTCTTCTCTGCACATTATCCCCAAGCTGTTGGCTATGCAGCAGGGGCCAGCGCAATGTTGGGAATGCTGGCTCCAATGCTGCCTTAGCCATACGACCACTGGTTTGCTTGCTGGGGCAAGTGCCACTGCGTGGTCTGCTGGCTCCTGGTTGTGCTCGCCACCCTGAGCACCGACCCAATTGCCGCCACGGCGTGCCGCTACACTATGACCATGAGGACATGTGTCATGTTTTGAGACACTGAGGCAGCCGTCCAACCAATCTATATGCACATGCTCAAAACATCTGCACACAATGGGAAAGACTGGAGAGGCACCTTGGTGTGCCTCTGTATTTTGGAAGTTTGGTAGTTGGAACACGTTCGGGCCCACTGCGCAACATCTCTCTTCAGTCCATGCCATACATATTTGGTTGTTGTGAGCTTGACGGTTGCTCTGATGGAGGGATGGGACAGGTTGTGAACTTCATCAAAAAGCCGCCGTCTCCAAGACATGGGGACTACCGGCCTGGGATAGCCCAGAGACATGTCGCAAAGCAGACTTGGCCCGCCCCGTTATGGTGCCACATGTTGTATATCCAGGTTAGTGATGACAGTTCTGTACACCTGAACCCAAGGAGTGCTTGGGTTTAAGTGAAGACGATGGGAGCCCCATGCCATCTTGTAGATGAGTACCGAACTTCCTAGTGCATTGCGATTTGACTCGCAGCGCTGCGCAGCCTTTCAGCCAGCTGAGTGAGCGGTGATTAAGCCTGCAGTACTACACGACCTTTTGGCCAGCTGCACAGGCAGCTGCACAGGCAGTGGTTCAGCCCACTGTGTTGGACGGCCGCTCAGCCTACTACAGCTCCACATTTCCAAAAGAAGTGATATTTATTACGTAAACTGTAAGTTATTTTTTTTTAAAGTGGAATACAAGATTGTAACTCAGTATGCCATCTTTGCGTTCCTAAATCTGTATCTGATTTCCAAGTAATGGCTACACACTTCCTAGAAATTTCTTCACCCTCTTGAATAGCTTCCTGAACCATAGTGCCACAGTTAGGTTGCTCATCCTTCCTACAGCCCTCACTCTTATCCACACAAGGGACAAGAATTTCAGGCTTGTGAGACAAAATCAAGACCTGAGGATCCTCCACCACTGTCTCTTGGATCGCTCTGCCTGCCTCACTGTAGAACCTAATGGTAATAATCTTGACCTCATCACCTCAGTCTTTTGGTCAGAGTTTGATCAGAGAATTGAATCCATGGCTCAAAGGGTGGTTAAAGGGTTTTCAGTTAATAGAAGTTCCTGCCATTCTGGGGACTTACTACATTTGAATGGGGTCCATCCAAAACAGCCACTCAGATCCATGCACCGTCATGGGAAGAGGTTACCAAATGGTTTCAAGGATGCAAAGCCTTTATGAGATATGCAACATCCCCTCCCATTCCAAGGAATCCCTGACCCATAACTCCACACAGTGGAGAAGCAACATTCCGGATGGCATTGGGAACCTGAAAGCCATTTATCAACTGCACAGGCAACAAAAGTAACAGACCACCTCACTGACCACTAACTGCCTGTCCTATCTGTGGAAGATTTTGTGTTTGCCACATTGCACACCACAGAACCCACAAAACTAGAGTGGAAATAAATCATCCTTGATACCAAGGGATTGAAAGGGAGTAGAATTGAACCAGTCTGGACCCATAACTCCAGAGAATCAAATAACTCGTGCTCATGTCAGCACTTTAAACTATAAACAGAGGGAGAGTGTTCAAGAAATGTCAAGATAAAAGAGTCAAGTAGCAATGATAGCCAGGAAATTGGCAAAGAGTAGCTGGCAGATGAGCTTCTAAATCAAGTAATTTTCCAGGAGGAATAAATCAGGGAACCAAGCAGGGAACAGATAAATATAGATCATGTCTTGCATCTTGAGACAGAATGATTAGTAATCACATAAGCCCCTATTACACTTGCATCCCACTAAATAGGCCATTCAGCATCCCGGGATAGGATCGGGGGTTTGGCTTTTCACACTTGACCACTCCTAACTAGGACGCTGAACACTTTCACACTTGCAAGGAGCCATCTGTGGGGTTAGGACTGTTCTACCTACTACTGGTGATGTCATGACACATCAAGCGATGGTGGATCTGCCCTAAATTCTGATCAATATGATCTAATATTCAAACAAGATTAATCATGCCTAATTAAAACATAATTAAGCTTTATGTACAGCATCGTATGAGCCCTTCAGCTCCTATTGTTGTTGTGCCAACCTACATAAACCTTTATAAGGGACTGTGGGGAAGTGTGAGCAATAAATAGCAATAGCGGACAATCTTTAAACAGGGTGGGAAAGTTGGTAGCGCTATCGCACACAATTTATAAATACCTTGGGAAAAAGTGTTGGCAGACCTGCCCTCCCAGAATTCCATGCAACAGCGAAAGGGCTGTATGCCCAGCTGCATGAATGGAGCATTCATAGATGGTTTTTTTTTTGCCACACGGAATTCTGGGAAGTCAGGTCCACCATTGCATTTTTCCCCAAGATCTTTATAAACTGTATACTCTAGCACTACCAATTTTCCCACACTGTTTAAAAATGGTCCACTATTGCTATTTATTTCTTCTCGCTCACTCCCCCACTGTGACTTTCCCATGGCAACATTTGTATCTTCATTTTAATCTTTTCTTCCTGCATTTTTGCAAAAACTTGGGTCATTTCAATCCCACAATGCAATAACCCATTTCACACTTTCCTGATTGCAACTCCAGAGTCTGCAGACACCGGGGATTGTACTAGGGATCGAGGCTGTCAATCCTCAGCATGAGATGACGTCATCTGATATTGGCGTTAAGCTGATTTTGATTTCACACTTGCCACTTTAAAGGCCGATTGAGGTTTGATTTCTGGGATCACTTGCAAGTGTGTAAGGGGCTGTAGAAAAAGATCCCTGGGGGTTAATACATAATAAATCAGGGTCTTGCATCAAGTTCATGAAGATGTGTTTCAGTTCCAAAATCAATTCCTAAACTTCAAGATTCAATTTATTGTCATGTAACAACAGTATCATATTATATGAAATTGCTTTTGCCCACAGAACCGTGTCCCACCACACAAACTCCAGACAGTCTGCAGGAAAGCACAAAAGTTTGTAGACACCATAGTTGAAATATTTTAACAAAGACCCAAGCCCAAAATGTTGGTATGTATCTTTGATTCATAGTCCAATCTCACTTCTCACTCCTCCAAGTTCACTGGTTGCAGGCAATTCCTAAACTGTGCAGAGAATTTAACATTTATGAATTTCACCAGGCTTTGGTGCTTGAAAGGTAAATGGTTACCACTCAGAAAGGTGCTTGTCGGTTTTCAGAGAGAGATTTGCTACTTGTTGCACACCCACAAATGATTCCTTTAGATTAGCTACTTCAGTGTCTTGCCAAAGAAACTTGCCCTATCAGGGTTTTCCATATGATAATCTCTTTCTTTCAGATCACCAAAGAGTTCCTTTTTGTTTCCCTTATTTCAACTGAAACATTATACAGCCAGCCATCTCCTCTTTTATGGACCACAAGTGCTTTGACCATGCAGAACTAGAACTCACAACCCGTCTTCAAAATGGGATTTTTCCACAACCTTGCCAGCTTGTCCTGTTCCACTCCCAGCTGCTGTTCCTGAACTGTAGAACTGAATTCTCTCTCTCTCTCCCACTTAGAGAAAACCACATGACCCTGTTAGAACAGCCAATTGCACTCAGACTGCAGCACTGCACCCAATCTTCTGAGTTCGTTCATATGTTGCTCTCCAAAATAATAATCCATTGTTCCAAAGCCTGTCCAATTAACACCTATTTGTGAAGCCCTTATAGGCATTTTTCAAAGTTTCTGCAAAGGCATCTGGAGCCTGGACTGTCTGGCTTGAGCAGAGCTCTGACATTTTAAATGAGATCTATTTTGAAATGTTTGTATGTGACCTACACTAAATAAAACCTGCCACAATTTATCTCCTTTAAAATATATCTATATACAATATAAAATATAACATAACCTGTCACAACAGCTATCAGCTAAGTTTAATTGACCAAGTTCACATTTTTTTTAGATACTTGCAGATCAGAAACTTTTCTATAGGTTCAATTACCAAATTTTCCCATGACTTGTGAATCGAACATGCTGGATGTAATTTTCAAATTATAACCCTCTCAGAAGGTATACACTTTCAAAATCACATCAGGTTTCCCTCAATAAGATTAAAAGAGCATGGGAGCATGATCTACAGTTTTCTATCACAGACAAAAATTGGGATTTGATTCTTAAATGTTAACACTTCTTCACTATGTGCCCGACATTCTCTTATTAGGTTTAAGGTTGTACATTGGACTTAAATGCCTACAGACAAATTATCCCATATATTTCCTGATCTAAATCCCTGATGTGGCAGATGTAATGATGGGGAAGCAATCCTGATACACATGTTCTGATCTTGTTGAGCTCTTGAACTTTATTAGAGGGAGATTTTTTTGTGTGTTTTATCAATAATATTACATGCTAATCTTGAACCTAATCCTTTAACAGCTTTGTTTTGAGATTTAGATGATATTAATGAGCTATTTTCTTCAACAGATTGTCAAGTCATACTATTTACAACTCTTGTGACATGAAGAGCAATCCTACTTAGATGGAAAGATCCTGTTCCACCCGCTAGTACTCAATGGTTATGTCATGTCTTAATTTAGAAAAGATCAGGTGTGCCACGTTGTGAGCTAACACTAATTTTCATAAAATTTGGAGTCCTGTTATGGACTATTTTCATGCTCATTGAATCATTTTCTCTTGACCATTGAATGTATTTGTTAATGTACATAGTTTTTCCTTCAGTTGTTAATGTTTTATACATTAGGCCAGTTAGAAGAGTGGGCTGAAAAATGGCAGATGGAGTTTAATACTGATAAGTGTGAGATGTGACATTTTGGTAGGACTAATCAGCAAAAGTCATATACATTAAATGGTCGACAATTGAGGAGTGTAGTAGAACAAAGGGATTTAGGAATTCTGGCACATAATTCCCTGAAAGTGGAGTCACATGTAGATAGGGTGGAGAAGAAAGCTTTTGGTATGTTAGCCTTCATAAATCAGAGTATTGAGTACAGAAGTTGGGCTGTCATGTTGAAGTTGTATAAGGCATTGGTAAGGCCAAATTTGGAATGTTGTGTGCAGTTTTGGTTGCCAAATCATAGGAAGGACGTCAACAAAATAGAGAGAGTACAAAGAAGATTTGCAAGAATGTTGCCTGGGTTTCAAGGTTTAATTTACAGGCTAGACAGCCGAGAACTTTATTCCCTGGAGCGTCAAAGATTGAGGGGTGATTTGATAGAGGTATTTAAAATTAAGAGGGGTACAGATAAGAGTAAATGTGGATAAGCTTTTTTCCATTGAGAGGGGGGAGATTCAAACAAGAGAACATGGATTGAGATTGAAGGGGGAAAAGTTTAGGGAAAACATGAGGGGGAGTTTCTTCACTCAGAGGGTGGTGGGAGTGCAGAATGAGCTTCCAGCCAAAGTGGTAGATCTGAGATCAATTTTAATATTTAAGGAAAAGTTGGATAGGTATATGGATGAGATAAGTATGGAAGGTTATGGGTTGGGTGCAAGTTAATGGGACTAGGTATTCAGTATGGACTAGAAGGGCTGAAATATCCTGTTTCTGTGCTGTAATTGTTATATGGTTATAAGATGGCCAGAGTAGAGGAATAGCAGAGCATCACAAGAGAAGATGCTCAACACCTGATATGCCACAAAGTATTAAATGATTACTTTAATATACACACCATTGCTATGTCTCAAATATTATAGTGCCCTGAAATGAGGGGACTATGTATAAAAGTGCTGTAATTTCTACACAGTCAAATGAAAATGTTCACAAATAACCTTTAATAAAATGTAGAATGTGCACTTTAACCACATGTGAATTATTTGATTACAAATTTTAAACTGTGGAGCACAGGGGCAAATAAAGGGAAAAAAAATCTTTGTCCCAAACATTATGGAGGGCACTGTATTCTTGGGAAAGGTTGAGGGGTTAATTAGCTGCCGCAGTGTATCCTCTAGTATAATTGAGTGATATGAGGGAGAGAGAGAAAGAATGGATTGCAGATGAAAAGAGGTGAATGGTATTGATAGTATTGCTCTGCTGGGAGCCAGCATTGATCTGATGGGCTGAAGGAACTTTGTCTAGCTACAAGTGAGTAATATAAGCAAGAAGACATAAATAGATTGGCTGAATGACAGACCATTAGCAGAAGAAATGTTGTACAGAGAAGTGTGATGTGATACACTTTGGCAGAAAGATCACGTAGAGATCAAATAACAAAGTTTTAAAGGATGTGTAGGAACAGATACAGTAAATGCCTCAAGGGAAATTGATTAATACAGCACATGAAATTCTAAGATTCATAATAAAGCACAAATAAAAATACAATGCTGGAAAAACTCAGCTGGTCAAGCAGTGTACTTTATAATGATAAAGATATAAATATAAAGATAAAGATACATCACCAACATTTCAGGTTTGAGTCCTTCATCAAGTCCTATTTCAGATTTCCAACATCCTTGCTATTTTGAGTCAAAGTCAGAGAAATATACAGTTCAGAATCAGGTGCTTTAGCACATCAAGTTTAACCTGACCAATCCCACCTGCATATTCCCATCAACTACCATTCACCTACACACTGGATAAAACTAACCTACCACACTGCACAACTTTGGAACCCAGATAGCTCAGGAGAAACTCGCCCAGGAACAGGGAGAATGTCCAAAAATCTACACAGACTGCACCCAAGGTCAGGAATGAACCAAGTCTCTGCTGCTGTGAGGCAGTGGCTTGACTAATTGTGTCATAGTATGAAAAAGTGATCATTTTGAAATAGAAAATATGTTAGTTTCTTTGGGAAATTGCCCAGCTAATTAAAATTACTCAATTTGGCATCACATAATGCATGAAAATTAAAGGAGCTGTTCCCAAGTAAATGTTTCTAGGCTTGTAATAAGAACAGACAGTAAAACAAACTTCAGAATTACATTCAGTTGTCTGTTGAGATTATCTGTAATCTAAGATAAAACCAAGGTATCCATTTAAACAAATATCAGAAATAAACATTCAGAAGAATATTTAAAGTGATCACAATCTTGGTATGTTGGAATTTTTTAAAAGGGAACAATTATCAGATTTGCTAATGGATCCCTCACTCACAGCACCTGGTCGCAGATTGTAAATTCCATCGGGTATGGGGGAAATCACTGATCAAATCTGTTATTTAAAGAAGAAAGTCTCTTCACCATTTTCAACCTTCTATATTTTCCCTTTTATCTTTGCTTCTTTGTACCAGTGGCATCCATTAACTTCCACTTATACCTGCATAAGTTTAAAAACTCTATGAGATTGTCCCACAATCTACAATCAAAAATCTTTTATGTTTGTCTTTGTGTCTGGGTCCCAACATGGCAAGTTGCTGAGAAAAGATTACCAGTCAAGAGAAAAAATTCAATGTTATTTAAAAACTTGTAAAAATGCAACATCTGACTCCTTCAAGTCCGTGTCCTCTTCCTGCTTTTACAGAATATTCAGGATAACAAAGAGAACCTCAAATCTATTTATTGGAAGCAGCTGTCCAGTGTAAATGGTGGAAAAAACTCATTTGAAAAACAATCCAATCACCTGCCCCTACAGGTACCTCCTGTCCAGTCTGCAGAAGAATTTATGATTCTCACATTTGCCTCACCACTCACCTTGAACCCATAGAACTGGAGAACAACTTCAATCCTCAGGGACTACCTAAAAGTATTACCACAGCACATGGTTAGTTCTAGCATCTCCAGGGAATGCTAGGGAGTCCACATAATGCCTCTACTTTCTAAGAACATAACAGCACAATACAGACCCTTAGGCCCACAATGTTGTACCGAGTTTTAAAAACCTACCCCAAAAAAAAACAAAGTCCACCCAACCTCATAACCCTCTATTTTTCTTTCATCCATGTGCCTGTCTAAGAGTTTCTTTAATGCCCCTATTGTTCCAGCCTCCACCACCTCCCCTGGCAAAGCACCCCAGGCACCCACAACTCTATGTTTAAAAAAAAATCCCTGATATCTCCCCTAAACTTTCCTCCCATCACTTTGTACAGATGTCCTCTAATGCTTGCCACACCTGTCTTGGAAAAAGATGATGGCTGTCTACCTTATCTATGCCTCTCATAATCTTGTAGACCTCTATTCTTTTACATCTCATCCTTCACTCCAAAGAGAAAAGCCCTAGCTAGCTCTGCTAACCTTGCCTCACAGGACACATTTTCCAATCAAGGTAACATCCTGGTAAATCTCCTCTGCACCCTCTCCATAGTTTCCATGTCCTTCCTGTAATGAGGGGACCAGAACTGAACACAATATTCTAAGTATAGTCTCATGAGTGATTTATAGAGCCTCAACATTACATCACAACTCCTGAACTCAATCCCCCATCTGAGGAGAATTGTATTGTCATTGAATATTCTATTGAACTTCTACAGATGTACCGTGGATGGTAAATTGACTAGTTGTATCACAGCCTCAAGTTCCCAGGGACGCAGAAGGATGCAGAAAGTAGCAAACCTAGTCAAGTCCAGAACAGTCTCCTACTGCCCAGTGGTCATGAGAACATCCATGTGAGGGGCTGCCTCACGAAGTCAACCAACATCACCAAATTTTTGTATCAATCACAACTGTAAATATTTATCTATTCTTTTCTCTTTATTATTTCCTTTTCTGTCTCATGACATATTGTGGCAATTTATACTGTTGTTGAGAAAGTGCATCTCGGATACCTGTTGACTGCAGCTAGTAAGAATGTTGGTTCATTTGCAAATCATACGTGTACTGGGCAATAAACTTTCATTACTCATGGTTAGCAATTCCATAGAATGCTTACCTGCTGACGTCTGGTGGTGGTGAATACAGCGGATATTGCTGCTCAATATTTGAACTACAGTAAAGTTCTAACATCAAGACTGCTCTGAGAATGGGTGAGTCCAGATTTTCCAGATTCTTGGGCAGTACATCTGTGGCCCTTAAGCAATGCACACATGGATGTACAGGATGGACACACACAATGCACACAAAAGCTGAAAGTTGTCAAGAAGTCCAGATTCTGGAGTGGCCCGGATTTCAGCCAAGAGTTTGAGAAGTTTAGATGCTCAGGCAGTCTGGATTTCTGCCATCCAGATTTTTGGACTTTTACTATATATCACAGTTGGTTTCAGATCATGTTTCATTGTTATTTCTATTTGACTTGGTTTTGATGAGATAGTCTCCTTCTTTTACACTTTGAGAGCTTTTCTCTCAATTTGTTGCCTACTTATTCTCGATTTGCTCCTATAAAAGTACTGAGCGAGGGTGTTCCACTGATTTGATTTGTTATGTAAAAGATTGTGGAATGTCACACAGGATTTCAAAGCTGCAAAACTGCATGCAGAATGTCAGCCACAATGTTCAGGTAAACAGAATGGAATGTAAACCAGACTTGTGCAGGTCCTACCTTTAGCTCTGCTGCCATTCTGATGTATCTAAGCAGGAATAGGTTACTTGATGGACAGAGGAGAAGATTCAAGAATGAGCTCAAAAACATACTGGCGAAATGCAGCATCTCTTCTGACTACTGGGAATCTCTAGCCCATGATAGGTTCTTTTCTTTGGCTTGGCTTCGCGGACGAAGATTTATGGAGGGGGTAAAAGTCCACGTCAGCTGCAGGCTCGTTTGTGGCTGACAAGTCCGATGCGGGACAGGCAGACACGGTTGCAGCGGAAAATTGGTTGGTTGGGGTTGGGTGTTGGGTTTTTCCTCCTTTGTCTTTTGTCAGTGAGGTGGGCTCTGCGGTCTTCTTCAAAGGAGGTTGCTGCCCACCGAACTGTGAGGCGTCAAGATGTACGGTTTGAGGCGATATCAGCCCACTGGCGGTAGTCAATGTGGCAGGCACCAAGAGCTTTCTTTAGGCAGTCCTTGTACCTCTTCTTTGGTGCACCTCTGTCACGGTGGCCAGTGGAGAGCTCGCCATATAACACGATCTTGGGAAGGCGCGATGGTCCTCCATTCTGGAGACGTGACCCACCCAGCGCAGCTGGATCTTTAGCAGCGTGGACTCAATGCTGTCGGCCTCTGCCATCTCGAGTACTTCGATGTTAGGGATGAAGGCGCTCCAATGAATGTTAAGGATGGAGCGGAGACAACGCTGGTGGAAGCGTTCTAGGAGCCGTAGGTGATGCCGGTAGAGGACCCATGATTCAGAGCCGAACAGGAGTGTGGGTATGACAACGGCTCTGTATACGCTTATCTTTGTGAGGTTTTTCAGTTGGTTGTTTTTCCAGACTCTTTTGTGTAGTTTTCCAAAGGCGCTATTTGCTTTGGCGAGTCTGTTGTCTATCTCGTTGATGATAGGTAAGTGCATAACAAAAGGTTTGGATGGACATTAGGCCAAATACAGACAAAAAGGACTAGCTAGCTCAGGTAAATAAAAGATACATAACCAATCTATTGCCCAAATAGGATCCCATAGGTGTTCTGTGGTTATTAAGGAATTACTTAAGGTAGTGTTTAAGTGGCAAAAATAAGGTTGAGAATCACTCAGGTAGGACTTGCTTTATAGAACTGTTATGAGCCTAGAGGACTCCAAAACCTAGCAGCAATAGAAATTCACCAAGACAAATGGTTACTTAAACAAAAGTTGATTTTAATTTTCTTTAAACATAAAAACAGGATCAAACTTTAACTTATTACTATTAACTTAACCCCCTTCTAATTCTGTGCATGTGTATTTAATGTGTATATGTTCAGGAAAGATCTTTGTTTTGTTGTCCAATAATTTACTTTTCACTTCTCCAAGTTCACCGGTATCACATACTGTGCACAGAATTTAACACCAGGCTCTGGTGCTTAAAATTAAATGGTTACCACCCAGGAAGGTACTTGTTGGTTTCAGAGAGATTTGTTGCTCATTGGACACAAGCAAACTGATTTCCTCTAATCAGACCCTTCAAGGTCTTGCTGAGGAAATTTCCCCGAGCATAGGTTTTCCAAATGATAACCTCTTCTTCCAGGTCACCACTGAGTTCCTCTTGTTTCCCTTATTTCAGGAGAAACACTCTAGCCAACCTTTTAAATTTGTAAGGACTACAAGGGTTTTGAACAGGCTGAACTCTGAACTCACAACCGGTCTTCAAAATGGGCTTTTCAACAAGCCTGCCAGCTTGCCATGTTGCAGCCTCAATTTGCAGAACTAATCTCTCTCTCTCTCTCTCTCTATTCTCTCTTTTCTCTCTCTCTCTCTCTTCTCTCTTCTCTCTCTCTCAGAAATCCTGTTTGATTTCCCCCCTCACTGGAACCAACAGACTTCTTGCAGGGCTTCAAACCCAGCTCTGAGCATGGACATTATATGTTTACATCTGCTTGAAATTCTTTCCAAAGCAGTTCCATTGTCTTTCCAAAAATCACTGGTACCTGCAGGTCTAGCTTCAGCAAATCTCTTGCATTTTAAACGAGATGTGTTTTGATGCTCTGTTAAGTGGCCTACACTGAACCCCCACAATCCATCTCTTTTAAGGACATATTATATAATATAACCTGTAACAGAACTCTTCAAATTCTCCTTGTATTCTCAGTCTATAACTATCTGATTTCATAGCTTTTATTCATTTTTCCTCTCTTCCCACCTGCCCCCATTATCCCATCAACCATAAGAATCCAAGACAGATCCCCACAGGAATCATATTCACATATATTCCCTTTGTCCTTTCCCTCCCTCTCCTCTGCATTTTATGACCAGCTCAGGGTCTCTGTTTCTCTTTACAAAGATCCCTTATTTCCAGCATTTTCTGTTTTTAACTTGATAATTCAGAATAATATTTACAGCCTTCATCAGGACTTGTAGAAATGACAATAGTGTATTATCTCACAAACTACCACTTACCTGCCCTGTCTATGGCAGATTCTGGAGATGCCACATCAGTCATCTCAAACCCGAATGGACACAAGTCATCCTTGATCTCCGTAAACTGACAAAATAAGATTGGACCAATCTCCTTCTGGGGTGTGACCTGCAAGATGTGATGCCCCAATTGGAACACAAGCACTTGCCCATCCAGGTGAAACACCAGTTCCTTTGTACAGTTAGAATCTAATCTTGTTGCACTATTTGGCTAAAATATAACAGAAGACTGGGTAGCAGACAGTCCACCAGAGCCTAGGAAAGAGTCCGCAGTCAGAACGTCGGGAGCTCCAGTGAGCGGGCTGCCAGGGGCATAGGTGAAAGTTTCCGATCAGGGCCTCAGGGGCTCCAGTGGGGGAGAGATAGCTTGACAGGAGCTCCAGTGGCAGGCGACCAGGGTCAAATATAGAAGGATCAACTTTTACACGAAACATATGGAAAATATTAGATTTTGGGGCCAAAATTAGGGGAGTCGATTTTTACACGATACAGTATTAACTATTACATGCTTTATAGGGGTAGATCAAAACCATTCTGTGAAACAAATAGTCCTTCAACCAGGCAAACGTCACTTTTTATTCACGGTTACCAGGTCACTAACTAGTTTGGGGGACCATCTGCTTCACAGTTAGATAACAATCAACTTGAAGAGTTGCGCAGTGACAGAGGCTGTGAGAGTACTGGAGGTGAATCTTAGGCATTTTCACTGCCTAAGATGTTAGCTCGTGGTGAGAAACAAATTTCACCTTGCAAACATCGGGAATTTCTAAAGATTCCCTGCATTGTAAATTGAAGGGGGAATGAATTGTCAGAAAATTATGGAGCAGTAATTTAAAGTAGACCTGTGTGGATGGAATTGGCCAGTCAGAATGGTGCACTCTCAGCCAACAGAGGCTTTACAACGTACAGATCAGAATACATCAAAAGTGTTGGTACAAATTGTTCAGTCTTAATCCCAGCAACTACTATAATCTAGTGCTATTTCCAATTATAAAGGATCTTTAACATTAAAAATGTTCCAAAATGTCAGAGAAACAAAATATGTTGGCCCATTCCCTTTGGAGTTCGGAAACCGTGCACATGACGAGTCAATGAGGGATGATTGAAACAGTGATTTTCTTCCCACCCACATCCCACTTTAAGTCCTCCCTCGGCCATCGGTGCTCTGTGATGAGGAAGGGATTGCTTATGTGAGTGGGAAGGGAAGGTTGAGAACCACTGTTCTAGATCCAATTGTTACTGAAATATTTTGCTTGAAGAATTCACAGGTAGTGCTGGCATTGAGGAAGGAGGCAGTTAAGTGTCAACCATATTGGTAAATTTGGGGTCACTACATGTCAGGCCACACAAAATTAGCATATTTACTATTCCAAATAGCATTACCAAACCAGATGCATTTTTACCACAATCTCATAGGTTCATGTTGCTGAGACAGGCTTCCCCAACCCCTGCAAATTCAGATTTATGCAATGACCTGAATTTCAATTCCTCACCTGCTGTGGCGGGATTCCACATCATGCTTCTGGACCAGTAATGCTAACGTTTAGTCACTAACTTAACAAATTCCCTACTACAGTGGTTGAAAGTCTAGTCTTTGAAGGATAATGAGAGCCAGGGCGTCCAGACAGGGAATTTCTGAGCTTGGAGTTGTGGGCACATTCACCCATAGTGGGGCAATTCACCGTTGGCAGATTTCAAGAGACCAGAACAAGAGGACTACAGATAGCTCAGAGCTTTATAAGAATGGGTGAGATTTCCAAGGCAGAGGAAGGACAAATATTGGCATCCAAAACTCGAAAACACAAGGCACTGCTTAAGAATTAGCATGAGTGCTGAATAGCTCTTGGGTGTGGAATAAAACATGAACTTAGGTAACTGAGGGCAGAACATGGCAGCACTGGAAGAATCGAGGGTCAGATCATCATAAGTTCACGTCCCTTTCCAGAAATGAGCCTCATGCAGCCACATCGACAATCAAGAATCCATACATGCTAATCTCATCTAGCACTACTTGGGCTTGAACCTCTCAGCTCCTTCTCCTTAACCTCATATGAACAAGTCACAAAATTCATTGTTTTGCGACAGTATCACAGTGCAAACATTCATATAAACCACCTTACAAAATGAATAAAAATAGTGCACGAAAAGTCAAAGTAAGGCAGCGCCTTTGGTTCATTGATCACTCAGGAACCTGATAGCAGCGGGGAAGAGGCTGTCCTTGTGCTGCTCAGTGCTCGTTTGGCACCTTTACCCTTCCTCCCTCCCACCCCCCCTCCCCCCCCGGTGGTAACAGAGTAAAGAGATCCTGGCCTGGGAGGTGGGAGACCTTGATGATAGAGACTGCTTTCTTCAGATGCCACCTCTTGCAGATGTCCACGATGGAGTGAAGAGTAGTGAATGTTTGGAATTCTCTAACCAGGGAAGTGGTCGAGGCTGCCTCATTAAAGATATTTAAAATTCGGTTAGATAAATTTTTACATGATAGAGGAATTAGGGGATATGGGGAGAAGGCAGGTAGGTGGAGTTAGGTCATAAATTAGATCAGCCATGATCATATTGAATGGCGGAGCAGGCTCGATGGGCCATTTTTGGCCTACTCCTGTTCCTACTTCCTATGTTCCTAAGTCTGGTGCCCTTGATGCCACAGGCTGAATTAACAACCCCCTGGAGTTTTTTTTCCTCTCCTGAGCGTTGGCACCTCTGTACCAAACAGTGATGCAACCAGCCAGAATGCTCTCCACAGTACACCTTTGGGTTTTTGAGTCTTCAGTGATATTCTGAATTTTCTCAAACACCTCAGAAAGTATAGCCATTGGCGAGCTTTCTTCATGATTACATTGAAGTGGAAACTCCAGGACAGATCCTCAGAGATGTTAACACCCAGGAACTTGAAATTCATTACTCTGTCACTACTGTGTTCTCCTGACTTCCTCCTGAAGTGAACAATCATGACCTTGGAATTGCTACCGTGAACGCAGGGTTGTTGGTGTGACACCACAACGAGCTGATCTATCTCCCTTCTGTACGCTTCCACGTTGTTGTTTGTGATTCTACCGTAATGTCATTAGAAAATTTGAAGACAACACTGGAATTGTGCCTGGGCCACACAGTCATAGGTGCATAGTGGGCTAAGCATGCATCTTTGAGGTACGCCTGTGTTAATAGTCAGTGAGGAGTCGTTGTTTCCAATTTGGTCTTCTGATGAAGAAGTTAAGGATCTGCCCTCTGGTTTTAAATACTCCTGTTATGGGGAAAATGTTGTATACCTGTCAGATTGCATGGAAGGTTGTTAATAAAGTATGGATGAAAAGAGAAATGTGACAAGGGAATTGCAGAGAAAATGGTCCCTCACTGTGAGGCTCAGATATGCCCAAAGGTGATATCACATTGAAGGTGGAAATGTTACACACACATGCTCAGCTTGCTGCACAGTGACACCTCCTGGTGGAAGTGTACCATGACACTCAGGCAAAATGGAATACGAATTACAAAGTTCAAGGTTTATTTTGTCATGGAATAATACATAAAAATAGATATACATGATGTACAGTACTTCAACTTTTGTCTGCCATAAGGCAAACAAAGTGTCAACTATAAGCATTGCTGGCATGCCAACAAGAGAAATAGAAGCAAAGGAGAGTCTCTTCAGACCCAGAGTGTTCATGGATTCACCTCCAGTACTCTCACAGCCTCTGTCACTGAACAACTCTTCAAGTTGGTTGTTATCTAACTGTTCACATACATCTTGCTGAAACTGGAACCCAGATCACACACAGTACACCCCACACAAAGAACATATTTACAAAATGAGCCAAAATAAATAAATATTTACTTTTAAAGGGGTTTCGAGGATTGCTCAGCATTTTCACTGCCTAAGAGTTGAAGCTGTTTCCCAGCCTGGCAGTCCTGGTTTTTTTAATGTTACAGTACTTCCTCCCTGAAGGTAGTATCCCACAGATACTTACTGGATGGATTCTCTGAGCCCTCTACCCACAGTTCTCTGTAGATTTCATTGACAGATGGACAGTTCAAACAATTTGTAGCCTGAGCTCCAGATCCAAATTTCTGATACAATCAGGAAGCCTTACAGAGTATTTAGATACGTTTTTGGGAGATAAATTGGAAAAGGTTTGTTAGAGTAGGTTACATACTAACACTTTAAAGTAGATCTTTTTTGAAATACTGGAGATCTGCTAATGCTAGAAATTTCAGCCCCACAGCCTTTGCAAGAGCTTTGGAGAGTGCCCAAGAGACTTCACTAATGGATTGTTGTTTTCAAAAAGGCAACAGATGAAAGATCTTGTCTGAGCCACAGATTGTCTGGAGCTGTTCTAAGAGGGTCATGTGGTTTTACAAGCAGAGAGAGTCAAACAGGCTTTTTTTCTCTCAAAGAGAGAGAGAGACACACACACACACACACACTCACATACACACACACACACACTCACACACATACACACAGATCACTTCTACAGTGCTACAGTTTGGCAACAGCAGCTGGGACTGGAACAGGACAAGCTGGCAAGCTTGTGGAAGAAAAACCCATTGGAAGATGGGTTCTTATTTTTAGCCTGGTCAAAGCCCTCGTGGTTCATGCAAGAGGAGAGGACTGGTTGTCTGATGTTTCACTTGAAATAAGGGAGACAAGAAGGAACTCTGTGGTGACCTGAAAGAAAGAGGTTATCATCTGGAGAACCCTGAGGGGGCAGGTTTTGTCACCAAGACACTGAAGTGGCTGATTAAAAAGGAACAACAAATCTTTCTCTGAAAACCGACAAGAATCTTCCTGAGCGGTAACCATTTACCTTTCAAGTACCAAAGCCTGGTAAACTTTATAAATGTTAAATTTTGTGCACAGTATAAGAATTGCCTGCAAGCAGTGAAGTGAGATTGGACTGTGAATCAAAGAAATTTTCTGCAATTACACACACATTACATACACCTGAGCTTAGAATTAGAAGGGGGTTAAGTTAGGTTAGTGAAGTCAATAGTAATAACTTAAAGTGTGATTCATGTTTAAAGATAATTAAAAGCAACTTTTGTTTAAGTTACAATTTGTCTTTGTGAATATCTGTTGCTTCTGGGTTTTAGAGTCCTCTGGGTTCATAACAGTGCCCAAAGCCCTTTGAGAATCTCATAACCCTCCATTTGTTTTTCATCTATGTACCTGTCTAATTCTTTTAAATGCCCGCATTGTACCTGTCTCCCTCATAACGCATTCCAGGCACCCACTATTCACTGCATAAATAAAACTTATCCCTGACATCTCACCAAAACCTTCCTCCCCTCACTTTGTACTTATGTCCAGTGGTGTTTTTTACTCTCACCCCAGAAAAAAAATATGCTAGCTGTCCACCCTATGTTTGCCTCTCAATTTTGTAGACCTCTATTTGGTCACCTCTCATCCTTCTTTGTTCCAAAGAGAAAAGCCCTAGCTCTGCAAATGTATAATTTACTCCAACATCTTTCCAACTACTGACACCAGGCTAAACGGGTCCCTAATTTCCTTTCTGACACCAGGCTAAACGGGTCCCTAATTTCCTTTCTGACACCAGGCTAAACGGGTCCCTAATTTCCTTTCTGACACCAGGCTAAACGGGTCCCTAATTTCCTTTCTGACACCAGGCTAAACGGGTCCCTAATTTCCTTTCTGCTGTCTCCCCAAATTCTTCTAATAATTCCCAAAAGATCATTATCAATGCCTCCATAATCTCCACCACTACTTCTTTCAGAGCTCAAAGGTGCGTCCATTTGGTCCAAGAGACATCCATCCTTTGACCATTCAGCTTTCTGAGCACTTTCTCCCTTGAAATAGTAACTACACTTAATTCACTCCCTTGATACTTTGACTTCTTGCACATTGGTAATGTCTTCCACAGAGACTTACAAAATACTCATTTAGTTCCTCTGCCATCTCCTTGTCTCCATTACTCAGCCTCAATTTCTAGTGGTCCTATATCTACGCTTAATTCTCTTTTACTCTTTATAGACTTGAAGAATCTTTGAGTCCTCTTTATTACAAGCTCCTGTTTTAGTAAAATGGGATTATCACTGTAAGGGATAGTATGGATAGGAGGGACTGAATGGTTACAGTTAACTTTTAACACTTCCCACAAGCACCAAGCATAAGTCACAGCCCAGTGATAATTCGATACTGAGGGAAGGTTTGTCACAGTCTGTTCCAGAATTCGATACATTTGCAAGGTGTGGTGATATGATTATGTGCACTGGCTGGCCTGCCCTCCAGGTGTATCCCTGTCCTTAACTCCTCCCTGGTCCTGCCCATGTGACCCCAGGCAGTAAAGGTCGACTCCCCTCTCCTTCCCGCTCATTTCCTAGCCTTGGACCCAGGCCAGCAGTCTCTAATACAATAAAGCCTATCGTTCCCCTCAGTCTTTTATCTGTGTCATTACTGGGGCTACAGATAGCGCCCAACAATTTATTGTACTAAATTTTGGAGGTCTCCCGTAATGGAGAAATTGCTGCGCCCAGAACGGCTGGAAGTTGACCCCCAAGTCCTGGGTGCACTGTGGGTATCCCAAAAACAACAGCCTGGTGAGCCCACTGAAGAGTTCGTCCGGTCCCTGGTCACTCTGGGAAAAGGATGTCTGGGAGATGCCACAGCCACTATATCATTAACACAGTGTGTGGAAGAACTGATTCGAGACGCCTGCATGTTGGGTCTGAGGTCGGACTATATCTGACAACAGCTCCTTGAGGAGGACCCGCTCCCACTCAAAAGGGCTATTGACTTGATCAGGAATTTGGACGACCCAGCGCCACACGGTGTTGATCGCGGCCAGAAGCAGGCCACCTACATATGTTCCACTATGGGGGCCTTCATCCTGGGACTCAGCATCGGATGTTACCGACCCGACCACGGCTGCATCATCGAGATGCAACTTCTGCGAGAAGTCCAGGCACTCGAGACGCCTCTGCCCCGCGAGGGGAGCTACATGCTCGGGCTGCAGGAAGAAGGGCCATTGCCAAAAGGTTTGCAGGTCCCGACCGCAGTCCAGGAGCAGCGCAGTGTGCGTTCCTGAGGAGCATCCAGCGCTGACCGCATGCGGAATAAGGGGAGCGCTATCTTTCCAGCCCACACTCCCAACCTCAGCATCTCGGCCTACTGCTCCGATAACATCACATCCGACTGCCATGACTCCACTTCCGCCTTCTTCCTCATCGAACAATGCATGGTCAACATGGAGGTTGCCATCTTGGGCGGGTCTCCCCACTGATGACAACGATGAAGGAATGCCTGTCCTAGCATCAGTGACACTGAACCAAGCCAGCCCTCATCTAATCTCGAACTCCATGATGTGGATTGAGGTGAAAGGGCATAAAACGAACTGTCTTTTTGATAGTGGCAGCACGGAAAGTTTCGTGCACCCTGACGTGGTCCAGAGACTCTCCTTCCCAGTCTGACCCATGACCGGGATGGTATCAATGGCAGCAAGGGATCAACAGACTAGTATATGGGGGTATTGTGTAGTGTCGCTGACAGTGGTGGGGGGGATGTTATAATGACTTTGTACTACTAATTATGCCTCACCTCTGCGCGCCGATCCTCCTGGGCCTCGACTTTCGAAGTCAATTCAGAAGGATGGCAATGGCATTCGGAGGCGCCCAACCACCGCTGACCGTCCACAAACTACAGTCCCCGGTACCATCCCGTGGTCTCAGCACTCAGTCTCTGGCACCATCCTGTGGCCTCACCACTCTACAGGTGCTCCCCCACCCCCCCCTTCGCTGTTTGCGAACTTCACCCCGGATTACAAACTGATCGCCACCAAAAGTAGGCGCTATAGTATGGAGGACATGCAATTCATCCAGGCTGAGGTTCAGCAACTCCTGGTGGAGGGGCTCATAGCCCCTAGCACCAGTCTCTGAGCTCGTGGTCAGAGGGGCGGGCAAGCCCCGAATTGTAATTGATTACAGTCAGACCATCAACCGTTTCACCCAGTTGGACGCATACCTGCTACCCTGGATTGCTGACTTAGTCAATAAAGTCTCAAGGTACAGAGTTTTTTCGACCATTGACCTCAAGTCGACTTTCCATCAACTTCCCCTCCGTCCAAGTGATCGAATCTACATGGGATTCGAGGCCAACGGAAAACTTTTCCACTTCTTGCAGGTACACTTTGGTGTTACCAACAGTGGTTCTGCCTTTCAGAGACTAATGGACTAGATGGTGGAGGAGCACAAGTTGACAGCAATGTTCCCCTACCTTGACAATGTCACCATCTGTGGCCATGACCAGCAGGACCACGACACAAATCTCGCAAAGTTTTTGTGTACAGCCAAGTCCCTCAACCTGACGTACAACAAGGACAAGTGCCTGGCCCTTTTTGGATGCGTCGTGGCACATGGTGTCATTTCCCCCAACCCTGACCGCATGCAACCCTTCATGGAGCTCCCTGTCCCAAACACCCTCAAGGCAGTAAAGAGATGCTTGGGGTTGTTCTTGTATACGCACAATGGGTGCCCAACTACGCCAATAAGGCCCACCCCTTAATTCAATCAACTACCTTCCCATTATCAGCGGAAGCCCAGGCTGCTTTGAATCAAATCCAAGGAGACATCGCTAAGGCCATGATGCATGCCGTAGATGAATCCATCCCCTTTCAAGTGGAAAGCAATGCCTCCGATTTCACATTGGCAGGCTGGCCAGCAGTAATTTTTTCCCGCACCCTGCACGGTCCTGAACTCTGGCACTCCGTTGTCGAGAAGGGACAAGCGATCGTTGAGGTAGTGCACCACTGGCGGCAATACTTGGCCGGTAAGAGGTTTACCCTGCTCACTGACCAGAGAGCAGTGGCCTTCATGTTCAGTGCTAAACAACGTGGTAAGATCAAGAATGACAAGATTCTGAGGCGGAGGATTGAATTATCTACCTACAACTATGATATCTTGTATCGGCCGGGTAAGTTCAACGACCCCCACCCCTCCGGATGCCCTATCCCATGGGACATGAGCCAGCACGCATCTCAACCTTCTCCTGACCCTGCACGATAACCTGTGCCACCCCGGAGTCACGCGGTTGTATCATTTTGTTAAGACACGGAACCTCCTGTATTCCATCGAGGATGTCCGGTCCACGACCAGACACTGCCAGATCTGCACTGAGTGTAAGCCTCAGTTCTACCGGCCAGAAAAGGCAACTTCATCAAGGCCACCTGCCCTTTCAAACAACTCAGTGTCGATTTCAAGGGTCCACTCCCAACCACAAATAGGAACGCCTATTTCCTGACAGTGGTGGACGAATTCTCCAGATCCCCCTTTGCAATTCCCTGCCCAGATATGACCTCAGCTACGTTTATCAAGGCCCTGTGCAGCATCTTCACTCTGTTCGGGTACCTTGACTCTATCTATAGTGACTGGGGGACCTCGTTCATGAGTAAGAAGCTGCGATAGTACTTCTTGGCCAGAGACATAGCCACCAGTAGGACCACCAGCTATAACCCCAGAGGTAATGGCCAGGTGGAAAGGGAGAACGACACCATCTGGAAGGCAGTACTCCTAGCCCTTAGGACCAAAAATATTCCAGTGTTCCGCTGGCAGACGCCTTGCCCGAGACTCTCCACGCTATCTGGTCATTATTGTGCACTGCCATTAACATCACCCTGCATGAACCAGCAGTGCAGTTACTAGGAGAGACCGGTGCCAGGGTCATGGAAGCTTTGTGGAGGCCAGGGTCTTGGAAGCTTCAGGGAGGCCGCCCAATTTGAGTCTTGCCTACAAAAGGACCAGGAGTGTTATGAGCACAACTTGTGTGGATGGACATTTCTTCATTGGCAACGCAAGAAGAGTTTGAGAGTCTATAGCAGACACAACTCCAGTCGTCCCATCTGTTCATCATTAATTCCGGGCATCAAATTTCAAAGGCCGATGCTTCAACACTGAATTTGAAAGACGGAACTTTGAAGTAACTTTCTAGATTTTAACCTGGATTGTAATGGTTTGGGTATATCACACACACACGACACCTGCACATAGCTGGGGATAGATTTAATGTTAAGGATAGTTTAAAAGTTAAGACTATAGTTTAATAGTTTCACAGTTCATAACATATTTGATATTATTTGCTACCCTACTTTCATAATTCTTTTCCATCCTTATGAGTCTTGAGTTACTTCTACAAGTTTAAAAAAAAACTTCTCAATCATCTATCTTGCCATTAATATTCCTTCCTTGCATGCCTTCCCTTTTGCTTTTATGTTAGCTTTGACTTCTCTTGTCAGCCACAGTTAAATTTTTCCATTCAACTCTATCTTGTTTTTTGGTATTTATTTATCCTGCACCATCCTCATTTCTTGCAGAAACTCCATCCATTACCACCCTGCCATCTTTCCAATTAGTAAACCCTTTCATTCTATCTCAGCCAGTTCCTCTCTCATGCCACTGCAACTCGTTTTAATCCATTGAAAAACACATCTGACTTTAGTTTCTCCTTGTTCAATCTCAAATTGAATTCAATGACCTTCTGGTCACTGCCCCTCCATGGTTCCTTTACTCTAATCTCTCCTATCACCTCTGGTGCATGACAAAACAGCCAATCCTCTCATGGGTTCATCAACCACTCAGCAACAGTTATGTTGTGTTGGATTCTGTTGAGGGAGATGACCGGACAGAAGATGGCCACAGGCACCAGGTCAATGACAATGAGCCTGGCAGAGTGGTGCAAAAGAAAAAGGAGAAATGCAGTAGTTATTGGGGACTCCATTGTCAGGGGTACAGACAGGAGGTTCTGTGAGCCAGATAAGTATACCCGCATGGTGTGCTGCCTCCGTGGTGCAAGGGTACGAGATATCACAAATCGGGTCCAAAATATTCTGAGAGGAGAGGGAGAGCAGCCTGATGTCTTGGTACATGTGGGTACAAACGACATTGACAAGAAAAGGGAGGAGGTAATGAAAAGGGATTACAGTGAGCTAGGACAAAAGCTGAAATACAGGAATGCTAAGGTGGTGATCTCGGGATTACTACCTGTTCCAAATGCAAGTGATGAAAAGAATGTAAGGATAAGGAAAATGAACGTGTGGCTGAGGGGCTGGGGTACAGGGCAAGGATTTGGCTTCTTGGATCATTGGGATCTCTTTTGGGGAAGGCATGATCTTTACAAGGATGGGTTGCACCTAAATCCAAAAGGTGTTAACATTTTGGCAAGTATGTTTGGTACAGCAGTGGGGCAAGGTTTAAACTAATTTGGCAGGGGTATGGGAACCAGAGTGATAGGGAAAAGGGTAGGGAAGATAAAGTAATGGCCAGGAAAAGTAAAATAGGAAAAGTAATGTTGGGAGGAGAAAGTAAAAAATCAGATGAGTTTTCGGGTCAATGATAGTGTTAAGAAAATTACAAAGAAAAATAGTGGGCAGAAAAATCAAAAGAAAAGGTTACAGAAGTCACTAGATATTAAAAGGACAAAGAGCATAAGGGCACTTTATCTGAATGCCCGCAGTATTAGAAATAAGGTTAGTGAACTTGAGGCACAAATCGGTACCCATGCCTATGATTTGGTAGCCATCACGGAAACATGGCTACAAGGTGACCCTAAATGGGAATTAAACTTTCAAGGGTATCAGGTGGCGCAAAGAGATAGACAGGATGGTAAGGGAGGTCGAGTTGCTCTCTTAATCAAAGATGAGCTCCAGACAGTAGTGAGGAATGATATAAGATCTAAAGAGTATAATGTTGAGTCTATTTGGGTAGAGATAAAGAATAACAAAAGGGAAAAAATTATTGGTGGGTGTTATCTATCGCCCACCAAATTACAATAGCTTAGTGGCACAGGAAATAAATAGAGAGATAAGTGAGGCATGTAATAATGATACGGCAGTAGTCATGGGGGACTTTAACTTCCACATAGATTGGGAAAATCAAGTTTGTCGTGGGAGTCTGGAAGAGGACTTCATAGAATGCATCCGCAATAACTTTCTTGAGCAGCATGTTAAGGAACCCACAAGAGAAAATGCTCTCCTGGATCTAGTATTGTGCAATGAGATAGATAGAATAAATGATGTAATAGTCAGAGACCATCTGGGAAATAGCGATCATAGTATGATTGAATTTCTCATTCAGATGGAATGGGAAATAGTTTAATCTAAAACTAATATATTATGCTTAAACAGGGGTGACTACCATAGGAATTGGAGAAAGATGTGCAGAGAAGTGACAGAAGATAAAAAGATATGATTATCTAATTTGAAGATGCATTATAATACTTTACAGACATATCATTATGGGATATTAATTCCAAGATCTAGGCAAAGGTATTATGAGTTGGGAGAGTGTACTCATAAAGTATTAGCTTGGCAATTGAAAACAGAACAAATTTCTAGGACAAAAAAATGCGGTAAGAAGAGGTTCAGGGTTTACTTATAAACTCACAAAATTAATGATGAATTTTGTTCTTTTTAATCAGGATTTATATTCATCAGAGATTGAACAAGATTTTTACTGAGTAGAATCATTTTTGGCTGGGTTAATCTTCTCTTTTTGGATGATTTAGATGTTCATGAATTAGATTCTCCATTTACTGATTTGGAAATTAAAGAGGTATTGCAGACTATGCCTAATGGAAAATCACCTGGAGAAGATGGTTTTTTTGTTGGAATTCTATAAGGAATTTTATGATTTATTACTTCCAATATTTCGACAAGTTTTGTCTCAAGTTTCTGAAACATCTCTCCCTGAGTCTTTTTCTAGAGCTTTGATCATGGTTATTCAAAAAAAAAATAGAGATCCTTTTAGAGTAGCGTCATATAGACCAATTTCCTTGCTGAATGTAGATTATAAAATTCTGGCTAAAGTATTAGCAAATAGGATTGCAAAATATTTGCCAAAATTGATTCATGTAGATCAAGCTGTTTTTTTTAAAAAAAAATCGATATTCAGCTGATAACATTTTAAAATTAATTATGTTAATTAATGCAGCTAAAAATCAACAAAATTTACCTTTAGGTGTGGCTTTGGATGCTGAAAAGGCTTTTGACAGAGTTAAATGGCATTTTTTATTTAAGGTGTTGGAACATTTTGGTCGACTTTTTAATTGGTTCGGTAAAAGCTTTATATAAAAATTCTTCTGCTAGGTTATCAAGATCAACTAGACAAAGTTGCCCAGCTCTTTTTGCCATGGTTATTGAACCTTTGGCTTAATATATTAGATGGAATATTAATATTAAAGATATTACAGAAGGAGAATTAGAATATAAAATTAATTTATTTGCAGACAATGTGTTAATATATTTAACAAATCCCAAAAACTCTAAAAACTTTGCAGGATTGTTTTGAACAATATGGAAAAATGTCCGGATATAAAGTTAATTGGGACAAGAGTGAGTTATTATCAGTTTTGAATGAAGATTATTCAAATTGTAAACAGATTACTCATTTTTGTTGGTCAGATAAAATGAAGTATTTGGGAGTGTTTGTAAATGTGGAGTATCGACAATTGTATCAGTTAAATTATATAGCTTTATTGAAAACAATTAAGACAGATTTGAAGAAGTGGAAAGATTTACCATTAACTTTAATGGGACGAGTGAATTGTATTAAAATGAATAGATTTCCTTGTATACAGTATCTTTTTCAATCCACTCCTTGTTCTCTGCCAAATACTTTTTTCAAAGAATTGAATGCTGCAGTTTGTTTATTTTTGTGGAAATGTAAATTATCTAGAGTTTCTTGCAAAAATTAACCTGGAAGTATGCTTTAGGTGGATTGCAATTACCAAATTTTCAGAATTACTATGAAGCTGCACAATTAAAATTTATTAACCGTTAGATAATGAACAAGTTCCAGCATGGGTTAATATTGAGTTGTCTCAGATTTCAGAGAATAATGCTAATTATTTTATATATAAATGGAGACCAGATTTTTTAAAGACATATAATGTACCTGTGCTTAAAAATTTACTTGAAATTTGGTATATCCTATTTATAGAAATAGAATTATTTCATTTTTGATGGATAGTTGATATTTAAAGGACTGGAATCTGAAGGGTATTCAAAAGGTGGGAGATTGTGTTGAGAAGGGTTTTTTTGTCATTTGTTCATTTGCAAGAAAAATTTGGAATATCGTCGAATTCAATATTTGCTTATTATCAATTGCAGGCTTTTCTAAAAAAGAATCTTGGAAAGAAATTTAAACTTCCAAATTTGACTAGGTTTGAAAAGTTAATTATGAAATCTCCCAAAAAGGGTTTTATATCAGATATGTATCCTTTATTGCAGGAAAAGATGGATAAACCTCGTGTTTTTAAAATAAAAGATAAATGGGAAGAGGAATTACAGCTTTCTATATCGGTGGAAGATTGGGTAAAGATGAGTGAAGATGCTGTAATTAAGTTAATTAATGTGAGATATAATTTAGTTAATTATAATTTTTTACATCAATTATATTTGACTCCAGAAAAATTAAAAAGATATGGTTTTAGAGATTCAGATTTATATTTTCGTTGCAGAACTCAAAAAGGGACTTTTCTTTTACATTCAGTTTGATCTTGTAAAAAGGTGCTAAGTTTTTAGTTGAAAGTTAGAGAATTTTTAAATTGTTTGTATAATATTCATTTATTAAATGGTCCTTTTGTTTTTTTTTATTGGGATAAGGGTTTAAAAGAGGGATTAAAATTGGATAAATATCAAATTACATTCATTCGCTTGGCTCTGGCTGTGGCAAGAAAATGTGTAGCGGTAACATGGAAGGACGAAGTAGAAATAAGTATTCAAAGATGGCAATGAATTGAAAATGTGCATTTCTTTAGAAAAAAATAACATAGTTTGTATAATATTCTTTTTTTACTAAAATGTGGGAACCATATTTAAAATGTATGGGTCTGAGTATACACTAACCATTTTTCTTTATCATCTATTTATGTAAAAGGCTCTGTTATTATGAAGAGGTAGGGATAGTTTGGGGAGTTTTTTTTGTAGTGGGGTGGATGGGTGGGGGGAGGGGTATTTTACTAATGATTTTTTATACATATCTTTGTATTTTATATATTATAAAGTGTTTTTTTAAAGAGCGCATTGTTCCTGTAGTGCCCAGGTTAACGATCCTTCCACATGGTGTAAAATCTGGGACGATTCATTCGGATTGTTCAGATGTTATCTTAGTTCTTACAGTTTCAGGATTTTATTTTTTAGGAATTTACTTGTTAATTTTGAAAATATAGTTCTGGATGTTTAAAACCATTTACCTACAGGGAAAGTAAGTACAAATCATATTCTAAAGCACAACATGTAGTTGGTATAGGAATAATTTGATCAAATAATGTGGACACACCATTCACGCATGTACATTATTTACTTAAAGATAAGGAAGCCAATGGAAAATTTACAACAGAATAAAAATAAGTATTGTCAAAGATTAAAGTTAATTTTTCACTGATCTTGAACAATACAAGGCTCAATTATATTATTACATTTTCAAAATAATCCTTGGTTCATTTTCAATCTACATTTGTTTCCAAGAAACTAATTTGAGCAACTTGAAATGTTCACTGTTTACAACTTTTTGTCTACAAGTACAACTTTCAGGGCAGCCAAGAAATATTCAACATCTGTAAATACTGCAGTTCCAATTCAAATGGCCACTTCATTTTCTACATGAATAGATGATGTTTCATACATTTTTTTTGGCAGCAGAAGTTGTACATTTTATTCTTCAAATTAGTTTCTCAGTCATGCAGCTACAACAATTCCTTCATCTGCTTGTCGACCCTGTGGCTAAAATGAAAGCAAAAGCAAAAAAAGTTAAGAATGCACAACCTGAAAAATATAATGGATGACTTTTATTTTTTAAATTAATTAAAGATTCTCTTTCATATTAAATCTTCATTCATAAATTTACTTTGTGTGCTATAGATTAAGTGTTCAATTTCAACATACCTTTACAAAAATGTGTGTGGGAAGAAACCTGCGCAGTAGCTGGTTGGAGACTGCAGGAAACCGGGGCAAGCTTATACTGAGACCTGGGAGCTGTTGGTACCCAGCCATGAGAGGATAGAAGTTGTACAATAACTCTTGTTCAGTGTCTGGAAGAATTCTTAACCGGATCTTAGAAAGAAGCAGAAAAAAAAGTGACAGTTTAAAAGGAATCCACTTTAAAGCAAACAATATTAGAATAATTTGTTTTATCAACAACACACTTCTACACCAGTGCCCTCTCCTTCAATCTTCATCTCACTTAGGTAAAATATATTAGTTATAATTGTACCTGTTTAAGACCAGAAAACATAAATGCATCATTGGGTTCCACAAAAATCTCCACATCCTGCACGAGTTGGGTCCTATTTTGTAACCAATATTTGACTGGTAAAGACTCTCGCACTCTCCCAAACGAAGGAAGATCTTTCAAACAAAAGGGAAAGGTTAGAAACAAGCTTTCAAATTCAAAATGCTAACATTGGAGCAAACCAAACCAAGTTTATGCATAAAACATAATTGGATATTCTGATAATATTTAAATGAATTTTAACCGGAAATCTGAATATCAATAAATTAAGAAACATTTCAAATCTTCATTTAAAATTTTTAAATAACTCCTTCACTTTATACTATTGTCAGGAACAGCTCG
Organism: Narcine bancroftii; assembly: GCF_036971445.1. Classification (NCBI taxonomy): domain Eukaryota; kingdom Metazoa; phylum Chordata; class Chondrichthyes; order Torpediniformes; family Narcinidae; genus Narcine; species Narcine bancroftii. Next base: position 133,281,141 of record NC_091469.1, read on the forward strand.
GCCCCTTCCAGAAGCCACTGCAGTAAGAGCTTCCAAGTAATCATGCCTGACTCAACTCACGTCTTCTTTGACTCCCTCTACCTCCTGCAGTATTCCTGCAGCAACACTCCCCTTGCAAATCTACCCATCAACAAGTATGTCTTAGTCAGTGAATTCTGAGGCCAAGCCAAGGACTACTCAAATGGCCTTCAGATAGCATGTTGTCAGGAAGCCTTTTTTAAGTCATTCAAATAATCAGCTTAAAATGTATTATACTTTACAATAAATGAAGTCTGAAGCTTCACTTACTACTGAATGAAGGTTAGAAATCTCATTCAAATGAATGTTAATGCACTGGGAGTACCAGCTATGTCTGGTGCAAAACCGAGGGAGCAACTATTTATTACAATCATAAAATCGCTGCCAAGTCCAACAGCAAAGTGGGAGGTCAGATGCACCTGCCACTTCAAAATCTTTTGACTTAGTGTGCAAAGTGCACATAATTGGTGCAAATTTGCACGAAAGCTTTTTATTGAAAAACATCAGAAGTAGCAAAATTATTGGAAAAGATTCTTAAGGATGAAATTTGCTTACATTTGTAAAAGCATGAACTTAATTAGGGCAGAGTGGCTTTGTGCATGGCATGTCATGTCTTCCAAATGAGTTTTTGAGGAGGTGGCAAAGATGACTGATGGGGATTCGGCAGTGGATATTGCCTACATGGACTTTAGTAAAGCATCTGACAAGGTAGGCTGATATAGAAGATTAGAAGATGCATGGGATCCATAGTGATACAAAAATTGGATTAGCCTTAGAAGACCTAGTAGTGGTGACCTAGTGGTGGTGACCTAGGACCTGTGATGTTCTGCAGGAACCAGTGCTCTTGTCTGTAATGTATAAAAATAATATGGATGAAAACAGGTGTTTAATTCAATAAGTTTTCAGCTGACAAAAAAAAATGGCAGAGTTGTGGAGAGTGAGGAAAAGTGTCAAAGGATAATGTAGGATATAAACCATCTGGAAATTTGGGTAGTAAAAAGGCAGATGGAGTTTAATCTGGATGAGTGGGAGATCTGCATTTTGGGAGGTCAAATACTGGAGAAAAGTATACTGTAAATTGGATAGCCCTTGGACACACTGATGTTCAAAGAGTTTTTGGGGGTTCAAGTCTATATCCCCCAAAAATAACAACTCAGGTGGGTAGGGTGGCATGCTTGCTTTCATCAGTTGGGGCACTGAGTAAAAATTGGGGAATCAAGTTGCAGTTTATAATAATTTGGTATGGCCGCATGCAGTTCCAGTTGGCATGAGACAGGATGGAAAAGGAACCTTTGGAAGGGGGTGCAAAGGAGGTTCACCAGGATGTTACTTGGATTTGAGTGTATTAGCTAAAGGACAATGATAAACAAACTAGATTGTTTTCACTTGAGTATCAGAGGCTGAGGTGAGACCTGTTCGAGGTTTATGACATTATGAGAGGCATTAATAGGGTAGACAAAGATTTTTTTGAAAAAAAAAACAATGCAGAAATGTCAAATAATGGAGGCCAAATGTTTGAGGTGAAAGAAAGAACAGCAATTTATTTATTTATTTATTTTTTTAAACAGAGTCATGGGTAGAACTTATTGCCAGAGGAAGTGGTGGAAGCAGATAGGATAGTAATGTTTAAGAGCCATTTAGACAGGCATGGGAACAAGGAAGGAATGGGAGTGGGAGAAATAAAGGCAGCTGGGATGCGTTTAATTTGGAATCCTTGTTAGCACACACATGGTGGGCTGTTACTGATCTGTACTATGACATTTTAATAGTAATTATAGGCGACACTTTCCAAGTTCTAGTATTTCCTAATTTCAAATCGTGTCATCTTCATACATGGGGATGAAATTGAATTACTATCTTATTAATCTAATAAGCCAAACTTTGTAGATGCAGCTTTATGTGGCTTTAATTCATTGATAAAATGGATAAACATCTTGCATAACTTTGCATTAAAATTTTCCTAATGATGAATAAACAAGGCATTTAAAGCTATAATGATATTTAACTTTAAAGAGATATACAAGAATAAGATGAAGAAAATTATCCCGAGGCCACATGTCCTTCATAGTTTGTGCGCAGATATTAAGACATATTAGGTCACGGTCACTATGGTAACACTACAAACAATTATCTTAAAGAGCGACATATTAGGTCACAGTCACTATGGTAACACTACAAACAATTATCTTAAAGAGCGACATATTAGGTCACGGTCACTATGGTAACACTACAAACAATTATCTTAAAGAGCGACATATTAGGTCATGGTCACTATGGTAACACTACAAACAATTATCTTTTTTAAAGAGCCAAACACAAAATTAACTAAGAATCAAAAACACATGGTTTTAACCTTTACGGTAATGACTTATGAAATGGCATGTACTGCAGATGTTAACCCCTTCAATAATGCATTCATGCTTGCTTCTACCTTTGGAAATGGTACTCACTTTTAAAATTAGTCCCATTGGAGACATCAGTTTTGGTATCGTTCCTGCATTCTACTTTCAACTTAAAAGCATAATGTTACAAATGCAAAACTCACTTCACCTGCATGAACATAGAGTGGAATTTCCTCCACAATCACATGTGGCATTGTAATCACCGTGTTGACAACAGGTACACTTTTAGCAGCCGAGGTCCTATCAAAATAACAAAGGTACATCAGCAATTGTTTAGGAATGGAAGTGTTGTATTTTGATTTGCAACTTACCAAGAGCAATACAGCATTCTCATTATCAAGCTACAGAAAGAGTTCAGCATCAATATTTAAACAAATTTACATATTTGTCCTAAAAGCTTTTGCCTTCATAATTGGAATATACTTTGCCTTTTCCAGGAGATGATATAATGACCAGAAGCAACTCCACTCTGATTGGTCGGTGCTGGTGGACACTGCAGGCAGAAGCACTCACTGGCACTTTCTCCCGTCTGTAAAATGACTGCACAAGTAAAGTTGATTTAAATGAAAAGCAATGTATCAAAACGTGAAATCATAGCTACATTTTTAAAATTTCCATTGTCCATTAGAACTCAGAACAGGCCCTACTGTTCACTATGCTAAAGGGTAACTCTGCTACTTTCATATGATACATGCTTCCATTGAAAAGCCTCTTATCTGCTTCCACCACTACTCTTGGCAGCCTATTTCAGGAACCTACCACTCTGAAAAAATCTTGCATTACACATCTCCTTTAACCCACTCCCCCACCCCCCCCCCCCCCCCCCCACCCCCTTAAATGCATATTCTGAAGAATGTGCCATTTTAACCCTGGGAAAAAGTATTCTGATCATCTACCTTATTAATGCCTCTCTTAATTTTATAAACTTTTATCAGGCTCTAACAAGGCAGAGAAAATTTAATTTTGTCCAACTTCTGCAGATAGCTCATACCCTTCATGGCGACATCCTGGTAAATCTTTTCTGAACCTTTTCCGAAGCATCCACATTCTTTATCATGTAATGCGGCAACTGGAATTGCACACAAGTACAGCCGAACCAAATTTTTATACAGCTGCAACACAACTTCCTTATGTTTATACACAAGCTCAACTCTAAATAAAAGGTCTCTGGTTGCACAAGTAGCCCTTTCATAATAACCAATATTTAACCAAAATCCATTTACCTCCCCCTTTCCTTCAGTTCCAAAAGTGTGCTATGATTTCCAAAGTGCGTGAGACAATTATTTTAATCGACATTAGTACTTGAATTCATGTTCTCCCTTTGTTGATTTCCATATATCAATAATTCCAGCAGAAGTTGCTGGGTAGTAGATCATGTAGCATCCTTGTCTCAAAGACAAAATGTGGATTCAAGTCCCATGGCCGAAAGGTGATCTTAAAATTCTAAAGTAATATTTCTACATAACACTGATGAGTTCTGCATCAGTAGACATTCCAAGATGCAATGGTAAACCATGGATTTCTCTAAGGTCTCAATTGAAGACAAAATTCCACAACACTATTTCAAAGAAAAACTGAGACATATCCCACATTATAATTTTAAATGTATGCAATCAAGCAGGTGATCTGGTTTTTATAACTTTGTTGTTTGTACGAGATGAATGTACAAACTCCTTACAGCGCCAGCAACTTGGGTTCAAATCCTCTGCTGCAAGGAGCATGCACGTTCTCTCTGTGACCAAGTGGTTTTCCTATGGGTGCTCTGGTTTCCTCCCGTGTTCTAAAGATGTACGGGTTCGCAAGTTCATTGGGCAGCACAGACTCATGGACTGGAAGGGCCTGTTACTAAGCAGCACCTCAAAATTTAAAATGGTACAATTAATGCAGAAATTTGTGCTCTTACATTGGCAGTGCCCCTGGTTCAAATCCGCTGTTGTATGGAGTTGTATTCTCTCCTTAACTGCTGTACGGAGTTTGTATGTTCTACCCTTGTCTGCGTGAGTTTCCTCAGAGATCATTTCCTCCCATATTCCAAAGACATACAGGATTGGTAGGCTGATTGGTAACATGGATGTATTTAAGGCAGCATGCCTGGCTTGTGGGCCAGAAAGGCCTGTTCCTGTGCTATACCTCCAAATTTTAAAATTAGAAATGAAAATGTTGAAGTTCAGTTTTCTATGATACACAGCAATTGCCCTTCTAAAAGGTTTAATGCAAATGCCCTTGTTAGGAAGATTGAATTCCACAAGACTAGCAGTGTTCGGATTCAATCTGAAACTGTTTATTCTCTTAGGAAAATAGAGTTGCTGAAACTTTTAATTCTGCTCTGAGACTTTTTACTGGTAAAGTTTTGTTGTGATCATTGGTAAAAAGAAATAGTTCAAGCAATCATCTAAATGAAGGCAGATGGCAATCATCAACAACTTTGTAAGGGACATAAAGATTTGTGCAAGTGCAAGGACCTGGGGGGGGGGGGGGGGGGGGGGGGGAGGAACATCATAATGCACCCAAACCTGGAGGCAATTCAAAAATTCACTTACAACTAGCAGATGTTTTGTAACATGAATAAATACAACACAATAACATGAAGATAGACAGAATCTGCTGAGACAATGGGCAGGGTTTAGCAGCATTGCTCCAAGAGGTCCTTCATCTTAACCTGGGGGTGTTTGGGTGAGGAAGGCACTTCATAACCACAGGAGTATCATCTAAAAGCACCTCCCTTTGTACCTTGTGCCAACTGAGAGTCCATCTGGTCCACTGCTGTCATGGAGGGTGCAAGTTCTAGCTTACTGGTTTCAATGGTGAGGGCCCATGGAGATGCACTCAGGATGTCCATCATCAAAAGGAATGGAATATCTGCAAACACTCGATCCATGTGTTCAAACTGCAAAATAGACATCCAATCAAAAGAAAGATTTGCATTTGTAGTGCACAAAAGTGCTGGAGAAATTCAGCAGGTCGCCCAGCATCCACGGCAAGCAACAAGCAGTAAGCAGTCAATGTTTCAGGCCTGAGCCCTTTTTCAAATGTGCCAAAAATCAGGCAGACATCCAAAGATGAAGGTGGAGAGCCACAGACTAACAAGTGATAAGTGGATACTGGTAGGAGGGAGAAGAAAATAAAGACGCTGAGGGGACATGGAGAAGGGGCAGAGGGCTGAGAACAGTGCTTTCTCATAGGAGGACGGAAGGGGCTGGGGAGCTAAATGGAGTCAGAGGAATGAGGGAAAGTAATATAATTAGGGTTTATGAAAATTGGAGAAGTCGATATTGTTGCATTTGTTTGGACACTTCCAAGACAGAGTGCAATGTGTTCTTCCTCCAATTTACACAAGGCCATGGACAGGCATGTCCGTGTGGCAATGGGGTGTGGAAATGAAGTGGCTGGCCACAGGGAGACCCTTGCTTTTATTTTTTAAATATTTTATTTATGATCATTGCTGTTGAGATGGAGAGAATGAAGCTACTCAACGAAGTGATCCTCTAATCTGTGTCCAGTCTCCTCGACGTAGAGAAGGCCGCATTGGGAGTGTTACAGATTCACAGGTAAAGTGTTGCTTCATTTGGAAGGACTGTTTGGGGCCTTGAATGGTGGTAAGGGAGATGGTATTGGTCCAAGTGCAAAGATTTGCATTTTTTTTTTTAAACAGTTAACAGTAAAGATACATTGTGAAACAATTGGTGAATTACAGTTCTATAACCACAATACAAGAAATTACTTGCCTGTTGTTTCAAAGGGAATACAAGTAGTCCTCAACCTATGATTGGGGTTACATTCCAACCCTCCCATCATTCATTGGGGAAAATAAATTGCACATCGAAAAAGGGCAGTGGGATCAGCGCGAGGACCGACCACAGGGTTGCCAGGAGAGAGCGGGGTCATGGAATCAGTATGGGGACTGATACAGCGCTGCCGGGAGACAGTGAAAATTTGAAGTACAATATGGTTTCGAACCATCATAACTTTGAAAAATCGCAAATCAGACAATCTTAAATCGGGACTATCTGTAATCTGAACAACCCTGAAAGTGTATAAAACAGCAATTATTGGTTATCCTAATGTAGAATTTGACATCAGATCTATAAAGAATGTTCAGTTTTCATACCTAGTCACCTAAAAATGTTGATACATCTATACATTTACTATTTTTGCATCCACAGATTTGAGGACAAGGATTTTAACTGGCCTACTTCAGACACTGGAGGATGCTTACCACTAATGGAGAAAAGGGGAAATATATTGAAGGTTAAAAATAGGCTCTTCAGATTATAAGACTGTAAGGTCTATTATGTAATCATTCTGAAAAGTTTCCTTTTGCCAATACTATATGTGATAATGAGCAACTGAGTTATTCCTTTATGGGCCTTGCAGACTAATTTTGAAAGACTATTACCTGGATGAGGTCCTAAAGCATTTGTAGCAATGAGCAAGCCAGTCATTTCAAGAGCAATGACGTGTCATGCACATGCCAAAAATGCAGCAACATTTGCCACATGGTGAAATAATCAGATCAGAACATTCCAGTAAATAAACATAGGTCATTTCTTTTACAATAAGCTTTGGTTGATCGGTTGACTCTCAAGTCACTTGTTGTGACACAGATCGATATTTCTATCTAGTGGCACGAGCTGAGTAAAAATGCACTTGTGTTATATTCTTTCACTACACGAGGCTGAGAATAATTTCTGACTGCCAAAAGTAATAAAGTTACACAACTGTTTATAAATGATGCATGTATTTTATGGACATTGTGAAGCATTTCCCTTCAAGAAATTAGATGAACAGAAACAGACTGTTTCAAAAATTCAAGAGAGAAGGAATAGGATTTCGCAGACGGGTATAGTTTAGGCATTAAAAGTCTGAAAGATCTTTTAATTCAAGGTGAGGGGGTTGGAGGGTTATTGGCAGAGAGTGGAAGGTTTGAGCTAGTGGAGTTGTTCTAGTGAACCGGAGTGGACTCGAAAGGCCGACATGGCCTGTTTCCGCTCCGTAAATGGTTATATGGTTATGAGATAAGCAGATCCCTTCAAAAGTGATTTAAACCACTTTCATTTTAACAACAAAAAAAACATTGATACACTTACTTTTGTGGAAACAAATTTTGTCGTAACATCAAATGGGACAACTGTTTCAATCGTGATGGTCTCATCCTAAAAGGGAAAAGATTTTTAAAACCATTTCATCTCTATTACCAGTTATGAAATAGACTTAGAATTGTAGAATTTTAGAAGACAGGAAGCCATTTAGCTCAACAAGCTTGTGACAGCTCTTTGAAAGAGCAGTTGAATTTAGATAGATCTATACCCAAGCTTTTTCACGGTAAGACTACAAGGTAGTGTTCAAGTACATGTCCAATTGCCTTTATTACCTGAAGCAGAATTCCTAAAAAGATCATAAGCCCAAAGATTTTCTTTTGAACTCATTTCCTAAAATATTTCAGGAATATGAAAATCAAAATTATATGTCACATTTCAAAGTGCTAAAATAGTGTATGAAATGTTATACCTCCTGACAATAATAAATCTGTCTCCTTTGCTCCAGTGAGATGATATAACTTAATTTGTCCAATCTCTTCTTATAACTACGTCGTGGTGAATCTCTTTCACACTCTATTGCTACCACATTCATCCAATAGTGTAGCAACCTGAACCAGACACAATATTCAAGGTGCACCAAGAACAAAACTTCCCAACTCTTCCACAACATTGCTTATAGAACATCCAATTAAACATACTGACCAATCTAAATATTGGATTAGGATATAATTCACACTAAAATGCTGCACTGAACTCTATTCCTATGGGACAGCCAACCTCTCCTGGGCTACTCATTAACTGTCCAGCTACACTTTCCTAGCTTTCTGGTAGTAGCAGTTTTGTATTTTCAGACACCAACTTGCAACCTTCAATATTATAAGCAGAGATACAAAGAAAGAAGAAATTAACGGGGCCATCTACAACCCGCGTTTGTTGCCAGTAATATACTTTCAAAAGATAGTCATTGTTACATTAAAGGGAATGAGGATATAGATTTGTGCACTGTGTGTCACTAACAGCAATGACAATGTACAGACAAGGCATTTTTTAATTGGTAAAATGAAATTGTAATGTTTTGTAACATTAATTTAATATTGTAGAGGATAATGGCAAGAACAACTTGCATTTCTTCACTCAAAGAGGAACTTTTAACTTGTGAGTAGTGTGAGACTTAAATTCATGCCCTAGGACAAGATCAGAATGGCACTTCTGCTAGTATATTAACAATTTACTGTGCTTAAACCTAACTACAATAAAGATAATAGAATAACATAAAACAGAAGAAAAGCCAATGCAACAAAAACTTCAGGAAGTTTAAAAAAGAACCACTGACCTTATGACATTTGCAAATGATTTCCTTGCCTTCAACAACAGCAGTAACAACATAAGATACATGAACCAAAAATATTCTTGTTCCAATCTGTCCACATCTGATGTAAAGAGGCTTCTCCACCTTTGAAAGATTTAAATTAGTTTAAGATTAAATATCAGTGTTATTAAAGGTCATCCACAGAAAAACAATGAAGTTAATGACTCTAATTTAAAACATTTGCCTGAAAAACAATTTGTTGACAAATTGGGTGACAGCTTGAATATTCCATTAGCTTTTTGTCGACACAGCTTCATCATACTTCGTGTATTCAAGGAAATAATCAAAACAGATCCACTAAAGCCTTAACTCCATTTTCTACTTGTGTTGGAGACCTTTTAATTTTCATCAACTTTTAATGAGCTTTTCATTAACAAAATCAATTATTTCAGGATCTTTTTCTTTTCTTTCTTTCTTTGGCTTGGCTTCGCGGACGAAGATTTATGGAGGGGTAAAGTCCACGTCAGCTGCAGGCTCGTTTGTGGCTGACAAGTCCGATGCGGGCCAGGCAGACACGGTTGCAGCGGTTGCAAGGGGAAATTGGTGGGTTGGGGTTGGGTGTTGGGTTTTTCCTCCTTTGTCTTTTGACAGTGAGGTGGGCTCTGCGGTCTTCTTCAAAGGAGGTTGCTGCCCACCGAACTGTGAGGCGCCAAGATGCACGGTTTGAGGCGATATCAGCCCACTGGCAGTGGTCAATGTGGCAGGCACCAAGAGCTTTCTTTAGGCAGTCCTTGTACCTCTTCTTTGGTGCACCTCTGTCTTGGTGGCCAGTGGAGAGCTTGCCATATAACACGATCTTGGGAAGGCGATGGTCATAAATAAATACATAAACCCCTCACAAGTATCTCAGGGTACAAGGTTTTCTACAATATTTAAATGGATAATCTTCTGGAGGTAGTGGGAAAATTACATACTTTTTAAACAACATGTTCGGCTCATTTGCTTATTTATTTTGACACAGTTCAAGAAGAAACAGGGCTGATAGAATTTTTCTCCTGGTAGAGAAACCCCATCTGTTCCATTTTCCTTTCAACTCGTGTCCACAAGTTAATCAAGTCTGCAGATGCTGGAGAACTGGAACAATACACCAAAGTATGTGTGATGAAGGGCTCAACCCTGAAGCTTTCCACGGATGTTGCATGACCTGCTGAGATCCTTTACCATTTTTATATACACCTCCGCAAGTTTTTCTTTGGTTCTTTGCCATTTACCAGCCCTAGCATCAATTTACAGTAGCCAATTAACCCACCAACACGTTGGTGCTCATCAAAGAAGACATGAAAGCAGTCACCCAAATTTAAAACATCCAGCAAAAGCTGAAGAAATATTCAGATATTTAAAAAAAGAACTTGCTAAATGGCATGGTCAAAAGAGTACAAGAAACAAGTAAACAAAAAAAAGATTGCCAAACTCATAAGCATTCACTGATAATATCCAAAAAAGTCTGTGCAAATGGATGCAAACTGGGATGGACAGAATGTTCACTTGTTCAACATCCAAACGCTTATCATTCTAAAGTTTCCAATTTATTGTTTCCCTGCTTATAAATGTATTGTGCACACATGATGAATGCTGAACAGAACAAACCTTACAAAGCAATAGGATCACCTCAAAGGAAAAATGGGTGGGCTGGAAGAATTGCAGAATACAGTGAACATGAGAAAGCATCCAGATAAACAACACATCACAGTGGCATTGGCCAGTGCACTCTTGTATGACTGAGTTGCTTTAAGACTCTTTCGCTTCTTGATTTTTATTAAATTTCACAGTCTAGCATACCTAACTCAGAGATCACTCAGTTATTGCACTCTCTCTTTACAACTACTCTAATTTCTGTTTCACGTTGAGCAGGTTTACCTTTCCACCTGGGAGTAAGTCTCCAATAGATATATCAGGAAGCAGAGCAGGGCAAGAATCATCACACATCTCAGTACCATCAAGACTTATATGAGTTGTCTGAGTGAGGTTGGCATCCTGGCCTGAAAATGATACAAACAAAAAGCCATTTTCATTATTGGCTTACAGAAATCTGACAAGGTTCACCATAGCAAACAGCCCTTTCAGACAAAAAAAAATGAAATCATGAACTCAAACGGACCATTTTTAATCAGTGTAGCCGAAAGCTACTTTTGCTTCCTGCTTTGTTAATACACTCGTGGAAGTGGGAAGACAGAAGGCAAGGAGAACGAGAGGTTTCAGATCCTAGCGGGACACTTCAATTCAGGGAAATATGCACAACTCACAAACACAAGAAAATTAGTTGGATGTGATGTAGATATTTGAGAATGCATCAGAAAAAGACTGTCAAATCCAGTATCTAATTTATAGATGCCTGTGTTGGAAGGGCTAAGAGTTTTTTTAATTGTCTGGATTTTGAAGTGATTTGTTTCAACATATTGATTTTTTTCATTTTATTTATGATTTTCCTAACTTAAACTCAAACATTTATTAACATTATCAAGGTTAATGTTAACAGTATCAGCACTGAATACAATTTACAATGATCAAGTCTATACAAAGTTTTCTGCAGAGTTCAAGCTCTTTCTGGCCCCCTCCCTCCCCCTACATCCTCTACATTAACTGTGAACCTCATAACATTTCCCAACTTGGACCATTTTGGTTTATCTGCTGTTGACTCTCTTGACTGCACTTCCAAATGCATCATTCATAAATGCCTACAATTCTCTGATTAACTGACTGTACTGCGTATGTATCGTTTGTCTGTATATGTATTATGTCTGGTTGTATTTGCATGCTTTTGCACCGAGGACCAGAAAACATCAGACTATCCTTGCACAATCAGATGATAATAAACTTGAACTTACAATAAGTCCAGGTCCCTGGCTCCCTCATTGCAAAATAAATTTTGCATACCAACACTGCTGTAAAGTGTCGGATATTTTACGATATATTAAAAAAAATAAAAGCCATGTTTCATTGTATACTCAGAGATTCCTACCTGGTTTTAAACCTGCTGTGAGCTTCATATCCTTTGCAGTGGTTACCTCTTCAGACAGTACAGTAATGGCTAAGCAATACATTTCATTGGTCAATGTAGGTGGTTCATGGCGCAGCTGTACCAATAATCTTGGAACTCGAGAAATCACCCTTCAGTTACAAAAGAGAAAAAATGTGAAAATTAAAACTTCAAAGCAATAGTTCAAAAACACAGATCAGAGAGATAACTAGTTTACCTACAAATGACATGGTGCAAAATTTCTGCAAGGGAACTTATCTAATTTAACTAGACAAAATATAAGAAACCCATTACTCTCCCCTCCACCCCCAAAATATTTAGGAAATAGAGAGAATTCACAACTGCACAGCTGAACTGGACAAATCATCACTGTTCCGCCAGAGAAATAATTCATCTCCTACCCCCCCTCCAAAAAAAATGTTCACATCTACTGCTGTGATTGGACAGAGTTAAGATACATGAGATATGTAGTGATATTAATATATTTTCCACACAGGTAGCAACTGAATCAAATGGCAAAAAAAAAAAAAGTTTTGTCATTCTAACACTCCAAGTCGATTTTTTCTGGGGCAGAGATGCTGAAACATTTCGTTTTCTGGGCCGTTTTTGGGTGCAGGGGCAAAATTCTGGCCGTGCTTACAAGGCACACAAGGACGCGGAAGCAGGTTTGAATAAACACGCTCAAATGCTGCCTCATGACCAAGAGGTTTGAAATACAAGGACATGCAGATGCATTGCAATTTATCTCGTCCTACACCATCAAGAAAAAATAAAACACTCACTTTCCTTGAGCAAATATAACATTAATTCTCTATTTAAGAATGATAATGAAATAAGGATGCAATTGCAGATTAGTCTACGTGCTCTTTTGTTGTGACATGGTAATGATAGGTGTTGCTGGTACTGTTCATTCGGATAATCAGACCAATCCTTTCTCTGCAACTGCAGGTGGTGGGCTGCTGGTGACTTGAGACGAGGAGGCCACACAGGCTGCAGGCTGCTGGAGTCTGGCTTGAGATTACCAGAACCGGGATACAAGAGGTCAGGAGAGATTCCTGATAAGGTTTCCTGATTGTGTCGGAGGTCCGGATCTGAAGCTCGGGTTGTCGATGGTTTGAACTAAAGCCTGCATGGCTGTGTGAACAATGGGAGTGCTGGAGGTGAATCTATGGGCACTCAGTGATTCTGGGGGGCAGGGAGAGGGGAAGAGACTCTCTTTTGGTTCTCTTTCTCTGACTGTAAGGGAGGCGGCAGGCAATTTCTGCTGATGGTGAATCTTTGTCTGCCTGCGGCCAGACTAAATTAAATTTTGTGTAATATTACACCTGTTTTATTACATGACAAAAGAATCTTATACTCACATGGTGCTTGCCTGTATTGTAACACTGTCCCAGCATACTTCATTTTCTGGCAATTTTGGTCGTCGTTTAAAGGATCGACTGGCTTGCAAGGACTCCTGGCATGATGCTGCATCACCTCCACCACCCCTCCAGTTAAGTATCACACACCTGCCAGTGTCAGAACCGAGCACGAGATCTACAGATGTAATCTAAGCAGAATGGACAAATAAACTCTTTAATTCTTTATTACAACTCATCAGCAAACTAGCTACTTTTATGAGTTGTGGTATTATTTGCAGCAAAAAATAAAGCAATCTTGGAATATATGAAATGATAAAACTATTACGATTAAACATAAGCCAGTCTAACAGCACATTGCATTCATTTTTTATTTACCAAGGGTGAAAGATTCTTCAAAAACTTAGAATTAGCTGCAACCTACAATCTCATCCTATACTTTAGTACAGGCCGTCCCTGGATTACGGACGTCTGACTTATGGACAAATCGTACTTATGAATGGACTACGCCAGGTTCAACGGTTCATTGGCTCAAGGAACTATTTTAAGTCTGATCGTAGTTATTTACCCTGGTAATCATGCCTCCAAACTATAAATCCGATGAAAGAAAAGCTCTGTACAAATCTCCATGGATGCCTACTTCAAAATATTTGACTAGCTGACGCTAAATAAGAACTGTATGTACCTGTTCTGACTTACGTACCTACAAATATGACTTAAAGACAGACTTAGGAACAGATCCCTGTATTTAAAAAAAGTTTTGAAACCTTCTGCATAAAAATATTACCTCCACTTTCTTTCCAACATCTTCAGTCCTAGCCACGAATTTGAACGCATACTGCCTGGTTTTACCAGGAACTAAACACGTGGTGCCCTGGGATGAGGCTTCCAAAATGTCAGATGTTTGATAGGTTTCCTCTACCACACAATACTGGTTGTAATCCTTAAAGTAAAGAGAATAAATGTCAATAACAAAACAAAGGGATACTAAAATTAGGTCTACTCTGACATTCAACGGCAAGTGGGCAGGCACGTTTTGGTCAGCTGCACAACACTGAAATCCATGATTAAGGGTTTCTCTCCAAGAATGCAGAGAGGGTTGAATTTTAGGACATTAATCCACTCTGCTACATAACCATATCCAGCAAAACAAAATGATGGAAGCACTCAGCAGCATCAGTGCAGAGAGAAAAAAAAAGTTGACACCTGAGGTCAAGGATTCTTCATGAGTGCTTTGTCTTGCAGAGAGGACAGGGAGCAGAGTACAAAGGGGACATCCTTGATAGGATGCAGTCAAAAATTACCAATAAAATAATTACTTGAGAGAAAAAGGCGACTTCCAGCCTTCCAGACTTGATGGATTTTTGCTCCAGGAATGGTTGCAACCGGAGTGAGTCCCAAGTCATATTGGTAATTTCAAGGTCTGCTCCTGCCACTCAATCCAGATTACTCTTGTTCTTTTCTTACTGAAGCCTAGGCTTTGCAAGTGATGAGATTCAAATGAAAATCTGGATCAGTTTTCTTTTCGTGTAAAGGACATCAAAAGATATATATGGATCCCTGGAAATGGGCCATTTAGGACTGAGGTGGAGAATTTTTATTTTATTTTTACATAGTTCTATATCCCAGAAAGCTTCTCAGTTTTGAAGATTTTAAGAGCAGGTAGCAATATATATTCAATCACTGAAATTTAACTCATGTAGGAAAATAGAAGAGGTGGTCAGTCATCTTAATTAATAACAGAACTAACATTCCACAGATCACCCACTGAGCCAAGCAAACACTAGGACATAAATCCCTCCTTCATGCCCTTACTTTAGAATGCATCTTACCTGGTTGTTAAAACAGACACAGAGTTTTGAAAATCGGAATGGATGAGGGGAATCAGCTCGCAAATATACACGAAGTTGTACAGGATCGTCGATATGGAAACTTGGAGCCAAGAAGCGAGCCTTACATTCAACTTTATAGAAGCAAAAGAGAGTAGAAAGTATGAAATCGAAATATTTTATGTTTAGTAATATCCAAAATTCTCTCTGGCTTCTCAGTGTCAGGATGGTCTTACAAAAACACAAAACAATTGCACAAAATGAACCTTATCCTTTCTATTTCTTTTAAAGATGACACAACACAAACTTCACACATTTAAGAAAGCAACCTCTATCCTCAAGGACACCCACCACCCTGGCCATGCCCTCTTCACTCTGCTACCATCAGCAAATAGGTACAGGAACCTAAAGATGAGCACTCAGCGGTACAAGAATAGCTTCTTCCCTGCTGCCATCAGATTCATGAATGATAAATGAATCAGACACTGCCTTTGACGTTTCGTGTACTGTTTTTATTTATTTTTCTAAGGTGGTTTACGCGAATGTTTACACTGTGACGCAGCAGCAAAACAACAAATTTTGTGACTTGTTCATGACAATAAATTCTGATTCTGAGATGTGCTAAAGTTTGAGAGGGTCAAACGAGATTCTGGGAATGAAGGGCTTATCATATGAAGAGTGTTTGACACCTTTGGTCTGTATTACTTGTAATTTTGGAGAATGGGGTGGGGGGGGAAGAAATCTCATTGAAACATTTCAAATGTTCACATGGACAGTGTAGATGTGGAAAGGTTGTTTCCATGGTTGGAGAGTCTAGGACAAAAGGCTAAAACTTCAGGATTTAAGGTCATCCATTTAGAACAGAGATATGGAAGAATTTATTTAGCCAGAGGGTGGTACATCTGTGGAACTAGTTAACACAGTTGGTTATGGAGGCCAAGTCATTGGGTGTATTTAAGGCAGAGTTTGATAGATTCCTGATTAGCTAGGGCATCAAAAGTTATGGGGAGAAGGCCAGGCAGTGGGTCAGAGTGAGAAAATGCATCAGCTCATGATTAAATGGTGGGGCAGACTTGATGGACTGAATTTCTGTTGCTACATCTTTTGAATTGTGTACCCTATCATACAATTTCATGCGATTATTGTAGTAACCCTGAAATGTTAGAAGCCAATCACTTGATTCAAAATTAATTGGATTAATCAAATATAACATTAACAAAGATGGTTGTTTCAAAGCAGAATTTTCAAAAGAGTTGTTGGATACTTGTGTCCAATTTTGTTTCTCCCCAATCCATTCAGAAGGTAAC
Organism: Narcine bancroftii; assembly: GCF_036971445.1. Classification (NCBI taxonomy): domain Eukaryota; kingdom Metazoa; phylum Chordata; class Chondrichthyes; order Torpediniformes; family Narcinidae; genus Narcine; species Narcine bancroftii. Next base: position 133,297,440 of record NC_091469.1, read on the forward strand.
ATACAAGAGCTACAGGTTAAAACCCAGAATTGCCAAGATTATTTGTAGCCTGGGGAACTTCAGCAATTGGTATCTTGATTGGAGTTCAGTGACTTGAACTCTAAAATCTTTGCATTTGAACCAAAAGTTGGTTCAGTGACTTGAGCTCTAAAATCTTTGCATTTGAACCAAAAGTTGGTTAACACCAGGAAATAAATTGTTTCACAGATCCAGGGTGAAAGACAGTAACTGGAAGATATTGCAAGGATCAGTGCTCATTCAGTCCGAGTCCTCTTGAAGTCCCGCTTTGTTCAATGTCATTAGCAAATTTTGATACACCACCCTCTTCTCTCACCCAATTCATTGATATACATTATGATACATCTCACTGAAACTTGAGAATTTTGAGATGAACTGGATTCAGAGAAGGATGTTCCCACTTGCTGACATTCAGAATTGAGATGATAAAAATTTCTTCAGCAAGGATGAACCTATGAAATTTGCAAACACTGAGGGCTGCATATATCTAGATATGTAAATTTATAAACAAGGGGCATCGAGGCAAACACTGAGGGCTGCATATATCTAGATATGTAAATTTGTAAACCAAAAGGGGGCATTTAGGCAAACACTGAGGGCTGCATATATCTAGATATGTAAATTTGTAAACAAGGGACATTGAGGCAAACACTGAGGGCTGCATTTATCTAGATATGTAAATTTGTAAACCAAAAAGGGGCATTGAGGCAGAACTGTTATGATCTTTTTGAACGGAAAAAAACGGGAGGTTGAATGTCCCTACTCATCCTTTCTATGTTAAAAAGGTTTCTACTGAATGAACCATTGAAATACATTTTTTTTTAAAAACACAAAACTTACCAAACGGCACGTAATCTTGCATTTCAATGGTAAATGCACTACTTCCAGCGAAAGAGATACGATCTGCCCATATTTTCTGAGCACCTTTCACGGCTTTGGAATCACAGTCGGGCTCTGGATCTGGACTTTCGTTCTATGTTCATGAAGAAAATAATCACTGCAATTTCATTTCATTCTTGCTTTGAAGAGATCTTATAAAAAGCTGATGCCAAAAGTACAAACCATCAACACTTTGATCAGGTTCTTTTCTACACGAGATTTCTGCTCCTTCTTTAGTGTGGATGCTGTCTTATCAGTAAAGGATCATCTCAGAAACAATAACCCTTACTTATAATTGGGAGCACGGGGAAAGAGCTTTCACGATACAGACAATTTAGCAGAAGAAATCTCGCAAAGCAGACAGGATCCCGCAAGTGGCCTCATAAGCCAATTAAGAAAGTTAGAAAAAATAAAAAGATTTCTCCTGATTGTTATTCTGTAGTCTCTCGTTAGAGGTTAACTTATTATAATAATCTCTGCTCAGACATGACAGCCAAGATGATGGATCAAAGGGCTACTGGTAACCACAGAACTGGAGCCCAACAAAATTATCTGCCCACGAGAGCAAAGATAGAATTATGGGGGAAAGCCCCAAACAAAATATTTAAGTGTGCTAAAATAAATTTAGTGTTTCACTTGATTTTAAAATAAACAAAAACAAACATTTCTGCAAAAGCACAGGACAAATCCTGAAAAAACAAATCGGTCTAGGTCAGGCAAGAGCTTGATGAAGTAAAAAGAAGGCTCCACGTCAGTTGGGGTCAACATTAAGATGGAAAAAGACCATCAGCTTGAGAGCTTTTGTCAAATCTGAATTATCAGTCTGGAAGACTGCAATGACTTCTGTTTCTCTTAACTAACCTTCATTGCATAATCAATGATATATTAGAGATTAAAAGTCATGCGGTTACAAAAACTAATGAAAAAATACCGAACACATGAATACTGCAACACTTAAATATTTTAACAACTCAGAAACCTGCTGACAGCAAATTATCTCCTTTTGCAACAGCAAGGATACACCTTCCAAGTAGTTCCAGAGAGTAGGTGATGTAATCTTTGATTTGACCCATCAGGTAAGCGCACTTGAGAGCGGTACTCAAGATGAAGGTCAGCAGATTCCACCAGCGCTCGGTGCGGTAATCGCACATGACGTAATCCAACAACCTATTTGAGATGGGTGGGGCAACACAATATATGGAATTATTACAGCACTGTGGCTTTAGAGAAGGGAACATGAACTATTATCCTGTGTTATTTAGAGTAAGATTAAATTTAGAAGAGCAGAAGCCAATACATTATGAAACTGAGAATTCAATCACAGAGTTGGGTTAATCGGAAACATAGGTATAGCTGGGCAGCACAGGCTGGAAGAGCTTGTTACCGTGCTGTATCACTTGTGACTAGTGCCTCATGGATTAATCATTGTTGTTTAGAAAAGCTTTCAAAACTTAGCAGGATATGGTTCAGCTAGAAAAATGGGCTATAAAATGGCAGATGGAATTTAATGAGAACAAGTACGAGGTGTTGCAGTTTGCGAGGACAGACCAAGGTAAGACCTTCACGGTAAATGGTAGAGAATTGCAGAATGGGGTAGAACGGAGGGATTTAGGAATACAGATGCACAATTCCTTGAAAATGGTGTTATAAAGAGCTTTAGCCTTCATAAATCAGAGAATTGGGTTTATGTTGAAATGTTATGGCAAAGTTGTACAAGACATGGTGAGGCCTAATTTGGAGCATGGTCTGCACTTTTAGTTACCTGCCCACAGGAAAGCTATCAATAAGATTGAGAGAGTGCAAAATAAATTACAAGGTTGTTTCCAGAACTTGAGGAGCTGAGTTCTAAGGAAAGTTATCAATAAGATTGAGAGAGTGCAGAAAAACATTACAAGGATGTTTCTGGAAATTGAGGAGCTGTGTTCTAGGGAATGGTTGAATAAGTTAGGACTTTATTCCTTGGAGAGTCAGAGAATCAGGGCAGATTTGATGGAGGTATACAAAATCATTAGGGGTATAAACAGGATAAATGCAAACATGTTTTTTTTATTCTGAGATTGGGTGAGACAAGAACTAGAGGAAATGGGTTAAAGATGAAAGGTGAAATATTTAAAGGAACTATTAGGAGGAACTACTTAAAAGTGTGGCAAGGCTGTGGAACAAGTTGCCAGCTTGTGGACGTGGGCTCGATTTCAACACTCGAAAGAAGATTGGGCAGGTACATGGATGGAAGGAGTATGGAGGGCTATGGCCTGGGTGCAGGTCGATGAGACATATTCAACATAGACTAGATGGGGCAAAGATCCTGTTTTTGTGCTGGTTGTATGAATAGATAACATGTTGAAAGATCGTATTTGCCGTTTGTGAAAATGATGACTGCAACATAACATTTTCTAAAACAAATTGTAGAAAAAGCATATTCTATTTAAGGAAGATTTATTTCAATTTAATTTGTTTCAAGTATTAGTTTTGTATTATCTGCCCAAAAAAATATAATCATTATCATTTAAGCCTTCTTAACTACTAGCACATCCAAAGGGGAGAGATACAAGAGACTGCAGATGCTGAAATCTAGAGCAAAAAAAGCAAACTGATGGGTCTTAACCACACCTTCTTCCCCACACCTTCTCCACAGATGCTGCTCAACCCACTGAGTTCCTCCAGCAGAGGAAGATCGTGATTTTACTGATAATTTACATTAAAAAAACAGAACAATAATTGTCAAGGAATGTGTGAATTTGGAGGCCAACAATTTTCCGACACAATTCTGAATGGAAGTTGCTTACAAATAGATGAAATCATGGAGTTTCAATACATTATTTAAATACAATAATCCAAAGGGAGCAGCAACATGTACTGGTAGATTTTGTTGCATACCATTTCAACAAAATTGAAAGTGGAATTAAAATTATCTACATTTTTGATAAACTTGTGTAACAAGTCCAACAGGACTGAAAGTACAAAGGTACCCACAGCAATACCATTACGCACAATGCAAATGTAGTGAACGGAACTCAATGTATTAAGTATCTGTTAATTTTCAGACATTAAATGATTTTGTGAATTTACTCACTTCAATGCTTTGCTGTAATCCTTTGCATAATAATACTCTTCACCCATTTGGACCACTAAACAAAAGACAGTAAAATAACATAAAATGTCTTCAAGAGGGCAAATAATCCTTATAAAAATGCATTTAAAAAGACAAACATGAACCAGTTTTAACAGATTAAGTATTGATCTTAAAATGCTCTACTCACTCAAATGGCTCTTCATTCGAGGGCATTTGTACTTCTTGAATTGAGCCACTGCATTACTTAAGAGTGTAATTATCAGCTCCTGAAAAATGATAATGTTCTCTGTAACATATTGCTCCCGATTAAAAAAAGATTTAAATATTTGCTTAAACTATGGTTCATTGCAGGTGACATTAGTGTCCAAGTCTTACTGAGTGGTCAACATCTCGCTCTTTAAGTTGAAGGGCCAAAATGCCAACTTTTTCTTTCTCAAGGTCTGGTGGTTCAATACCTGAAAAAGATAGTTTGTAGTCCATTAAATATGACCAAAAAAATGGCAAAATAAGAAGCAATTTAGCAGAGAAACTATTAGATAGACACAGCTTTAACAATTTCACAATCTGCAAAAGCAAAGCTTCAGTTACACTGGAATTTAATTAAAATCAGTGATTTTGAGTTACCGTGGGAACAGAATGTTTTCTTTTAAGGATTCCTTGGAGAGTTTCTATCTCATTGTTACCACTTTAGAAGTTCTGCAGACAAACTGCATCAAACCGACTAAATTGAACATAATTGTATATTTGGGTGGCATGGTTAGCGTAGCTATTAGTACAACGCTATTACAGCGCTAGCAACTTGGGTTCGAATCCAGCATTGTCTGAACAGAGTTTGTATGTTCTTCTCATATTTACGTGGATTTCTTCCGGATGCTCCAGTTTCCTCCCACCCTTCAAAAACTTATGGTGGTTGTAGGTTAATTTGTTTATTTGGGCTGGAAGGATCTGTTACTGTGGTGTATATCCAGAAAAATAATAACCTAACATTGTATCTATCAAAGTGCGTAGAACAGTAAAACGCTTTCACCAGCATTTACAATATGCAAATGCACAATCTTTGATCTTTGTTGAATGTCTTTCTTTTTCAAGAAAGCTATAAAAGGTGTTATCCTTCCAATATCAGATCTAATTCAGTGTATTCTTATGATTAATGGTCTTTTAAAGGTTAATCCCCCAATTGAATTTAAACAGAATTTTCTCATCTCTTCCTACCCTTCCACTATCCACCTTATTTAGGATTCTATTTCAACAATTTATATCTTGATGCAAATATTATTCATTATCAAAATCTGAGAGTAAAACAGTGGCTCCTCCAGGCCACATCCTGAGCAGCGCCCCCCCCATACAACGATGCTGTGGGGGGGGTGGGGGGGTAGTGGCAACGCCGAGAGGGTGTAATGGTGACACTGTGCGTGGTGGGAGGGAAAGAGGCAGCACTAAGCAACGTTGGGGAGGGGTTAGTGATGACGCTGAGCGGGGGTGGCAGGTAGTGGTGGCGCTGAGTACGGCGGACAGGTAGTGGCGGCGCTGAGTACGGCGGACAGGTAGTGGCGGCGCTGAGTACGGCGGACAGGTAGTGGCGGCGCTGAGCAGGGCGGACAGGTAGTGGCGGCGCTGAGCAGGGCGGACAGGTAGTGGCGGCGCTGAGCAGGGCGGACAGGTAGTGGCGGCGCTGAGCAGGGCGGACAGGTAGTGGCGGCGCTGAGCAGGGCGGACAGGTAGTGGCGGCGCTGAGCAGGGCGGACAGGTAGTGGCGGCGCTGAGCAGGGCGGACAGGTAGTGGCGGCGCTGAGCAGGGCGGACAGGTAGTGGCGGCGCTGAGCAGGGCGGACAGGTAGTGGCGGCGCTGAGCAGGGCGGACAGGTAGTGGCGGCGCTGAGCAGGGCGGACAGGTAGTGGCGGCGCTGAGCAGGGCGGACAGGTAGTGGCGGCGCTGAGCAGGGCGGACAGGTAGTGGCGGCGCTGAGCAGGGCGGACAGGTAGTGGCGGCGCTGAGCAGGGCGGACAGGTAGTGGCGGCGCTGAGCAGGGCGGACAGGTAGTGGCGGCGCTGAGCAGGGCGGACAGGTAGTGGCGGCGCTGAGCAGGGCGGACAGGTAGTGGCGGCGCTGAGCAGGGCGGACAGGTAGTGGCGGCGCTGAGCAGGGCGGACAGGTAGTGGCGGCGCTGAGCAGGGCGGACAGGTAGTGGCGGCGCTGAGCAGGGCGGACAGGTAGTGGCGGCGCTGAGCAGGGCGGACAGGTAGTGGCGGCGCTGAGCAGGGCGGACAGGTAGTGGCGGCGCTGAGCAGGGCGGACAGGTAGTGGCGGCGCTGAGCAGGGCGGACAGGTAGTGGCGGCGCTGAGCAGGGCGGACAGGTAGTGGCGGCGCTGAGCAGGGCGGACAGGTAGTGGCGGCGCTGAGCAGGGCGGACAGGTAGTGGCGGCGCTGAGCAGGGCGGACAGGTAGTGGCGGCGCTGAGCAGGGCGGACAGGTAGTGGCGGCGCTGAGCAGGGCGGACAGGTAGTGGCGGCGCTGAGCAGGGCGGACAGGTAGTGGCGGCGCTGAGCAGGGCGGACAGGTAGTGGCGGCGCTGAGCAGGGCGGACAGGTAGTGGCGGCGCTGAGCAGGGCGGACAGGTAGTGGCGGCGCTGAGCAGGGCGGACAGGTAGTGGCGGCGCTGAGCAGGGCGGACAGGTAGTGGCGGCGCTGAGCAGGGCGGACAGGTAGTGGCGGCGCTGAGCAGGGCGGACAGGTAGTGGCGGCGCTGAGCAGGGCGGACAGGTAGTGGCGGCGCTGAGCAGGGCGGACAGGTAGTGGCGGCGCTGAGCAGGGCGGACAGGTAGTGGCGGCGCTGAGCAGGGCGGACAGGTAGTGGCGGCGCTGAGCAGGGCGGACAGGTAGTGGCGGCGCTGAGCAGGGCGGACAGGTAGTGGCGGCGCTGAGCAGGGCGGACAGGTAGTGGCGGCGCTGAGCAGGGCGGACAGGTAGTGGCGGCGCTGAGCAGGGCGGACAGGTAGTGGCGGCGCTGAGCAGGGCGGACAGGTAGTGGCGGCGCTGAGCAGGGCGGACAGGTAGTGGCGGCGCTGAGCAGGGCGGACAGGTAGTGGCGGCGCTGAGCAGGGCGGACAGGTAGTGGCGGCGCTGAGCAGGGCGGTCAGGTAGTGGCGGCGCTGAGCAGGGCGGACAGGTAGTGGCGGCGCTGAGCAGGGCGGACAGGTAGTGGCGGCGCTGAGCAGGGCGGACAGGTAGTGGCGGCGCTGAGCAGGGCGGACAGGTAGTGGCGGCGCTGAGCAGGGCGGACAGGTAGTGGCGGCGCTGAGCAGGAGGGGTAGTGGCGGCGCTGAGCAGGGGGGTAGTGGCGGCGCTGAGCAGGGGGGTAGTGGCGGCGCTGAGCAGGTGGGTAGTGGCGGCGCTGAGCAGGGGGGTAGTGGCGGCGCTGAGCAGGGGGGTAGTGGCGGCGCTGAGCAGGGGGGTAGTTGCGGCGCTGAGCAGGGGGGTAGTGGCGGCGCTGAGCAGGGGGGTAGTGGCGGCGCTGAGCAGGGGGGTAGTGGCGGCGCTGAGCAGGGGGGTAGTGGCGGCGCTGAGCAGGGGGGTAGTGGCGGCGCTGAGCAGGGGGGTAGTGGCGGCGCTGAGCAGGGGGGTAGTGGCGGCGCTGAGCAGGGGGGTAGTGGCGGCGCTGAGCAGGGGGGTAGTGGCGGCGCTGAGCAGGGGGGTAGTGGCGGCGCTGAGCAGGGGGGTAGTGGCGGCGCTGAGCAGGGGGGTAGTGGCGGCGCTGAGCAGGGGGGTAGTGGCGGCGCTGAGCAGGGGGGTAGTGGCGGCGCTGAGCAGGGGGGTAGTGGCGGCGCTGAGCAGGGGGGTAGTGGCGGCGCTGAGCAGGGGGTAGTGGCGGCGCTGAGCAGGGGGTAGTGGCGGCGCTGAGCAGGGGGTAGTGGCGGCGCTGAGCAGGGGGTAGTGGCGGCGCTGAGCAGGGGTGTAGTGGCGGCGCTGAGCAATGTTGCGGGGGGTAGTGGCGGCGCTGAGCAATGTTGGAGGGGGTTAGTGACGGCTCTGAGCAGGGGAGCAGGTAGTGGCGGCACTGAGCAGGGGGTAGTGGCGGCACTGAGCAAGGTTGGAGGGGGTTAGTGATGGCTCTGAGCAGCAGAGCAGGTAGTGGCGGCACCTAGCGGGGTGAGGGGATTAGTGGCGGCACTGAGCAGGGGGGTAGTGGCAGCACTGAGCAGGGTGGTGGCAGCACTGAGCAGGGTGAGGGGGTTAGTGGCAGCACTAAGAGTGGGGGTTGGTGGCAGCACTGAAAGGGCAGTAGTGAAGCCAATGCAACATGGTGGCCACTGAGACCAACTCTCGCGATAACACCTTGGCGCCGTTAATTTTGCTCACTACTGCCGCCCCAAACCTGGCCAGAAAATTACTGCACTGGTTTCTTCATTAAACTTTGCAGCAAACTGAATAATAACAAGACAAAAGGTTTGGACCACACCCTATTTCCAAACCGCCCCCTAAACACACCCTTTTACCTCACCACCCCTTTGAATCTTTCCACTGCCTACGTTGGGGGGGTGGGGGTCCAACGCCCACTTTGGGTATCACTAGAGTAAAATATAAAGTGGCCAATAGAAAAAAAAGTTAAACCTGCCATTGTCTGTTAAATTTGCAATCTATAAAGTGAAATAAGGTAAACCAATTAATCAGCATTGTGAGGGAAAGAAGAAGAGACAAAAACTTAAAGTAAAATCTCCAACAATCAAAATCCAAAGTAATGAGATTTCACATTTTTTTGATAGTTTACCGCATCAATAGATCAGAACTACAGGGAAAGGTGACCAGGCAAGCAGTAACAGTGCACCCCTGTGGTCATTCCCCTAAATAGCATGTATATAGTCTTGGATACTGTTATGAGGGGGGGGATGTCCTACCAGGAGGGAGCCACCAGAGCAGGGCCTCCGGCACTGAGCCTGGCCCTGCATTGCAGAAAGGTGGGACGGAGAAGAAGAGATCTATAGTCATTGGGGACTCCATAGCTATGAATGCAGACAGGAGATTCTGTGGGCGCGAAAAATACACCCAGATGGTATGTTGCCTCCCAGGTGTCAGGGTCAGGGATATCTCTGATTGGGTCCGAGGCATTCTGGTGCGAGAGGGAAAACAGCCAGGAGTCATGGTACCTGTTGGTACCAATGACATAGGTAGGAAGAGGGGTGAAGTACAGAAGAATGAGTTTAGGGTGCTGGGCAGAAGGTTGAAGAACAGGACTCAGGGTAGCATTCTCAGAATTGCTGCCTGTGCTACATGATAGTGACAGAAAAATTGAACGTGATGGCAGATGAATGCATGGCTGAGGAGTTGGTGCAGGACTCAGGGTTTTAGATTTTTGAATCATTTGGATCTCTTCTGGGGAAGGTGAGACCTGTACAGATTGGATGGCTTAAACCTGAACTCGAGGGGGAACCAATATCCTTGTGGGCAGATTTGCTAGTGTGGTTTAGGAGGGTTTAAACCAGTTTGCAAGGGGGATGGGACCTGGGGTGATAGGTCAGCAGAAGAAGTGCATGGAGTAAAGCCAGATCTATAATTTAGAGAGGATTTGAAGAAGGAGAAGCAGAAGACAGTGTATAAAAGTACCTGTCGTAAGGTAGAATGGCTACAATGCATGTAATTGAATGCAAGAAGCATCAGGAATAAGGGTGATGAACTGAGCTTGGATACATACATGGAACTATAATGTTACCAGGACAGGAATGGATTCTGAATATTCCTGGATTTCAGTGTTTTCAAGGGGATAGAGAGGAGGGGTGGCTTTACCAGTCAGGAAACTATTAGAGCTGCAGAAAGGGTGGGTAATGTAGCAGGACCCTCTTTTGAGTCAGTATGTGTGGAATTTAGGAACAGAAAGGGAGCAGTTACTCTAATGGGAGTATTCTATAGGCCCCCTGGCAGCAGCTGGGATACAGAGGGACATATTTTAGAAAAAAGAGCAAAATTAATAGGGTTGTTATCATGTGTGACTTCAACTTCCTCAATATTGACTGGGACCTGCTTAGTGCCAAAGGTTTAGATGGGGCAGAGTTTAAGTGTGTCCAGGATTGATTCCTGTCACAGTATGTTCATTGGCCGACTAGTGGGAATGCCATATGAGATTTAGTATTAGGTAATGAACCAGGTCAGGTCACAGATCTCTTAGTGGGTGAACCTTTGGGGGACAGTGACCACGGCTCCCTGGCCTTTAGTATTATCAAGGATAGAGTCAGAGAGGACAGGAAAATATTTAATTGGAGAAGGGCAAATTATGAGGCTATAAGGCTTGAACTTGCGGGTATAAAGTGGAATGACATTTTTGTAGGGAAATGTACTATGGAGATGTCGATGTTTAGGGATATCTTGCAGGATGTTAGGGATAAATTTGTCCCATTGAGACAGAGAAAGAATGGTAGGGTGAAGTAATCCTGGTTGGTAAGATAGATGGAAAATCTAGTCAGGTGGAAGAAGGCAGCATACACAAGGTTTAGGCAGCAAGGATCTTGAGGAATATCGGGTAGCAAGAAAGGATCTTAAGAGGAGGTTGAGGAGAACAAGAAGGGAACATGAGAAGGAACAGTTAAAGCACATTAGGACAGACAAGTCCCCAGGGCCAGACAGAATATTCTCCAGACTGCTCCACGAGGTGAGGGAGGAGATTGCTGATCTGGCTAGGATCTTTGTGTCTGCATTATCCAGAGGAACTATACCGGAGGATTGGAGGATGGCAAGCACTGTCCCCTTGTTCAAAAAAGGTAGTAAGGAAAGTCCAGGTAATTATAGACCAGTGAGCCTTACGACTGTGGTGGGCAAGCTGTTGGAAAGGATTCTTAGAGATAGGATCTATAGGCATTTAGAGAATCATGGTCTGATCAGGGACAGTCACCATGGCTTTGTGAAGGGCAGACCATGTATCACAAGCTTGATAGAGTTCTTCAAAGAAGTGATCAGATATATTGATGAGGGTAGTTCAATGGATGTGGTCTACATGGATTTTAGTAAAGCATTTGACAAGGTTCCACATGATAGGCTTATTCAGGAAATCAGAAGGCATGGGTTCAAGGGAAGCTTGGCCATGTGGATTCAGAAATGGCTTGCCTGTAGAAAGCAGAGGGTTGTGTTGGAGGAATACATTTAGATTGAAGGGTTGTATCTAGTGGAGTCCCTCAAGGATCGGTTCTGGGACCTCTGCTTTTCGTGATTTTTATTACCGACTTGGATGAGGGGATAGAAGGGTGGGCTGGCAATTTTGCAGACAACATAAAGGTTGGTAGAGGATTGTAGAAGATTACAGAGGGACATTGATAGGATGCCGAGATGGGCTGAGAAGTGGCAGATAGGGTTCAATCTGGAGAAGTGTGAAGTGGTACACTTTGGAAGGACAAACTCCAAGGCAGTATACAAAGTTAATGGCAGGATTCTTGGTAGTGTGGAAGAGCAGAGGGATCTGGAGGTCCCTGAAAATTGCCTCACAGGTAGAGAGGGTAGTTAAGAAAGCTTATGAGGTGAGCTTAAGAACCATGAGGTAATGATGCAGCTCTACAAAAATGGTTAGACCACACTTGGAGTAGTGTATCCAGTACTGGTCACAGAAAGGGAGCAGTTACTCTAATGGGAGTATTCTATATAGGAAAGACGTGGAAGAGTTGGAAAGGGTGCAGAGATTTACCAGGATGATTCCTGGTTTAGAGAGCATGTATTATGAGCAGAGAATAGGGAGCTGGGGGTTTACTCTTTGGAGAGAAGGAGGATGAGAGGAGACATGTATAAGTATAGAAGATATTAAGAGGAATAGATAGAGTGGACAGCCTGCTCCTCCTTCCCAGGACACCACTGCTTTATTCAAGACATCAAGGTAATGGGTGAAAAGTTCAAGGGAGATATTAGAAAAAGGTTTTTTTACCCAGAGAGTGGTTGGTGCATGGAATCCACTACCTAGGTCAGTGATGGAGGTAGGTACATTGGCGAATTTAAAGAATCTATGAGACAAGCTATGGAGGAATTTAAAGTGGAGGGTTGTGATAGGCAGGGTCTAAAGGTCAGCACAGCATTGTGGGCTGAAGGGCCTGTACTGTTCTATAAGATGACTTGATGATACTGAGGCTTTATAAGGCATTAGTGATACTTCACTCAGAGTATTCTGAACATTTTTAGGCTCCTTGTTTAAAAAAGGACCTAATGTTGGAGGGTTCAGATGAGGTTCACAAAGATAATACCAGGAATGAAAGGGTCATCACAATGTTTGACAGCTCTTGGCCCGTATTCACAAGAATATAGAAGAATGAAAGGGGATGTCACTGAAACACTTTGAATGTTGAGAGGCATGGATGGAGTAGATGTAGAAAGGTTGTTTCCCATGGTGGGAGAGTCTTAAGACAACCTCAAGATTGAAAGCTGTCTGCTTAGAACAGCGATGCAGAGGAATTTATATAGCCAGAGGGTGGTTAATCTGTGGAATTTACCATGGCCAGTTGTGGAACCCACTTCAGTTGGTATATCTAAGGCAAAGATTGATAGGTTCTTGATTAGCCAGAGCATCAAAGGTTAGACAGTGGGGCTGAGTGGGAAAATGGATCAGCTCATGATTAAATGGTGGGGCAGACTCGATGGGCTGAATAGCCCGTTTGTGCTCGTAATGATTATCAATACTTATCACACCTTTAAAGGTCTTTTAAACTATGATTCTTGAAATGGAAATCTTTCAGACTAGAGTCAGTATTCAGAACTCAAATGAAACTTAATGCGGCTCAATGTATTTGAATGGTATACCAGGCTTGGCAATGCTGTTTTTGGGTCTGTCCCAGAAGAGTCAGTAACTTTATACTTAAATAGCAATGAGCATCTTTCAACCTTATTATTTTTGTGGATGCCTTGGGGTAAAAATTGGTTTTCTTCCCAAATTATGCCTCATCCAAAAGGTAAATTAAGCGAACTGGACACTGTAAATTATATAGTCATACAGAAACAGATCCTATGGCCCAACTTGTCCATGCTAACCTACATATTTTCCTCTACTAGTCCCATTTGCCAGCATTTAGTCCATCTCCCTCCAAACCATTCCAATGAACCTGTCAAATTGCCTTTTAAATGTTGTAAATGAATCTGCCTCAGCCACCAGTTTGGATCACCAGGACGGCACAACAACCCTACCGGCCAAAGTGGATGCCATACAACATTTCGCCAGTTTGACTACAGTGAAAGGCTGCAGGAAATCGTGGGCATGGTCAATTTTTTACAACTGCTTCATTCCAGTCACCGCCAAGATCGTGCGACCGCTTTTCGCCATTATGGCCCGTGACAAAGAAAGACCTAGTATGGAATGACGAGGCCTCAGAAACTTTCCTACAAACCAAACACGCCCTGGCCAATGCCATGCTATTCGTCCACCCCAGTACAGATGTTCCCACCACCCTCACCATCGACGCATCAGTTACCACCATTGGCGGGGTACTCGAGCAGCTAGTAGAAGGGCATTTGGAGACCTCTAGCTTGCTTCAGCCGCCACTTGAGGCCACCAAAACTGAAATACAGAGCTTTCGATAGGGAACTGCTGGCACTTTACCTCGCAGTGAGCCACTTCAGATACTTCCTCGAGGGGACGCCATTCACAGTATTCATCGAACACTAGCCTTCAACGTTTGCCTTTTCAAAAGTTTCGGAGCCTTGTCAGCCTGGCAGCTATGCCACATAACTTGCATCTCTGAATTCACCACGGAAATCAGACACCTGTCCGGCAGAGAAAACGGCAGGACTAGACTACACAGAGTTTGCACAAACACAAGAGGTGGATGTCGGAACTTGAACTCTACACACCGCCATCACAGGTTTGCAGCTAAAAGACGTCCAATTGGCACAGAACGAAAGGACACTACTCTGCGATATGTCCATGGGGAATCCCCACCTGGTGATCCCCACTTCATGGAGGCACAGGACTTTTGACTCAATTCATGGCCTTTCCCACCCTTCCATCAAGACAACGGTCCACATGGTCGCTGCTCATTTCGTATGGCACTGCCTGTGCAATCAGGTCAGTGAGTGGGCAAAAACATAGATGCACTGCCAGACCACCAAGATCCACAAGCACACTAAGGCACCCAGCCAGCAGTTCGAGATACCAAGCCACAGGTTTGAACATATAATGTCGACATCTTGGGGCTCCTTCCAGTCTCCAGGGGTTACTGCTACCTCCTTACCATTGTTGACCAGTTTACCAGATGGCCAGAGGTAGTTCCTATCAGCGAGGCCACGGCGAACATTGCTACCCACATAGATATCCTGCTTTGGAATCCTTGCACATTTGACTATGGACCGAGGTGCACAGTTCACTTCTGCCCTATGGACAGAGTTGGCCCACCTACTCAGAACTAAGCTGCACAAAACCCCCAATCCAATGGTCTGGTCGAACGTTCTCACAGGTACCTCAAATCAGCCCTTAGGTCCCGGGTGACTGGCCTCAACTGGGTGGACGAACTACCCTGGATCCTCCTCAGGAATCACACAGCCTCGAAAGAGGACTTCCAGGTATCATCAGCCGAGATGATATACACTTATACACAAAATCCTGCAACCACAAGCGACTGGGAGCCAGAAGGCGCCACGGTGCTCAAGTAGCTCCGCCACAAATTAGGCAACCTCACACCACCCCCACCATCCCACCATGGTCAGAGCCCCTCCTCTGTACCCACCCCTACAACAACCTTAGGAAGGATCTTACAAGGTAATCCGCAACAACAGCTCTACATTCACTTTGGACATTGGAGGTAGGAAACAAATTTTAAGCCAACCGGTTTCACCCTTGCCAGCCAAGCGCTGGGGTAGACCGCCCCCCCCCCCCCCCAAATTAAAATCTCTGCAAAGTACAGACACTGACACCAGTTCTTTGGGGGGGGAGGGTGGCAGGTTTATGTGGCTGTGCACATAATTGATGGCCAGGCGAACCGGCTCCATGTGTCACGTGAGCGTCAGCAGAGCAGCTGCATCAAACATAGCACCACGTGTTCGTCTCCTCCAGCGGAGGCTCTGGGCCCCGCACGAGCTGCAAAGTGGCATCACACGGATGCAGTTTTCGGGGTAGGGGGCAGGACCTTCTGGTGGCCTTAAAACAAAGTACGCGAAAGAAAAGTAAACTTTTCAAGTGAAGACGAGCCCACCGACTGCTGGTCTCGTTTGTTTGCTCCGATAGCACTTCAGTACACAGAGATATTTCAACCACCAATTTGAATAGTTAACTTGAGTGAGTTAACCTCAGTCCTGAACAAGAAACATTTAAGACTGCTCAAACTGTGTTCAATGAAATGCCCTGACCACAAGATCATTTGTGTTTACTCTGCTTGCCAAAACCTCAAACTTGATTGAATCATTATAGTGGTCCCTTACTTTGATGACTTTGCCGCCAAGGTCTTTGTCCAAAAAAGTCCATTACTCCAGAAGAGGTCTCCAATGGGTCAGGAGTAGGATAGGTAGTAGAGGACTATGAAGAATAAAATTAAATGTAAGGTAAAATACAAAAGATATCGAAGAAAGAATTAACAGATATTGTCTAAGGTCAACTTGACCCACAATCTTAGTGCAACGTGAAATTCCTGCCATCCATAATAGATTCTAACTTGAGCCCTAGGGGTGAAGTTAACATTTACAAGGAGTTTCTCACTACACTTCAAACCCACTTATGTCACACTTAAGCATTAATCAGAGAGTAATTATCACACCAGTATATGTTTTATAACAGCTTCACTCAAAACACAATGGAAATCTTTGAAAATAATTAAATCAAGATACCGTGCATAATAAATTGTGTTCAGAAGCAATCTCAGTTTAATGAAAAACAATGCTAAAAAGGCAAACTTCACTTTTTTGCTAACTTAACATACATCATGGTTGCAGAGTTGGTTTGCCAATTGTTTGCGTTCTTGAGCATAATGTGCTGCTTGCTGATAATAGAAGCCCGGGTTCTGGGTTTGAATTGCTGTCAGACCAAGTTTAATGGCTTCATCAAACAAGTCCCCAAACGCTTGAAATCTTAAAATTGGAAAACAACACAAATAAATCAGAAATATCCCACAGCAAGTTCATCAAGATAAATAATAATTGACAATCAAAAATATAAAGAAAGAGGATGTGCATGGCTTGGACCACAATTTCTGTACATTAATTGCTACAAATTACAAATTATAAAATCCAATTGAGAGGCAGGAAGAGTCAGTAGAATCATACTGTTTAGTCATCCAAGCAGTGTGTTCAAATGCCAATTCTGCACTTCCAATCTTCTTTTTGCACAAATCCACATGTTTACGAAACTGGGCGATGGCATCCAATGGAGCATTATGCTGGAAGCATAAACGACAAATCTGGAAAAAGAACAACAGAATGTGAGTTTTCCCCTCCCCCCTTTCAATTTTAGCTCAAGATATTTAGCTTACATTAGTCAGAAATTGCTTGAACTGAATCAATGGGTTTTTAACTTTGGTTTTATGAAGCATCAAATATGGGATTATATACATGTCAATCATGATTCACATGAGAAGGATACACAAAGGCTTTAGAATGATTTGGAGAGATTGAGCAAGTGGACAAATGCACAACAGATTTAGAAGGATGTGGATAAATACATTGTTAACAACTACGAGGGCAAAATCTGTCATGCTGATTATCTGAACAGAGACATTTTAGGAAAGGGGAAGGTACAATAAAACCTGGGTGTTTTTGTACACCAGTCAGTAAAAGAAAGGATGTATGGCTTCACAATGAGTGGATTTCAGAATCAGAATTTATTACAGCTTGGTTTACATTCCTAAAAGTAGTGGGAGGGAGAGGAGTAAAAGTTCGAATCATATGCCATTTAGAACTGAGATGAAGAGAAATTTCTTGAACCAAAATGTGAAAAATCTGTGGAAATCTCTACTGTAGAAGGCACCTGAGGTTAAATATTTAAATATAATGGAGTTATATACAGCTCATGATGAGAAATCAAGGGATATGGTGAGAAATTTAGAATGAGGTGGTGAATTTGGATGACTAGCTGTAATCTTATTGAACGAAGAAGACAAAGTGCAAGTGACCTGTTTCTATCCTCTAAGCTTTTAAGTTTCTTACTCTATAGGGCGGCTGACCTGCCAAGTTTTCCAATATTTTCTATTTTTTTCCCCAACTGCTACAGTTTTTTTTTTAAACTTCTCAAGCAATTACACATTAGGTGCTTTTAAGCTGCAGCACCTGGGTGGCCCTCCTGGGACCCAGGTCTGATTAATGGGGCAAAGGTGCCTCCAGCACCTTTTAAGCTGAGGGGGGATAGCCCCAGTAAATTGCCATCCCCCACCAGCTGTCAATCTCCCTCCCACCATCAATCGCGCTCCCCCTGCCCCTGCGGCAGCCGACCCCCTTCCTCTCTCCTCCGCGGCAGCCGACCCCTCTCCTCTCTCCCCCGCGGCAGCCAACCCCTCCCCTCTCTCCCCTGTGGCAGCTGACCCCTCTCCCGTTAATCATGACACACCCCAACCCCTACACATCAACCTCTCTCCCCCCCCGATTGTGGCCCCCACCAGTCCCCCTCCCAGCAATGACCTCTCACCCCACCCCACTTCTCCACCAAGGACCCTGGCAGTGATCCCTCTCTCCCCCTGATCACCGCAGACACTTCAGCCGGGGTTTCACTGTGACGCCAGCGCGCAAGTGCTGACGTCACAGGAGTGACCAGGTTGGCCATTTTGCTGTTCAAACTGCCGTTTGACACATCCTGGGTAAGTTTAACTGGCTTCCTGGACTACCTCAGCGGTAGACCAGGGACCTGGTTGACTTTGGACAACGTTGACCGGGTTGGACTCTTTCAAGCTGCCTTGTGAGTGGGGTGTTAACCGGGCAAATTTCCTGGTTAACTCTATTTTACAAGACAGTTTGAAAGAACCAAGTGTTTGTCAGGTTGTCAAGTGACGGGAAACCTTTGGAATCTACAGGCTATCAGATTTTTATCTGTTAATTAAGCTATTTTGCTTTTAAAGACAGACATTCGCAGTTAGTGCAATATCTACTTCTTGCTATTCAGCTCTCACAAGGCTATTAAACTTGGTAATCAGTGATCAAAATAAAGTTGTAACTAGCAAGCTGCATAGTCACCTTATAGTTGATGAACCCAGCCATGGTCTTGATTTCAAGCATGTTGGTCTCATGGGCTCTAAGTTCATGTACAAGGTTGTATGCTGTCCTATAGTTTCTGAAAATAAGATATGTAAGCACTCCTCTCAATTACAATATTAATATTTAGAACTGTTTTAAAGAAGGCAACATTATATCAAGTGTCAGATTACAACAGCACGGTTAGTGTAGTTATTAGCACAACGCTATTACATCAGAGATCAGGGATCAAATCTGCCACTGGCTGTATGTTCTTCCCGTGTCCTCATTTGTTTCCTCTAGGTGCTCCAGCATCCTACCACAATCCAAAGATCTATGAAGTTGGTAGGTTAATTAGTTGCATAGGTCTATTTGGGCAGCATGGGCTTGTGGGCCTTTTGCATCTCTAAATTAAAAAATCCTAAATATAACATTATTATTGGTAACAACGCTCTGATACAATATAGAGGCTATCACTCAGCCACACCAATTTAGTTTTGCATTTAGTGAGACATTACAACAAAATGTCAAACTAACAACTGAAGTAAAATGTCAAACAGCATTTCCACCTTATGCTCCTGTGAATGAAGCGATGTGTTTTTATTCATCCTGAAGTGTTCCGTGCATCCGGAACACTCTGGTTCTACTTGTATGTGCTTTCAAACAGAGCTTGGAAATTATTGTTTGTCTCAACTTTCATGCATTGCAAAATGGAGAGAGAGAGAGAGAGAGAGAGAGAGAGACACACACACAGATCTGAGGAAACTAAGAGAAAAGTTGTTAAATGATTCTCAAGCTAATGAGCTATAAATTGCTCCATGTTTTGAAAGGACTTTGAATAAATAACATTTTTGATAATGAAGGAAAAAGTGTATTTTATTATTATTGTATTTCCTCTTGCACTGAATATTTGATGAGCATTAGGCCCAAACATGGCCACGAAACAGTCCCTTTGAATATAAATACCTGGTCAACAATCATCAATTGCACGTAAATAAAACTAATTTGAGAGCTTCCAACAAGCCAAATGCTTGCATGCAAGTCATTAAAAGTAGAAAATGACTAACATTCTCTTCCAGTATGATTTATAGGATTTTTTATTTGTATTAAACTGTATTTGGGTGTTAAAACTGCGAAGAATATTAATAATTAAAAGTCTTACTTCAATGCATTTTGTGTATCTTGCTTCAATTCACTGAAGAAAGCAGTTTTGAACTGATGTCTCACAAATAAGAGCTACCAAAAACAAAGGGATAGGTTATTAAACTTTTAGACCACAAAGATCAAACTCACGAGTGACATTCTGGAAACTTCTTACTGGGAACAGAGTCCTAAAGTGGTGACTTTACATTTCTAAATGCACACAATTAATGTTTCAATCACTTCAGAGGAGATTTTAATTGGGTTATGTTCAAGTAATATACATTACATAAGTTTCTACATTTATTGCACAAAAATCCTTTGGTTCAAAAGCTGCATTCTGGTATTTTTTTTAAATAAAGCAAACCCCAAGGGAGGGGGGGGGTTTCCTTTTTTTTCTCTTTTTCTTTTTTTTCTTTCTTTTTCTTTTATATATATAAAATATCATTCATGCTTAGTTTATTGTTATATGTTACTTATTATCTGTATTTTGAATGAATAAATAAAGTTTTAAAAAAATAAAGCAAAGCAAATAAACCCATTGGCCTGAAATTGAAAATGATTGTCCTCAAATTAATCTTGATTATATTTATCTAAATTCATGCAAGAAATATTTAATCACAAGCTAACCAAAAGGCTATGCTTGTTATCAGAATATGCTTCACAATCCAGATTGCCTCTGGAATTTTCCCAGTACTCAAATCCTGTTCTACAAAATATTAAATATTTAGATATCCAAAATGTATCTATAGGCAATTCAAACAGATAATGCTACCCTAAGTTTCCAGTCCTTTTGGATTGTCCACAAGGTGCCCTGGAATTGAACAAGAATTCCTCCACTTGGTGATATCACAGAACAGGGCCTGGATGATTATTTGTTTACTCATTTTACTTTCAATGCAATTATGACAAGCCCTGGAGAGTGTGTCTGAACAGAGACACCCAAGGGTAGCAAGGGGCACAAGTTAATGAACATTACATTGGTATTACAGTACAACTCCAATTATCCCAAATGGTTGGGACCGGCCTAAGCCAGTTCTTTCTGAGAACTGGTCATTTTTTAAAAACAGTCCTGAAGCAACAGCAAATCTCTTGCATCAATGTTTAAACAACAACAAACAACAAGGGAAATCTCTTTAAGCATTAAAATAAAGTTTAATTCTCACCCAAAAAAATGCCGTCCGCCACCAATTGCCAAGACGAACCCAACCACCACCGCCAATCCCTGACACAAACCCTCTGCTGCCGCTGATCCCGGGCCGGTGGAACATTCACTGGAGAGTCTGCGACCTCCTGCCTCCCTGGTCACCGGAGCTCCTGATGACGGAGTCCTGACTCTAAATCCTCCCCTCAGCCTACCGCACACACACACACTGAGGAAGTAGGCTGAGGGGAGGATTTGGAGTCAGTGTCTGGTGTGCCAAGGGGAGCGAAAGCCACTGAGCCCGGGGTCACGCTCCTGGGAGGCTGCTCTCCTCGATGATGCCTGGACTAGACATTCTTCTGACCTCTCGTGGCTGGGAGACAGTGGCACACAGTTTGAGAGGGAGAATTGGAGAAAAATGTCAATGGGGGAAGGTCAAGAAGAAAAAGAGTGAGGGGAGAAAGTTACCTGAAACGAGGACAACCGCCGTTCTAATTCCACGTTGGGTGAATTTTTTTTTTTAACCTGTAAGGTCAGCTCAGCTCCGAAAACAAAATTTTGGATAAATGTGGATTTCAGAGAATCCGATTTCAGATAATCAGACTTGTGCTGTATATGCATTCAAACTGAGTATTAGTTATTTTCTACTCCTTCTCTTTCTTTCCAGCACATTATCATTTACTGAAATGCTTCAATTATATTTACCTGATGAGTAGTTTTATTCAAGAATTCCTTATGTGATTTAACTCTCCGGATCTCGGTGTAGTAATATGTCTGTGCATGTTCATAAAAGGCATTCTCTAGTCTGCAAGTAAAAGAACCACTTGTGTTACATTTCACATGGAAAATACAAATTTAAATTAATAGATAGGTAGCAATAATTCAGCATCCATGCCCCTTCTATGAAATACATTGAATTATTTGGAGAAATGAACAGCATCAATTAGAACTTTAATTATAATAACTGATGAGCCTTGTTATGTTTGAGACCATGTGGAGGATAATCCTAGGTTTAAATTTGAAAAAGTGCAGTTAATTAAGTATCAAGACATTAATTAAGAGTAGAAGTCTGAATGCAAGAACCCACAAGACTGGTTTCTTTGATCTAATCAAAGTTTTTTTTTTAAAAAGCACATAGGAACAAGGAGGTTCCACAGCAGAGGCTCCTGACAGTTTATATACAGTGCAAATTCATCAAATACAGTAAACCTCCAATAAGCTGGCATCCGAATGCATCCGCATCAGAATTCCTGCCTTACTCATTGTAGCACAAATAAAAGCTTTCACGACTGGAGGGAGAACACATGCTTTTATTAGCTTATAAAAGAGGGGAGGGTCTTACAAGGGTCTTCAGTAGGGCTCTGAGTTTAGGCGGGAAACTTGTGTTATATACGGGTAGATGGGGGCGGAGTCTGGAGGAGGAGCACAACCCATCACCACTGAATCTCAGTTCACTGCATTCACCCCTTCCTGCAGAATTAGGGCCTGTGGATAAAGACGGAGAACACAGACACAACAAAAAAAAAAAAATCCTGGAGGAGCGCCTCAGCACTGGTGGGCCTTGGGCTCCTTGGGTCTCCTGGTCCCCTCGTAGGGGAGGCACGGTGCGTGGTAGTGTCTCCGGTTCTAATGACAGAGGGGGAAGACTTTTCTTCCTGAACCAAATCTCCCGAGGCCCTGATTGGAGGTGGTGAGAAAGGGTTCTGAATGTCTTCCCTGTCTTCCGGGTACTCCACATAGGTGTATATGGGATTGTCATGGAGCAGTCTCACCATCTCCAACAGGGCATCAGTTTTGCTTCTACTCACATGCTTTCTTAGGAGGACCAGACCTGGTGTGATGAGCCAGGTTGGGAGCATGGTTCTTGATGCCACTCTCCATTCATAATTGAGGAAAAGCTAGTGAGAGGTCGCATTGGTCGCAGTACAGAGTAGCGACCAAATGGAGTGGAGCGCCATGGGCAGGACATCCTGCCAGCGTGAGTCTGGAAGGCCTCTTGACTTGAGGCCAATTTGTCAGCTTTCTAGACTGTGCCATTTTCTTTTTCAATCTGCCTGTTCCCCCAGGGGTTGTAGCTTGTAGTCCTGCTGGATGTGGTGCCCCTTGCCAGCAGGTACTGACGTTAACTCCTCGCTCATAAATGATGAAACACAGTCACTATGGATATAGCGGGGATACCTGAACAGGGCAAAAATAGAATCTAGGACCTTGATAACCAAGGAGGTGGAGGTGTCTGGACGTGGTATAGCGAACGGGAAGCGGGTGTACTCATCAACAATGGAGAGAAAGAATGTGTTCCCGTTCGTGGAGGGGAGAGGTCCTTTAAAATTGTCACTGAGCTGTTAAAATGGCCTGGATGACTTGATCAGGTACGCCTTTGAGGGCCAGTAAAAGTGCGGCTTACACTCCATGCAGACCCAACAGGACTCGGTCATTTCTCTGATATCTTCCATTGAGTAGGGGAGATTGCATGCCTTGATAAAGTGAACCATGCGGGTAACCCCTGGATGGCAGAACTCATTATGCAGAGACTGCAGATAGCCGGTGTGTTCTGAGGCACAGCTTCCTCTGGATAAGGCATCTGGAGACTCATCAAGGGCATCTGGCCACTTGGTGATGTCATAATTATAGGTGGAGTGTTCGATCCTCCACCTAACAATTTTGTCATTTTTAATTCTGCCTCTCGAACATAAATGCAAAAGTGCGCTGGTCAGTGAGGAGCGTAAATTTCCTACCAGCCAGATAGTGCCTCCAGTGCCTGATGACCTCCACAATGGCTTGAGCCTCTTTCTCCACAGAGGGATTCCGGAGCTCATGGCCTTGCAGGGTCGAGAAAAATGCCACCGGCCTGCCTGCCTGGTTAAGGGTAGTGCCCAGAGCCACATCCGAAGCATCATTTTCCACTTGGAAAGGTACATTCTCATCCTCCATGTGCATGGTGACTCTCACAATGTGGCTTCAGACATAGGTAAAAGCTGTTTGGGCTTCAGTCAAGATGGGGAAAAGTAGTGGATTTTAAAAGGGGGCGAACCTTATCGGCGTATTTAGGGACCCACTGGGTGTAATATTAGAAAAAACCCAGGCATCTCCTCAAAGCTTTCATGGTCCTTGGAGTATGGAGTTCTATGAGGGGGAGTATCCTATCAGGGTCGAGGCCAATAATACCATTCTCCACCACGTAGCCCAGGATAGCTAGTCATTTAGTCCTGATCACACACTTGCTAGAGTTATAAGTGAGGTTCAGGGCTTTCGCCATGTGGAGAAAGCTCTGAAGGTTGGCATTATGATCCTCCAAGGTGTGGCCACAGATGGTGACGTTATCAAGGTAAGGGAAGGTAGCTTTCAACCTATACTCGTCCACCATCCTGTCCATCTGCCTCTGGAAGATAAAAAACTCCATTGGTAATGCTGAAAGGGAAAATCCAGAATTGATAGAGACGGCCGTTTGCGTCAAAAGCAGTATAGGGATAGTCTTTAGAACGGATCAGCAGCTGGTGTTAGGCAGCCGTCAGGTCAATGGTCAAATAGACCTGATACTGTGCAATATCATTCACTATCTCTGAAATTTGAGTAAGAGGGTATGCGCCAAGAGTGTGATATTATTAATTGTTTGGCTATAGTCAATTACTCGCTTGGACTTATTTTCCCCCTTTTACTACCACCAGTTGCACTCTCTACAATGCTAGGTTCAATGATTTTCTCACTGAGAAAGCATTAAGTCTCAGAATTTATGAACTCCCCATCAGAGCACTGTACCACCTGCTCTTTGTAGCAATCAGCTTGCAATCCAGAGACGGGTTTGGGAAGAGGGGTTGGGGAGTTGATATTAAATTTGGAGAGACTGCATGTAGGCTCTGATTTTAATGGCCCACCATTCCAAGCCGTTATGGGAGGGAAGGGACCAGAATACTCCAAGGTCAGGCTTTTGAGATGACACAAGAAGTCAAGACCCAATAGTACTGGAGCACAAACAATCAACAACACTCCCCCCCCCCGCCCCCCCGCCCCCCCGCCACAAATGTACAGTACAATGTTCTTGGATACAAGTAGAGTGTGAATGAGACACTAGAAACATACAGTAATTGGAAGGATTCTGCTTAAGTTTGTATTCCCGAACAGTATGAGAGTCTATGAAACTTTCTGTAGAGCCTGTTTCAATTAAGCATCTAGTTGAGTGTCCGCTGAGCTAATATGACTCCTTACTGCAACATTATACAGCTGTTTAACTTATCGAAAAGGTGAAATAACTGTGCTTAGGTATCCATTGTTGTAACATCAAATAGTCTGGAATATTTGGTAGTCCACCACTATCAATGTCCCAAGGTTGCCAGATCAAGGTTTTCTTGCAAATACATCCGGGTTATAAAATAAAAATAATCCATTTGCTAAAAATCAAATTAATAATGGATGCTAAAAATATTGAGAACAGGAAACATGTGGAAACAGAAACTGAATTATAATTTTAAACTGATGATTCCATGGACGAGCAGATGAAAGTAGTTCAGATGGTTTTCCCGATTCTATTCTCCCATAATAGTGTTTTTTCGTTTGAAATATGTCCAGTAGCTTTTGTGGACAGCAGATTAAAAAAAGAAAAAAAAGTACACCATTGATGGTGTACCAAATGAGAGAAAATATTTGACTCTTGCGCAAAATTACAACTTGGGAGTAAGAAATGGGGAAATCATCAGGAATGCAAGCCACCTTACCTGATTATGTATCCCACAAGATGATCTGTATGAGGTAGCACAAATAAAGACTTTCCTGATAGGTCACAGGCATTGCACAAGGCGGCTGCTCTTTCTGAAGCAACTAAATCCTCACCTTGGAAGCAGTAAAAAAAAATGAAAGAACTATTTCATCTAAAATACAATGACGTTCAACATCTTTTATTCCCAAATACACCCAATTAACCCACCAAACCCATACGCAGGTCATGGGGATAATGTACAAGCTCCTTAAAGATAGTGCTGGATTTGAACCCAGGTTGATGATGCTGCAGTAGCGTCACACTAACCACTACGCTGCCTTGAATTTCATAAAGGCCTTCTTCATTGCAAAGGATACATTTTGAGACCACACGTTGTAAATGGACAAAAATAGAAAATACTAGAAATAACTCAACAGCTGAAGCAGCATGTGTCAGGACGGTCAACATTTCAATTCAGGGTCTCTTCATCAGGAAAGGAAGTGAGAAAACAGGTGGGTTTAAAGCTACAGAAAGAAAGCTCTCTGACCTGGTCCTAACTCTCTCTTCCCACAGATGCAGCCTGACCTACTGACTATTTCCAGAATTGTTTATTTTTATTTTTCAGCATCTGCAGATCTTTTTTAATTTTCACATGCCTAAAATGGGATTATGTTCCACACTTTTATTGGATCTCACTGGAGGCCAAAGACAAAAGTTAGACTTGTAGTGAGATTTAAATTTTTTTTTTTTTTTTTTTAATTTTTTATTTTTCACACCATAAATCACAATAGCCATGATATACACTTTTTCTTTTCCACACATTTACAGTGACTTTTTCTCCCTCCCCCCTCCCTCCTCCCAAGCCACCCCCCCATCCCCCCCCCCCTCATCCATTTTAGTTATACAATCTAGGTTGCATTAATTCAGTTAGACAATGTTGTCATTCAACAAAAATACACCAGAAATTCTACTGAGTCCATTCTTTTCTTTTCTTCTCCTTCCATCAACTTAGGTAATGTTTGTTCCCGGTAGGTTTTCGCTATTGTATTTAATGTAAGGCTCCCATACTTGTTCGAATATTTCAATATTATTTCTTAAACTATATGTTATTTTTTCTAATGGAATACATTTATTCATTTCTATATACCATTGTTGTATTTTCAAATTATCTTCCAATTTCCAGGTTGACATAATACATTTTTTTGCTACAGCTAGGGCTATCTTAACAAATCTTTTTTGTGCATCCTCCAAGTCAATTCCAAATTCTTTATTTTTTATGTTACTTAGGAGAAAGATCTCTGGATTCTTTGGTATATTGTTTTCTGTTATTTTATTTAATATCTGATTGAGATCATCCCAAAATTTTTCTACTCTCTCACATGTCCAGATTGCATGAATTGTTGTTCCCCTTTCTTTTTTACATCGAAAACATCTATCAGATACTGTTGGGTCCCATTTATTTAACTTTTGCGGTGTAATGTATAGTCTGTGTAACCAATTATATTGTATCATACGCAGCCTCGTATTTATTGTATTTCTCATCGTTCCAGAGCATAACTTCTCCCATGTTTCCTTTTTTATCTTTATATTTAAATCTTGTTCCCATTTTTGTTTAGTTTTACCATTTGTTTCCTCATTTTCCTTTTCTTGCAGTTTAATATACATATTTTTTATAAATCTTTTGATTAACATTGTATCTGTAATCACATATTCAAGGTTACTTCCCTCTGGTAAACTCAAGTTGCTTCCTAATTTATCTTTCAAGTAGGATCTCAGTTGGTAATATGCCAGCGCTGTATCTCCCGTTATATTGTACTTATCTCTCATTTGTTCAAAGGATAAGAATCTACTTCCTGAAAAACAATTTTCTATTCTTTTAATCCCTTTTTTTTCCCATTTTCTAAAGGCAAGGTTGTCTATTGTAAAAGGGAGTAGCTTATTTTGCGTCAATATTAGTTTTGGTATTTGGTAATTTATTTTATTTCTTTCTACATGAATCTTCTTCCATATATTGAGGAGATGGTGTAATACTGGAGAAGTTCTATGTTGTACCAATTTTTCGTCCCATTTATATAATATGTGTTCAGGTATCTTTTCCCCTATTTTATCTAATTCTAGTCTCGTCCAGTCTGGTTTTTCCCTTGTTTGATAAAAATCTGATAGGTACCTTAATTGTGCGGCTCTATAATAATTTTTGAAGTTTGGCAATTGTAAGCCTCCTTGTTTATACCATTCTGTTAATTTGTCTAGTGCTATCCTCGGTTTCCCCCCTCTCCATAAAAATCTCCTTATTATTTTCTTTAACTCTTTGAAGAATTTTTCTGTCAGTTGTATTGGCAATGCCTGAAATAAGTATAGTATCCTTGGAAAAATGTTCATTTTAATACAGTTTATCCTTCCTATCAGTGTTAGTGGTAGCTCTTTCCAATGCTCTAAATCGTCCTGTAATTTTTTCATTAGTGGATTGTAATTGAGTTTATATAATTGGCCTAGATTTTTGTTTATTTGCACACCTAGGTATCTTATTGCCTGCGTTTGCCATCTGAATGGGGATTCCTCCTTAAATTTTGAGAAATCCGCATTATTCATAGGCATTGCTTCACTTTTATTTACGTTTATCTTGTATCCCGACACTTCTCCATATTCCTTCAATTTCTTATATAGTTCTTTTATTGATAGTTCTGGTTCTGTTAAGTACACTATCACATCATCCGCAAACAGACTGATTTTATATTCCCTGTCTTTTATTTTTATTCCTTTTATATTATTATCTCTTCTTATCGATTCTGCTAGTGGTTCTATAGCTAGCGCAAACAATAATGGTGATAGTGGGCATCCCTGCCGCGTTGACCTGCTTAAGTTAAATTGCTTTGATACATGTCCATTTACTGTCACTTTCGCTAACGGTCCCTTATATAATGCTTTAATCCAATTAATATACTTCTCCGGTAAACTGAATTTTTGCAATACTTTGAACAAGTAATTCCATTCTACTCTGTCGAAGGCCTTCTCTGCGTCTAAAGCAACTGCTACTGCCGGTGCTTTATTTCCTTCTACTGCATGAATTAAGTTAATAAATTTACAAATATTGTCTGTTGTGCGTCTTTTTTTGATAAATCCAGTTTGGTCTAAATTTACCATTTTCGGTACCTGTTCTGCTAATCTGTTCGCTAATAGTTTAGCTATTATCTTATAATCTGTGTTTAGCAGAGATATTGGTCTATATGACGCTGGTGAGAGTGGATCTTTCCCTTGTTTTAGTATCACTGTAATTATTGCTGTTTTACATGAATCTGGTAAGTTTTGTGTCTCATCAATCTGGTTGATTACATCCAGGAGGGGCGGTATTATTAGGTCTTTAAATGTTTTGTAGAATTCTATTGGGAGTCCATCCTCTCCTGGTGTCTTATTATTTGGTAAATTTTTTATTATCTCTTGTATTTCTACTGTTCCAAATGGTTCTGTTAATTTATTTTGTTCCTCTATTTGTAGTTTTGGTAGTTCAATTTTAGTCAAAAATTCATCTATTTTCCCTTCTTTCCCTTCGTTTTCGGTTCGGTATAATTGTTCATAGAATTCTCTGAAGTTTTCCTTAATTTCTTTTGGATTATATGTAATTTGTTTGTCTTTTTTCCTTGTTGCCAATACCATTTTCTTAGTTTGCTCTGTCTTAAGCTGCCATGCTAGGATTTTGTGTGTTTTTTCCCCTAGTTCATAATATTTCTGTTTTGTCTTCATTATATTCTTCTCCACCTTATATGTTTGTAATGTTTCATATTTTATTTTTTTATCCGCCAATTCTCTTCTTTTGGTTGTATCTTCCTTTATTGCTAATTTTTTTTCTATGTTTATTATTTCCCTTTCCAACTGCTCTGTTTCCTGATTATAGTCCTTCTTCATCTTGGTTGCATAACTTATTATTTGCCCTCTAATGAATGCTTTCATTGCGTCCCATAGTATAAACTTATCTTCCACTGATTCCGTATTTACTTCAAAGTACATTTTTAATTGTTTTTCAATAAATTCTCTAAAATCCTGTCTTTTAAGTAGCATGGGGTTTAATCTCCATCTATACATTCTTGGAGGGATGTCTTCTAGCTCTATTGCCAATAACAGGGGTGAGTGGTCCGATAATAGTCTAGCTTTATATTCCGTTTTCCTAACTCTCCCTTGTATGTGGGCTGATAACAGGAATAGGTCTATCCTTGAGTATGTTTTATGTCTAGTCGAGTAGTATGAGTATTCCTTTTCTTTTGGGTTTTGTTTCCTCCATATGTCCACAAGTTTCATTTCTTGCATTGATTTAATTATAAATTTGGTTACTTTGTTCTTCCTGTTAATTTTTTTCCCCGTTTTATCCATATTTGGATCCAAATTCAGATTGAAATCCCCTCCTATTAGTATGTTCCCTTGCGTATTAGCTACCTTCAAAAAGATATCTTGCATAAACTTTTGATCTTCTTCGTTAGGTGAATATATATTAAGTAGATTCCAAAGCTCTGAATATATCTGACATTTTATCATAACATATCTCCCTGCTGGATCTATTATTTCCTCTTCTATTTTAAATGGCACATTTTTGCTAATTAATATAGCCACTCCTCTTGCTTTTGAATTATACGATGCTGCTGTTACATGTCCTACCCAATCTCTCTTTAATTTCTTGTGCTCCAATTCAGTTAAATGTGTTTCTTGGACAAATGCTATATCTATTTTTTCCTTTTTCAGTAAATTTAGTAGTTTCTTCCTTTTAATTTGGTTATGTATTCCATTAATATTTAGAGTCATATAGTTCAGCGTAGCCATTTTATATTTTGTTTATCTTCTCTTTCCGTTTTTCCATCATTACCTTTCCTCCTTTTCCATTTCTGTTTTCTTATTTTCAACTCTTTACCAGACAACATTCCTACAACATCCAACATTTTCCTTATTCTCCTATTTCTATCTTCTTTATTCCCAATCTCCCCTTCCCCTCCTGAGTTGCCCTTTATTCCTTGTCGGACAACCACATCTCCCCTCTCCATTTGGATTTGCGAATCCACTCGCAAGCGTCAACTGATTTTGCAGTGACCGCTCTTTTCCCCCCACCCAGCCCCCCCCAGAAAAGATTTCGTTTTTTATATGTCACAAAGGTCACTCTTTTAGTTCCCTCCTTATTCTCTCTATTCCATTACCTTCCCTTATTAATTCTTGTCTATACTCTCTATGTTTTCCTCTAATTACAGATACTTTCACATATGCCCATTGTCTCTATTCACTCTTATACCTCTTTACCCGCATACATATCAATCGTGGTCATTTTTACCCTCCTTACCCGTCTTCATCCCTCAGTCTATTTTTGTCTTTACCCACATACATATCAATCGTGATAATTTTTGCTCTCATTACCCGTCTTCATCCCTCAGTCTATTTTTGTAATTGTTCTGCAAATTTTCGTGCTTCTTCTGGATCCGAGAATAGTCTGTTTTGTTGTCCTGGAATAAATATTTTCAATACCGCAGGATGCTTCAGTGTAAATTTATATCCTTTCTTCCATAAAGTCGCTTTTGCTGCATTGAACTCTTTTCTCTTCTTTAGGAGTTCAAAGCTTATATCTGGATAAATGAAGATTTTTTGCCCTTTATACTCCAGTGGTTTGTTGCCCTCTCTTACTTTTTCCATTGTCTTCTCCAGTACCTTTTCTCTTGTAGTATATCTTAGGAATTTTACTACAATAGATCTTGGTTTTTGTTGTGGTTGTGGTTTAGGGGCCAATGCTCTATGTGCCCTTTCTATTTCCATTTCTTGCTGTAGTTCTGGACATCCTAGGGCCTTAGGGATCCATTCTTTTATAAACTCCCTCATATTCTTGCCTTCTACATCTTCCTTAAGGCCCACTATCTTTATGTTATTTCTTCTGTTATAATTTTCCATTATATCTATTTTTTGGGCTAGTAATTCTTGTGTCTCTTTAGTTTTTTTATTAGATTCCTCCAATTTCTTTTTTAAGTCTTCTACCTCCATTTCTGCTGCTATTGCCCGTTCTTCCATCTTGTCCATTTTTTTCCCCATTTCTGTTAAGGTCATATCCATTTTATTTATTTTCTTTTCTGTGTTGTTTATTCTTCTTCTTAAATCATTAAATTCCTGTGTTTGCCATTCTTTAAATGACTCCATGTATCCTCTAACAAGAGCAAGTACCTCCTTTACCTTGCCTTTCTTTTCTTCTTCTATTTCCCTGTACTCTTCCTCTTCTTCTTCCTCTAGGTTGACCATCTGTTGTTCCTTTGCTGCCCTTTCCTCCTCTTCTTTCTTGTTTCCATTGTCTTCTGTGGTCTCTTCTTGCTGCAGGTGTTCTGCAGCTGTCGTTGCCGGCTGTGGAGATCGACTCCCCAGCTGGTCCCCCCTCCCGTCGGTGTGTTTTTTTTCATGCGCGGTTGCGCACTTTTACTCGGCTCTGTGAGCCATTGTTGTAGTTCTCTTTCTACCGACCTGAGGTAGTGGGGTCCTCTCTCCACAGCGGGCCTCTTCGGACAGGTAAGGCCTTCACCTTTTTCCTCCGTTGTCTTCTCTTCCTCTCTTCTTTCCGTTGATTTTGATTTTTCTCCTTTTGTCTCCATCTTCTTTCCACCTTTATATTCACTTTTCTTTAACTTGTATTTCTGTGCCTTTGTATTTTCACTTGTTTTTCCCGACTTTTCTGGAGAGGGCTGGAGTTCACCGTCCGGCCACTACTCCATCACGTGACTCCTCCTGTGAGATTTAAAATTAAAGTGACAGGCAAAGAGAAGCTGAAGCCAACAATATTCAGCAAGAGAAATGGTTGATCAAGTCAGTAAAAAAGTGTCCCAACCAAAAACGTTGACTGTCCATTGTCTCCAAAGGAGTTGTGTGACCTGCGAATCCCTCCCATTTCTCATGGCTTGCTCAAGATTACAGCATTTGTAGTTTCTTGCATTTAAAGTGTGAGGCATTTGGCAGTTTCTTGCATTTAAAGTGTGAGGCATTTGGCAGTTGAGCATCATCCTAAGGGACTGCAGGGGGTATTCTGCAAACTGTCAGTAGGTTTCTCCAATGTGGAGAAACCACATTCTGTGCACTGAATATTATATACTAAAAAAAAATGTGTGCTTTATCTGAAGAGGTAACAGAGCAGATATGGTACCTCCTGTAGTTACAACCTCTGTTCAGCATACATGGATTTCCCCAAAAATCCAGTCCCCCATCACTTTAATTCTCCATAACTATCTAATCCTAACAGGTGGCCAGTAATGCACTGTT